>NC_138296.1:30385000-30985000 GCF_965601325.2 Salmo salar | reverse complement strand
TTTACAAAGCCCTGCTCCAAAAGCTTCCAACTTACCTAACTTCACTATTAAGATTTAAAATGACAAGTTATCAAACCCGTTCACAGGGTTGGTTAACTCTGGAGACTCCTTTGGTGTCTACAGTTAGGCAAATCAGCCTTTAACTTCCTCTCCAAAATACGTTTCGATTTGATGCTTTGAAGTCCCTAGGGGAATTCGGACAGCCCACATTTTTATAATGGAGAACGTGTTTGTTTAAATTGAATGTGTATAATGTGAATATTTATGTTCATCTATACTTGCCTATTGAGGTGTACATTTTTGTATTGTGCAGGGCTCATTTGCAAGAGACTTTAGTTTCAATATGACTTCCCTGTTGAAATAAAGGTCAATTAAACATGACTGAAAAGTCACATGTCATGCTATGAAAGCCAAATATCAAATGTTATTAACATTACATTGTACTTGTCACTGGCCGTACCTCGGGTTGTGGCAGGAGGATACATATTTGGCTGTCAAAAATGTTTCTTCTTCTTTTATAGTTCCAAATATGGTAATTTTGGAAAATAAATATTGTATTAGGTTCAGTATTTTTCACAGTGTAATAGGACACTTAGCTCTGTCTCTACCTCTCCCCGGGTGCAGAGTAAGTACAGCCTGTCCTCTCTGGGCAGCCAGGTTTGCCTGTGACAACCTGTCTCTATGGCCAGACTGCTCACTGAGTCTGTGCCTAGTCACTGTTTTCCTCAGTCTTCTATCAGTCACAGTGGTCAGACAGTCTGCCACCGTGTACTGTCTGTTTAGAGCCAAATAGCATTGAAGTTTACTTACTTTTTTTGTGGTGTCTTTCCAATAGGTTATATATTTTTATTTGTGCTGAGTGCTGTCTTGAGGCTCTTGGGGGTTGGTTTGGGTTAGTGAACTGAGCCTCTGGCTGAGGGGACTCTTCTCTTGTTTCATCTCTTGACATTGTAAATGAATGTAGTTATGAATGTAGATTGATGTACTGTAGTTTTGTCCTTGAGCTGTTGTATTCATGTTCTGTATTATGTCATGTTTCATGTTTATTGTGGACCCCAGGAAGAGTAGCTGCTGCTTTTGCACAGCTTATGGAGATCCTAATAAAATACCTAAATTGTAGGGCTGTGTGATTAAATGTTTTGGGGTTGATTCATTTAGATGGTTGTAAAATTTGGAATACACTCTTGCAAAATTCGGCATGCAGTATTTCGATTGTATGTTTGTCCCATTTGGTAAATGAATTATTAGAGAGTGGACCCCATACTTCGCTGCCATATAGAGCAATTGGTTCTATCACTGATTGGAAAAATTTGAGGCAGAATCTAATTGGAATTTCGATTTTAATGTTCCTATTAATGGTATAGTGTCACGACTTCCACCGAAGTCGGTTCCGCTCCTTGTTCGGGCGGCGTTCGGCGGTTGGCGTCACCGGTCTTCTAGCCATCGTTGATCCACTTTTCATTTTCCATTTGTTTTGTCTTGTTTTCCTACACACCTGGTTCTCATTTAGTGTTGTGTATTTAACCCTCTGTTCCCCCCATGTCTTTGTGCGGAATTGTTTGTTTGTAAGTGCTTGTGCACTTGTTTACTGGTGCCCGTCAGGTTTTGAACCCATGTTGGTTATTTCTTATTTGCCTTTGGTTTTGTATTAAACGGCTCCGGCTATTACCTAGTTCTGCTCTCCTGCGTCTGACTTCACTGCCACCAGTTACGCACCCCTTACAGAATTCCGCACCGAACATATGGAGTCAGCAGGAGCAGGTGCCCCTGGGATACCGGTCGAGGAGCGCGTCCAGGAGCAAGCGGCGATGATCCACCATCTTGGCGCAGCAATGGACCGTGTCGTCCAAACCATCGACCGCTGGGAGAGACAGGGAGTTCCTCCAGTGCCTCCACCAGCACAACCAGGGCCTCCACTACTCGCCTCCTTTACACCCGGTCCCAGTGGGATTCGTCTCGCCCTTCCCCGGGAGTACGACGGGACGGCTGCACGCTGCCAGGGTTTCCTCTTGCAGCTAGATCTCTACCTGGAAACCGTCCACCCGGCTCCTTCGGACCGTGAGAGGGTGTCCGCCCTCGTCTCGTGCCTCTCAGGGAAAGCCCTGGAGTGGGCCAACGCCGTGTGGGGAGAAGGAGACGGACCATTTCGAGGATTTCACCCGCCCTTTCCAGGCAGTCTTCGACCACCCGCCCGATGGTAGAGCGGCGGGTGAACATCTCTACCATCTGAGGCAGGGGACGAGGAGCGTCCAGGAGTTCGCCATGGACTTTCGGACCCAGGCCGCCGGCGCAGGATGGAGCGACAGGGCCCTGATCAACCACTATCACTGCAGTTTGCGCGAGGACATCCGTCGGGAGTTGGCCTGCAGGGACACCACCCTCACCTTCGACCAGCTGGTGGACCTGTCCATTCGTTTGGATAACCTGCTGGCTACCCGCGGACATCCAGAGCAGGGTCTGTCGGTGCTGTGCGCAGGGAGACCAGAGGAGGTTCCGTCTCATGCACCATCTATTGCCGCAGAGGTCACACTGCCGGTCGGTGCCGGGTTGGTTCCTCTGGGGATCGAGGCAGCAGGCAGGGCACTCTGGTGTCCCCCCAGGTGAGCCGGCACCATTCTCACCCAGAGCCCTCTGTTGCACACCTGTTTTTATATGTCACTTTTCCTGAATGTTCCCCGCATTCCCAGCATAAGGCGCTCGTCGATTCAGGCACGGCTGGGAATTTTATAGACAGATCGTTCGCCCATAGGTTAGGGATCCCCATTGTTCCCGTGGCTGTGCCCTTCCCCGTTCACGCCTTAGACAGTCGACCATTAGGGTTCGGGTTAATTAGGGAAGCTACCATCCCCCTGGGCATAGTGACGCAGGGGGGTCACGAGGAGAGAATCAGTCTCTTCCTCATTGACTCTCCTGCATTTCCCGTGGTACTAGGCCTTCCCTGGTTAGCTCGTCATGACCCCACCATTTCATGGCAACAGAGGGCTCTCACGGGGTCTTCGCGAGAGTGCTCAGGGAGGTGTTTAGGGGTTTCCGTTGGTGCTACTACGGTGGAAAGTCCAGACCAGGTCTCCACCGTGCGCATTCCCCCCGAATATGCCGATTTGGCTCTCGCCTTCTCCAAAAAGAAGGCGACTTAATTACCACCCCATCGACAGGGGGATTGTGCGATAAATCTCCTGGTAGACGCTGCACTTCCCAGGAGTCATGTGTATCCCCTGTCACAGGCGGAGATGGAAACATATGTCTCCGAATCCCTGCATCAGGGGTACATTCGGTCCTCCACTTCACCCGCCTCCTCGAGTTTCTTTTGTGAAGAAGAAGGAGGGAGGTCTGCACCTGTGTATTGACTACCGAGGCCTGAATCAGATCACGGTGAGGTACAGTTACCTGCTACCTCATATTGCCACGGCGATTGAGTCAATGCACGGGGCGCGCTTCTTCACCAAACTAGATCTCAGGAGCGCTTACAACCTGGTGCGTATCAGGGAGGAAGACGAGTGGAAGACGGCGTTCAGTATGACCTCGGCATTATGAGTACCTCGTCATGCTTTCCGGGTTAATGAATGCTCCATCAGTTTTCCAAGCCTTTGTAGACGAGATTTTCAGGGACCTGCATGGGCAGGGTGTAGTGGTGTATTGATGACATTCTGATATACTACACGCTACACGCGCCGAGCATGTGTCCCTGGTGTGCAGGGTGCTTGGTCGACTGTTGGAGCATGACCTGTATGTCAAGGCTGAGAAATGCTTGTTCTTCTAACAGTCCGTCTCCTTCCTAGGGTACCGCATTTCCACCTCAGAGGTGGAGATTGAGAGTGACCACATTTCAGCCGTGTGTAATTGGCCGATTCCCACCACGGTAAAGGAGGTGCAGCGGTTTCTAGGGTTTGCAATTACAACTGGAGGTTTATCCGGGGTTTTGGTCAGGTAGCGGCTCCTATTACCTCACTGCTGAAGGGGGGACCGTAACGTTTGCAGTGGTCGACTGAGGTGGACAGGGCTTTTGGTCACCTGAGGGCTCTGTTTACCTCGGCTCCCGTGCTGGCCATCTTTGGCTTTCATAGTAGAGGTGGACGCGTCCGAGACTGGGATAGGAGCCGTGCTCTCTCAGCGCTCGGGTACACCACCGAAGCTCCGCCCCTGTGCCTTCTTCTCGAGGAAGCTCAGCCCGGCGGAGCGAAATTATGATGTGGGGGACCGGGAGCTGTTGGCTGTTGTCAAGGCTCTGAAGGCGTGGAGACATTGGCTTGAGGGGGCTAAACACCCTTTTCTCATCTGGACTGACCACCGAAATCTGGAGTACATCCGGGCAGCGAGGAGACTGAATCCTCGCCAGGCAAGGTGGGCCATGTTTTTCACCCATTTTGTTTTCACACTTTCTTACAGACCAGGTTCCCAGAACGTGAAGGCAGACGCACTGTTCCGGTGGGAGCTGGACACGGACATTGAGCAGGCATTACGTGCGGAGCCCGCTCCCCTTCAGAGTCCTGCTGGGCGTCTGTACGTTCCGTCTGCTGTCTGTGACCGGTTGATCTATTGGGCCCACACGTCACCTTCCTCTGGTCATCCAGGCATCGGACGGACGGTGCGCTGTCTGAGTGGAAAATACTGGTGGCCCACTATGGGACGTGAGGGTTTATGTTTCCTCTTGCTCGGTGTGCGTGCAGTGTAAGGCTCCTAGGCACCTGCCCAGAGGTAAGTTACACCCCTTACCCGTTCCACAATGGCCATGGTCGCACCTGTTGATCGACTTCCTGACCGATCTCCCCCATCACAGGGAAACACCACGATCCTGGTTGTTGTGGATCATTTCGCTAAGTCCTGCCGTCTTCTTCCTCTGCCCGGTCTCCCTATGGCCCTACAGACTGCGGAGGCCTTGTTTACGCACGTCTTCCGGCACTACGGGGTGCCTGAGGATATAGTGTCTGATCGGGGTCCCCAGTTCACTTCGAGGGTCTGGAGGGCGTTCATGGAATGTCTGGGGGTCTCGATCAGCCTTACCTCGGGTTTTCACCCCGAGAGTAACGGGCAGGTGGAGAGAGTAAACCAGGATGTGGGTAGGTTTCTGAGGTCTTATTGCCAGGACCTGCCGGGGGAGTGGGCAACGTTTGTGCCCTGGGCAGAGATGGCCCTGAACTCGCTCCGCCACTCCTCCACTAACCTCTCCCCCTTCCAGTGCGTACTGGGGTATCAGCCGGTTCTGGCTCCTTGGCATCAGAGTCAGACCGAGGCTCCTGCGGTGAACGACTGTTTCCGGCACACGGAGGACTCATGGGACACGGCTCATGTTCACCTTCAGCATGCCATGCTGTGCCAGAAAGCCAGTGCAGACCATCACCGTCGTGAGGCCCTGGTGTTCGTTTGAAGAGCATGCATTTCATTTTACTAGCATTTAAGAGCAGTTGGAGGCCACGGGAAGGAGTGTTGTATGGCATTGAAACTCATTTGGAAGTTTGTTTTAACACAGTGTCCTAAGAAGGGTCAGATGTAAACAGAATGGTGTCATCTGCATGGAGGTGGATCAAAGAATCACCCGCAGCAAGAGTGACATCATTGATATATACAGAGAAAAGAGTCTTGCTTAGACTCTCAGCTCATTCACAGTTATGCGAAAGCTACCGGTGTTGCTGATATTTAGTCCTAAATACGTGTCGTTTTTGGTGTGTTCTAATAGAACTTTGTCCAAATATAATTTATAATTGGGATACTGATTTCTGAACCTCTTTTGGGATATCATTATATACTTTTTTAGGCTAACTGTCAGAATCCAGGTCTGACAAACCTGTTCAGATGGTCTAGTTGCTGTTGAAACCCCTCCTTAGTGGGAGACAGCAGCACCAGGTCATTTGCGTAAGGCAGACACTTGATTTCAGTGTTGTGTACGGTGATACCAAGTGCTGCAGATTCTTCTAATGTTTTTTCCAATTAATTCATGTAAATGTTAAATAGTGTTGGACTTGAGCAGCCCTGTTTCACTCCACGTCCCGGAGAGAAGACGTTTATTTGTTTGTTGCCAATTTTAACGGCACATTTTATTTTTTTGTGCATTGTTTTAATAACATATTTTGTTTTCCCTCCCACATTCTATTAGTTTATAAAAAAGACCTTTGTGCCAAATTGAATCAAATGCTTTCTTGAAGTATACAAAACATCAGTAGATTCATTATTACTTTTGAGTTGACTTGTTTGTCAATTAGTGTGTTGAGGGTATGAATGTAGTCTGTTGTGCGGTAATTCGGTAAAATGTGTTGTGTTCATCAAGGAAATGAAGTAGTCAACTATTTATGATACTGCAGAGAATTTTCCCCAAGTTGCTGTTAACGTAAATTCCTCTGTAATTATTTGGGTCAAATTTGTCCATATCTTTTATAGATTGGTGTGATCAGTAAAATACCTGCAGTGAGGATAATGTTGAATGTAGCTATGTAGTTTGAGTTTAGCTCATTTGAATTTGTCGTCTGTATATTTGATCATTTCATTTTAAAATACCATCAGCACCAAAGGTCTTTTTGGGTTGTAGAGCACATAGTTTTTCCAATAATTCTTGTTCTGTAATTGGGAATCCACAGGATTCTGATAGTCTTTGACCGCTAATTCAAGTATTTGTAATTTGTCTTGTGTATATTTTTGTTCTGGGCTCTTTGCTATTTTGATGTAGAGGTTTGCAAAGTGATTTCTCCACATATCACCATGTTGGATAGCCAATTTATCATGATGTGGTTTGTTTAATTTATTCTAATTCTCCTAGAAGTGGTTTGAGTCTATGGATACCTCAATTACATCCATCTGATTTATAATGTGCTATTCCTTTTTTGTTCTTAGGGTGCTTGTATTGCTTCAGTGTTTCCCCATAATGAAGTCATATGTCTATGTTGTCTGAATCTCTGTGTTTTTATTCAATATACACTACCGGTCAAAAGTTTAAAACTTTGTAAAGCTTTAACTTCCTGACTGATGTCTTGAGATGTTGCTTCAATATATCCACATAATTTTACTTCCTCATGATGCCATCTATTTTGTGAAGTCCACCAGTCCCTCCTGCAGAAAAGCACCACCACAAACTGTACGCTGCCACCCCCGGTGTTCTTCAGCTTGCAAGCCTCACCCTTTTCCCCCAAACATAACAATGGTCATTATGGCCAAACAGTCATATTTTTGTTTCATCAGACCAGAGGACATTTCTCAAAAAAGTACAGTCTTTGTCCCCATGTGCAGTTGCAAACCGTAATCTGGATTGTTTATGGCGGTTTTGGAGCAGTGGCTTCTTCCTTGCTGAGCGGCCTTTCAGGTTATGTCGATTATAGGACTCGTTGTACTGTGGATATAGATACTTTTGTACCTGTTTCCTCCAGCATCTTCACAAGGTCCTTTGCTGTTGTTCTGGGATTAATTTGCAGTTTTCGCACCAAAGTATGTTCATCTCTAGGAGACAGAATGCGTCTCCTTCCTGAGCGGTATGACAGCTGCTTGGTCCCATGGTGTTTATACGTGCGTACTATTGTTTGTACAGATGAACGTGGTACCTTCAGGTGTTTGGAAATTGCTCCCAAGGATGAAACAGACTTGTGGAGGTCTACAATTGTTTTTCTGAGGTCTTGGCTGATTTCTTTTGAATTTCCCATGATGTCAAGCAAAGAAGCAAAGAGTTAGTAGGTAGGCCTTGAAATACATCCACAGGTACACCTCCAATTGACTCAAATTATGTCAATTAGCCTATCAGAAGCTTCTAAAGCCATGGCATCATTTTCTGGAATTTTCCAAGCTGTTTAAAAGCACAGTCAACTTAGTGTATGTAAACGTCTGACCCACTGGAATTGTGATACAGTGGTTTGCTTGTTAAGTGCTGTGAATTATAAGTGAAATTGGAGATTAAGTGATATCTGTCTGTAAACAATTGTTGGAAAAATTACTTGTGTCATGCACAAAGTAGATGTCCTAACTTACTTGCCAAAACTATAGTTTGTTAACAAGACATTTGTGGAGTGGTTGAAAAACGAGTTTTAATGACTCCAACCTAAGTGTATGTAAACTTACGACTTCAACTGTATATTATTAAATAGATACTGTTTTTTTTAAATAATGATTGCAAAAATTGAAATAAGTTCTTGAGAACTATATCTAATTAAAGCACAGAGATCCAGACAATGTAAAGCAGTGACTGAAGCTGGGGAATGCTGTGTCCCACTCAGCAGAGTAAGTCCTGAGACATCAGAGTTATCTGACCCTCTGGTTATGGGACTGGCTCATCATTACACACACACACACACACACACACACACACACACACACACACACACACACACACACACACACACACACACACACACACACACACACACACACACACACACACACACACACACACACACACACACACACACACACACACACACACACACACACACATACACACACACACACACACACACACACACACAATTATTTTTATTTTCTTAATTTCTGTGTTTGTACATGTACTTTTGTACAGTATGTGTGGAAACCAACATGGTGGTGGATTCCCCTCTGTAAGGCAATGGCCGTCCCCTCAGACAGACACGGAGAGGAGGATCCTAGTGAGGTTGAATTTAAGTCATAGTTAAATTCATTATGGGACGCCACACCAAATTACCTGTTATTGCAGAGCCAAACAAGGTCCCTAATTACAAATGAGCTGGAAAACATTCCAGTGTCTTGTCCTGGGGGACAATCATCAACCCCATATCTCTGCTATAACTACGTATGAATAGCTAGTAATTACTCACACCGTTTTCACCAGGCTGTGGGCCATCGCTCTCTCTCACAAAATGTTCTCTCAGCTCCATGGCAGAATATGTAGAATTGCAGGAAAGTAGCTTTAAATCAGCAAATATTTATTTCAGCTACATGGAGGCATTTGTGGAATTTCAGGAAATTGTTTTAAAAATGAAAAAATGTCACTACACCGCCAAGATGGGGGCCTCTAAAATATTCTCTAAAATGTTTCTGCAGTGACGGGCCGACCACATGCGTTGCCATGCCCTTTTGCACGCCCCTGCCACGCCCCCAGCTAAGCTTTTTTTTAACCAGAATAAAAACCTGCCTTTTTATTGAAACAACCGACAGTATCCCTCAGGACATCTTCAAATCTCATTGTCAATTCTCTTCATTGGAGAGGATTATGGAATGATGTTTAAAGGATTGAGTGCTTTAACAAGCAAACCTTGTGTGTGAATTGATCTATGGACTGACTTACAGTATAAGGAATGCATTTTTTTTTTTTCCTAGTGTAAGGGATTTTATGCTCTGAGGAGTCCCAGAGGAATCCCAGTGGGTTTTAATAGGTTGGAGGAAAGTGTACTGAAGATATTTTTCTCTCTTCTTACCACCTTGAACTGAGGCATAGAGCTGTACCTCAGAGAGAGAGGAGGAAAGGGAGCAGAGAAAATCCAATCACTTTAAGAAAGGCCCCAATAAATGCAGAAGACAGATTACAATGAAGGTTGAGAATCAGCCAGCATTACTACCACTTCAGTGGAGCAGGAGAAGTGGATAGAGAGGAGAGCTGTACATGGGGTACAGTGTATACAGTGCCTTCAGAAATTGTTCACACCCCTTGACTTTTTCCACATTTTGTTGCGTTCCAGCCTGAATTTTTTTGTCATTGGCTTACACACAATTATGTTTTTCTCTTTTTTTAAATTTATTTTAATTTTTTTTACAAATGAATAAAAAATGAAAAGCTGAAAAGTCTTGAGTCAGTAAGTATTCAACCCCTGTTATAGCAGGCCTAAATAAATCACATAATAATTTGCATGGACTCTGTATGCAGTAATAGTGTTTATGAAGAGAATTGACAATGAGATTTGAAGATGTCCTGAGGGATACTGTCGGTTGTTTCTATATAAAGACAGGGTTTTTTCTGGTTAAGAAAAGCTTAGCTGGGGGTGTGGCATGGGGCGTGGAAAGGAGCATGGCAATGCATGTGGTCGGCCCATCAGCGCAGCAAAATTTTTGTTTTTAACATGATTTTTTTTATGACGACCTCATCTCTGTACCCCACACATACAATTATTCGTAAGGTCCCTCAGTCAAGCAGTGAATTTCATTCAACCACAAAGACCAGGGAGAATTTCCAATGACTCGCCAAGAAGGGCACCTGTTGGTAGATAAAAAAAGAAGACATTGAATGTCCCTTTGAGCATGGTGAAGTTATTAATTACACTTTGCATGGTGTATCAATACACCCAGTCACTACAAAGATACAGGCATCCTTTTAACCTCTATGGGCTAGGTGGGACGCTTGCGTCCCACCTACTCAACAGCCAGTTGAATCCTGTGGCGCGTTATTCAAATACCTTAGATATGCTATTACTTCAATTTTTCAAAAATATGACTATTTTACACCATTTTAAAGATAAGACTCTCGTTAATCTAACCACACTGTCCGATTTCAAAAAGGCTTTACAACGAAAGCAAAACATTAGATTATGTCAGCAGAGTACCCAGCCAGAAATAATCAGACACCCATTTTTCAAGCTAGCATATAATGTCACATAAACCCAAACCACAGCTAAATGTAGCACTAACCTTTGATGATCTTCATCAGATGACAACCCTAGGACATTATGTTATACAATACATGCATGTTTTGTTCAATCAAGTTCATATTTATATCAAAAACCAGCTTTTTACATTAGCATGTGACTAGCATGTGACTAGCATTCCCACCGAACACTGCCGGTGAATTTACTAAATTACTCACGATAAACGTTCACAAAAAGCATAACAATTATTTTAAGAATTATAGATACAGAACTCCTCTATGCACTCGATATGTCCGATTTTAAAATAGCTTTTCGGTGAAAGCACATTTTGCAATATTCTCAGTAGATAGCCCGGCATCACAGGGCTAGCTATTTAGACACCCAGCAAGTTTAGCACTCATCAAAGTCAGATTTACTACAAGAAAAATGTTATTACCTTTGTTGTCTTCGTCAGAATGCACTCCCAGGACTTCTACTTCAATAACAAATGTTGGTTTGGTCCAAAATAATCCATCGTTATATCCAAACAGCGGCGTTTTGTTCGTGCGTTCTAGACACTATCCTAAAGGGTAAATAAGGGTGGCGAGCATGGCGCAATTCGTGACAAAAAAATTCTAAATATTCCATTACCGTACTTCGAAGCATGTCAACCGCTGTTTAAAATCAATTTTTATGCCATTTTTCTCATAAAAAAGCGATAATATTCCGACCGGGAATCTGCTTTTAGGTAAACAGACAAAGGAAAAGAAAGCCTTCGGTCGAAGCGGGCACGCGCCTAAGCCCATAGTACTCTGAGTGGCCACTTGCCAAAAGCGATAAAGTGTTTCAGCCAGAGCCTGCCTCGATATCGTTCAGCTTTTTCCCGGGCTTTGAGACCCTATGGAAGCCATAGGAAGTGTCACGTTATATCACAGATCCTGAGTCTTCAATAAAAAGAGCCAAGATGAAACACTACTTCTCAGACAGGCCACTTCCTGCTTGAAATCTTCTCAGGTTTTGGCCTGCCATATGAGTTCTGTTATACTCACAGACACCATTCAAACAGTTTTAGAAACTTTAGGGTGTTTTCTATCCAAAGCCAATAATTATATGCATATTCTAGTTACTGGGCAGGAGTAGTAACCAGATTAAATCGGGTACGTTTTTTATCCAGCCGTGTCAATACTGCCCCCTAGCCCTAACAGGTTTTAACTCAGTTGCCAGAGAGGAAGGAAACCGCTCAGGGATTTCACCATGAGGCCAACTTTGACTTTAAAACATTTACAGAGTTTAATGGCTGTGATAGGAGAAAACTGAGGATGGATCAACAACATCACTCCACATTACTAACCTAATTGACAGAGGGAAAAGAAGGAAGCCTGCACAGAATAAACATGTTCCAAAACATGCATTGCTAAAAATGTGGTAAAGAAATACACTTTTTGTCCTGAATACAAATCATTATGTTTGGGGCAAATTCAACACAACACATCACTGAATACCACTCTTCATATTTTCAAGCATGGTGGTGGCTGCACCATGTTATGGGTATGCTTGTCATCGGCAAGGACTATGGAGTTTTGTATGATAAAAAGAAACAGAATAGAGCTAAGCACAGGCAACATTATAGAAGAAAACCTGGTTCAGTTTGCTTTCCATCAGACACTGAGAGACAAATTCACCTTTCAGCAGGACAATAACCTCAAACACAAGGCCAAATATACACTGGAGTTGCTAACCAAGATGACACTGAGTGGTCTAGTTACAGTTTTGACTTAAATCGGCTTGAAAGTCTATTGCAAGACTTGAAAATGGCTGTCTAGCAACAACCAACTTGACAGAACTTGAAGAATTTAAAAAAGAATAATATGCAAATATTGTACAATCCAGGTATGCAAAGGTCTTAGAGACTTTCCCAGAAAGACTCACAAATGTGATTCTAACATGTATTGACTCGAGAGGGTGGAATACTTATCTAATCAAGATATATTAGTGTTTTATTTTTAATAAATGTTTTACAAATGCTGGACTTTTTCTTCCACTGTGACATTACAGAGTATTTTGTGTAGAACGTTGACAAAAAAATTACAATTGAATCCATTTGAATCGCACTTTGTAACACAACAGAATATGGAAAAAGTAAAGTGGTGTGAATACATTCTGAAGGCACTATGGACTGTGTTATAACATGGAATGACATTAAGATGGATGAGAAATCAGTTTGTAGTACAAAGAGAGATGAGGATTGAGCCAGAGAGAGTGGAGGAAAAGAAAGAGAATGAGGAAAGAGAGATGGATGGATGGAGTGAAAGAGAGGAAATCAATGTGGGTGGGTGTTTGAATGGTCCTTATCTTTAATATTCTGTTTTGTCCATGTCAGTGGTTTTTAAAATAGTAGGGCTTTGGGTGAAGTCATTGTGTATTCTAAGATCATATTTCTGTCTGAGTAGGGTGGGAGAGAGAAGAGGGAGAGCGAGAAGGAGGGAGGAAAGGGAGAGTTTTGTGGTAGTGAAGAAACACACAGATCAACAAGAGGAGGGTCTGCAGGGTGAAGTTGCTAAGCAACGCACTTTTCCCCCTGCATGTAGAAAGTGAAGACGTGTTTAACTGGCATTGCAGAGAGAGTGTCAGAAATGGAGAAAAAAATACATTGAGAGTGTGAGGAGAGAGAGACAGAGAGTAATGGAAAGGAAAATGATGAGAGCAGGATAGACACAGTTCTGAGAACGCTGTTTTAGACATGGGAGAGAACGCGTACATGTGTGTTTGTGCGCATGTTTGTGTGTGCGCACATGCACATGTGTGTGGGTGCGTGTCGGTGGGTGTGTGTCTGTGTGGGTGTGTGATCATTCCTATGGTCTTGTGTGTTTTACAGAGGCTTCCCTAAAGCCAAGCAGCTCTACCACCACTGTACAGTACACAGACATCTACAGAGATCAGCCTCAGTAGGACAGTCCTGTACTATTTATAACTGACCTAGCTAACACCAGAAATGCACACTGTGCAAACATTATTATGGGCTTTTTCACCCGTAACAATAGGCCTATTCCTATCTGAATTCTCACTTTCTTTTGATCTCTCCTGCCTCCTCTCTCTGTCTTAATTCTCTCTCTCCTTCCTCTCTTCTCTCATTCCCCCTCTCTTTTTCTCCACCTCCATTCAGCAGCTGCAGGTCTTTGGCAGGCAGACAGCTGTAATGTTTCTCTGGGTGTCTTGTTGTTCCCTGTTTGGCCCCAGCAGACAGACAGGAAGCTTTGAGTCATGCTCTGGCGGCTCTCATTCTCTGAATCTACTCTCTCTCTCTCTCTCTCTCTCTCTCTCTTACCTCTCAGCGAGGTGTGAGGTTAAGGTACTCCATGCTGGTCTATAGCCTAGTCTCCAGCTGTGCACCACTGACGTCAAAGGTAGTTCAGTATGCCCTGCCATAGGTTGAACATCTCAGCTAGCAGCCTATGTGGGGACTGGAAATGAGGCTACTGTATGTTCTGAGTGGTATGTTGAGCACACAGAACCTGTGAGATGTAGTTACTGTCAGCTGAACTCTTCTGTGTTTAATCATAGTCAGTATCAGAAAGTGGACATGTTTGTGACTTCCCCAAGGTGCAATGTCTCATGGACATAGAGTCATATTTCTGTAAGGGGAAATTGGTCGCAGGAGACGGAGTCTGTGTTTCTCTGTTTCACTGTAAATAGTTTTTACTCTAGCTCATAGATATTTACCTGTCTAGTGAAAACTGCTGCCCTCATAAAACCATCCAGCCCAGTAAAGTGTGTAGGGTCTATATGCAGTGTATTTCTTCTATAACCATCCAGCCCAGTAAAGTGTGTAGGGTCTATATGCAGTGTATTTCTTCTATAACCATCCAGCCCAGTAAAGTGTATAGGGTCTATATGCAGTGTATTTCTTCTATAACCATC
This sequence comes from Salmo salar, assembly GCF_965601325.2. Lineage (NCBI taxonomy): Eukaryota > Metazoa > Chordata > Actinopteri > Salmoniformes > Salmonidae > Salmo > Salmo salar. The sequence goes on along the minus strand of NC_138296.1, from coordinate 30,970,580 downwards.
CAGCCCAGTAAAGTGTATAGGGTCTATATGCAGTGTATTTCTTCTATAACCATCCAGCCCAGTAAAGTGTATAGGGTCTATATGCAGTGTATTTCTTCTATAACCATCCAGCCCAGTAAAGTGTGTAGGGTCTATATTTAGTGTGTTTCTTCTATAACCATCCAGCCCAGTAAAGTGTATAGGGTCTATATGCAGTGTGTTTCTTCTATAACCATCCAGCCCAGTAAAGTGTGTAGGGTCTATATGCAGTGTGTTTCTTCTATAACCATCCAGCCCAGTAAAGTGTGTAGGGTCTATATGCAGTGTATTTCTTCTATAACCATCCAGCCCAGTAAAGTGTGTAGGGTCTATATGTAGTGTGTTTCTTCTATAACCATCCAGCCCAGTAAAGTGTGTAGGGTCTATATGCAGTGTATTTCTTCTATAACCATCCAGCCCAGTAAAGTGTATAGGGTCTATATGCAGTGTATTTCTTCTATAACCATCCAGCCCAGTAAAGTGTGTAGGGTCTATATGCAGTGTATTTCTTCTATAACCAGCCAGCCCAGTAAAGTGTATAGGGTCTATATGTAGTGTGTTTCTTCTATAACCATCCAGCCCAGTAAAGTGTGTAGGGTCTATATGCAGTGTATTTCTTCTATAACCATCCAGCCCAGTAAAGTGTGTAGGGTCTATATGCAGTGTATTTCTTCTATAACCATCCAGCCCAGTAAAGTGTGTAGGGTCTATATGCAGTGTATTTCTTCTATAACCATCCAGCCCAGTAAAGTGTATAGGGTCTATATGCAGTGTATTTCTTCTATAACCATCCAGCCCAGTAAAGTGTGTAGGGTCTATATGCAGTGTGTTTCTTCTATAACCATCCAGCCCAGTAAAGTGTATAGGGTCTATATGCAGTGTATTTCTTCTATAACCATCCAGCCCAGTAAAGTGTATAGGGTCTATATGCAGTGTATTTCTTCTATAACCATCCAGCCCAGTAAAGTGTGTAGGGTCTATATGCAGTGTATTTCTTCTTAAACCATCCAGCCCAGTAAAGTGTGTAGGGTCTATATGCAGTGTATTTCTTCTATAACCATCCAGCCCAGTAAAGTGTGTAGGGTCTATATTTAGTGTATTTCTTCTATAACCATCCAGCCCAGTAAAGTGTATAGGGTCTATATGCAGTGTATTTCTTCTATAACCATCCAGCCCAGTAAAGTGTATAGGGTCTATATGCAGTGTATTTCTTCTATAACCATCCAGCCCAGTAAAGTGTGTAGGGTCTATATTTAGTGTATTTCTTCTATAACCATCCAGCCCAGTAAAGTGTGTAGGGTCTATATGCAGTGTATTTCTTCTATAACCATCCAGCCCAGTAAAGTGTGTAGGGTCTATATGCAGTGTATTTCTTCTATAACCATCCAGCCCAGTAAAGTGTATAGGGTCTATATGCAGTGTATTTCTTCTATAACCATCCAGCCCAGTAAAGTGTGTAGGGTCTATATTTAGTGTATTTCTTCTATAACCATCCAGCCCAGTAAAGTGTGTAGGGTCTATATGCAGTGTATTTCTTCTATAACCATCCAGCCCAGTAAAGTGTATAGGGTCTATATGCAGTGTATTTCTTCTATAACCATCCAGCCCAGTAAAGTGTGTAGGGTCTATATTTAGTGTGTTTCTTCTATAACCATCCAGCCCAGTAAAGTGTGTAGGGTCTATATGCAGTGTATTTCTTCTATAACCATCCAGCCCAGTAAAGTGTGTAGGGTCTATATTTAGTGTGTTTCTTCTATAACCATCCAGCCCAGTAAAGTGTATAGGGTCTATATTTAGTGTGTTTCTTCTTAAACCATCCAGCCCAGTAAAGTGTGTAGGGTCTATATGCAGTGTATTTCTTCTTAAACCATCCAGCCCAGTAAAGTGTGTAGGGTCTATATGTAGTGTGTTTCTTCTATAACCATCCAGCCCAGTAAAGTGTATAGGGTCTATATGCAGTGTATTTCTTCTATAACCATCCAGCCCAGTAAAGTGTGTAGGGTCTATATGTAGTGTGTTTCTTCTATAACCATCCAGCCCAGTAAAGTGTGTAGGGTCTATATGCAGTGTATTTCTTCTATAACCATCCAGCCCAGTAAAGTGTGTAGGGTCTATATGCAGTGTGTTTCTTCTATAACCATCCAGCCCAGTAAAGTGTATAGGGTCTATATGCAGTGTATTTCTTCTATAACCAGCCTGCCCAGTAAAGTGTGTAGGGTCTATATGCAGTGTGTTTCTTCTATAACCATCCAGCCCAGTAAAGTGTGTAGGGTCTATATGCAGTGTGTTTCTTCTATAACCATCCAGCCCAGAAAAGTGTGTAGGGTCTATATGCAGTGTATTTCTTCTATAACCAGCCAGCCCAGTAAAGTGTATAGGGTCTATATGTAGTGTGTTTCTTCTATAACCATCCAGCCCAGTAAAGTGTGTAGGGTCTATATGCAGTGTATTTCTTCTATAACCATCCAGCCCAGTAAAGTGTGTAGGGTCTATATGCAGTGTGTTTCTTCTATAACCATCCAGCCCAGTAAAGTGTATAGGGTCTATATGCAGTGTATTTCTTCTATAACCATCCAGCCCAGTAAAGTGTATAGGGTCTATATGCAGTGTATTTCCTCTATAACCATCCAGCCCAGTAAAGTGTGTAGGGTCTATATGCAGTGTATTTCTTCTATAACCATCCAGCCCAGTAAAGTGTGTAGGGTCTATATGCAGTGTATTTCTTCTATAACCATCCAGCCCAGTAAAGTGTGTAGGGTCTATATTTAGTGTATTTCTTCTATAACCATCCAGCCCAGTAAAGTGTGTAGGGTCTATATGCAGTGTATTTCTTCTATAACCATCCAGCCCAGTAAAGTGTGTAGGGTCTATATGCAGTGTATTTCTTCTATAACCATCCAGCCCAGTAAAGTGTATAGGGTCTATATGCAGTGTATTTCTTCTATAACCATCCAGCCCAGTAAAGTGTGTAGGGTCTATATTTAGTGTGTTTCTTCTATAACCATCCAGCCCAGTAAAGTGTGTAGGGTCTATATGCAGTGTATTTCTTCTATAACCATCCAGCCCAGTAAAGTGTGTAGGGTCTATATTTAGTGTGTTTCTTCTATAACCATCCAGCCCAGTAAAGTGTATAGGGTCTATATTTAGTGTGTTTCTTCTTAAACCATCCAGCCCAGTAAAGTGTGTAGGGTCTATATGCAGTGTATTTCTTCTTAAACCATCCAGCCCAGTAAAGTGTGTAGGGTCTATATGTAGTGTGTTTCTTCTATAACCATCCAGCCCAGTAAAGTGTATAGGGTCTATATGCAGTGTATTTCTTCTATAACCATCCAGCCCAGTAAAGTGTGTAGGGTCTATATGTAGTGTGTTTCTTCTATAACCATCCAGCCCAGTAAAGTGTATAGGGTCTATATGCAGTGTGTTTCTTCTATAACCATCCAGCCCAGTAAAGTGTATAGGGTCTATATGCAGTGTATTTCTTCTATAACCAGCCTGCCCAGTAAAGTGTGTAGGGTCTATATGCAGTGTGTTTCTTCTATAACCATCCAGCCCAGTAAAGTGTGTAGGGTCTATATGCAGTGTGTTTCTTCTATAACCATCCAGCCCAGTAAAGTGTGTAGGGTCTATATGTAGTGTGTTTCTTCTATAACCATCCAGCCCAGTAAAGTGTATAGGGTCTATATGCAGTGTGTTTCTTCTATAACCATCCAGCCCAGTAAAGTGTATAGGGTCTATATGCAGTGTATTTCTTCTATAACCATCCAGCCCAGTAAAGTGTGTAGGGTCTATATTTAGTGTATTTCTTCTATAACCATCCAGCCCATTAAAGTGTATAGGGTCTATATGCAGTGTGTTTCTTCTATAACCAGCCAGCCCAGCAGTGTGTCTATGCTATATTCAGTGTGTAGTTGTCTTTAGCGCTGTAGCTATTGTATGTAAATGCATGTGTTGTATGTAGAACATGTGCTCCTACTCGGTGTAAAGCCCCTTGTTGTTCATGTACATGTGTGTCAGCTTGTACCCTACAGCAGATGAAAGGCTCTGTACTGGGAGGTTGTGGGGCTTAGCGACAGTGGGAGCGTTGTCAGGGTCAGCTCAGGGGGAGCCACAGTATTATCAGGCCTTATGGTTGGCAGCAGAGGAGAGCAGACGCTGCTGCCTGTGTGGAGCTTGTCATGCAGCCTTTCATGTGCTGTTACACCAGGAATGAGTGTCATGCTCCAGGACTTCAGGAGCTGCTAATCCAGGAGACAGAACGGGCCCTTCAGGCAGTGGCCAGGGACACAGTGGAAGCACAATGCTCAAACATGCTTGATTACTCATTTAGGATGTTCTGTATGTTTTATCTTAACAACTCCTTACTGTAACTCTATTCCTACCCCTATCATGTCCCCCTGTCACTCTCTCTCTCTCACTGTGTGCATGCTGGGAGTGTTGGTGCATGCTGGGAATTGTATGAGTGAGTTTTCTTTTTTGCTTCCTTTTCTTGGGGATTTTCCTTTTTCTATGCATGATTAAGTGAACATTTTAATTTTTTAGGTATATTGTATTTCTTGTTGGAATTGCCCTGGTTTTGGTGGGGATGGCAACCCACATGGGCACGCCGTCCCTGTCACTTCGGCACGGCTTCAGGTGTGTTGCTTATATGCGTTGTGGATAAATAAAGCGGTGGTGTTTTTCTTAAAGAAGAGTGTCTTGTCGATCTGATGGTTGAGTTTGGCGTACTTCTTAAAGGTATGTTCATTCAAGTTACGGCGTTCTTTTTTCTTCGCCAACAAGGGTAATGATTTCGAATGTACCTCCGTTTATTCCCCATGAGCTATTGGAGCACGAGTTATTGCGGTTTGGGAAGTTTGCAAGTTCAATTAAGATTGTCCCATTGGGTTGCAAACACCCGGCTAAGAAACAGGTTATGTCATTTCAAACACCCGGCTCTGAAACAGGTTATGTCATTTCAAACACCCGGCTCTGAAACAGGTTATGTCGTTTCAAACACCCGGCTCTGAAACAGGTTATGTCGTTTCAAACACCCGGCTCTGAAACAGGTTATGTCGTTTCAAACACCCGGCTCTGAAACAGGTTATGTCGTTTCAAACACCCGGCTCTGAAACAGGTTATGTCGTTTCAAACACCCGGCTCTGAAACAGGTTATGTCGTTTCAAACACCCGGCTCTGAAACAGGTTATGTCGTTTCAAACACCCGGCTCTGAAACAGGTTATGTCGTTTCAAACACCCGGCTCTGAAACAGGTTATTTAGTTTCAGCAACAGGTGTTTATGTTTTTGGACTCATCGGAACAGACTTTGGAGTTATCGTTTAAAGTTAAGTATGACAACAGACTGTATATGGCTTATGCTAGTACGGGTAGTCAACAGTGTTTTGAGTGTGAGGATGTTGTCCATAAGCAACATGCTTGCCCGAAAAGGGAGAATGTGCAGGTGGTTCTCGTAACGCCTGGGCCCACTGATGTAGGGGCAGAGCAGCCACGAGCACCTGTTGCTGAGGAACAAGTTGTTTGTGTTGAGGGTACTGAGTTGCAGCTTGTACCAGAGGGGAACATAGCGTCTGATGTACAGCAGAAAAATGTTGTTGTCGGAGGTAAGGATGGATCTGGGGAGCCATATCCCCAGACTGGTGAGAGATGCCCAGTAAGAGTGATGGGGTATAGGAGGGTGTTCAGGTGGAGCTAGTCTTCCAGGTAGTGGAGGAGATGTCCATTACGAGTAATGGGGTACAGGAGAGGGTATCCCTGTTGACATGATAGCATCTGGCGACGACTCAATTTACAATCTAGATGAGGTAAATGTGTTCCTGGACCAGAATTATTATATATTTTTTTATAAGTTTGTGAGGTCAGCTAAAGATGGTGTGGTTACACCAGTTGAGTGTGAAGAAGTGTTCCCACTTGAGGAAATGTGTTACTGCTGTCACGGCAGCAAAAGGTAATGGGAAATGTGGTAAGGTTAAAACAGTGATGATTATCATGCCTCATACGGTGCTTATTTCCCTTTGTCTGGTTTCTTTGTGGTTTCTTCTGTTTTTTCTTTCTCTTTTATATTTTATATTTATTTTACCTTTATTTAACTAGGCAAGTCAGTTAAGAACAAATTCTTATTTACAATGATGGCCTACCCCGGCCAAACCCGGACGACGCTGGGCCAATTGTGTGCCGCCATATGGGACTCCCAATCACAGCCAGTTGTGATATAGCCTGGATTTGAACCAGGGTGTCTGTAGTGATGCCTTAGACCACTGAGCCAAACGGTGGTACTAAGGGTAGGTTCTCTCAATATTAATGGGGGAAGGGACAGGAATAAGAGGGCTTGGGTATTGGAAGTAATAAAACAGAAAAGGCTTAATGTAGTTTTTCTACAGGAGATACGTAGTGATGAGGCTAATGAGCTTAACTGGGTTATGTGGTGGGAGGGGCAGCATATACTCAGTCATGGTACTAATTTCAGTGCTGGGGTGGCAATCTTGTTTTCCTCAGGCTTAGCGGTGACTGTGGTATCTACAACAGAGATTGTCAAGGGTCTGCTTTTATTGGTCAAGGCGGATGTTATGTTTATTTATATTTTAATGTTTATGCTCCTAATGAGGGTACAGAGCGTATTGCTGTATTTGATAAAATAAAGGAAATCTTAAGACAGTGTGACCAAGATGGGTGTATGGTTTTAGGGGATTGGAACGATACAGTGGATTTTACTGTTGATCGCACTGCTGAAGAACCTCACCTGCGGTCAGAAATTTGTATTTCTCGTCTATTAACTACGTTTGAGCTTTCTGATGTGTGGAGAGTAAGGAATGCAAAAGTTAGGCAGTACACATGGCTAAAAGTTAATGAAGGTCGTGTCAGTGCAGCAAGGTTAGACAGGTTGTTTGTATCTGATCACTACTGTGGTAGGGTTGGAAGGTTAGACAGGTTGTTTGTATCTGATCACTACTGTGGTAGGGTTGTAAGGTTAGACAGGTTGTTTGTATCTGATCACTACTGTGGTGGGTTGGAAGGTTAGAAAGGTTGTATGTATCTGATCACTACTGTGGTAGGGTTGTAAGGTTAGAAAGGTTGTATGTATCTGATCACTACTGTGGTAGGGTTGGAAGGTTAGAAAGGTTGTATGTATCTGATCACTACTGTGGTAGGGTTGTAAGGTTAGACAGGTTGTTTGTATCTGAGCACTACTGTGGTAGGGTTGTAAGGTGTGACATTACTCCTGTGGGTTTTTCTGATCATCATATTGTTACTGCTGATATTCACTTGTCCTGTCCACGAAGGTCATCCCCTTACTGGTATTTTAATGTTACTGTAAGTTATTACATGACGTCGTGTTTTGTGAAAAGTTTTAGTTGTTTTGGGAAAAATTGAGGGTTATTAAATGTAATTTTGAGTCCGTGAGACAATGGTGGAAGGCTGGGAAGGCCCACATCCATGCGTTTTGTCAACAGTATGCTGCTCTGTCTAGTATTGAAGTTAAATAGACTATCAGGGCCCTTGAACAATACATCACATCTATTGAATTGAAGTTGCTCACTCAGAATGACCCTGGACTAGTCATGAACTTACAGGACAAGAGACATGAACTGAGGTTGTTTTTACATGAAAGAGTGAAGGGTGCCTTGATTAGGTCTCGCTTTGCTACCCTCAAGGACATGGATGCTCCTAGTGTTTTTTTTTAACCTAGGGCAGTCTACATTGCAACACAACAGATGGTCTGCCTTCATCTCCCTGATGGGAAGGTGACCACGGATGACGGTGAGATGCGCCAACATGCTGTAGATTTCTACTCTGCCCTCTATAAGGCAGAGGATTGTGATCCTCTGTGTGCTGAACAGTTGTTACATGGACTTTCTCAGTTGGGCCCTGAGCAGAGAGCTGCTTTGGACTCTGACATTACTCTGCAGGAGCTGTCCACAGCAGTTATAAAGCTCTCATCAGGCCGAGCCCCTGGCATCGGCCTGATGCACTTTTGGGGGAGATTTTTATGAAGTGGTGTGTCAATCTTTTCAATTCCTGTCAACGTGATGTGCCTTCATTGTTGCTGAAAAATTGGGATTTGGCTCTTAGAAAACTGGAGATCTGTTGCATTGCTGTGAGCAGAATATAAAATTATATCTAAGTGTCTCTCAAACAGGTTGAAAGAATAACTGGGGCTGTTGGTCCACAAGGACCAGTCTTACTGTGTACCTGACCACTCTATTGATGATAACTTCTTTCTAATAAGAGATGTTTTAGACATTTGTAAACTGTCTGATGTGGATCAGGAGAAGGCTTTTGACCATGTGGACCACCTGTACTTGTTAAAAACAATGAAAGCTTTTTGGCTTGGGGATGTTTTTTTGTCTTGGATGAGTTTACTGTATGGTGAAGGTGGGGGGTGGTTTGAGCTGCCCCATCCCCGTCCAAAGGGGCATCAGGCAGGGATGCCCAATTTCAGGACGGTTATATTGTCCGGCAATTGAACCAAAGCTTTGTTTTTTAAGAGCAAGGCTTACTGGTTTCTCTGTGCCAGGGGTTATGAAGGGTCCCACGATAGCACAGTCTGCGTATGCAGATGACGTGACAGTTTTTATTACAGGGGCTGAGGATGTTAAGGTTCTATCAAATGCTTTGAAGGTGTATGAGGGGGCCTCCTCAGCTGGAGTTAATTGGGAAAATAGTGAATCGCTGTGGGCAGGTCAGCTTCAGATAGGGTCCGCTCCACCGTTACCAGTGGGGTTTCAGTGTGGCAGAGATGGGATGAAGACTTTGGGGGTTTTTCTAGGCTCTGATGTATTTCAAAAAAAGAACTGGGAGGGTGTAGTCTAAGGTGTGTGTCAGATTGTTTAGGAGGAAATGGGTGCTACCCCAGCTGTCTTATAGGGGAAGGGTGCTGGTAGCCAATAACCTTGCCCCCTCTACCCTGTGGCACAGACTAATGATTTTACAACCACTGGGGTGCCTGCTACAAGACCTTCTGAGGACCCTTGGCAATTTCTTCTGGTCTGGACAACATTGGATTAAAGTGTACCTGCACGAGGGTGGGCAAGGCCTGGTGGATATTTATTCTAGGATCATGGCTTTCTGACTTCAAGCAGCCCAGAGACTGTTGTACAGTGACGGTTCTAGCTTTCTGACTTCTAGCAGCCCAGAGACTGTTGTACAGGGACGGTTCTAGCAGCCCAGAGACTGTTGTACAGGGATGGTTCTAGCAGCCCAGAGACTGTTGTACAGTGACGGTTCTAGCAGCCCAGAGACTGTTGTACAGTGACGGTTCTAGCTTTCTGACTTCTAGCAGCCCAGAGACTGTTGTACAGGAACGGTTCTAGCAGCCCAGAGACTGTTGTACAGGGACGGTTCTTGCAGCCCAGAGACTGTTGTACAGGGACGGTTCTAGCAGCCCAGAGACTGTTGTACAGGGACGGTTCTAGCAGCCCAGAGACTGTTGTACAGGGACGGTTCTAGCTGGGTGGATAGAGCCTACATATAGACAGGCACCTGTTCCTCTTAAAGCTAGTGGGGGGTGATTTGTCTGGCCTGACTCCATTCTATAAGTCTGTTTTGCAGGCTTGGAGAGTTTTCCTCATGTCCCACAAGGCCAGCACGCCACCAGGGATGTGTTTTTTTTTTGAAGAGACCATTTTTTCTAACACTGTCATCCAGTTCCGTGCTATGAGTTCAACCAGCCTACGCTCATGCCTGTTAGGTGTGGGATGTACTGTACCAAGCTGGGCCATCTGATGCGGAGCAGGAGGAGATCGTTGGAGAAGCTGGGAGAAAGAAAGAGCGGGGAGAGGAGAGGGATGCATGTTATTGCTATTGTTTTGTTTTCATTTTGTACCAATGTTGTAGTTATCTTTGTTTAGTTTGAGGGTCTTTCTCTGCCTGTGTCTTGTTTGTGATCTAGTACTGTGTATGGTGCATGCCAATAGATACAGAGAATGGTGCTCTGCCATGGCTAATGCACTGGGGGGAATTTCTCCTAGGAATAAGGAGGAAACAAAGTACACTGATACGGGGATGTAGAAGAGGCTTTTTGGGGTAAGAGTGTGGGTGAAGAGGTCAGTTATTCCAGAAGCATTGATTGGCAAGCTACATACAGTTGAAGTCGGAAGTTTATGTACACCTTAGCCAAATACACTCAGTTTTTCACAATTGCTGACATTTAATCCTAGTAAAAATTCCCTGTCTTAGGTCAGTTAGGATCACCACTTTATTTTAAGAATGTGAAATGTCAGAATAATAGTAGAGAGAATGATTTATTTCAGCTTTTATTTCTTTCATCACATTCCCAGTGGGTCATAAGTTCACATACACTCAATTAGTATTCTGTAGCATTACCTTTAAAGTGCTTGCGTCAAACGTTTCGGGTAGCTTTCCACAAGCTTCCCACAATAATTTGGGTGTATTTTTGCCCATTCCTCCTGACAGAGCTGGTGAAACTGAGTCAGGTTTGTAGGCCTCGCACACACTTTTTCAGTTCTGCCCACAAATGTTCTATAGGATGGAGGTCAGAGCTTTGTGACTTTGTTGTCCTTAAGCCATTTTGCCACAACTTTGGAAGTATGCTTGGGGTCATTGTCCATTTGGAAGACCCATTTGCAACCAAGCTTTAACTTCCTGACTGATGTCTTGAGATGTTGCTTCAATATATCCACATACTTTTCCTCCATCATGATGCCATCTGTTTTGTGAAGTGCACTAGTCCCTTCTGCAGCAAAGCACCCCCACAACATGATGCTGCCACCCCTGTGCTTCACAGTTGGGATGGTGTTCTTCGGCTTGCAAGCCCCCCCTTTTTCCTCCAAAAATAGTTATATTTTTGTTTCATCAGACAGGCGGACATTTCTCCAAAAAGTACGATCTTTGTCCCCATGTGCAGTTGCAAACCGTATTCTTGCTTTTTTATGGTGGTTTTGGAGCAGTGGCTTCTTCCTTGCTGAGCGGCCTTTCAGGTTATGTCGATATAGGACACGTTCTACTGTGGATATAGATACTTTTGTACCTGTTTCCTCCAGCATCTTCACAAGGTCCTTTGCTGTTGTTCTGGGATTGATTTGCACTTTTCGCACCAAAGTATGTTCATCTCTAGGAGACAGAACGCATCTCCTTCCTGAGCGGTATGATGGCGGCGTGGTCCCATGGAGTATATACTTGTGTACTATTGTTTGTACAGGTGAACGTGGCGTTTGGAAATTGCTCCCAAGGATGAACCAGACTTGTGGAGGTCTACAATTGTTTTTCTGAGGTAGGTCTTGAAATATATCCACAGGTACACTTCCAATTGACTCAAATGATGTCAGTTAGCCTATGATGTCAATTAGCTATGACATCATTTTCTGGAATTGTCCAAGCTCTTTAAAGGCATGGTCAACTAAGTGTATGTAAACGTCTGACCCACTGGAATTGTGATACAGTGAATTATATGTGAAATAATCTGTCTGTAAACAATTGTTGGAAAAATTACTTGTGTCATGCACAAAGTAGATGTCCTAACCGACTTGCCAAAACTATAGTCTGTTAACAAGAAATTTGTGGAGTGGTTGAAAAACGAGGGGATTTTTTTCAATTTAAAGTTTTATTAAGTTTTCTTGTTTTTCAATCAACCAACAAAACACATTCCACATTCACAGATGTGACAGACTTTAAAAAAAATTATAATGATAAAAATAAAATAAATAAATAAAACTAACAGTAATAATAAGAATGAAAAAAAATATTTCAAGAAAAATATATATATATTAAAAAATAAATAAAGAATAATTATTAAAAAATAAAAAAGATATATATATATATATATATCACTGATAGTCAGACCAAGGTCCTTTTCCCAGATTATTTTCAAAGGAGTAAAGGAGGAGCCTCCTTTCTCAGAAATGTGTCTATAGATATAGGAGATTTGGCCTTTAATGGATTGTGCTGTGACAAGAAGGGTTTCAACTTCATTCAGCTGAGCTGAATAAAACCCCAGTGTCTTCCAATGAAATGGACATAGTGTCTTCATAGAGCTGGTGAGTGTAAGATTGAGAGGGCAGACAGTGGATTTGTTAAAATGTATCTTATATCCTGAAAACTTGCCATACTGAGCAATTGTGTCTAAAATGGGAGGGATTTCTCAGGGTTGGATATGTAGAGCAAGACATCATCTGCGTAATGCGAAATCTTGTGCTGCAGGCCGCCAGCAGAGACACCCATAATACTTGGATTGCTCGTTATCAACTCTGCCAGAGGCTCCGCCCCAACAAGTAGTGCAAGGGCGACAACGAGCACCCTTGTCTTGTGCCCCGTCCCAAAGGGAATCTGTCAGAGTTCAGTCCGTTAGTAGTCACCATGGCATTTGGATGAGAGTATAGGGACTTAATCCATTTAATGAAAAACGAGTTTTAATGACTCCAATATAAGTGTATGTAAACTTCCGACTTCAACTATATGTTCTACTTCAGCAATGCAGCTAATGGGTTAATGCTCATACACTTAGCCTTTCCTCCCTTTGGTGCGCTAGATGCCCACAGCTTTGTGTGTTGGTGTCTGTATGTGTGTTGGTGAGTGTGTAGCTCTGTGTATCTGTATGTTTTGCCAATGTGTTTGTGTGCGTGGGAGGCAACATGTGTTATTGTAATTCACCTGAATAACTCACACCCACACAGAATGGAGACCACGGTTACTCAGCCATCTCTCTCTCTCTCTCTGAAACTGGAGCATGTATATGGGGGACTTTGTAGAGGTGTGGGGTGTCAGGATGTTTCTATGGGGGGGCGTTGGTTTTAACTTTGTAGTCTGTTAAAATGAAATTAAGTTTGTTCAAATGATGTAAGTATCTGTCTCCCTCTCTCTCCCCCTTCCGCCCACTCTGTCGGTCTGTCTTCTTGACGTAGTCTGAATTAAATCTGATGGGAAAGCCTGATTATAATGGTCAAAGTTGTTGGGGGAGCGCTACCCATGAGACACACACACACACACACCCACACACACAAACACACAGTTTTGTATTGCTATCCTTGTGGGGATCAAATAATTGATTCCCATCCAAAATCCTATATTCCCTAACACCTAACCTTAAACCTAAGACTAACCTTAACCCTAAACTATACCTATCCCTAAACCTAAACCTGACCTTAATTCTAACCCTAACCTTAATTGTAACCCTAAACCTAACCCCTAACCCTAAAATAGCATTTTTCCTTGTGGGGACCAGCAAAATGTCCCCACTTGTCCGAATTTTCCTTGTTCTACTATCCTTGTGAGGAATTCTGTTCCCCACAAGGGTAATTAACAAAAACACACACACAAAGCCCATTCATTGAGTATGCACATCAGTCTCATGCAATAACACAGGCATTAGTCCCAGTGGAGATATTTTATTTATGACGTGAGTTTTAAAGTGGAGGCCCTGGCTTCTCTGTTGATCTATAATGAAAGAGAAAAATGATAAGCTCAGGAGAAGTTAGGGAGTGTCTGTATGCTCCTGGGAGGATTGATTTGTCTCTTATAGCCCCTGGGCCTATGCTGCCTCTGCTGTCTCCTGGAAACTGATGGCTTTGTCCTCACACTCCCCAGCTGAGCAGAGAAATGAATAGGGACTCAGCACTATCAGGCTGCATCATACACCCAATCTGTATTCTATTTGAGAACAGAACTCAGGTTGATTATATACACATTCAGAATAACTTTCTATATCAGCTGAGGATGCAATGTGTGGTCAACCAACCCTTTCTATACTCCACTACTTGACCGATCACAGGTAGAATGGAACAGCCTCTTTGCTCTGAGAGGTGTCATTCCAGCAATTGACCCATTTTCTACTCTATCAGTCAACAAGTTTGTGACGGCTTGTGATTACCAGGTGGCCTCTGGCCTCTCACTGTATACCTCATTCACACATCCAGATCACTTTGGATGATTGAAATGCATAATATTGGGCAGTCTATGGTTGATTACAGTGTGGTTTGAATCTGACATTCTAGAGGATTACGGAATGCTATATCAGATTGTTATTTGTTCAACACCAAAGAGGCATGCACCGATTCACCAAATGCACCGATTCAGTTAATGCTTTTCAGTAGTGCTCAAAGTGCATTACATTGTATGGAGCTAATTCAGCCAATTCACCTCTATATAATGTATTCACCAGTGTGTAGCTCTCACTTGTAGATTCATATGAGTCCATCTCTGTGAGGTCTTTGACTCTCTCTAATGAACGACTCCAATACCTTTTTCTACCCCTCTCTGTGATAGTTCAGTGTGGACCTCTTGTTCAGAGTTGTGTTGACCTCTGTTTCTCTCCCCCCTCTCTCACTTCAGTACACTGTTTTCTCTCAGACCCTTATTATCTCAGACCTGGCAGTTCATTTTAGACCCGTATTATCTCAGACCTGGCAGTTCATTTCAGACCCGTATTATCTCAGACCTGGCAGTTCATTTCAGACCCGTATTATCTCAGACCTGGCAGTTAATTTCAGACCCGTATTATCTCAGACCTGGCAGTTTATTTCAGACCCCTATTATCTCAGCCATGTGAGCTTCAACAGTGCAGTAGTATCAACAGTGTGTGTGTGTGTGTGTGTGTGTGTGCGTACTACTTACCCCCAGGCATCCCTCATATAGATACATCAGTATTGTCTTGTAACCATTTTGCCATTGACCCCTCTCCCTGGGATGAAGTGCACCTTTCCATATCATAGAAACCATCTCTTCACTACACATCGCAGGACATCAACCATCATTTCACATAGCAGCACGTCAATGTGTTACATTATTGCAAGTCATTATATGCTGTTGCGTTCCATTCTACATGAATAATGTGTTCTGTTGAAACACTCACCCACCTCAGACTTGGCCTGACAGGTCTGAGTTCAGCTCTATTAGAATCTACACCAGCCACCTGGACAGTGTTTAAGTCTGTATGAAGGCAGTAGGCAGGAGGGCAAGAAATGTTCAATGATTGTTAAACATGATTATCTTCAGACTCTCTGGCTAGCAGACTACTGTCCTCTGCCTTGGGGTCAGGTAGAAACATGCTTCACAACATGCTTCATATTGTGTGTGTGTGTGTGTGTGTGTGTGTGTGTGTGTGTGTGTGTGTGTGTGTGTGTGTGTGTGTGTGTGTGTGTGTGTGTGTGTGTGTGTGTGTTTGTGTTTGTGTTCCGTCTAACTCTGAAATGCTACCAGTGAATGTTTCTGGTGGTTACAGGTTTGTGTGGAGTGTGTGTGTGTGTTTGTGTTCCATCTAACTCTGAAATGCTACCAGTGAATGTTTCTGGTGGTTACAGGTTTGTGTGGAGTGTGTGTGTGTGTGTTTGTGTTCCATCTAACTCTGAAATGCTACCAGTGAATGTTTCTGGTGGTTACAGGTTTGTGTGGTGTTACAGAAGCAACGATGGAACATTGGAAACATTAATAACGTGGTATCAAGAATGATTAGCTACTGCAACATGGACCTGGCTTGATGTTGCAGGGAACATTTATCACTAGTCTGTGTTATAGCCTGTGTTCAAAAATGCTGCTACAGGCAAGATCCCTCTTACTTTCAAGTGCAATTACAGGCTTTTCAGACCGTTTGAGTGCTTTGGTATTATACATAACATGAGCCTCACTGTGTGATGATGAATTCCTCAAATGGAGTCCATGTTATAGCCAGTACACTGCCAGTGTAATCTGCAGCATGTCCGGATGGAGGCCATAATGTGGTTTTCTACCCCTAGTTATTAGAAGAACGTTGTTGGTTATGAGAATGATGTTTCCAGTTCCACTGTACATTCTCATCATGAGAACTCAGTGATTCCAACCATCTATCTGTATGACATTTATAATAACTGGGTGCTCGTTGTTTCATCGAGGATGATAGTGTTCAAATGTTTTGAAGGGACATTTAGGTGTGTGTGTGTGTGTCTCCGTACTTGTACTTATATAGCCTGTACAATCTTATTCTGTAGGTCAGGATATACCGGATTAGATAAGTGAATGCAGCGGATCCCCCTCTATAGATCAAATCCAATGAAATTGTATTCGTCACGCGCTTCGTAAACAATAGCTGTAGACTAATAGTGAATGACTTACTCACGGGCCCTTCCAGACAATACAGAGAGAGAAAATATATATAATATTAAAATAATAACACGAGGAATAAATACACAATGAGTAAGGATAACTTGGCTATATACACGGGGTACCAGTACCAAGTCAATGTGCTGGGGAACAAGGTAATTGAGGTGGATATAGGTAGGGGTAAAGTCACTAGGAAACAGGACAGATAATAAGCAGTAGCAGCATATGTGATGAGTCAAGAGAGTTATTGCAAAAAGGGTCAATGCAGATAGTCTGGGAAGATATTTGATGAACTATTTAACTAACTATTTACCAATCTTATAGCTTGGGGGTAGAAGGTGTTCAGGGTCCTGTTGGTTCCAGACTTGGTGTGTTGTTACCACTCGCTGTGCAGTAGCAGAGAGAACAGTATGACTTGCGTGGCTGGAGTCTTTGAAAATGTTTAGGGCCTTCCTCTGACACCGCCTGGCATAGAGGTCCGGGATGGCAGGGAGCTCAGCCCCAGTGATGTTCTGGGCCATACTCACCACCCTCTATAGCGCCTTGCGGTCGAATGCCAAGCAGTCAAGATGCTCTCAATGGTGCAGCTGTAGAACTTTTTGAGGAACTGAGGTCCCATGCCAAATCTTCTAAAAACTGCTACATGCCTTTGTGAAAAACAGGAAGGAAGATGAGAGCTTCTTCTTTAATAAGGAAGGTGTTCAGGGTCACCTCCGGCTCCAAAGATCAGAGCGTTATTCTGAAGGTGTCTGCTGACCAATCACTGTAACCAACATCACATTCTCATATCCTACTAACCAACAACATCTTCCATACAGAGAAGAAACAATAGGCTTTGATTTGGGGGTAAACACATCATAGGACACACACACACATGCACACACACACTATTAATTTAATCTTCCACAGCTGGCCCTTGGCAGAAGAAAGCGTGACTCAGAGAAAAGGAAAGATCAGTGTTTGTTTACAGCGGAGAGAGATGATCGCTGCAACATCTCTACTTTGAAGTGAGCGTCTCTGTCTGTGCCTGGAATATAAATAACTAACAAAGAACAGAACACAGCAGGGCAGGGGGCCGCTCTGTCATACTGATTCCAGTGTGTGTGTGTGTGTGTGTGTGTGTGTGTGTGTGTGTGTGTGTGTGTGTGTGTGTGTGTGTGTGTGTGTGTGTGTGGTGTGTGTGTGTGTGTGTGTGTGTGTGTGTGTGTGCGTGTGTCCATGCGTGCATGTTCGTATGTGTGTATTTGCGAGATAATCCGAGCCATATCTCCCTGTGCCAACGCAGGTGACACACACACACACCATAGCTTTACAGCTCTGCAATTAGGCCATTGTCTGTGCTCATAAAGCTGTCGGTCCTGTACCACATGTCTCCTACAGAGAGATAGTCTGACAAGATGGAGGAGAGGAGAACATATGTAGAAACAGAGAGGGTTGACTGATAAACACACCGAAGCAAAGATGGAAGACACACAGAAGGAGAGATGGAGAGAGAGCAATTGTGGGGGAAATGAAAGACCAGTCTAAAGGGTAGATACAGACAGGGAGACATGGAGATAAATGGAGAGAGTGAGGAGAGGAGAGAGACAGAGATGGAAGGAAAGCAAAGCAGATGGAAGTGAGACAGACAGTTCCTCTTTAGTGTTTGAGGATGAGAGGGGACCTGTTACTGGAAGAAAACAAACTGCAATACTGCAATGCTGTGTGAAAGTAGACAAGAATAACACACACGCACACAGATTGCTGTTATTCACACCACCCTCCTATCAATTAGAGTACATGGGAGCATCACAAAGAGGATGAGAGAGGGAAATGAAAGCACACTCTCACTTTACTCAGCATTCTTTCATCTGCTGCTCTTTTCTCAGACTTCTCTCTCTCACCCTTCCTCTGTCTTTCTTCTCCCCGACTATCCCGTCTCTCTGCATCTCCTTTTGTTACAAACCTCCTTCTCTCCTCTTCCCCCTTGTCCTCGCTCTCCCTCCCTCCCTCCCTGGACAATTCACGTGCTGATTGTAATTTAGATGAGTGCTGGATTAATATTTCCACACAGACACAGCACTAGTGTGTCAGTGGTTTAGTAGGACACCTCCATCACCAGGAGACTCAAGTGGTCTCTGTATCAACCTGCTGGCTGTGTTTGTGTGTACAGCACAACACAATAGAATGACACTTTATTCATCCCCACCAGGCAAATGGAAATAGCTGCCACTGTAGCAGCTGAAACAAGGACATGCATTCTTATCCACGTGTGTGTGTGTGTGTGTGTGTGTGTGTGTGTGTGTGTGTGTGTGTGTGTGTGTGTGTGTGTGTGTGTGTGTGTGTGTGTGTGTGTTGTGTGCGCTCATCTTAGAAGATTGTGTGTGTGTTCGGCCATATGTGGTTTTCATTCCTTCTACATTAAACTTGTATCTCTTATACCACAGCTTGTGAGCTGGCTACAGATGGGGCATTCAAAGCACATTCTCATTCCTGTCACAGTGACAGTTCCTCTGGGTCAGGCCGGGGTCAAAGGCCAAGAGGCATGACTAAGTATCTGCTCCATTTAATACACTCAATACAAGGACATATTCCATACAAAAACATCCCCTTTCCCCCCAGTGGCCTTCCACAGAGATGTGTGTCATGCATAATGGTGTTATTAGATGTGCAGAATGCATTCATACGAAGAGCTCCAGCACAGGTCATAGACACTGTTTAGAGGTGTATATGGGTCACTGCACATGGCATTCCAGTGTTCTGATTGGTTCTAGAGTGCTGCTGGAATTTTCCATTTGGCCACAAATGTGCCTATGTGCTGTAAGTCATTCAGCTAGATAGAGTTAACACTAAGGTTAATAGTGATGGGAGTGCCGTGGCATGAAGATACACAAGCAACTCTCTTACAAGAGCAGTTAGCATGTTTTAAATATAGCGAGAGCGAGAGAGAAGACGATAGATCGAGATACTTGTTTTTCCCGAGGCGTTTTAAAATGCCATTGAACAGCTCCAGCTTCATCACATAATCCCTGCATATTACAAAGAGAGAAATGTAATTAGGAGGAGAATGTGGAGCATGGATGTGAGGGCTTAAATGTTCCTCTGTCTCATTAGTGTCACGTCGTTGCTTCCCCAGTGCCCGGACCTCCGCGTGGGAACACCAGGAGGATGGAGAGACTGTGATTGCAGGGTGTGGAGCTTGGTGTGTGCGTTTACAGCTGACTTTCTCTCTCTATCGCTACTTTAAACACTGTCTGGGTCACGTCAGCACTGGGTGAAATAGCATCTGGATGGGAGCAGAGGCTGAAATATCTCCCTGGCAAAGCAGGCAATAACTCACATAGAAATGTTAGTTCATTTCTCAGCATGAAAGGAGAGATGGAGTGAGCGATTGAGAGTGCGTGAGAGAAAGAGAGGAAAACTGCTGAATAATTCTGTGTAAATTTGAATTGGGCTTTTGTTTTGTTTGACAGAGACAGAAAGCCATGCAGTTTGGATCCCCTCAACCTCCCTTTTTAGCAGAGTCTCAGTGTACCATGAGTATGTTGTTCTCTGCCTGTGTTCTTTAATCAGAAGCCAATAGCCATGTTATCATCTTTACAAACACAACAGTAAACCCTCAGGTTGAATGGTGGTTAGGAACAACCAAGTCTTCCTCCCAGGAAAGATCTGCTTCTGTTTGTTATTATAGGCTGGCCAATGAGATGATCTTTTCTTACAGCTACTGAGGGATTTTGCTCTCCAAGACCTCATGGCTTGTCCTCCCTCTTCATCCCTCCACCACCACACCTTCTGTCCCTCCCTCTACAGGTGAGACGTCATGGCTTGTCCTCCCTCTCCGTCCCTCCACCACGCCTTCTGTCCCTCCCTCTACAGAAATGTGCCACATATCTCTGGCATCCTGTGCACATCCTCAGAGTTTAATTGCTTTTCACTTGTCCCTGATGAGAGGATGATTACACTATGATTACTGTTTTCACTGGCATTTCGCCCGCGCACCATTTGGTGTGTGACTTAATGTCAGACACGGGGGTCTCAAAGGTCCCCTCTTTGATGACAGCTTCCCTGGGCACAGTTTACCCCTTTGAAGCCACCATGCTGCAGTACATTTGCATTCCCAATAAGCTGTATGATCCGGTGTGTGTCTTTGTGAGTGTGTGTGTGTTGTGTGTGTTCATGATCCCTGCAGAGAGTAAGTCCATAAGGTAGTTGTATGGAGTTGTCAGAAAGCGGCTGCCTCTATCTGAGTAGTGACTGGTTGGGTTGTGAAGCTCTGGGTTATTGACTTTGTTCTCCGGTGGTGTTGGCTTCTGGGAACTCCTTTTTATTTCCTGGGAACACAATATTTTCCAGACTGCTCCAGTGTCTGGCTTCTCTCTGTGTTGATTACATGTTGCTATCCACTAATTATCTGCTCTTTCTCCTCCCTCTTGAGTTACTGTGATTCACATCAAGTGACACAGATTGACACAAATTATTTGAGGGAAAGAGACTGAAAGCTTTTGAAATGAAACATTTATAGATTTTTTGGGAAGACTTGCAGCAGTAGTCGTATTGGCAACGCTAGTTGGTGTACAATAGTGGCGTTATTAGTAGATAGTCTCTGTCATGTGTCATTAGTAGGTAGTCTCTGTCATGTGTCATTAGTAGGTAGTCTCTGTCATGTGTCATTAGTAGGTAGTCTCTGTCATGTGTCATTAGTAGGTAGTCTCTGTCATGTCATTAGTAGGTAGTCTCTGTCATGTGTCATTAGTAGATAGTCTCTGTCATGTGTCATTAGTAGGTAGTCTCTGTCTTGTGTCATTAGTAGGTAGTCACGGTCATGTGTCATTAGTAGGTAGTCTCTGTCATGTGTCATTAGTCGGTAGTCACGGTCATGTGTCATTAGTAGGTAGTCTCTGTCATGTGTCATTAGTAGGTAGTCTCTGTCATGTGTCATTAGTAGGTAGTCTCTGTCATGTGTCATTAGTAGGTAGTCTCTGTCATGTGTCATTAGTAGGTAGTCTCTGTCATGTGTCATTAGTAGGTAGTCTCTGTCATGTGTCATTAGTAGGTAGTCTCTGTCATGTGTCATTAGTAGGTAGTCTCTGTCATGTCATTAGTAGGTAGTCTCTGTCATGTGTCATTAGTAGGTAGTCTCTGTCATGTGTCATTAGTAGATAGTCTCTGTCATGTGTCATTAGTAGGTAGTCTCTGTCTTGTGTCATTAGTAGGTAGTCTCTGTCATGTGTCATTAGTAGGTAGTCTCTGTCATGTGTCATTAGTCGGTAGTCACGGTCATGTGTCATTAGTAGGTAGTCTCTGTCATGTGTCATTAGTAGGTAGTCTCTGTCATGTGTCATTAGTAGGTAGTCTCTGTCATGTGTCATTAGTAGGTAGTCACGGTCATGTGTCATTAGTAGGTAGTCTCTGTCATGTGTCATTAGTAGGTAGTCTCTGTCATGTGTCATTAGTAGGTAGTCTCTGTCATGTGTCATTAGTAGGTCGTCTCTGTCATGTCATTAGTAGGTAGTCTCTGTCATGTGTCATTAGTAGGTAGTCTCTGTCATGTGTCATTAGTAGATAGTCTCTGTCATGTGTCATTCGTAGGTAGTCTCTGTTTTGTGTCATTAGTAGGTAGTCACGGTCATGTGTCATTAGTAGGTAGTCTCTGTCATGTGTCATTAGTAGGTAGTCACGGTCATGTGTCATTAGTAGGTAGTCTCTGTCATGTGTCATTAGTAGGTAGTCTCTGTCATGTGTCATTAGTAGGTAGTCTCTGTCATGTGTCATTAGTAGGTAGTCACGGTCATGTGTCATTAGTAGGTAGTCTCTGTCATGTGTCATTAGTAGGTAGTCTCTGTCATGTGTCATTAGTAGGTAGTCTCTGTCATGTGTCATTAGTAGGTAGTCTCTGTCATGTGTCATTAGTAGGTAGTCTCTGTCGTGTGTCATTAGTAGGTAGTCTCTGTCATGTGTCATTAGTAGGTAGTCACGGTCATGCGTTCGGTAGCGTACCTGTAGTAGCATACAGTAGTCATAATCATGTTTTAAAATACAAGTCACTGTGGGTTTTTTCCTCTCCAGATCCTCCTCTATCTGTCACCACCAGTCTGTCACCACCAGTCTATGATGAATAATGTGCTAGTAAAAGAGAACCATCTTCTCTCATTAGCATGTTTAGCCATGCATATGCCTGTAAACAGTATAACTATTAACGATTAATGAATCTGAGGATCATTTCTGGAGCTGTCAAGGTCATTAGTACTCCTCTGGCCTATCTTATTACTAGCTTGCAGAGCACATTCACTCCTGGACTCGGATCATCTCTTGCTCTCTCTCGTACGCTCTCGTTCTCTCTCTCTCTCGCTCTCTCTCAGCCAGACTGCAAATCCACCACCACTCACTTTTACTCCACTGAGTGACTGACGAGAAGGAAAAAGACTCACTTGTCCACTTTCAGTTCTTGTGGAAATGTGAAAGGAATGTAGGAGAATATAACACAATCGATCTGGTAAAAGATAATACAAAGAAAAAAACATGTTATTTTGTATTATTTTGTACCATCATCTTTGAAATGCAAGAGAAAGGCCATAATGTATTATTCCAGACCAGGTGCAATTTAGATTTTGGCCACTAGATGGCAGCAGTGTATGTGAAACGTTTTTGACTGATCCAATGAACCATTGTATTTCTGTTCCACATTTTGTATCAAGACTGCCCAAATGTGCCTAATTTGTTTATTAATAACTTTTCATGTTCAACATTGTGCACTCTCCTCAAACAATAGCATGGTATTCTTTCACTGTAATAGCTACTGTAAATTGGACAGTGCAGTTAGATTAAGCTTTCTGCCGATATTAGATATGTTTATTTCCTGGGAAATGTTCTTCTTACTTACAACCTAATGCTAATCGCATTAGCCTACGTTAGCTCAACCGTCCCGTGGAAGGGACACTGATCCCGAAGAAGTTTATAAGGTGTGACCTGAAGTCCTGAATGGGAAACTGTCTTCTCCTTTGCATATAGCAGCTCCACTTGTTATAAAATGGTATTAGCTGTAAAAACAAAAGCTGAACCTCAACTTGACTGGATCAAGCTTTCACTGAGGCACATGACCCTTGGTCACCCATGTTTACATTTACCGCAGCCTCTGACAGACTAACCATCCAAACAACAGATTCAGCTGTCTATCTCCTGGATGTGGAGCGTCCATCCTGATTGACATGGATTGACCAGTAGGCTATGCTTGTACTGCTGTAGAGTCAACAGAGATTGTTTTCTCTTCAAACAACAGAGTACCCTGTTTACAGACTAGTTTCTTAATTTAAGACCAAAAAGAGTGTTACTCTTCTCTGTTAATTTGATCATATAAGTACATTAAAGTGGCAATCAGCAGTAGAAACAATAACAAAGCGTTCTCCCATCCCTTGTTTCAATTAAAGGTTGAGGGATGGCGCTGGAGAAATGTAACCAGAGATGGATGCAAGGACTGACCATCCATGATATCACAATTATTTTTGGAGGAAAACAATCTTATTTTTGGGGTTCTGATGTGGTACGACTGTTGAAGTAATCATGAGGCATTTATAAGTTATATTCTTCAAGAACCAATGGGTACATATCATTACTTTAGAAGTCCAAAAATGTATGTAGCAACTGCTGATTCCCCTTTTAAGAATACGCTAACACACAGTCTGCATTATCAACACACTGCTATGACAATAATAATTGTATAATAATTTGCTCCAGGCTTCTAAATGATCAAAGCCGTACCATTCAGGCCCTGACCTTGAATGGTGTTCAAATGAATTCAATAGATATTCCTGCATAATTGACTGGTCTAGTTCCTCCAGGCCGTGACCATGTCTTCTGAACAATACACAACTATTTGATAATTTAATTAGTCTTCCAGTCTGAAGCCTTGTTGCTTCACAGGACATATACAAAATGAAAATGTCAGCTCAAATACATGAACCGATTTTCTGCTTTTTAGATTGTATCTAAACATTACTACCCCTGAGAAATGGCCGTACTGTCTCCATCCAAATATCTTTATCTTTGGCCTTCCATATTAATCAGACCAAATCATGACTCGGACTGTTTCTGTATAATGGAGAATATGTTAATCTAGTCTAGATAGTCCCATGTTACTACTCGTTGCAGTATGTCTGTTTTTGGTTATATAATTAGAGAGGCTTTGGATGTTCCTATTTATTTCTATGTCATAGGTCTATATTCAGGTCTGTATTCTACAGTCTTGACATAATGTTTTCCTACAGTAAGAAAGCAGTTTTGGTGAGAAATATGTCAAACATTCAGCTTACTTATTCTCTCCAAAATCATTGACATGCTGCTTATTCATGCCCTGTTCTCTCCTCAGTTCTCGTCGCTGTGTGAAGGCTGTTTGCTGTAGTGGTGCTAGTTGGCTCATAGTGAAGTCAGAGGGGAGGCAATTAGCTCAAACAAGAAGAGGTGCTTGATGCCTGTCGGGACTCAAACTAACTTGCTATTATTCACTTCTCTTCTGCTGAGGAACACATGCCAGGTGCTCCCACAGCTTCCATCTTTCTGTCCATCCGTCTGTCCGTCTGTCCTAATCTCTCAGCCTCTATCTTATACTGTCTTTGTCTTCCCGTCTCCTACTCCCTCTCTGGTTCTCTGGCCAGTAGCCACAGTGGAAATTAATATGGAACACTAGCTGCCTGGCACTCTCTGAAAATTCTAATTCTCCTCCTGAATTTATTGGCTGTTGGCAAATCATTTTCACACACGGTTTTTAGAAATAGATTTTCCCAGCTACAGTTGTAGTGCTAGTCCCTGATGAAGTGAAGGTGTTGATTTATTTTAGATTTGCTAAAAAAAATGGACTCTTACATGCGGGTTCACTTTGACTGAGATAAGCATAGACTAACTTACATATTCTGTCTCCCACACTCAGGAATACACTCACAGCTCTATGTACCCCAGGAATAGTGTACGTTATTATAGTATTACATTGCATTACAATATTACCAAGCACGTGCGAAGACATGGTTACCGTAATTTCCGGACTATTAAGCGCACCTGAATATAAGCCGCACCCACTGAATTAAAAAATATATATTATTTTGAACATAAATAAGCCGCACATGTCTATAAGCCGCAGGTGCCTACCGGTACATTGAAACAAATGAACTTTACACAGGCTTTAACGAAACACGGCTTGTAACAAAAATAAATAGGCTTTAACGAAACACGGCTTGTAACAAAAATAAATAGGCTTTAACGAAACACGGCTTGTAACAAAAATAAATAGGCTTTAATGAAACACGGCTTTTAACAAAAAATAAAAAATTAGCAGTAAGCTTTAGTTGTCTTTTTGCACTGAGTCAATTCCTCACGCTGCTGTTTCCAACGTCTTATCATCGACTCATTAAGACCAAGCTCCCGTGCAGCAGCTCTATTTCCTTTTCCAACAGCCAGATCAATCGCCTTCAACTTGAAAGCTGCATCATATGCATTTCTCCATGTCTTTGCCATGATGAGGGTGACAAAATGACTACCATAATCAGAATGATGGGAAGTTTGAGAGCACCCGATTTCATCTAAACAGTAAACAAAAAAATTGTTTGACCTTAACCCGTTCGGTAATTTCATTGGTATAATGAAAGCTTCATGCTGCCAAAAAACTGAGCACGTCACAGAATGTGTTTTTTGGGGAAAAAAAAATTGAAAGTGGGAAAAATCCATATATTAGCCGCGTCATTGTTTAAGCCGCGATGTTCAAAGCGTGGGAAAAAAGTTGCGGCTTATAGTCCGGAATTTACGGTACACACTATTATTAAAGCCCAGCCTCAGTCTTCCAAGCACACTGTAGACAGAGACAGAGACAGGGGTGGGCATGCATGCACAGCTTCTTATCACACTAATGTTGCCTCACAACCTTGTCTCTATGTTCACACATCACACGTGGAGCAACACGTTATCCCGTCCCAGTGAATCACATTTAGTGTTTAGTCACCACCCGCAATTTCCCTGCAGTGCACACACATGATTGCAATAGACTGTCTGGTGGTAGCTGTTCAACTAATTGAGGAATCATTTGACTCATGTTGCCTGTTTTATTACTGTGAAGTGATGGCGCTCAATAATAAGCCGATTTGCAGGCCTACAAAAGGGGTGCTGTGGGACGCATGCAGCCCACGGACCGCCAGTTGCCCATGCCTGATGTAGACATCATGATGTGAAATGTCTATGAAAACAGAGGAAGAAAAGAAGTGAAGGAAAAAACTATAAATCATAGATCAACTAGACTCCAACAGTGTGAATGAGATCATTTATGAAGCATTTTCCTTTCCCCCCAGTGCTGTGATTGGTGAAGGCCGTGTTTAATGCGGATGCTCCCCTGGTGAGATGATTGCCTATGTGCAGCCATTACTTCCAGTACCAGTGAGAACTAAACGTTAAGATTTAAGAGAAGGTAACGATGTGCCTCGGTGTGGGCGCTCACACCTTGGATGTGTCTTAAATGGCACCCTGTTCTGTATATATTGTACTACTTTTCAACCGCAACCCATAAAGCTCTGGTCAAAAGTAGTGCACTAGGTAATAGGGTGCCATTTGGGATAGAACCCTGCGTGGCTATACTGAATGTGTGAGGAAGGGAGGGAGGGAGGGATAATAAGGTGGTAAAAATGTAATAGGTTATATTTGGATCCCTGCATGTGCACGTGGAAACAGATATCAATGTGGATTTTTCACTCACTTGTGTGAATTAACTATTGCAGTGAAAATATCTCTCTGGAGCCATTTGTGACTTCAAAGACAACATGAAAAGGAGAGGACTATACCTGTGTGCCATCCCTCTGCTCACCTTATTTCATATGATAGAGAGTTAGAGCAGGACCAATTCCATGAGGTCAGATGGTCAGACCTCTGACCATGATTGGGCCACTTGCTGGCACAGCCTCACACGTCTCTGGGAATACTCATCTCCCAGGACACATTACATAGTGTTACATTTAACACACACACACACACACACACACATACACGCGTCAAACTATTAACATTGGCCATCCCCTCTTTTCACAGTGAGTGAAGACATTGATCCCTCTCTCATCTCCCCCAGTCTGCTGAAAGGAGTCAGGCCATGGGCTTATGGGAACTTAATGACTTTTTCACACCATAAAAACTGCTGTTCACCAGGAAACGGCATCAAACACATGCTCTCTGACCATTTCCCTCTGCTCAGTGACCACATAGATCCTCCAGGGGTTGATGATCAACATTCACAGTGGCGACCCGTTGTTTTGCATGTTATTTTGGCATTAATACGTGTCACATATAAGTTTGCAAACAACAACAAAAAAACATTGAGTTAATATAGCCGCATACAAACTTGATATCTTTTTTGCTTTCTTGAGTAAAGCAGCTCCAAAATGCATGTGTTTCAGCCTAGCTCAGTGCTTTCTGTGGTAGTGGGGCAGCCAGCGGAAAATACAGAGCATAGGGGTTGGCAATCTTCTCTAGTTGCGCCGTGATTGGCTCAGTATTCTGTCACTCATGGGGACACTACGCAAAATCCATGGGGAGAGCTCGAAAATTCAAGCCCCTTGGGTGATGCCATAGAGCTACGTTAGAAGTGCCCATCCAAGAAGGCTCAAGGTCATTGGCCACAGATAAAATGACGTCCAATAACGTTATCCATCGTAGCTTTGATTTGACTGATCATGTCAACGTCATACTTTTAAAATTAGCTAGCAAGCTAGCAGTCATCATCATGAATCAAGACGACAATCTACTGGCAAATCCTTTTCAATACTTGTCATATGTAGAGAAATTATATGTAAAATGTATCGGTGCTCATCGGCAATTGGACATTACACAAGTTGAAAATCGCAAATTCAACAATGAGTGGTTTGGAAGGAATCAGTGGCTAACTGCAAGCATTGCAAAGCAATAACTAGCCTGCTATTCAGTGGAGTGGGTGTGTGGTCCCAAGTCTGGGTTTAAGGGTCTCTTTAACAAGCTTAAAAGGATAAATATTCACCATTGGCCATGCTGTCAATCCAGCATGACTTCTTCCGCATTCCCCACCAATATTTACATGCTAAAATTGCCACTGAATACTCAGGAGGCAGGACTGAGGCTGGGCATTGGTGTCATGCAGGTGAAAGGACTGGACATAAAGCAGGGGGGTCATTCCATTTGATCAAATGGAATGACCCATGGCAGAGGTGGAGGGCTTGAAGGAGACTTTGATGCCACCCCAGATAAAGGGTCAGTGACAGGGTGACAGTGACATGACAGCATATGGGAAATGCATGTTGTCCCCTGGCTGTCCCCACAACGAAACACAGCAGCCATTATGTCCTGGCCGTCCTGCTTGGATGTGACAGCTGTGGGAGCGCTGAAGTAGTAGGTGATGAAAGCATGATAAAAATGGCAGTAGTCTTGGTGTTCATGCACATGCGTGTTTGGTAGTATGTGTGTGGAACTTGGAAGGTACGTGATTTCAAAAATCCTCCCCCTGTGCTGGTTTTCCCCAGGCTTTGTTGGCCTGACAGCATAGATTACTATGAAGCTGATGAGATTGGACAGAGGCACTACTACAGTGGGCCGTGACAATGATGCGATTGGTCAGGGACTAGTTCCTAGAAGGCAGCTGGAGACACCTGATTGGTCAAAAGTACTCTTGTAGACGCTGATGAGGTTGATGTAATTGGGCGGTGGCAGAATCAGAGGTGATAATGACATTGGTGGTCAGGGACAGACAAAACACTTTGGCCTAATACCACTGAAATGCTGCATTTGGTTGTTAAATCCATCCCTGAATAGTACCTAACTATCGAAATGGCCAAGAGCTGTGTTGTTTTCTGGAGAGCCACTTCTCATGTTAATCCACAGAGACTGATAACCAGAGAGAAATATGATCATATGACTACCTTTAATTTATGGATGCATCCATATTAATCAGTCAATGCTGGATATGAGGGATAAACTGTGTGTGTGTGTGTGTGTGTGTGTGTGTGTGTGTGTGTGTGTGTGTGTGTGTGTGTGTGTGTGTGTGTGGTGTGTGTGTGTGTGTGTGTGTGTGTGTGTGTGTGTGTGTGTGTGTGTGTGTGTGTGTGTGTGTGTGTGTGTGTGCGTGTGTGTGCGTGCATGCGAGAGAGAGCGACGGGGAAGAGAGAAATCGAGAGGCGGAATCCTGGGGGCTGATGTAGTGTGAGACGAGGGGAGGGTTATTTCATCTTAAGGATGTTTGATTTAGGGTACTTCAAGAAGAGGGATATTTATTTCCTCATCAGAAGTGCAGTTCAAGTGTCTGAGGCCACCTGGCCCTACTGCATAATCCCTGTTTCTGTGAACAGCCTAGTTCCTGATCAGCCAGAGTGTCCCAAACCCCAGCCCTCCTCTCTTCATACCCTCCTCTGTGTTAAACGCCATTACATGACATGCTGGAAGCCACTGCATAATAACCAGA
The DNA here is from genome assembly GCF_965601325.2 of Salmo salar. NCBI lineage: Eukaryota > Metazoa > Chordata > Actinopteri > Salmoniformes > Salmonidae > Salmo > Salmo salar. The sequence continues at coordinate 30,941,115 of NC_138296.1, read as the reverse complement.
GATTATGTTTTTTATTTTTCAGATATCTTAAGCACTGAGTTGAATAACAAATCATTAAGATCCACTGTACTGTGACACATGGGACATGTTTCTGTTAAATGTTGTATTGCTGTCCTGGGTAGATGTATTATTTGTATTCTAGCACCAAAAATCTTGAAATATTTTGTTGATGAAATATGCTCTCTTGAGTTTCATTCTCTTGTATCAGTAATAAAACATTTGGCCGTTGGCAGTATAGAGGGGTTTTCTAATGACTTTCTGACTGAGTGACATTTTAGCATTCAACACATGTACTGTAACATGCTGCTGCGAAGGCTCAGAAATCAAACAGACAGAAGCAGAAGAGGGTTTATCAGGCCAACTGCTGACAGACCACATCGTTGCACAGCCAGGCCGACCCAGCTCTGCAACAGACTCATTTGTTGCTGTAAGTGATCCCAGAGATATTGATCCAGCCTGTGAAGATTTCCCTGGTAAAACACACAAACAACTACTCACCATTGTCAAAATGAAACCATCTACAATGCTGAACCTGGAAATGGAACTAGTACATGAACAGTATGTACCAGAGTTTCTCCAACCACGGTGGGCCCCCCATAAACCCTCGTTCGTTGGACACATTTTAGGTGTTTATAATCAGTCTTGTTGTGGACAATGTGTCCCGAAAAAAGAAAATTGGAACGAAAGGGAAAATATGGGAGAGGCAAAAACACAAGAGGAGGGTGAGAAGGAGGTCACACAATCAGTGGTGAAAAGTCTTTCTTCCTCAGAATGAAGTGACATGCAGTGTTCTCCATCAGAGGTCACAGCTTGATGAAATAACTCTCTATGTCATGCTGTCTCTCTCTCTCTCTCTCTTTGTCCCTGTCTCGCTCTATTTCTCCATCTCTCTTCTCTTCCCCCATCTCTCTCCATCTCGTCTCACTGAATGTTTTCAATGCCATCAGACGACCATGAATAAATTGTTGTTGCCTGGGTAATTGCTTGGTTTGGGAGAAAATGTCATTGATTTCATCGAGGGAGACTCTGAGACCCTATATGTCTTTGTGTTGGATGACTTTCAAAAGTAGACAGGTTGTTCCATCAGAGCTGAGGATGACAGGCAGTCCAGGCTCTAGACTGAAGGTTAGCCGCTACTGCTACTGACCAGCACTTTGTTGGAGGACATTTTACAGATCATTCTTCTTCATACTTTTCTGTAGGGAATTTTCTCATTTTAATTGCCTCTGTTAGTGTGTTAAGAGGACCGTATTGAATACTTTGCCATTGACTTTGGTCCAAACATCGATTGCCAAGAGAGACAGAGAAGGAGAGCTCAAGAAATAATGAGAGAGAGAGGTGGAGAGAGAGACAGAGAGAGAACGACGGGGTGGGGGGGAGAGAGAGACAGAGACAGAGAGAGAACACAGGGTGGGGGGAGAGAGAGACAGAGAGAGAACACAGGGTGGGGGGGGTGAGAGACAGAAAGAAAATAACATGGGGTGGGGGGGAGAGTGAGACAGAGAATGACATAGGGTGGGGGGGGAGAGAGATAGACAGAGAAGAGGAGAGGGAGAGAAGGCTGTGGACTATTGAAAATGCAAGTTTTTTCAGTAGAATCGGCCTCATCGTTATCAAATCTAATTTTATTTGTCACTTACACGTGTTTAGTAGATGTTATTTCAGGTGTAGCGAAATGTGCAGCAATATCTAACAAGTAATATCTAACAATTTCACAACAAATATCTAATACATACAAATCTAAGAAAAGGACTGGAATCAAGAATATATAAATATATGGATGGGCAATGTCAGAGCGGCATAGACTAAGATACAGTAGATAGAATAGAATACAGTATATACTGTACATATGAGATGAGTAATGCAAGATATGTAATCATTATTTGAAGTGACTAGTGTTCCATTTATTAAAGTGGCCAATGATTTCAAGTATGTGTATGTAGGCAGCAGCCTCTCTGTGCTAGTGATGGCTGTTTAACAGTCTGATTTCTGTTTTTCAGTTTCTTGGTCCCAGCTTTGATGCACCTGTACTGACCTTCTGGATGATAGTGGGGTGAACAGGCAGAGGCTCAGGTGGTTGTTGTCCTTTATTATCTTTTTGGCCTCCCTGTGACATCGGGTTTTCCCCCAGTTGGCGGTTGTGGTGCAGTTGCCATACCAGGCGGTGTTACAGCCCGACAGGATGCTCTCAATTGTGCATCTATAAATGTTTCTGAAGGTTTTAGGTAATAAGACAACTTTCTTCAGCTTCCTGAGGTTTTTGCACCTTCTTCACCCCGCTGTCTGTGTGGGTGGACCGTTTCAGTTTGTCTGTGATGTGTACGCCGAGGAACTTAAAACTTTCCACCTTCTCCACTTGTGTCCCGTCGATGTGGATCGGGGGGTGCTCCCTCTGCTGTTTCCTGAAGACCACAATCATCTCCTTTTTTGTTGACGTTGAGTGAGAGGTTGTTTTTCCTGACACCACACTCCCAGAGCCCTCACCTGCTTGTGAGCCACATTGTTCAGTTCTTTCCTCTCTTCCTCCTGCACTTGTGCAGCCCGGGATAAAGACAGAACGCTGCGCAACCTATTCTAGTCAACATTTGCCATCGACAAAACTCAAAGAAAAGGGGAAAGTGAAAGAAAAAGATAGGGGAGAAAATGACCAGAGACAGACTGAGACAGAGATCACTGGTTGCCATAGTGCTTCTGTTTCTCAGAAGCACATTTTGTCAGCTCTCTCTGTTCTTCCTATTTTTTCATGTCCTCCTTCACATTTGGCCAAGATTTTTCCCTGATTGTTTACGACCAAACAGAAACAGTCATTGTGTTGCATGAATAGACTTGTGCTCAGCTGAGATGGGTGTGTCAGGTGTGTTCTCAGGGTGTTTGTGTGTACTGCCTCCACAGCCACGAGGCATTCCCATCTTGACTGCTATAACCCCTCAGCTTAATAAACAGCAATTCACTACATAGCATCACATTCCACCATGCTTTGTAACACACGTTTAGACACCTAGGCTGTGCCCCTACCAGACCACTCTTCTCACAAGTTTGATTCAATGGAATTTGCTCTTTTAAAAAAAATGATTCTTAAAATAAAACTGCCAATCAAAAGTTGTCGTTCATAATAAGGCCATTCCATTCCAGGTGTCTGTAGCAGATAGAAGATGATAAAATGAGTGTTTCAGAGTGCACCACTCAGAGGCATGGCCAGTCCTATGAGAGTGTGTTGCTCTATGATGAACATATTGTACTCCAGCGTCCTTCATTTCACTAAAGTAATGATCTTTACTGAATGGGGACTGTGTGTGTTAGAGACAGAAGAGGGAGAGATGGGGCTTTGGTAGAGAGGAGCTCAAACGCATTCTAAGCAGATGGAACCGAATGGCTTAGGGCACTCACTCTGTGACGGAGATGTTCTGCGCCTGTGTGTGTGTTCTGTTTCTGTATGTGTGTGTGTGAGTGAGAGCATATGTTACAGCCAGCCTTGTGTGCGTTATGCATGTGAGTGTGAAAGGATAACGTGTGTGTATAAACCATTTAAAAGAGATGGTTCTGATCCACTATTCATTATTATTGATTAGAGGACATTCTTGGTTCCTTCATTAATACACTGCTCAAAAAAATAAAGGGAACACTTAAACAACACAATGTAACTCCAAGTCAATCACACTTCTGTGAAATCAAACTGTCCACTTAGGAAGCAACACTGATTGACAATAAATTTCACATGCTGTTGTGCAAATGGAATAGACAACAGGTGGAAATTATAGGCAATTAGCAAGACACCCCCAATAAAGAAGTGGTTCTGCAGGTGGGGACCACAGACCACTTCTCAGTTCCTATGCTTCCTGGCTGATGTTTTGGTCACTTTTGAATGCTGGCGGTGCTTTCACTCTAGTGGTAGCATGAGACAGAGTCTACAACCCACACAAGTGGCTCAGGTAGTGCAGCTCATCCAGGATGGCACATCAATGCGAGCTGTGGCAAGAAGGTTTGCTGTGTCTGTCAGCGTAGTGTCCAGAGCATGGAGGCGCTACCAGGAGACAGGCCAGTACATCAGGAGACGTGGAGGAGGTCGTAGGAGGGAAACAACCCAGCAGCAGGACCGCTACCTCCGCCATTTGTGCAAGGAGGAGCAGGAGGAGCACTGCCAGAGCCCTGCAGCAGGCCACAAATGTGCATGTGTCTGCTCAAACGGTCAGAAACAGACTCCATGAGGGTGGTATGAGGGCCCGACGTCCACAGGTGGGGGTTGTGCTTACAGCCCAACACCGTGCAGGACGTTTGGCATTTGCCAGAGAACACCAAGATTGGCAAATTCGCCACTGGCACCCTGTGCTCTTCACAGATGAAAGCAGGTTCACACTGAGCACATGTGACAGACGTGACAGAGTCTGGAGATGCCGTGGAGAACGTTCTGCTGCCTGCAACATCCTCCAGCATGACCGGTTTGGCGGTGGGTCAGTCATGGTGTGGGGTGGCATTTTTTTGGGGGGCCGCACAGCCCTCCATGTGCTCGCCAGAGGTAGCCTGATTGCCATTAGGTACCGAGATGAGATCCTCAGACCCCTTGTGAGACCATATGCTGGTGCGGTTGGCCCTGGGTTCCTCCAAATGCAAGACAATGCTAGACCTCATGTGGCTGGAGTGTGTCAGCAGTTCCTGCAAGAGGAAGGCATTGATGCTATGGACTGGCCCGCCCGTTCCCCAGACCTGAATCCAATTGAGCACATCTGGGACATCATGTCTCGCTCCATCCAACAACGCCACGTTGCACCACAGACTGTCCAGGAGTTGGCGGATGCTTTAGTCCAGGTCTGGGAGGAGATCCCTCAGGAGACCATCCGCCACCTCATCAGGAGCATGCCCAGGCGTTGTAGGGAGGTCATACAGGCACGTGGAGGCCACACACACTACTAAGCCTCATTTTGACTTTTTTAAGGACATTACATCAAAGTTGGATCAGCCTGTAGTGTGGTTTTCCACTTTAATTTTGAGTGTGACTCCAAATCCAGACCTCCATGGGTTGATAAATTGGATTTCCATTGATTATTTTTGTGTGATTTTGTTGTCAGCACATTCAACTATGTAAAGAAAAACGTATTTAATAAGATTATTTCTTTCATTCAGATCTAGGATGTGTTGTTTAAGTGTTCCCTTTATTTTTTTTAGCAGTATATAACATTAGCATAGCCGGAATGCATCATTGGTGCACGTTGAGAGGACGATTATGGTGAGTATTTTTCCATTGTGTGTGTGTGTGTGTGTGTGTGTGTGTGTGTGTGTGTGTGTGTGTGTGTGTGAGCATGTGTGTGAGCATGTGTGTGAGCATGTGTAGCCTACATACACAGTTAGATTTCCTCTGAAAGCAGGATTGCTCCAGTACATTTTATGAGGGCTAAGTACATTTAAGTGTAAGTGTATCTAGGCTATTGATATTTTTAAGTAGCATTGTCATTACAGTGGAAGAACAAAAGTAGAGCCCCACTTTGTTTGGTTTGGGTTTTCACCCTGTTCATGTAGCCTACAGAACCATGGAAGAGTATTTTATCAGCCTAGTTGAGATGTTCTGTATCCAATTACCAGACAGCATGATACCGTCATCACATTGTTCTCACTAATAACACTGTGTAGACCTAGACTATGTTCCCCTGGTATGGACCAGAGGACCCTGCTACTCACATCAACACATAGTAGAACAACGCCAGTCGTTTGGGCTTTAGTTTAGTCTCTCGCTCTCTCTCTCTCTCTCTCTCTCTCTCTCTCTCTCTCTCTCTCTTTGTCTCTGTCTCTGCGTCTCTCTGCCTGAGAGAGAGAGAGCTCCTGTCCTGCTGCCTGTAACAGACGTCCTCTCTCTCACCCAGCGTGCTGACTGACAGGTGGGCTGGTTATATACAGGGAACCTGCTCATCCAGCACTCTCTTGGAGTGGAAGAGAGAGTGTTCTTCATTCCAGAGGGGTGAGGAATGGTGTCAGTGTGCGGTTGACACGTTCCCTATGGTGAGAACATGGAGTGTCTCGTAGTTAAGGTTGGAAAACTACCGGTAATTTACCAATGTTACCGGAACCTTTGGTAATTTCGGTAATTAACAGAATATATATGGCAATCGATGGTAACTTTGGTAATTTATACTTTAATAACTTTCATACTGTATATAGTCTAAATAGTTTTTATCTGTTTCACATTGTCCATGAGTTTCTAGTAGACAGACCATATGGTTAAAGAGAAAATAGCCTAATTAATGATGGCATTCAACAATCAACAGTGGCATTAACTATACAACTGTTCAATTATGAACTCTTTTTTTTGGTGCTAAAATCATTTACAACAAAGACATATTGACATAGTAAAATAAATGAACATATATTTCATGTTGCCAGTGGCATTCACTAAGTTGATCGTTTAGTTTGTGTCATTAAATGTTTTATTTTAAAATCATCTTGTTTTATGATTGTATGTATGTAATTGATCACACAGAGGATCAGACATAATTAGACTCCTGTAATAATCTGAAGTACCCAAAAAGGCCACTTGATGTCTTGTGATGAATTACATAAAATCCGTGATCCAAAATTCTAGTAGTTTACTGATACATTTCCACGGTTTCCAGTAAGTTACCCTCCCTCTGCAAACCTACTCATAGCAGAAACCGGTAATGTTGTGGGGTTGGTAAAATCAGTGATGATGATCACAGTCTCATACAGACCTGTCCAGCTGTGTCTGCTCACCACTGCCCCCCTCTGTCCTCTCCACTGCTCACAGTGCTGCTGGTTGGAGTAGGTGCAGTACTGTCTGGTCCAGCCCCAGAGAGCCCTGTATGGTCCCAGCAGAAGAGACCTCATCTCAGAGACTGGAAACATTACAGATTGTTTACTCTGTACTATGTCAAAGATGGGTTCAATGCGTTTAAATTGACACACCTGCAACTGTTCCTCTTACAGATATATTGTTTGTGGATATTGACGTCAAACCACACCTGTCCATAAAACACTGTGTAAACATTTTGGTGAAACCCTCTCTGTGGTTGATTGAACTGGGTCTCTGTGAGTGTCTCTACCAGACTGGCCTGCCTTGGCAGTCCAACGAGCATCTAGCAAGTCATGTTCCCACATAAAGTGGGTGAAATGATGGGTTTCTAAAGTACATTTACTTTGTGTTTACTGTTGAATATTAATTAGACTTTGCCTACAGTATAGCAGATGCTCTTATCGTGGTTTTACTAAAATGCAATCATTTTAATTAATTCACTTTCAGAGCCAAGATGAAACACCAAATATATTCAATTCTGATGCAAATGGTCTTTGTTGATTTTGCCAGATGGAAGTTTCCAAACCAACACAATATGATTCATTTGTTTTATGTAGTAGCAACATATGCCTCAGAGATAATGGAATACACATTCAAAGTGCCCTAATGCAACACGTCCTCCCTGGTCTGTTGTTAAGAGACATTAGTCAGACTGTCAGAGACATTTTATGGGTCTCAAGCAGCTCTTTACATTGACCTGCTGTTATCAAGCTAGAAGAAGTGTGTTGTTTCCTATCAGAAGCTCATTTTTCATGTGCTCCTGCAGAGTTCTATCAGATCGATCTCAGTCTCTCCCCCCTGCCATGTCAGCTATCTGGCTGTGGGCTATCTCTGTGTGAATGTGCAGTAATGTGTATATGTTTGTGTGTGTGTGCACATGCACTTGTGTGTTTTGTGTGTGTATTTGTCCGTCCGTCCGTGCCTGTGATGTGCATCTCTGTGTTCAACCCTGTGTCTTGGTAAGCTTTCTTTGTTTGTGTATTGACCTTCTATCTGATGGACTCTAGGAACATTGTATATCTGTCTATTGTGTGTGTGTTCCTGGGCAGTGATGACAGACAGCCTTGATGGCCTGACAGTACAGTACTCACTAACCACCTGTCTCTCTGTAACGTCAGTCATTTGGCTCCTGTTACTCAGTGATTGTGTTTACGTCCCACATGGCTCCCTATTCCCTCGATAGTGCACTTCTTTCTATCAGGGCCCATAGGGCTCAGGTCAAAAGTAGTGTACTATATAGTGAAAGGAATAGTGTGCCATTTAGTATGAACCCTGTGTTTGCCGAGTAGCATTAGCCAGGCTCTGCCCAGCCCTGTCTGTCTGTATGAACCCTGTGTCTGCCCAGTAGCATTAGCCAGGCTCTGCCCAGCCCTGTCTGTCGGTATGAACCCTGTGTCTGCCGAGTAGCGTCAGACAGGTGCTGCCCAGCCCCGTCTGTCTGTATGAACCCTGTGTCTGCCGAGTAGCGTCAGACAGGTGCTGCCCAGCCCTGTCTGTCTGTATGAACCATCTGACTCACAGAGAGCGAGATGGCCAGTCATTGACAGTCTACACACACATGCCTCAGACAGCATTGGTCATGCTGAGAATCAATGACTAGCTCTCTCTGTCTCTACATAATAAAGCATATCTCACACTAGTCTGGAAAGACCTGTTGAATGGGTGGACCTGTGTGACGCAGCATGACCATGACCATGCTGGGATGACCTGACCCTGAACGTGACCATGCTAGTCAGCAGTCACATCATCAATACTGACAGTCACAGATGTAGTCATCAATACTGACAGCCACAGATGTAGTCATTAATACTGACAGCCACAGATGTAGTCATCAATACTGACAGCCACAGATGTAGTCATCAATACTGACAGAGACTGATGTAGTTCAGATAGAAAATAAAAACATAAGGTGATGAGATGAAAGTTGACTGGAGTGAAAAGAGAGACAGCTGTTACAGTTAGACCACCCATCTGTCTGTCCAGTCAGAGGTCAAACACACGCTCCCCTGTCCTCTACACTGCACTCTTCTGTAACCTCTAGCATGCTGTTCAGAGAGGTATAAAGACATGTTGTTTACTGTACCTATCCCTTTAAGAGAAGCCAGGCACCAGTACTCCATTATTATTTATATTTTGCTGTTTATCAAAAGTGTTGGAAAAACTTGTCAATAATCAACTGACTGGCTTTCTTGATGTCTATAGTATTCTCTCTGGTATGCAATCTGGTTTCCACTCAGGTTATGGATGTGTCACCGCAACCTTAAAGGTCCTAAATGATGTCACCATTGCCCTTGATTCTAAGCAATGTTGTGCTGCTCTTTTTATTGACTTGGCCAAAGCTTTTGATACGGTAAACCATTCCATTTTTGTTGGCTGGCTAAGGAGTATTGATATCTCTGAGGGGTCTTTGGCCTGGTTTGCTAACTACCTCTCTCAAAGAGTGCAGTGTATAAAGTCAGAACATCTCGTCTCAGCCACTGCATGTCAGCAAAGGTGTACCCCAAGGCTCAATCCTAGGCCCCACACATCTCAATTTACATGAACAACATAGATCAGGCAGTAGGAAGCTCTCTCATCCATTTATATGCAGATTATAGTCTTATACTCAGCTGGCCCCTCCCCGGATTTTGTGTTAAATGCTCTACAACAAAGCTTTCTTAGTGTCCAACAAGGTTTCTCTACCCTTAACCTTGTTCTGAACACCTCCGAAAAAAGGTAATGTGGTTTGGTAAGAAGAATGCCCCTCTCCCCACAGGTGTGATTACTACCTCCGAGGGTTTAGAGCTTGAGGTAGTCACCTCATACAAGTACTTGGGAGCATGGCTAGACAGTACACTGTCCTTCTCTCACGTCATATAAAATCTGCAGGTTAAAGTTAAATCTAGACTTGGTTTCCTCTATCGTAATCGCTCCTCTTTCACCTCAGCTGCCAAACTAACCCTGATTCAGATGACCATCCTACCCATACTAGATTACAGAGACATAATTTATAGATCGGCAGGTAAGGGTGCTCTCGAGCGGCTAGATGTTCTTTACCATTCGGCCATCAGATTTGCCACCAATGCTCCTTATAGGACACGTCACTGCACTGCACGCACTGCACATACTCCTCTGTAAACTGGTCATCTCTGTATCCCCGTCGCAAGACCCACTGGTTGATGCTTATTTATAAAACCCTCTGAGGCCTCACTCCCCCCTATCTGAGATATCTACAGCAGCCCTCATCCTCCACATACAGCACCCGTTCTGCCAGTCACATTCTGTTAAAGGTCGCCAAAGCACACACATCCCTGGGTCGCTCCTCTTTTCAGTTCGCTGCAGCTAGTGACTGGAACGAGCTGCAACAAACACTCAAACTGGACCGTTTTATCTCAATCTCTTCATTCAAAGACTCAATCATAGACACTCACAGTTGTGGCTGCTTTGTGTGATGTATTGTTGTCTCTACCTTCTTGACCTTTGTGCTGTTGTCTGTGCCCAATAATGTTTGTACCATGTTTTGTGCTGCTACTATGTTGTGTTGCTGCCTTGTTATGTTGTTGTCTTAGGTCTCTCTTTATGTAGTGTTGTGGTGTCTCTTGTCGTGATGTGTGTTTTGTCCTATATTTATAGATTTTTTTTCATTTTTAATCCCAGCCCCCGTCCCCGCAGGAGGCCTTTTGCCTTTTGGTAGGCCATCATTGTAAATAAGAATTTGTTCTTAACTGACTTGCCTAGTTAAATAAATTAAATAAATGAATACTCCATTACTCCTGCTGTGAGCCACAGTCTCATGTTCCATGCCTCATTAGAACCCAGTATTATTATTTAATTTCACAACGGCAGTACAGCTCCTCTCCCACCAGCCTCAGGGACAGCAGCTATTGAAATGATGAGCAGGGCTGTTGCTGTTGTTGGTCTGTTCCTGCTCCTTTCTTCTCTCTTTGACTCCCAGAGCCAGAGTGGCTGTTCTGAAGGCAATTGTGTGAGGATTAGATTAAAGTTCTCTCAGGAAGGATCAACATGAGCGTGGGTAATTGAACAGTGGAGTGTGTTCTGCTTCCCCTGAGCTATTCCTGTGACAATCACATTCAGCAAACCAGAAAGAAAAAGACAAGATGAGTAGGAAGAGAGGAAGAGAGGAGACGAAACGGAAAACCACAGTTTAATTGAGCTTAAGTTGGGCCAGAGGATTGATTTCCAGGATGCTAAATCACAACAACAGGATGAGAACAGTGATTTATAGCTTGGCCCTATGGACCTGAATGATGCCTCTGCTGACATCATCTGTTTGTGTGAGTCAATAGGGCAGCAGAGAGCACCATGGCAACATCATTAACCATGGATGGTCCTCATCTCTGTCTTCCCTTATGGAACTGTCTGCACTCTGCAGCACAAACAGCTGTCTGTTTGAATTCCTTGAACGGGGCTTAAAAAATAATGTTAATTATTAACAAACAGAGAAATGACTCAACAAAAGCAGAGCCCAAACTATTCAGAATGCAGAGATTAAGGGTTTATGTAATTTGGCCTTGAGAGATAAAAACAAAATAAAACATTCCCAAATAGTGCCATCTAGTGGTAATACATGTCCCCACCTAAAGACTCTCATACTGCTAGTCCTCTTAGCAGTACATTCACACCAAGACAAGTCTGTTCTGTTACATTACCTCCTACCTGATATGTTATATGAGTCATGACTGTCATACCTTCATACTTATTACTGTAGTGAGTGATGGATGGAGCAGGGAGGTCTGTCCACTGGATATACTATATATTTAAGTTTATTTAGTGAAGTGCCTAAAGTACCACTGAGTGATTCTTAAGAGTCTAGAACAGTACCACTGAGTGATTCTAAAGAGTCTAGAACAGAACCACTGAGTGAGTCTAGAACAGTACCACTGAGTGATTCTAAAGAGTCTAGAACAGTACCACTGAGTGATTCTAAAGAGTCTGGAACAGTACCACTGAGTGAGTCTAGAACAGTACCACTGAGTGATTCTAAAGAGTCTGGAACAGTACCAATAAGTGAGTCTAAAGAGTCTAGAACAGTACCACTGAGTGAGTCTAAAGAGTCTGGAACAGTACCACTGAGTGAGTCTAGAACAGTACCACTGAGTGATTCTAAAGAGTCTAGAACAGTACCACTGAGTGATTCTAAAGAGTCTGGAACAGTACCACTGAGTGAGTCTAGAACAGTACCACTGAGTGATTCTAAAGAGTCTGGAACAGTACCACTGAGTGAGTCTAGAACAGTACCACTGAGTGATTCTAAAGAGTCTGGAACAGTACCACTGAGTGAGTCTAGAACAGTACCACTGAGTGATTCTAAAGAGTCTGGAACAGTACCAATAAGTGAGTCTAAAGAGTATAGAACAGTACCACTGAGTGAGTCTAAAGACTCTAGAACAATACAACTGAGTGTTTCTAAAGAGTCTAGAACAGTGCCACTGAGTGATTCTAAAGAGTCTAGAACAGTACCACTGAGTGAGTCTAAAGAGTCTAGAACAGTACCACTGAGTGAGTCTAAAGAGTCTAGAACAGTACCACTGAGTGAGTCTAAAGAGTCTAGAACAGTACCACTGAGTGAGTCTAAAGAGTCTAGAACAGTACCACTGAGTGAGTCTAAAGAGTCTAGAACAATACAACTGAGTGTTTCTAAAGAGTCTAGAACAGTACCACTGAGTGATTCTAAAGAGTCTAGAACAGTACCTAGAACAGTACCACTGAGTGAGTCTAAAGAGTCTAGAACAGTACCACTGAGTGATTCTAAAGAGCCTAGAACAGTACCACTGAGCGATTCTAAAGAGCCTAGAACAGTACCACTGAGCGATTCTAAAGAGTCGAGAACAGTACCACTGTGTGAGTCTAGAACAGTGCCACTGAGTGAGTCTAAAGAGCCTAGAACAGTACCACTGAGTGAGTCTAGAACAGTGCCACTGAGTGAGTCTAAAGAGTATAGAACAGTACCACTGAGTGAGTCTAAAGAGTCTAGAACAATACAACTGAGTGAGTCTAAAGAGTCTAGAACAGTACCACTGAGTGAGTCTAAAGAGTCTAGAACAATACCACTGAGTGAGTCTAAAGAGTCTAGAACAGTACCACTGAGTGATTCTAAAGAGCCTAGAACAGTACCACTGAGTGATTCTAAAGAGTCTAGAACAGTACCTAGAACAGTACCACTGAGTGAGTCTAAAGAGTCTAGAACAGTACCACTGAGTGATTCTAAAGAGCCTAGAACAGTACCACTGAGCGATTCTAAAGAGTCGAGAACAGTACCACTGTGTGAGTCTAGAACAGTGCCACTGAGTGAGTCTAAAGAGCCTAGAACAGTACCACTGTGTGAGTCTAGAACAGTGCCACTGAGTGAGTCTAAAGAGCCTAGAACAGTACCACTGAGTGAGTCTAGAACAGTGCCACTGAGTGAGTCTAAAGAGCCTAGAACAGTACCACTGCCTCAGGGCAGATTAAGAGGTCTGTGTATAGTGATGGACCTGCTGGCTGCCTCAGTAATGACAGGGCTGTGAATTGTGCTGTGTGGGAGAGAACAGAGGGGAGAAATAGGCTTTACTGTTGCTAAAGCATCCTTTAAAGACAAGAGCAATAAAACAGCACTTTGACATGGAAAATCATCTCAGTCTTTATGGGCCTACTCTAGAAGTGATGAAACAGTAGCTGCCAACATCTGCAGTGGCATCTCAACATAAATAACATAACTCTATTTCACAGTTGTTTCACTGCTCTCTGTCTCCATCTCCCCCCCCCCCCTAGCTTTCAAATAAGCACTCTCTTTGTATTTTCCAGTAGTACAGTGAAGTACAGAGAAATGCCTTTCTTGCAAACTCAAAACCTAATAATGCAATAATCAATAGCAATGTATTACTAGCAAATACACAACAAATGAGAATAGGAAATATGAAATACACAATAAAGTAAGTAAGCTTACAGTCGTGGACAAAAGTTTGGAGAATGACACAGATATTAATTTCCACAAAGTTTGCTGCTTCAGTGTCTTTAGATATTTTTGTCAGATGTTACTATGGAATACTGAAGTATAATTACAATCCTTTCATAAGTGTCAAAGGCTTTTATTGACAATTAAATGAAGTTGATGCAAAGAGTCAATATTTGCAGTGTTGACCCTTCTTTTTCAAGAAATCTGCAATCTGCCCAGGCATGCTGTCAATTAACTTCTGGGCCACATCCTGATTGATGGCAGCGCATTCTTGCATAATCAATGCTTGGAGTTTGTCAGAATTTGTGGGTTTTTGTTTGTCCACCCGCCTCTTGAGGATTAACCACAAGTTCTCAATGGGATTAAGGTCTGGGGAGTTTCCTGGACATGGACCCAAAATATCGATGTTTTGTTCCCCGAGCCACTTAGTTATCACTTTTTCCTTATGGCAAGGTGCTCCATCATGCTGGAAAATGCATTGTTCGTCACCAAACTGTTCCTGGATGGTTGGGAGAAGTTGCTCTCGGAGGATGTGTTGGTACCATTCTTTATTCATGGCTGTGTTCTTAGGCAAGATTGTGAGTGAGCCCACTCCCTTGGCTGAGAAGCAACCCCACACATGAATGGTCTCAGGATGCTTTACTGTTGGCATGACACAGGATTGATGGTAGCGCTCACCTTGTCTTCTCCGGACAAGCTTTTTTCCAGATGCCCCAAACAATCGGAAAGGGGATTCATCAGAGAAAATGACTTTACCCCAGTCCTCAGCAGTCCAATCCCTGTACCTTTTGCAGAATATCAGTCTGTCTCTGATGTTTTTCCTGGAGAGAAATGGCTTCTTTGCTGCCCTTCTTGACACCAGGCCATCCTCCAAAAGTCTTCGCCTCACTGTGCGTGCAGATGCACTCACACCTGCCTGCTACCATTCCTGAGCAAGCTCTGTATTGGTGGTGCCCCGATCCCGCAGCTGAATCAACTTTAGGAGATGGTCCTGGTGCTTGCTGGACTTTCTTGGGCACCCTGAAGCATTCTTCACAACAATTGAACCGCTCTCCTTGAAGTTCTTGATGATCCGATAAATGGTTGATTTAGGTGCAATCTTACTGGCAGCAATATCCTTGCCTGTGAAGCCCTTTTTGTGCAAAGCAATGATGACGGCACGTGTTTCCTTGCAGGTAACCATGGTTGGCAGAGGAAGAACAATGATTCCAAGCACCTCCCTCCTTTTGAAGCTTCCAGTCTGTTATTTGAACTCAATCAGCATGACAGAGTGATCTCCAGCCTTGTCCTCGTCAACACTCACACCTGTGTTAACGAGAGAATCACTGACATGATGTCAGCTGGTCCTTTTGTGGCAGGGCTGAAATGCAGTGGAAATGTTTTTGGGGGGGTTCAGTTCATTTGCATGGCAAAGAGGGACTTTGCAATTCATCTGATCACTCTTCATAACATTCTGGAGTATATGCAAATTGCCATCATACAAACTGTCGCAACAGACTTTGTGAAAATTAATATTTGTGTCATTCTCAAAACGTTTGGCCACGACTGTACTATATACAGGAAATATTTAAAAAGTCAGATCCAGTAGCATATTTACAGGGATACTGGAGTGATGGAGGTAGATATGTAAGGTGACTAGGCAACAGGATATAAGATAAACTAAGTAGCTGCAGCTTGTATGTGAGTGGGTGTGTGGGTGTGTGGAGTCAGTATAAATGAATGTGCATATTATGTGTGAGCGAGCAGATGATGGAGTGAGTATTTGTGTGTGTTGGAGTGACAGTGTGTGAGTGTGTTGGAGTGACAGTGTGTGAGTGTGTTAGAGTGACAGTGTGTTGGAGTGACAGTGTGTGAGTGTGTTGGAGTGACAGTGTGTGAGTGTGTTGGAGTGACAGTGTGTTGGAGTGACAGTGTGTGAGTGTGTTGGAGTGACAGTGTGTGAGTGTGTTGGAGTGACAGTGTGTTGGAGTGACAGTGTGTTGGAGTGACAGTGTGTGTAGGGCCCTGTGAGTGTGCATAGAGACATTGCAGAGATTGAAATAAAAGGTCAATAAAGATACAAGGTTAACTCAGAGTCCGTGTAGCTATTTTGTTTGCTATTTATCATACCAAGCAGTGATGCAGCCAGTCAACATGCCCTCAATGGTACAGCTGTAGAACCTTTTGAGGATTTGAGGACCCATGCCAAACTTGTTCAACCTCTTTAGGGGGAAGAGGCACTGTCGCGCCTTCTTCACGACTGTGCGCGTGTGTTTAGACCATTTAAAGTCTTTAGTGATTTGTACACCGAGGAACTTGAAGCTGTCTACCTGCTCCACTGCAGCCCCATCGATGTGGAGGGGGGCGTGCCTGCCTCCCCGTTTCCTGTAGTCCATGATCAGCTCCTTGGTCTTACTGACGTTGAGGGAGAGGTTGTTGCTCCGGCACCACACTGCCAGGTCACTGACCTCCTCTCTGTAGGCTGACTCATCGTCGCCGGTGGTCAGCCCTACCACCGGTGTGTCGTCAGTGAACTTGATAATGGTGTTGGAGTCGTGCGTGGCCACACAGTCCTGGGTGAACAGGGAGTACAGGAGGGGACTAAGCACACACCCCTAATTCATCTATCAAGTAGAAGGGAGGAGAGAAATCCCCCAGACACTTTGCCCTCAGTGGAATGAGTTTGACACGTGGCTTAAAGAGTCAATCTGCAGCTGCTTTGGACTTCTGAATGAATGATATGTACCAATAGATTATTGAAGAATATAACTTAGAAATGCCTCATGAGCTTAGTTCTGTCGTACCCCATCAGTACCCAAAATATAACCTTGTTTCATTCCAATGTTTGTAAACAGAGTAAATGTAAACAAACACTATAGCTTCAAAACATGGTTAAGTCTAAAATGTTTATATCATAGATGGTCAGTCCTTGCATCCATAGCTCTGTCTATGAATCTAAGAGTGGTTACATTTTTCCAGGCCCATCCCTCAGCTTTTTACCCAATCAGGGATGGGGAAAGCACTTGACTGTTTTTGCCCAATCAGGGATGGGGAAAACAATTTGTTATTGTTACAGGATCCTCTTAACATCATTCTGCTTCCTCCGACACACTGATCCACTGCACTGTCTGTACTTAGCCTGCTACTCCACTTAACCTGCTACTCCACTTAGCCTACTACTGCACTTAGCCTGCTACTCCACTTAGCGTACTACTCCACTTAGCCTGCTACTCCACTTAGCCTGCTACTCCACTTAGCCTACTACTCCACTTAGCCTGCTACTCCACTTAGCCTACTACTCCACTTAGCCTACTACTCCACTTAACCTACTACTCCACTTAGCCTACTACTCCACTTAGCCTACTACTCCACTTAGTCTACTACTCCACTTAGCCTACTACTCCACTTAACCTACTACTCCACTTAGCCTACTACTCCACTTAGCCTACTACTCCACTTAACCTACTACTCCACTTAGCCTACTACTCCACTTAGCCTACTACTCCACTTAGTCTACTACTCCACTTAGCCTACTACTCCACTTAGCCTACTACTCCACTTAGCCTACTACTCCACTTAACCTACTACTCTACTTAGTCTACTACTCCACTTAGCCTACTACTCCACTTAGCCTACTACTCCACTTAGCCTACTACTCTGTCATCACATTCTGTGTGCTTTCCCCTCGCTGTCATTTTGATATGCAATGGATATTTTCCAGAAGCCTTTTAGTAATATATCCACATATTTATTGCAAGTGAGTTGTTTCATTTCATGCCTGTCTTCACCGTGTAATCCGTTCGCATGGCGAGCTGAGATAGAAAACGTCCCATGGAAAGCATGTTTAACTCTGTCAGCTGAGAAGGCCGTGGGGCAGAACCCAGGTCATGGCTGACCATTTTATAGGGCTGCTGCTTAGGTGTCAAATGAAACTGAGGAGATGTGGTGCAGGATAAGTTCCTGTGATTTTCCAGAATGCCAGTTGACTGTGAAGGATGTTTAAGCCTTGGCTCTGACACCAGTAGATGAGTATGCTGTTTTATAATGGACCGTAAAAAATCTAATGTTTTATTGTCACATACACCGGATAGCTGCAGTGAAATGTGGTGTTTTACATAGTCAATCATAGTATTACGGTTCCCCTGGAGCAAATTAGGGTTAAGTGCCTTGCTCAAGGGCACATTGACAGATTTTTCACCATATCTGCTTGGGTATTCGAACCAACAACCTTTGTTACTGGCCCAATGCTCTAACCGCTAGGCTACAGACCCCAGTGAATGGAGACAGATTAGACTTTAGAATAGTGTTTGAGTGGAGAATGAGGAGTGGGATGTTTTTTCCATTCCCCATCATCAGTCTCCTTCCCCTCCGTCACACCATTAGAGAGAGGGATTACAGTGTTATTTCAGTCTGACACTGGAGAATGGCCCTGAGTAACAGAGACAACCTAGATCCTGATCACAAACATCCTAATCACACTTTATCATACTATCATCTCAGCCTGTCTGCTGTTGTTCAGTGGAGACTGGAGAGCCTAGGAGAGTTGAGCATACAGTACTGTATAGGAAGAGAGAGGGCTCATGACCAGGGACATTTAGTTCTGCCTGATGGAACACTTACACGCTGGACAAGGATCATTTGATTAAGCAGAGTCCATTCATGACTTTGTGAGGTATTGGATTAGCTTGAATTCATTTAAAATTCATTTAAACGGCTGGCATTATTGAACAGCTATATCCGTACAGTACTTCACTTGTCTATGCCAGTACAAAATGAATCAGATGAGATTTCTCTCCAGACTGTTCATAAGAGACAAATGATGATACTTCTGGAGTAAGCTTGAGTAGAGCAAGCAGAGTTCAAGTTGATCTGTTCTCTTCAGCATGGTAACGCCATTGCTATCGAGTTGGCTTCCGATGCAATTGTATGGTGAGACCTTGTTTGGAGTGATTGGCCACAGAGTTGTCTATTGAGATTTTAGTGTGGGTGTGTTTTGGAGAGAATGTGTCCTGGATCAGATGGGTGACAGGCAGTGAAGTGACAGTGTTCAAGGGAAGGGCTCTGTGTGGGAAACTCAACATGGTAGAGACATTGGGAGGTTTATGTTTGCTAATCTACAAACCGTGAAGTTGACACTATTTCAAAGCATTTGAAGTGTTTATACTTTCATAAATAGTGTCCTTTTGGAGCTTAATATTACTCTCACCCCCCTCTCCCTCTCATCCCCCTCTCCCTCTCACCCCCCTCTCCCTCTCACCCCCCTCTCCCTCTCATCCCCCTCTCCCTCTCATCCCCCTCTCCCTCTCATCCCCCTCTCCCTCTCACCCCCCTCTCCCTCTCACCCCCTCTCCCTCTCACCCCCCTCTCCCTCTCATCCCCCTCTCCCTCTCATCCCCCTCTCCCTCTCATCCCCCTCTCCCTCTCACCCCCCTCTCCCTCTCACCCCCTCTCCCTCTCATCCCCCTCTCCCTCTCACCCCCCTCTCCCTCTCACCCCCTCTCCCTCTCATCCTCCCTCCCTCTCATCCCCCTCTCCCTCTCACCCCCCTCTCCCTCTCACCCCCTCTCCCTCTCATCCTCCCTTCCTCTCATCCCCCTCTCCTTCTCACCCCCCTCTCCCTCTCATCCTCCCACCCTCTCATCCCCCTCTCCCTCTCATCCCCCTCACCCCCCTCTCCCTCTCACCCCCTCCCTCTCATTCCCCTATCCCTCTCACCCCCCTCTCCCTCTCACCCCCCTCTCCCTCTCACCCCCCCTCCCTCTCATCCCCCTCTCCCTCTCACCCCCCTCTCCCTCTCACCCCCCTCTTCCTCTCATACCTCTCTCCCTCTCATACCTCTCTCCCTCTCATCCCTCACTCCCTCTCATATCTCTCTCCCTCTCATCCCCCTCATCCCTCACTCCCTCTCATACCTTTATCCCTCTTATCCCCCTCTCCCTCTCATACCTCTCATCCCTCACTCTCTCTTTCCCTCTCATACCTCTCTCCCTCTCATCCCCCTCATCCCTCACTCCCTCTCATACCTCTATCCCTCTCATACCTCTCATCTCCCACTCTCTCTCTCCCTCTCATCACTCTCCCTCTCATCTCTCTCATCCCTCTCATCCTCTCTCCCTCTCATACCTCTCTCCCTCTCATACCTCTCTCCCTCTCATACCTCTCATCCCTCACTCCATCTCATCCCTCTCTCCCTCTCATACCTCTCTTCCCTCTCACACCTCTCATCACTCCCTCCCTCTCATCATCCTCTCCCGCTCATCTCTCTCATACCTCTCATCCCTCACTCCCTCTCATCCCCCCTCCCTCTCATCCCTCTCTCCCTCTCATCACCCTCTCCCTCATACCTCTCATCCCTCATTCCCTCTCATACCTCTCTCCCTCTCATACCGCTCTCTCCCTCATACCTCTCATCCCTCACTCCTTCTCATAACTCTCTCCCTCTCATCCCCCTTTCCCCCTCATACCTCTCTCCCTTTCATCCTCTCTCTTTTTAAACGTTTGACAGTGCAAGTTGGAAGTCATGGATGTTGCCTGTGAAATAGAGCAAAGATTTGTGATAGTTTAGGCCCTTCACTTATGCAGGAAAAAATGCTTTAACTTCAATTCTTTAACTTAAGTAGTACTGTTGAAAATAGTCTGTTATCGTAGATTCTCCACTTGCTCAGAGCAGGCTGTCACATTCTGGGGAGCAGACATGAAAATCCCTTTTATTTGTCTCCACAATTGGACAGACCCATCACAGCTTTACCGTGGCCTAGATGTGATTTAGCATGTTAAGTGTGGAAACAGATAACACCAGGTTTTGAGATGATACTAATGCTTTTAAAACCTGCTGCTTCTACAGCTGTGTAAAGCCCTGTAATATGCCACTTTTTTTCTAGCTTACCACCCATGTTCTCCCCATGTTCTCCCTAAATGCAGAATGGGCCCTTCATTACCTCATTTACATATTACCTCATTAAATCACCCCAACTACCTCGTCCCCCAGTACACTGACTCTGTACCAGTACTCTTTGTATACAGCCTGCATATAGCCTCGTCCCCCAGTACACTGACTCTGTACCAGTACTCCTTGTATACAGCCTGCATATAGCCTCGTCCCCCAGTACACTGACTCTGTACCAGTACTCCTTGTATACAGCCTGCACATAGCCTCGTCCCCCAGTACACTGACTCTGTACCAGTACTCCTTGTATACAGCCTGCATATAGCCTCGTCCTCCAGTACACTGACTCTGTACCAGTACTCCTTGTATACAGCCTGCATATAGCCTCGTCCTCCAGTACACTGACTCTGTACCAGTACTCCTTGTATACAGCCTGCATATAGCCTCGTCCCCCAGTACACTGACTCTGTACCAGTACTCCTTGTATACAGCCTGCATATAGCCTCGTCCCCCAGTACACTGACTCTGTACCAGTACTCCTTGTATACAGCCTGCATATAGCCTAGTCCTCCAGTACACTGACTCTGTACCACTAGTCCTTGTATACAGCCTGCATATAGTCTCGTTATTGTTATTTTATTGTGCTACTATTTTCTTTTTATCTATTTGCTAATTTTCATACTTTTTAACTGTATTGTTGGGAAAGGGCTCGTAAGTAAGCATTTCACATTAAAGTCTACACTTGATTTGATTCTACAGAGATGATGATGACAGGCATCTCCGGCGCGGCTCACTCTTGGATTGCGTCCTACCTGACAGGTCGCTCCTACCAGGTGGCGTGGCGAGAATCCGTCTCCGCACCACGTGCTCTCACCACTGGTGTCCCCCAGGGCTCAGTTCTAGGCCCTCTCCTATTCTTGCTATACACCAAGTCACTTGGCTCTGTCATATCGTCACATGGTCTCTCCTATCATTGCTACGCAGACGACACACAATTAATCTTCTCCTTTCCCCCTTCTGATAACCAGGTGGCGAATTGCATCTCTGCATGTCTGGCAGACATATCAGTGTGGATGACGGATCACCACCTCAAGCTGAACCTCGGCAAGACGGAGCTGCTCTTCCTCCTGGGGAAGGACTGCCCGTTCCATGATCTCGCCATCACGGTTGACAACTCCATTGTGTCCTCCTCCCAGAGTGCTAAGAGCCTTGGCGTGACCCTGGACAACACCCTGTCGTTCTCCGCTAACATCAAGGCGGTGACCTGATCCTGTAGGTTCATGCTCCACAACATTCGCAGAGTACGACCCTGCCTCACACAGGAAGCGGCGCAGGTCCTAATCCAAGCACTTGTCATCTCCCGTCTGGATTACTGCAACTCGCTGTTGGCTGGGCTCCCTGCCTGTGCCATTAAACCCCTACAACTCATCCAGAACGCCGTAGCCCGTCTGGTGTTCAACCTTCCCAAGTTCTCTCACGTCACCCCGCTCCTCTGCACACTCCACTGGCTTCCAGTTGAAGCTCGCATCTGCTACAAGACCATGGTGCTTGCCTACGGAGCTGTGAGGGGAATGGCACCTCCGTACCTTCAGGCTCTGATCAGTCCCTACACCCAAAGAAGGGCACTGCGTTCATCCACCTCTGGTCTGCTGGCCCCCCTACCTCTGCGGAAGCACAGTTCCCGCTCAGCCCAGTCAAAACTGTTCGCTGCTCTGGCACCCCAATGGTGGAACAAGCTCCCTCATGACGCCAGGACAGCGGAGTCAATCACCACCTTCCGGAGACACCTGAAACCCCACCTCTTTAAGGAATACCTGGGATAGGATTAAGTAATCCTTCTAACCCCCCCCCCCTCCTAAAAGATTTAGATGCACTATTGTAAAGTGGTTGTTCCACTGGATATCATAAGGTGAATGCACCAATTTGTAAGTCGCTCTGGATAAGAGCGTCTGCTAAATGACGTAAATGTAAATGTGAAATAGAAGATTAGGCCTTCATCTCCCAACGCTCCCATTTTCTTTTCAGACTGACCTTTTGTTCATCAGCAGGGCAGAAC
The DNA here is from genome assembly GCF_965601325.2 of Salmo salar. NCBI lineage: Eukaryota > Metazoa > Chordata > Actinopteri > Salmoniformes > Salmonidae > Salmo > Salmo salar. Next base: position 30,918,464 of record NC_138296.1, on the reverse strand, counting down.
CGTTATATTTCATCAAAGCAATTTTGTTAGAAGAAATGGCATGTCATCAACATGGATCAGTACTTTGCAGGATGGGACTGACATTTGGATTTGCCTCTTCTTCTTTTTTTGACACACATTTGAGTCAGATTGATTCCTGCTATACTCAGATGGGAGTTGTCCTCTTCAGCAGAACTTGTAGAACCTAATGGAAAATGTGAGCTTTTCTCTTTTCGGAAGTCTCGGTAGACGGGGGATGGCGAAAACAAAATCTGAAAAGAAGTCTGCACGGGAAGCCAGTAATATGCCTTACATAGATGAGAGGCTGGAGAGGAGGGACAGGGTTAGAGATAAGAGCCATCTAATCAGACACTCGGTGTTAAAGACGGTTGGATCCTTGTCTTTTACAAGCTTCACCCTGTGGAGGAGGATGAGGTAGGAGAGAGGGAACTGCCCTTACTTACCGTCTTATACACACTACTTTATCTGAGAAGTCGTCTGGCTGTCTGATAGCAGCTGTGGCCAGAACCTCAGCTGAAGTAGAGGAGACTGAGGTTAAGCTCCAGTCCCCAAACAACCCCTTAAGTGCTGCCATAACCACACTATTTATGCTGCCCCTATGTCCCCCTGCTTTTATTAGGCAGAGTTTTATTCAGCCTTATTCAGCAGCTTCTTGTTAAAGAAATGGTCCTTTTCACGGCCTTATTGATCATTATTTATTCTGGTGGATGGCCTGTCAGGCCCTTGTTGCCAAGCCTTGTCCTCTCTGTTAACCTCCACTGTTGTTGTAGACAATCTATCACACATTAACATGCATGTTGTCTGGACTCTTTAAATGATTTGTCACTGTTGGCCTAACTGAACCAAATGGACACTGTGCATGGAAGAATAGACTATTCATAGTTACATTGCCTGAGCCACAAGGACAGCTATATGGTTATTGATTTCTCAGCCTGCTCAGGATTGCCCATTATTCTGTATGCAAAAATAAAGTTATCTTTTATAACCATCTGATTGGGAATGGAACATTCAGTTGTCAAGAGGTTTGTTGATGAACCAGTGAGTATCACACTAAATGTGTGCAGTAGGAGTTAGCTGATCTCTGAGGTTGTGGCTGCTGTGGATTTAATGCTGATCAACACTGTGACAACATAGTGAATGTGCTGACTCTTTAAAAGACTAACCTGTCATCTAACTCCCCCTCCCCCTAACTCAGCCAACCTGTTGATAGATGGAACGGCATTGGTTATCTTGGAAATGAGAGATGAGAGAGTGTGTTGGGTGCAGATTGACACGGGCTCAGCAATACATATGGGTGTCTATGAGATCCTTAGATAGAGGGGGTGAATGGAGACAGAGGAGATTGAAGGAGAAGCAGAGAGGGTGGAGCTGGCAGGTTGAGGCGTGTATGGGATGAACGAGGGATTGACAGGAAGGTGTTGGCGGTGGAGATGTATTGGAGGTGTTAGAGGTAGTTTTCTCTGGGTGGAGTGATCGATGGTTCCTATTAAAGTAGGAGAGGCAATTAAACAGAGACAACATTGTCTCTCTGTCCACACCTCACAGCTCTGCAATGGAGTCCAACTGAAATACCACGTGTGTGTGTGTGAGTGAGTGTGTGAGTGAGTGAGTGTCTCTCTGTGTGTGTGTGTGTGTGTGTGTGTGTGTGTGTGTGTGTGTGTGTGTGTGTGTGTGTGTGTGTGTGTGTGTGTGTGTGTGTGTGTGTGTGTGTGTGTGTGTGTGTGTGTGTGTGTGTGTGTGTGTGTGTGTGTGTGTGTGTGTGTGTACTATGACCATCTGTTCTGGTTTTTAAAGAACATCATGTTTTTAAAGAACACTTCTGCCCTCTTTCTCAATGGGACATTGCCTTCCAAATAATACATTTTCTGTGAGTCAATGCTTCCACATCTTCTTAATCTTGGTCCCCAGCCAGCTGGCCCAGTCAGCCAGCCCAGTGCTCCATACGTGGAAGTGGGATTGTTCTTTCACAGTTGGGTTACTCAGGGAAACGCATGATGTCCTTGTTCACCAGCAGCAGACCCAGAACGTTCCTGTAAGGAATTAAAAACTGAAAAAAGGATTGCAACCTCTTCACTGTGATATTACCTTGATATAACACCTTTTCACACCCTCACACTCAGACAGGACATACATAAACATCCTTTACTCTGGCATAGCAACTAAACTCTCTCTCTCCCGCTCTCTTCCATGGTGTTGCCTCTGGACCTGTGGATACTCTCTCTCCCTATCGTCCTGGCTTTCCTCTGGGATGGCTGGCTCATCTCTCTCCTGGCTGTGCTTACTGGCCCAGGTAAGTGCTTTGTGTTTTAAAGCATTACTCACAGTCAGCTTCTCCCAGCTAAGACGAGCCTTGGGTTCTCCCACTGCCCTGGAAGTGGAGTTGGGAGGATGGGGGTGGAGGGCAGTCATTTAGAGCTGTGGGGAACGGGGAGTGGCGACCCAGGGTAAAGCCTGGGCCTTATGACACACAGGGAGGGGGAGGGGGTTGGGGTTGTCACTTTCACTGCTCAATATTCAGGACAAACAGGCATCGTTTTCAGTTTCTCCCAGATTCTCTACACGTGTGTTTTTACAGCTGTATATTTTTTTCAGACATCCCAGACATAAATTACAATCCATACAGCACAATTGCCAACATAACAAATAACATTCACCAGAGAAAGAAAGAACATTGAAAAGGTAAGAAATAATCCTACTCACCTTGCTCCAGCACCCAACTTCAGATTTCATGAAAGTACCTCTGGCTGCTATAGCTGAGTCTAACCTTGCTGAGGTGATGGACCTCTTTGAGATATTCATTTCCCTCTCCTAAGAGAGATATTCCTATCACTCTAAGTCTGTGTGTAAAGCTGTACAAGGTCGCTTGCTTGTGTGAGTGTGTGCATGTGTGCCAGTGTGAGTGCTTGTTTGTGTGTGTGTAGGTTGTGAGACATGAGTCAAGTCAAGTGGCCTATCAGATTGAAATGACTCTGCCTCTAAATAAAGATGTGTTGTTGATGTCACTGTAATTTCAAGTTGTGGATTTGATTCATATTTTGATCCCCTAAAAAGTCAAACGCTTCTGCGTTTTATGATAGCCACAATGTTCTCGGTCTTCCGAATGAAATTGGAGTTGAAGGTATTAAAGGTACAGGACGTAAACTAAGAATGAACTCATCAATCATCCACTATAAGAGCAGCTGTGACATTTTGGCCTTTTACACACACACACACACACACACACACACACACACACACACACACACACACACACACACACACACACACACACACACACACACACACACACACACACACACACACACACACACACACACACACACACACACACACACACACACACACACACACACACACACACACACACACACACAAGCACACACGCACGCACACGCACACGCAAAATGTCTAATTGGAGTGGGCATTGGCCACTGAGTCAGCTGAAAGGTCAGGCTTACACAGGCTGTTGTAGGAGGAGGACACATCCTCACCTGGAGAGAAAAAGATGAACAGATGAATGGATAAACTAGACAGACAGACGGACGGACGGACGGACGGACACTGTTTCCTCTCTGTGATGTGGCTCTCCCAGTCAGAATGTGTCAGTCAGAGCTGTAGGGTGGTGCTGGGATTTGGCTTCTCTGTGGAGAGTAGGAGACGATGGGGGAGCGCAGAGGCACGTACTCCCTCAAAGTGGATTTCACTGTAGAGGCACAGTAGTAGCTTGCTACATGGCCAAGCACTTCTGCTGTCTCTACACACACACACACACACACACACACACACACACACACACACACACACACACACACACACACACACACACACACACACACACACACACACACACTTTCCTACCCATGACATTGTGAATTTGCCCTCAAAACCTTTGCTGGGGATAAGGATAACATATGAAAAGTATCTATCTGTATGAGTTGAGAATTAGGTCAACAACCACCCAGTCATATCAGTGTTGACCAGTTTCTGTTTGATCACTGCTCCCCCTGGTGGTGGGAACACCATCTCCTCTAGTGGACTAGCCTACTAGTGGAACCCTCATACTACATAAGCATATAGCTCTTTATTAAGTTGAGTATTGCTCTATTCTTTATTTACATTAGTGGACCTCTTGTTTGAAATCTTATCCCCTAATAGTTATGGTTCCTGATTGTTCAATGTTCTGTTCATTGTCAGTCATCTCACTGATCAACCACTGAGAGTCCTGTGTGGTTCCCTGTATGTTTGGACAATCACAGAGCTAATGAACGTGGCACAAACTTGTGCACGTGAAACAAACAAATCCCTGATAATGACAGATGACTGTTTGGAGAGGACAACGTCTCCTGACAGACAGACAGACAGACAGACAGACAGACAGACAGACAGACAGACAGACAGACAGACAGACAGACAGACAGACAGACAGACAGACAGACAGACAGACAGACAGACAGACAGACAGACAGACAGACAGACAGACAGACAGACAGACAGACAGACAGCAGTTTTTCTCTGGAGACTCTAGTTCCCGTGGTGTGCTGCTGCTCAGTCAAGCTCCTACACTACTACTGCTATCAGCTGTTTATCTCAATGAGAGGTCAGCCAGTGTTATTGTGCCCTGTCCCTCTCCCTCCCTGCCCCTGCTGTACCATGCTGCTCCACTAGATGGTAGAGGATAGACATGAAGAAGTGGGATAGCAGCTCTGGATGTGCAGGGTGCTTCTGACTGCTGTGCTTCCTGATGTCTCTGTGTTTCATCAGATTGCTGTGTGTGCCCTTTAGTCAAACAGGATCAAAGACAACATTTACCCCCAATCCAACCCTGCTGTGATGCACCCTCGCTGGCTGTTACATCTAAGAGGTGAGCGAGTGAGGGTTAGCTCAATGTCAGTGTGGGACAACTGCGTGATGGCCTGCTGATAGGTGTGTTGCTGTTTAGTGTCGTGTGTTTAGTGTGTGTGTACTGTGTAGGTGGTGTGGGTCAATATTTTCACCTGCTGGGTTGATTGACGCCATTAGCATCTGCCATTTTCCTCTGCCCCTGTTGTACTTCCTGACATCTGTCAGACAGCCAAACTGCCTCTACAGTTCCCTGCAATGGGTGCACTGGGGCTTTGAGACGTGATTGGTATGGAAGGCTGAGGCTGTGGGGCTTAAAAAATCAACATGACAGGCTAAGTGCATTAAAATGTTACTAATCCATTGTGCACAATCGTTGATTGTCCATGTCACTCTGATTAGCTGGAGACCCAGGCAGGGAAGGAGAGGCAGAAAGGAATCGATTCCTCTTTTTGTAAAAAATAATAATAATTACGCATTAAGTGGTTTTATTTTTAGCTTTCGTCAATTGTATCCTTACTGACTGACGGCTGGACTGAATACCTCAAATTCAGGGCATTTGTTTAGCCAGACACAAACACGGTGCTACAGCCTGAATGTGATGGAGGGATTCAGAGAGAGAGAGAGGAAAAGAGAAAAAGAGGTACCGGCAACCATTAGGTACTACACTTGTTTTTCAGCCTGCCACACGTTCAGGAGATATCCAGGGCATTTTGAAGAGGTTATGAGACAACCACTGTTATGAGCTGGGCCCAATCATTTAGATACGGTCATAACAATGGTCGTTGTGGTCGTTGTGGCTGTCCGTTTATGATGCGTGAGACTACGAGTGTGTTTAGTTTATGCAGCTAATAATCTGACCCGGCCTGAGACACAGGAACAGCCTACGTCTACTACCCCTCTGCTACAGGCTGATACAACTCATGTCTGACAGCAGCATATAGTAGCTTTAGGAGCACATCATTATTATTGCGGAGGGGAGTTCCTCTGCTATGGAAGAGCATGGTCGCTGTTGTCTTCACGTGCATCTTCAACATGGGAGATCCTTTTGTGGTCACTATTTCAAAGGAAAGTGTATTGAGCGTCAACAAGCCTTTGTGTTTTATTAAAGTCATGTTGGGATCATGTTCATGCTTATAGTCTTGGTCAAGGTTACAGTCATTATATGGTCCAAATCTGGTTGTCGGGTAGATTGGTTGTTTTAACAGTTAATATCAGTTTAAATGGAAGGTGACTCTATTAGATGGAGTGCAATTAGAGAACAATGTTCCTAACCGTTGATTTGTGATTTATATGTTATGCTTGTTTCCTGTCTTTATTACCTTGTTCAAGTCTCACTGGCCACAGCCAATATCTTCCTGACTTTCAGTAGCCCTTGGAAGCGCAGGCCCATGAATCCTGGCTGATTTGTGGTCCGTCTCCCTCAGTAGTTTTGTTTGAGCAATAATGTTGTTAATGTTCCACCTCACTTTGTATCTTGCCCCCACCTCCATGTCTGTCTGTCTGTCTGTCTGTCTGTCTGTCTGTCTGTCTGTCTGTCTGTCTGTCTGTCTGTCTGTCTGTCTGTCTGTCTGTCTGTCTGTCTGTCTGTCTGTCTGTCTGTCTGTCTGTCTGTCTGTCTGTCTGTCTGTCTGTCTGTCTGTCTGTCTGTCTGTCTGTCTGTCTGTCTGTCTGTCTGTCTGTCTGTCTGTCTGTCTGTCTGTCTGTCTGTCTGTCTGTCTGTCTGTCTGTCTGTCTGTCCTTCCATCTTCTCTCTCTTGGTCTCTCTTTCTCTCCTGTGTTGACATTGTTGAGATTCCCATTGCAGATCTGGTCTGTGTATTCTGTATCCTGACTGCAGCTGCTGTGTCCACACGAAGGGCCTCGGCGGTGTGCTATTCCCTCTCAGTGTCCTCTCACTGGTCTAGGGCTGGATTCTGCCTGCTCAATATTATGATTTTTCACAGTAGGAGAGAGAGGCTGTATTCTTAGAGCAATATTCAGCGATCACAACAATTTCAGTTATAATATAATCTTGTTCCTGTAGACACAACATAATCTCACCTCTTGCTGTGACTCAGAAGGTCATTGACGCAGGTAATGCATTGGCAATGGTGAGAGACTGGTTATTCTGGTGGCGCTTTCACCTGCTGGGATCTGTATTTATGTTGGGATCTATGCATTTAGTATTCATCAATGCCACAGCAGAAGTTGTTGCAAGCAGACATTTATCCTAATATATATATATATATTTTTTTTTGGCATGTGTTGTCTGTATGCCAGAGGCTAATGAAATCCTAATGAGTAATTTTCGGGGTGTGTTTGGCTCTCGTGTTGTTTTCATACACTTATCATACTGATAAGGTGTAATATATCATGTTTTTTAGATTGAGATTTCATTTATTTTCTCTCACAAGGAAATCCATTTTCAGTGAAAAGCCGCGGAAGCATAAACAATATCTACAAGCATGATTCATAGGTACATAATCATGATATATTATAGATACGTGATACACCAATCCCCTAAACAGCTTAACTTCATCGTTTACCCTTTAATGCCTATCTTTTTACAGTTTTGCCTTAACTGTCAACACCGACACGTCCAGAACCGGATGGGACACTGTGACTAATCATCTGTTAACGTTTCCATGCTGGCAACAGCCGAGAACTTCACGTTGCGGGTCCGTTACTCAGAGAAGAAAAGGGCAGAAATTCAGAACGGAGGACAGCACACCAGCCGAGTGTGTTTGGGCTGCGTGGATAGTCTGTGGGTTTATTGAGTACAGATTTCACGTTGCTACAGTCTGGAGTCAGTCCAGTCGAGTGTGTCTGTGTCTCTCCAGAAAACCGTCTCTCTGAAGACGCCTCGGATAGCGGGGAGGGGACAGATATGATGTGGTGTGCGGGAGACACTGATTTTGAAACGATTTTAACAGCACGGGAGGTAAGTCTGTTCTGGTGTTTAATATTAAAAAGCAAACAAACTCCCCCGCATAAATAAACCCCTCATGAAACACAGCCACTCAAGATAACTCCCTCAGAAACACTCTCTCAAATCAACTTTAGTGGCTGAGGTTCTGCAGACAGCAGCATACTAAAACCAAAACTAGCAGCGCTTTATCATCAAGGCTAATGAAGAGGTAAATGTTAAAAGCATGCATCCTGGGACCTAACCTCCCACTAAGATATAAAACAAATAAGGCACAGGAGCTGGAGAAAACATAGAAGAATGAAGAAGAGAAAGTGAAAAGTCATTCACTGCTTGCTGCTCCCAAATTTGAGCTTTATTGACCCGGTGACAGCAAAATGCTTCCACCATAATGCCTTTAGTCAGATTACTGGTTACTAGATATGGTCGTTTCCCTATCTCAGCATAGCTCCACAAACACTAAACAAACATTCACTTTCAAAATCAAATCAAAGTGTATTTGTGACGTGCACAGGATACAGCAGGTGTAAACGGTACAATGAAATGCTTGCTTGCAAGCTCTCTCCTTGCCTCCCACTAAACCTTATTAAAAGAGACAACGTGTTATCAATTAACTGAAAGCATTGATTTATAGAAGGTGCCAGATCAGTTTGGTATTGTTGATGTGAATGGAGATGAGGAGGGAATGGAGACCACAGAGCCACAGGGAGTAGAGTTGGCAGATGGGTAATCCTATACCCAGCTGGGGGGGGGATGTTTAAGTCAGTCAGAAGCAGTTGTAGAGATCAGAGGGAATGCTGTATCTAAAACCCCAGCCCCAGGAGGAGCTCATAATGGTTCAATTCCAGTTCATCTGCTTCCCAAAATCATAATCTCTCTAATGGAGTAATGCACATTGGAATTACAGCCATTCATTGGCTACTCCCTCCGAGAGGCCTTGTGAGGTTTTCACCCATGATGTTCATTTATTTATTGCTTTCTCTCTCGCTCGCTCTCTCCTGTCTTTCTCTCCTATATTTTCCTCTTTCAATTCATCTCTCTTTCCTACTTCCCTTTCTCCATCCATGCATTGGGCACTATCTATCTACCAGATTATGAGAGCCACAGGGGAGCGCAAACACGTGAGAAGAACAAGAAAGAGAGGGAGAAACACATCTCACTCAGCCAGTTCCATCCAGTTTCCCCAAGAGGATTTGGTGTTTGAACTAAATGTTGTGAAAAGCGTTGGTTCCTCACTTTGAGACTGTCCCGGCCCACCCTCTGAGCTTCTCATCTCTCCACTGGTGTACTTAGAATAGCGACTCCACCTGTGGGCGCCAACAGATCCTTTTAGGATAGTTACTTCTAAAGAGTTGTGAGGGGCTGCGGAAACCCATAGAGAGAACTCATGATGGAGAACTGAGGAACAGGAGTCATGAACACCAATCTATAATTGATCTGAAGACCTTGAGGAACATAATGTTTTAGAGAGGACATTGTTACAGGGAAGAGCCTCCCTTTCTTTGTGCAGATAAGTGGTGTAGTTGTGAGATAAGTATGTCTCATCTCCTATCTTTGTAATGGCCTCTTCTGTGAAGGCATTGGTGTATGAGTGTATTGGCAGTTAGTAACTAAACTGAAATTGTGCATTGCACCACCTACTGTGCTGGAGTGTGTATAGTCTGAACAGGTATAACGCCAAGAATGGTGATTTACTGCCACCCACAGTTATGGAATGTTTGCTCAGAAGTATAATTGTCTGACTCTTTCTGCTGGCCTGTATGGAATTCTGTCATCCTTCCTGAACCCATAGCAAGCCCCACCCAGTTGGTGCTGCACATGCTAAAACAAGCTTTGGAATAAGTATGCCCTCTATCCAACTCTATGGTATGTCCACATGTGCTAATGTAACCTTGCCTGAGAGCAGACAATGCCTGGACTAAGTATAGTACAGGGATGAGCAACTGCCTTTTGTAGGCCTGCGGATGAATTTCCAGACAAAAAATAGTATTTTGTATTTTTGGGGGAGCTCAGTGAGGGTCTCAACTGTACATACGACTAATACAACTCGAAACTTGCCCCAGGCTTCATCGCAGCAGGCTAACTTGTTGTTGAGCTGTCCCAATGACCCAGGGTTTGATACCCTGTTAGTTACACAAGCAAGACAGACAAACATGAGTCACACAGAGCATCACTAATCCTTCACTGAGATGAGCAAGGTGGTTCCTTTTCACACAAAAAAGACACTATCTTAATTGACATGATGCGGACATGACTTTCCTGTATATCTGCATGTCTCTGTTTATCTCTCTTTGTTTGTGTTGATCTGTGCGTGTCTGGGTACACAATGTCTAGGCACAGGATGAATTGGTTACTCTTCTAAGCCTCCGGCTGATGGAGAGAGTCTGAGAGAGGGACGAGGGTAAAGTCTAGAGAGGAGAAACAGGGACATAGCAGTGATAAAGCACACACCTGGTACATATTCTTCCTTCGGGTGTAGTAGCCTGGATGTCTTATGACTTGTTATTGGTGTTCTCAGTCTACAAAGTGTATTGCACCTGAGGTGTTAGGAGGGCACAGCTTGAGTCTACAGACATCAGTACACACTGTTCCCCATCCTTAGGCATGTTTTCATCACTGTTTGAAGACATTATTGGGTAATTTGTCTTGACTCCATGAAATTGAGTAAATATGTGTAATTATGTTCTACCTGGGGTGATGAGAGCAGTCAGGGTACAGTGCATAACAGAGATTTGTACTTTATTGGTTCACTCCGTCTTGCTCATGTGAAAGCAGGTTGGTGTTATATTACTTTGTACTCAAGTTATGAGAACACATTTTATTCTATTGACATACACACTACAAGCATACTTTTCATCCTAGGGCCATGTTCTCATTTCATCTGTTCTCCTTTCATTCTGTTTTCATCCTGCAAAAAAATAAACTGTTACGCAACCAAGCCGCTCAATCAAAAACACACCAGGCAACAATCTAAAGAAGCATCAAACCAAGTTCTGCTCTGAAGACATGCAGCATTCTGAGACTGTGCTGTAACTGTCTACCTTAGACAGCAATCCACCTTGAGTGGAACTCTCTCATTCACAATCCACTCATAATCTCTAATGTGTGTCCACAAATTGGCCTTTGTATAAGAAAGAGGGAACAGGCAGGAGATTGCAGGGAGAGATGGGGAAGATTAAAGTCATCTCCATCATAACAGAAAGAGAACGACAAAGACAGATGTAAACAGAAGACAAGTTATCGCCTTTTGTGCTTTGTGTTGTCTTTCACAGCAGAGATTGAGCCAGCTATCGTTGTCTATCGGTTCTCATTTCAGATATAAATCAGACCCTGGATCATCAAATCTTGTTTGGGTTTTCGTTTGATGACTATCAGGCAGTAATGCTTAATAAGATTCATATGAAGTAAGATTGATGTTTTGGATGAGAAAGAATATAGAGAGATATTTTTTAGAGTATTTTATTTGCCTTTGCGGTAGTGAATTTCTATGCCAATTCTTCATAGGAGAGTGCATGTCTTTAGGTGTACATTAAACACCCATTATTGCCATAGTAATTAATCTATCTCGCTAACAGCTCATCACCTCTGGATCAACCGCCTACAGCATCTCTCCTCTCTTCCTCTTCCTCTCTCTCTCTCTCTCTCTTTCTCTCTCTCTCTTTCTCTCTCTCGCGCTCTCTCTCGCTCTCTCTCTCTCTGCCTGTATCTCTTTGATTCTTCTTCTTCCACAGTCTAAAAAACAGAAAAACAATGAGCCCAGCCAGGCTGTTCCAGACACTTTGATTGTGACACAATGGAACCAGCCGGAATCTTTGGGCAAAGCTGCAGTAATCCGCTAGTGTGCCCAATTAGATCCAACAGTGGGAGGCTCCCAGGGCTTCCCGGTACTATCTAGCCCAGATCGCCCTTCGCTGCCCTGCCCTGACTTCCACTGTTTAGAAACTGGCTTCCACTGGCTTTCTCTTAATAACACAACCCTTTTTCTGCACATCCACTGCTTCATTCTGTCTTTTTCTGGCTTGTCGCCTTCCTTTCTTTTCATTTCTTTTCATTACACTTCCCCTTGTCTTTTCAACCCCCATTGTGTGTTCAGACTTACTACACCATCGTATGATTAATGCAACCATACACATTTTCAATCTGTGGGTGTCTGACTTCTGTTTTGATGAATGAGCTCAAATGACGCCATGTTCAGAATGTAGAATGATGATGCGTTGAAGAGACATTCCAAAAACAAAGACATGAAGGGGATAGATGATGTGGTAGTGCAGTAATGGTGACTTTGTTTGTGTGGTGTGAGCAGTGACTGAAAGAAAGAGGAGTGTTTTGGTTGATTCTATGGCAGTGAGTTGTGCTTCTGAGTCCAACAGCCTTCACTTGGGGCTCGGTTTGCTCCTCTCCCTGCGCTGCTGCTTTGATTGACACGCGGGTTGTTTTTCCGAACCCAGTCAAGGACACAGAGATGAGATTTGGATAAAGCGAAAGAGGCAGACGCTACCCTACAGCTTGTAAAGGAAAACCACTCAAGGCATTTGCCTTTAAATAGGTCAGCTCAAAATGTGTTTGGTGTGTTGAAAATATGTCTATAAGAGACGTAAAGGGGGACTTTAAAAGACAGCCACCAAAGACTTCACTTCATCCCAATAATCCGGAAATGGATTAACCTCTCTGGGCTAGGCGGGACGAATTCGTCCCACCTACGCAACAGCCAGTTGAATCCCGTGGCGCGATTTTCAAATACCTTGGAAATGCTATTACTTCAATTTCTCAAACATATGACTATTTTACAGCATTTTAAAGACAAGACTCTCGTTAATCTAACCACACTGTCCGATTTCAAAAAGGCTTTACAACGAAAGCAAAACATTAGATTATGTCAGCAGAGTACCCAGCCAGAAATAATCAGACACCCATTTTTCAAGCTAGCATATAATGTCACATAAACCCAAACCACAGCTAAATGCAGCACTAACCTTTGATGATCTTCATCAAATGACAATCCTAGGACATTATGTTATACAATACATGCATGTTTTGTTCAATCAAGTTCATATTTATATCAAAAACCAGCTTTTTACATTAGCATGTGACGTTCAGAACTAGCATACTCACCGCAAACTTCCGGTGAATTTACTAAATTACTCACGATAAACGTTCACAAAAAACATAACAATTATTTTAAGAATTATAGATACAGAACTCCTTTATGCAATCGCTATGTCCGATTTTAAAATAGCTTTTCGGCAAAAGCACATTTTGCAATATTCTGAGTAGATAGCCCAGCCATCACGGCTAGCTAATTTGACACCCACCAAGTTTGGCCCTCACCAAACTCCGATTTACTATTAGAAAAATTTGATTACCTTTGCTGTTCTTCATCAGAATGCACTCCCAGGATTTCTACTTCAATAACAAATGTTGGTTTGGTTCAAAATAATCCATAGTTATGTTCAAATATCCTCTGTTTTGTTCGAGCGTTCAAGACACTATCCGAAGGGTAAAGAAGGGTGACGCGCCCGACGCGTTTCATGACAAAAAAATTCTAAATATTCCATTACCGTACTTCGAAGCATGTCAACCGCTGTTTAAAATCGATTTTTATGCGATTTTTCTCGTAAAAAAGCGATAATATTCCGACCGGGAAACCCTGTTTTAGTTCAAAGACGAATAAATAAAAACATGGTGTCGCCTCGTGCACGCGCCTCAGTCTCATGGTTCTCTGATCGACCACTATCCAAATGCGCTACTGTTTTTCAGCCAGGGGCTCCAAAGGCATCATTCACCGGTTTGCCGCCTTCTGAGAGCCTATGGGAGCCGTAGGAAGTGTCACGTTACAGCAGAGATCCTCAGTTTTCAATAAAGAGAGTGTAGAAGCCCAAGAAATGGTCGGAGAGGCCACTTCCTGTAAGGAATCTTCTCAGGTTTTTGCCTGCCATATGAGTTCTGTTATACTCACAGACACCATTCAAACAGTTTTAGAAACTTTAGGGTGTTTTCTATCCAAGGCCAAAAATTATATGCATATTCTAGTTTCTGGGCAGTAGTAATAACCAGATTAAATCAGGTACGTTTTTTATCCGGCCGTGCAAATACTGCCCCCTACCCTAGAGAGGTTAAAATCAATCCTCAGGTTGTTTTTGTCATAAATAATCAATAATTTTTCAACCGGACATAAGCTTCGTCAATAGAAAAGGAGAAACAAGAAAGGCGCACTCCCGATCACACGGTGGACTCATGTCTGGAAATTTCCACTGTCCACTCATTGAAAGTGCTGTATCTCCCTTATTTTTCAGAGTAAAAGCCTGATACAATGCCTAAAGACTGGCCACATGTAGAAGAAGCCATAGAGATCGTGAACTGGGTCCTAAGTCTTTGTATGGTGGATAGGCTTTCAATGGAAAAACAGCCTTTCAAAATAATAGTACTTCCTGGATGGATTTTCCTCAGGTGTTCGCCTGCCATATCAGTTCTGTTATACTCTCGGACATTACTTTAACAGTTTTGGAAACTTTAGAGTGTTTTTCTATCCAAATCTACCAATTATATGCATACCCTAGCTTCTGGGCCTGAGTAGCAGGCAGTTTAATTTGGGCACGCTTTTCATCCAAAATTTCGAATGATGCCCCCTACCCTAGTGAAGTTAATGGTGGGTGACAAAGAAAGGAAAACATGTCTACTGGACAACAACATCAACAGCACCTGTATCTTTCAATCATTTTTGTTAAGTTATTCACTGCGGCTCATCCACATCCTCAAAGGTTGAACCAAATGGACTATGAAGTGTAGTCTATAGCTGTAAACCTGTTGCTATATTACAGTATTTAGTGATCCTAATATCACACAGCTCACTGGGAATAGCATGGCATCATCCACTACTACCTATATGTAGCATTGTTATGGAGACAATCATCTAAATAGGCCATCAGGCCAGTCATTACCCCATCATTACTCTGCCTGAATGAGGCCAGTCATTACCCCATCATTACTCTGCCTGAATGAGGCCAGTCATTACCCCATCATTACTCTGCCTGAATAAGGCCAGTCATGACCCCATCATTACTCTGCCTGAATGAGGCCAGTCATTACCCCATCATTACTCTGCCTGAATGAGGCCAGTCATTACCCCATCATTACTCTGCCTGAATGAGGCAAGTCAGTACCCCACCATTTCTCTGCCTGAATGAGACCAGTCATTACCCCATCATTACTCTGCCTGAATGAGGCCAGTCATGACCCCATCATTACTCTGCCTGAATGAGGCCAGTCATTACCCCATCATTACTCTGCCTGAATGAAGCCAGTCATTACCCCATCATTACTCTGCCTGAATGAGGCCAGTCATTACCCCATCATTACTCTGCCTGAATGAGGCCAGTCATTACCCCATCATTACTCTGCCTGAATGAGGCCAGTCATTACCCCATCATTACTCTGCCTGAATGAGGCCAGTCATTACCCCATCATTACTCTGCCTGAATGAGGCCAGTCATTACCCCATCATTACTCTGCCTGAATGAGGCAAGTCAGTACCCCACCATTTCTCTGCCTGAATGAGACCAGTCATTACCCCATCATTACTCTGCCTGAATGAGGCCAGTCATGACCCCATCATTACTCTGCCTGAATGAGGCCAGTCATTACCCCATCATTACTCTGCCTGAATGAGGCCAGTCATTACCCCATCATTACTCTGCCTGAATGAGGCCAGTCATTACCCCATCATTACTCTGCCTGAATGAGGCCAGTCATTACCCCATCATTACTCTGCCTGAATGAGGCCAGTCATTACCCCATCATTACTCTGCCTGAATGAGGCAAGTCAGTACCCCACCATTTCTCTGCCTGAATGAGGCCAGTCATTACCCCATCATTACTCTGCCTGAATGAGGCCAGTCATGACCCCATCATTACTCTGCCTGAATGAGGCCAGTCATTACCCCATCATTACTCTGCCTGAATGAGGCCAGTCATTACCCCATCATTACTCTGCCTGAATGAGGCCAGTCATTACCCCATCATTACTCTGCCTGAATGAGGCCAGTCATTACCCCATCATTACTCTGCCTGAATGAGGCCAGTCATTACCCCATCATTACTCTGCCTGAATGAGGCCAGTCCTGGAGACTACCACTCATTGGACTCAGTCATTCATAAACTGCTCATTTACTTGACCAGTCTTCCACAAATAAAGCTCAAGGTCCTGAGACCTCATTCACCGGTGTTGTGTGGAGGCAGGCAGAGATGACGAGAGCACTTAGACCATCTGAATGGATGGATGAATCGTAGTCTCTTTCTCTGTTTCTCTTTCTCTCCTGCTCTCCTTCACTTTCTCTCTCACTCTCCTCCCTCTCTCTTTTTCTCTCTGTAATCACCCCCAAACTGTTTTTCACGGTGGTCTCATTATTACAGTAATGAAGGCATGGAGAACTAGGGAAGGCCTGTGATTGGGATGCATGTATTCAATCGTTTCACCTGCATGAGCCTGCGGCTTTTACCAGGTGATTAGTATTACTGTCGCATCGCAACCCTGGTCTGCTTCAATTCCTAATAGTGTTACCAACAAGAGTGCTCAAAACCCTGCAGATTAGGCCACAACAAGTGACCTACGCTTTTCGATTTATGAATCCAAATGTTATTAAAACACTTTTTATGACTAATGGATTTGTATTCATTTATTTTAATGATCCCAAGTAATGTATTCAGAACTGATCTTATTGATTCATTGCAGCAAATTATTTTATTTGACTGCTCTTGGGGGTTTTCTGTTTGTGTTCAATGCATCCTGGATCCTGTAGCAGCATCACTAACACCCTGTTTGTAATTGGGGATTACCTCAGGGTTTTGGAGATTAGGGAAAGGCTGTGTTTGTCGGGAACGTGGACAGAACAATGAAACTCTCCAATTCCAAGAAAATAGATTTGCAATCAAAACAGAATAATTTGGTTGGAATGTGTTTCTGGCAGGGGATTTGTTTGAGTTTGAGTATTATCGAGGTGAGCCAGCCAGCCGCGACGCGGCGCCAGACTTACTCAACACACCTAGTCATCATTAACCCACTGCCAGCTAGCCAACCGTTACCGACTAGCAGCGCTGTAGATACTAATACTTTACAACGGAACGATTTGACTAGTGCAGTGTTACCTAGCTAGCTACTTAGTTGTCTTTGTCATAGCTTGATAATTGTTAGCTAGCCAGCCATCGAGGTTAGCTAGCCAGCTATTTCCGTCCCCCGCGACGCCATTTTTCCTAACCCAGCCAACTATTACCGACGTGCAGCATTGTTGAAACTAAATACACTACAAGGAACGTCTTGATTAGTGTTATGTTAGCTAGCTAGCTACAAAGTTGCTTTGTATCATGACAAGGTGTAGTACTGAAACTACCGAGGTTACCTAGCCAGCTACACTTTCAAAGTCAACAACGCAGCCACTGCTAGCTAGCCTACTCCACCAGCCAGCAGTACTGTATCATTTTAGTCAATAAGATTTTTGCAACGTAAGCTTAACTTCCTGAACATTCGAGACGTGTAGTCCACTTGTCATTCCAATCTCCTTTGCATTAGCGTAGCCTCTTCTGTAGCTTGTCTACTATGTGTCTGTCTATCCCTGTTCTCTCTCCTCTGCACAGGCCATACAAACGCTCCACACCGCGTGGCCGCTGCCACTCTAACCTGGTGGTCCCAGCGCGCACGACCCACGTGGAGTTCCAGGTCTCCGGCAGCCTCTGGAACTGCCGGTCTGCGGCCAACAAGGCTGAGTTCATCTCAGCCTATGCTACCCTCCAGTCCCTAGACTTCCTGGCGCTGACGGAAACATGGATTACCACAGATAACACTGCTACTCCTACTGCTCTCTCCTCGTCTGACTACGTGTTCTCGCATACCCCTAGAGCATCGAGCCAGCGGGGTGGTGGCACTGGAATCCTCATCTCTCCCAAGTGGACATTCTCTCTTTCTCCCCTGACCCATCTGTCTATCTCCTCATTTGAATTCCATGCTGTCACAGTTACCAGCCCTTTCAAGCTTAACATCCTTATCATTTATCGCCCTCCAGGTTCCCTTGGAGAGTTCATCAATGAGCTTGACGCCTTGATAAGTTCCTTTCCTGAGGATGGCTCACCTCTCACAGTTCTGGGTGACTTTAACCTCCCCACGTCTACCTTCGACTCATTCCTCTCTGCCTCCTTCTTTCCACTCCTCTCCTCTTTCGATCTCACCCTCTCACCTTCCCCCCCCTACTCACAAGGCAGGCAATACGCTTGACCTCATCTTTACTAGATGCTGTTCTTCCACTAATCTCATTGCAACTCCCCTCCAAGTCTCCGACCACTACCTTGTATCCTTTTCCCTCTCGCTCTCATCCAACACTTCTCACTCTGCCCCTACTCGGATGGTATTGCGCCGTCCCAACCTTCGCTCTCTCTCTCCCGCTACTCTCTCCTCTTCCATCCTATCATCTCTTCCCTCTGCTCAAACCTTCTCCAACCTATCTCCTGATTCTGCCTCCTCAACCCTCCTCTCCTCCCTCTCTGCATCCTTTGATTTCCTCTGTCCCCTATCCTCCAGGCCGGCTTGGTCCTCCCCTCCTGCTCCGTGGCTCGACGACTCACTGCGAGCTCACAGAACAGGGCTCCGGGCAGCCGAGCGGAAATGGAGGAAAACTCGCCTCCCTGCGGACCTGGCATCCTTTCACTCCCTCCTCTCTACATTTTCCTCTTCCGTCTCTGCTGCTAAAGCCACTTTCTACCACTCTAAACTCCAAGCATCTGCCTCTAACCCTAGGAAGCTCTTTGCTACCTTCTCCTCCCTCCTGAATCCTCCTCCCCCTCCCCCCCCCCCTCCTCCCTCTCTGCGGATGACTTCGTCAACCATTTTGAAAAGAAGGTTGACGACATCCGATCCTCGTTTGCTAAGTCAAACGACACTGCTGGTCCTGCTCACACTGCCCTACCCTGTGCTTTGACCTCTTTCTCCCCTCTCTCTCCAGATGAAATCTCGCGTCTTGTGACGGCCGGCCGCCCAACAACCTGCCCACTTGACCCGATCCCCTCCTCTCTTCTCCAGACCATTTCCGGAGACCTTCTCCCCTACCTCACCTCGCTCATCAACTCATCCTTGACCGCTGGCTACGTCCCTTCCGTCTTCAAGAGAGCGAGAGTTGCACCCCTTCTGAAAAAACCTACACTCGATCCCTCCGATGTCAACAACTACAGACCAGTATCCCTTCTTTCCTTTCTCTCCAAAACTCTTGAACGCGCCGTCCTTGGCCAGCTCTCTTGCTATCTCTCTCAGAATGACCTTCTTGATCCTAATCAGTCAGGTTTCAAGACTGGGCATTCAACTGAGACTGTTCTTCTCTGTGTCACGGAGGCTCTCCACACTGCTAAAGCTAACTCTCTCTCCTCTGCTCTCATCCTTCTAGACCTATCTGCTGCCTTTGATACCGTGAACCATCAGATCCTCCTCTCCACCCTCTCCGAGCTGGGCATCTCCGGCGCCGCCCACGCTTGGATTGCGTCCTACCTGACAGGTCGCTCCTACCAGGTGGCGTGGCGAGAATCTGTCTCCGCACCACGTGCTCTCACCACTGGTGTCCCCCAGGGCTCTGTTCTTGGCCCACTCCTATTCTCGCTATACACCAAGTCACTTGGCTCTGTCATATCCTCACATGGTCTCTCATATCATTGCTATGCAGATGACACACAATTAATCTTCTCCTTTCCCCCTTCTGACAACCAGGTGGCGAATCGCATCTCTGCATGTCTGGCAGACATATCAGTGTGGATGACGGATCACCACCTCAAGCTGAACCTCGGCAAGACGGAGCTGCTCTTCCTCCCGGGGAAGGACTGCCCGTTCCATGATCTCGCCATCACGGTTGACAACTCCCTTGTGTCCTCCTCCCAGAGTGCTAAGAGCCTTGGCGTGACCCTGGACAACACCTTGTCGTTCTCCACCAACATCAAGGCGGTGACCCGATCCTGTAGGTTCATGCTCTACAACATTCGCAGAGTACGACCCTGCCTCACACAGGAAGCGGCGCAGGTCCTAATCCAGGCACTTGTCATCTCCCGTCTGGATTATTGCAACTCGCTGTTGGCTGGGCTCCCTGCCTGTGCCATTAAACCCCTACAACTCATCCAGAACGCCGCAGCCCGTCTGGTGTTCAACCTTCCCAAGTTCTCTCACGTCACCCCGCTCCTCCGCTCTCTCCACTGGCTTCCAGTCGAAGCTCGCATCCGCTACAAGACCATGGTGCTTGCCTACGGAGCTGTGAGGGGAACGGCACCTCCGTACCTTCAGGCTCTGATCAGGCCCTACACCCAAACAAGGGCACTCCGTTCATCCACCTCTGGCCTGCTCGCCTCCCTACCTCTGAGGAAGCACAGTTCCCGCTCAGCCCAGTCAAAACTGTTCGCTGCTCTGGCACCCCAATGGTGGAACAAGCTCCCTCACGACGCCAGGACAGCGGAGTCAATCACCACCTTCCGGAGACACCTGAAACCCCACCTCTTCAAGGAATACCTGGGATAGGATAAAGTAATCCTTCTAAACCCCCCCCTTAAAAGATTTAGATGCACTATTGTAAAGTGGTTGTTCCACTGGATATTATAAGGTGAATGCACCAATTTGTAAGTCGCTCTGGATAAGAGCGTCTGCTAAATGACTTAAATGTAAATGTTAAATGTCTATTATGACAGTATCTGTTTTTCTAGATTTTAAACCTTTTCTGCTCTCTAGGTATTTATAAGAGAGAGAGAGAGAGAGAGAGAGAGAGAGAGAGAGAGAGAGAGAGAGAGATCTGACCCTTTAGTTCCGGGGGAACTTGATTAGTTATTTCCATTTGTGGAGCTGTCTGGAGCAGCAGGAAGTGTCCATGATTGATGGGCAGCTGTAACCTTGCAATGAGGCTCATTGTCAGAGACTGGGAGTCCCTACCAGCCATACGTCCTCATCATCTCTTATTAAACATCCTAGTGCTTCTCAATCACCCACCAACCAGTCTGTGTTCCCTCCCAGTCCTGGCTCTACATCAACAGCCACACAGCAGCCTATCCCAGCCTAACACAGAGCACGGCACATCACAACTAGGAAATTCATATTTTCCCTAAAATCATCCAATTTTCAATATGGGGAATAATTCATATTTATCCAGAGAGTCCCATTTAAAGCATTTAAAACCAAGATATGGTCACTGTGCAAGGGTTCTCCCCAAATAAGAGGGGTGCTGCACCACCTTGTCATCTTGGCTGCACCACTATGTAAAGATTTCAAAGAAAATTAAATTTATATTTAGTAATGATAGAATAACTATCTTTGATCACCAATGACATTGTTGTGAATTGCGAAACAGGCCGTTTTTGAACGGTATGTTCCTCATATAAACTTTGTAACGGGAGTCAAACGGTAGTCAAATTACCAAGGTAACTGAACTTGATCAAATCAAATGTATTTATATAGCCCTTCTTACATCAGCTGATATATCAAAGTGCTATACAGAAACCCAGCCTAAAACCCCAAACAGCAAGCAATGCAGGTGTAGAAGCACGGTGGCTAGGAAAAACTCCCTAGAAAGGCCAAAACCTAGGAAGAAACCTAGAGAGGAACCAGGCTATGAGGGGTGGCCAGTCCTCTTCTGGCTGTGCCGGGTGGAGTTTATAACAGAACATGGCCAAGATGTTCAAATGTTCATAAATGACCAGCATGGTCAAATAATAGTAATCACAGTGAACAGGTCAGGGTTCCATAGCCGCAGGCAGAACAGTTGAAACTGGAGCAGCAGCACCGCCAGGTGGAATGGGGACAACACGGAGTCATCATGCCAGTTAGTCCTGAGGCATGGTCCTAGGGCTCAGGTCCTCCGATAGAGAGAAAGAAAGAAAGAGAGAATTAGAGAGAGCATACTTGTTAGGTTCTGGGTGTAGTGGGTGCGAAGTCAGGCGCAGGAAGCAGAGAGTACAGGGTAGTGCATTATTTGCACAAACGGCGAACATAAGCCACCCCACTAACATACAGTGCGCACACAAAACAAAATGCCCCAAACACTGCGGACTGAAACAGTCCGGAGAAAACCCACGACCGAAACACCTGAGACACGAGCGTGCACAGATGCAACACACAAACAATCCCGCACACAGAGCAGGCGGGCCTACTGGCTAAAATAACCTGACTAATCAGCCTAACACAAAACAGGTGAAACCAATAAACAGAAAGGGGAAAAAAAGGAATCAGTGGCAGCTAGTAGGCCGGTGACGACGACCGCCGAGCACCACCCGAGCAGGAAGGGGAGCTACCTTTGGTAGGAGTCGTGACAATACTTAAATTCACACAGGACACCGGATAAGACAGGAGAAATACTCCAAATATAACAGACTGACCCTAGCCCCCGACACAGAAACTACTTAATACATAACTTCCTTCAAGAAAAGACAGAATATCTCCTATATTTGGTAAAATCGAGTTGATTATTATATAGATAGCAGGTCAGCTCATGAATAATGTGGAAATCTGTTAGAAACATTTTTCTCATTCCATTTGTTGATCCACATTCTCGAACTATGCTCTCATATGGGCAGCAATGCGAGACAGCACAGAGAAGCGGGGGAAATGTTTTAGTGGTATTTTGACATGCATAGGTAAGAGACGTACTTTGATAATGCAGCCTCTGGATTACAGAATAAAGATAGGATTATCATTATATATATATATATATATATATACACACTGCTCAAAAAAATAAAGGGAACACTTAAACAACACAATGTAACTCCAAGTCAATCACACTTCTGTGAAATCAAACTGTCCACTTAGGAAGCAACACTGATTGACAATACATTTCACATGCTGTTGTGCAAATGGAATAGACAACAGGTGGAAATTATAGGCAATTAGCATGACACCCCCAATAAAGGAGTGGTTCTGCAGGTGGGGACCACCTGCTTCCTAACTGATGTTTTGGTCACTTTTTTGAATGCTGGCAGTGCTTTCACTTTAGTGGTAGCATGAGACGGAGTCTACAACCCACACAAGTGTCTCAGGTAGTGCAGCTCATCCATTATGGCACATCAATGCGAGCTGTGGCAAGAAGGTTTGCTGTGTCTGTCAGCGTAGTGTCCAGAGCATGGAGGCGCTACCAGGAGACAGGCCAGTACATTAGGAGACATGAAGGAGGCCGTAGGAGGGCAACAACCCAGCAGCAGGACCGCTATCTCCGCCTTTGTGCAAGGAGGAGCAGGAGGAGCACTGCCAGAGCCCTGCAAAATGACCTCCAGCAGGCCACAAATGTGCATGTGTCTGCTCAAACGGTCAGAAACAGACTCCATGAGGGTGGTATGAGGGCCCGACGTCCACAGGTCGGGGTTGTGCTTACAGCCCAACACCGTGCAGGACGTTTGGCATTTGCCAGAGAACACCAAGTTTGGCAAATTCGCCACTGGCGCCCTGTGCTCTTCACAGATGAAAGCAGGTTCACACTGAGCACGTGACAGACGTGACAGAGTCTGGAGACGCCGTGGAGAACGTTCTGCTGCCTGCAACATCCTCCAGCATGACCGGTTTGGAGGTGGGTCAGTCATGGTGTGGGGTGGTATATCTTTGGGGGGCCGCACAGTCCTCCATGTGCTCGCCAGAGGTAGCCTGACTGCCATTAGGTACCGAGATGAGATCCTCAGACCCCTTGTGAGACCATATGCTGGTGTGGTTGGCCCTGGGTTCCTCCTAATGCAAGACAATGCTAGACCTCATGTGGCTGGAGTGTGTCAGCAGTTCCTGCAAGAGGAAGGCATTGATGCTATGGACTGGCCCGCCCGTTCCCCAGACCTGGATTCAATTGAGCACATCTGGGACATCATGTCTCGCTCCATCCACCAACGCCGCGTTGCACCACAAACTGTCCAGGAGTTGGCGGATGCCTTAGTCCAGGTCTGGGAGGAGATCCCTCAGGAGACCATCCGCCACCTCATCAGGAGCATGCCCAGGCATTGTAGGGAGGTCATACAGGCACGTGGAGGCCACACACACTACTGAGCCTCATTTTGACTTGTTTTAAGGACATTACATCAAAGTTGGATCAGCCTGTAGTGTGGTTTTCCACTTTAATTTTGAGTGTGACTCCAAATCCAGACCTCCATGGGTTGATAAATTGGATTTTCATTGATTATTTTTGTGTGATTTTGTTGTCAGCACATTCAACTATGTAAAGAAAAAAGTATTTAATAAGATTATTTCTTTCATTCAGATCTAGGATGTGTTGTTTAAGTGTTCCCTTTATTTTTTTGAGCAGTATATATATATATGTTTTTTTACTCCTTTATCTCCCCAATTTTGTGGTATCCAATTGGTAGTTACAGTCTTGTCCCATCGCTGCAACTCCCGAATGGACTCGGGAGAGGCGAAGGTCAAGAGCCATGCATCCTCCAAAACACGGCCCTGCCAAGTCGCACTGTTTCTTGACACACTGCTTCTTAACCCAATGTGTCTGCGGAAACACCTTACAACTGGCAACCGAAGTCAGCGTGCATGCGCCTGGTATGCCACAGGAGTCGCTAGACCGCGATGGGACAAGGACATGCTGGCCGGCCAAGCCCTCCCCTGACCCAGACGACGCTGGGCCAATTGTGCGCCGCCTCGTGGGTCTCCTGTCGTGGCCGGCTGTGACACAGCCTGGGATCGAACCCGAGTCTGTAGTGACGCCTCTAACACTGCGATACAGTGCATTAGACTGCTGTGCCACTTGGGAGGCCAAAGTTGGGAATTTTTATGTGAGACAGGAGTCAGGATTTTGGGTTTCAGTGGGGTTGGGACTGGATAGGAAAATAGCCTAGGCTCTAGAAGTTATAATTTTCCCTCATGCCTCTGAATTAAGACCTATGTAGTGAATTGTGTATAGGCCTTTCAAATTTGTGACTGTCTTAAAAGTCACATTGACAGCTCAAGTAGAACACATTGTTTTATAGGCTATACTGATGAGGTTTCCTGTATTAACTGCATTCAGCTCCTGTGTGCAGCTCGGCAGTGTCAATTATGCGTGTGGTTTGAATTTATGGCGACTTTGTGTGAGGTAGATACGTTAGAGCCTAGGCTAAAGGCTTCCATGCGACAACCTGTTTAGATAATGTGCTATTACATTTATTTTTGCCTATCTGCTGCTGCGCATGTTGTGTATTTATGTGGAATTGCGTTAGTGCCACATTGGGGGAAAATGTTGTAATTTTCCAGGTCTTCTCATTTTATTTTTCAGGAAATGTGAAGTGTTCTCGAGACAGTCCCGGTATCTCGGTTTCCCATGTTATTCCCTAATCACAACACAGAACCAAAAGCCCGGAACAGAAGTGATCAAGCCCGGAACCTATAATTCAGTACACATCTAAGTTCAGACAGTTGTGTTTTCACAGGAAGTGTGTTGAGTGACAGGACGATGATATTCCTCATTTGTCTGGTGGTGATTTCTAATCAGTGTCTGTGTTAGTTTCCCTGAGCCGGTAATCAGAGAGAGGCTGCAATGCCATTATGGTACTGCTGTCAGACACTGGAGCATTGTGAGTGTGTGCAATGCCATTATGGTACTGCTGTCAGACACTGGAGCATTGTGAGTGTGTGGAGTTTTAGAGATTCTCTCTCTCTCTCTCTCTCTCTCTCTCTCTCTCTCTCTCTCTCTCTCTCTCTCTCTCTCTCTCTCACTCTCTCTCTCTCCTTAATGAATGTCTTCACATTAGAAGGCTGGCGCAGCAGCAAGTCCAAATACCAACGGCCCATTGGTTAACTGATAGGCTAGACACTGGCTCTGCAGCATTAAGATTTTTCTCACTATTTCAGAGGAAAGGTAAAGGTCTCCCAGAAAGACTGGCTCAACTCATACAAAAGGAAACTGGCAAATGCATGCTCACAAACATTTAAAATGCTCTTGCGCTAGCATTGATTTATCAGAAGTACAAATGATACACACACAGCTACTGTTCTGGGTTTTGTGTCTGGATATACACACAGAATGGTGCAGAAACATTTGACCGTCCGCCCGCCCACCCGCCCGTCCGTCTGTCTGTGTGTGTGTGAGCTAGGGTTGCAAAGGGGCGAACATTTTCCGGTAAATTTCCTGCATTTTTCATGAAATTTTCCATGGGAAGTTAGCTTATAATAGTGAACCTTTTTTGTGGGATACACATAAGGCAATTCTAGGTCTTGTGGCATATTGTGGTTAAACTATCCCCGATTCAATGGAGTGCATTCTTCCATCACATGTACAGTGCATTCTTCCATCACATGCACAGCTGATTCTCAAGATCTTGCACACTAATGAGATGCTATTGAGCCCACACTACTACACTGTCTGAGCCAAGGACTACATGCTTTCCGGTAAGTTTTGATTACAATACTGGGTGGGGTGAATATATTTTATAAGACATACATGATTTTTTGTTAACTAGTAAATAGTAGCCTACAGCAAAGTGTGTTTAAATAATTTCTAACTTAACAATTTCTGCTAGTTAGTTTTTGCTACCATGTGGGTTTTAGCTTGCTTGAGCCTGCTAACTGAGAAGTGTTAATTTACCTGTTTCCATACATTTATCTTACAAAGGAGTTGTTTAATCTATCTGCTTAACTATTTATCTGTACATGGAATTGTATTTGTTTTTTTTTACTCATTTATTTCTAATCTTGACAGGAAAATGCCACGGGCTCTATCTGGTGTGTGGAGACATTTCACTGCAGCTAATGCGGAAGGAAAAGCTGTGTACCTTTGCAAATACTGTGCCAAATCATATGTGAAGAATGCAACAAAGATGCAGAATAATCTGGCCAAGTGCATAAAGTTCCATCAGCGCTCACAACAAGCAACCTCTGACAAAAGTCTCTCTACTTCTATTCAAGGTGAAAATGATGGATCAGACACCTTATCAATAGCAACAGCTCATGGTCATCCTGGAGAGGACCATGGAGAAACGTAGTCAGAGAAATGCTGATGAATGTCTTGCTCGAGCTGTGTATGCAACTGGTTCACCACTGATGCTAACAGGCAATGTGTATTGGAAGAGATTTCTGAATGTTCTTTGCCCAGCGTACACCCCTCCAACCAGACATGCTTTATCTACTCATTTGCTGGATGCATAGTTCAACAGAGTTCAAGTGAAGGTCAAGCAAATCAAAGAGAAAGCAGACTGTATTGCAATCATCTCTGATGGGTGGTCGAATGTTCGTGGGCAAGGAATAATTAACTACATCATCTCCACCCCTCAACCAGTATTCTACAAGAGCACAGACACAAGGGACAACAGACATACCGGTCTATTCATTGCAGATGAGCTGAAGGTAGTCATCAATGACTTTGGACCACAGAAGGTATTTTGCACTGGTGACAAATAATGCTGCGAACATGAAGGTTGCTTGGTCTAAAGTGGAGGAGTCCTACCCACACATCACACCCATTGGCTGTGCTGCTCATGCATTGAAT
Source organism: Salmo salar (assembly GCF_965601325.2). Taxonomy (NCBI): domain Eukaryota; kingdom Metazoa; phylum Chordata; class Actinopteri; order Salmoniformes; family Salmonidae; genus Salmo; species Salmo salar. The sequence continues at coordinate 30,891,272 of NC_138296.1, read as the reverse complement.
CTGCTCCTCGAGGACATCATGGCACTGAAAACAATGGATACACTCTACAAGAGAGCCAAGGAAATGGTTAGAATAAGAGAAGAATAAGAGCACCACATTGAAGCTGCCCAGCAACACCCATTGGGGTGGTGTTGTCATCATGTTTGACAGTCTCCTGGAGGGGAAGGACTCTCTCCAAGAAATGGCCATATCACAGTCTGCCGAAATGGACAGCCCCATCAAGAGGATCCTCCTGGATGATGTATTTTGGGAGAGAGTGGTAAGCAGCCTGAAACTCCTGACGGATTGCACGGATTGAGGGAGACAATGCCATCCTGTTTTATGTTCAGACTCTGCTTGCAGATGTAAGAAGAAATCCGTACTTCCCTGCCCACTTCACTGTTGCTCCAAGCAGAGGAAACTGCAGTTCTGAAATAAAAAAACTTCTGCCTGAAGCCCATACACGCTGCAGCGTACATGTTGGACCCCAAGTATGCTGGCAAGATCATCCTGTCTGGTGCAGAGATCAACAAGGCCTATGGTGTCTTCACTACCGTGTCTCACCATCTTGGCCTGGATGAGGGCAAGGTTCTTGGCAGTCTGGCGAAGTACATTTCCAAGCAAGGGCTTTGGGATGGAGATGCAATATGGCAGTTGTGCCAACATATCTCATCAGCCACCTGGTGGATGGGACTTTGTGGACATGAGGCTCTTTCCCCTGTTGCCTCCATCATCCTCCAAATCCCAACAACATCAGCCGCCTCAGAGCGCAACTGGTCCTTGTTTGGGAACACACACACAAAGGCACGCAACAGGTTGACCAATACAAGGGTTGAAAAATGGGTGGCCATCTGGGCAAATTTGAGGCTTTTTGAAGCTGACAACGAGCCATCCTCAAACAGGTTGGAAAGTGACAGTGAAGGTGAGGCCTCAGAGTCTGATGTTCAAGAGGTGGACATTGAGGAGGTCCAGGGAGAAGACATGGAAGCCTGAGAGGAAGACATCCAAAGCTTTAGTTTCTAGACTATCATTTTACAGATGTATGTTGAAAACGTTTTTGGGAGATGCGATGGATCATTGGGGATCATTCAATATTCACTAGTTCAGTGAAATCATCCCATGTGAAGAGTCAACTCATTTAATTAAAGTTAAATTTTTAACTAAATTCTTTTTTGTATTTCTATTGGAAGGATTTAATAATTTGCAATTAAGGTAAAAGGTTTATGCTTCTGTCTCCATATGATATGGTAAATATATCCAATGCAAAAAACATCTACATTTAAATGGTCTTAATAATTTGCATATATTTCCGTTAATTCCCATATATTCTCGTTAATTCCCATATATTCCCTTTAATTCCCAGGGAAAGTTTCCACCTCTGAATATTCCCCAAAATGTGCAACCCTTGTTGGCGCTGTATGTTTTGTTCCATCCTCATTACCGGGTCCAGTCAGAGAGAGCTGTGTGACCTTGGTAATATACCACAGCTAAGGGCTATTCTTATCCACGATGCAATGCAGAGTGCCTGGACACTACACTTAGCTGTGGTATAATGCCATATATCACAAACCCCCAAGGTGCCTTATTGCTATTAGAAACTGGTTACAAACGTAATTACAGCAGTAAAAATAAATGTTTTGTCATATCCGTGGTATACGTTCTGATATTCCACTTCTGTCAGCCAATCATCGTTCAGGGCTCGAACCACCCAGTTTATAATAGGTGGTGAAGCCAGAGATATGGAGACATACTCAAACAAGTCACTAAACATAGTTTATAATCTAGGGATTGCTACCTTATATTATCCTTACTACCGAATATGTCATTTGGGTCCCACTTTATAATTATGTAGAGCCTATAAATGCTTTACTTAGTATACATAAAGGCTTCATGAGCACTAAATGAATGCTTCACAAATCATCTATAAGACTATGTCATACTCTGTAAATTGTGTATAAACATACATTTTATAGACATTTGGCAATTTACCCTACAGTGGGAATTGTTATGTCACCCTTTATAGACCATTTATAGAGTGTGACATATGCCTATAGATGATTTGTGAATAATTTCTGTAGTGCTTATGAAGCCTTTATGTATGCTTTATAAAGCCTTTATAAGCTGTACTTTGTTTGAAGTCTATTTTCTGTGGATCAGGTGTAAATCCTTGATCCTCAATGTGTTAATGACTGTGCCCGACGTCATGATGACACGTGTCTTTCCTGTTCTTTCACCATGACTCACAACACAGATGTGTTCAGTTTAAACTTCGGCCTTGACTCAGAACCCCTCCTCTGTAGGACAGGAGACCTTAGTATGCGGCACCGAGTGGCTCATCGGTCTAAGGCACTGCATCTCAGTGCTAGAGGTGTCACTACAGACCCCCTGGTACGATTCCGTGCTGTATCACAACCGGCCGTGATTTGGAGTCCCATAGGGCGGCGCACAATTGGCCCAGCGTCGTCCGTGTTTGGTCGATGTGGGCCGTCATTGTAAATAAGAATTTGTTCTTAACCCCTGTGCGGCCTCCAGCGAAAAATCATATCGCCATTAGCATAACAACATTTTATAAAAAAAAAAATTCATTTTTTTTTTTCAAATTATATCGTTTTATAGATACACCTCTCCTGAATCGAACCACGTTGTCAGATTTCAAAAAGGCTTTACAGCAAAAGCAAAACATTAGATTATGTTAGAGGAGTATATCGTAAAAGTAGCCACATAGCCATTTTCCGACCAACCACATGCATCACAAATAACCAAAAAACAGCTAAATGCAGCACTAACCTTTGACAATCTTCATCAGATGACACACCTAGGACATCATGTTACACAATACATGCAGTCCTTTGTTCGATAAAGTTCATATTTATATATAAAAACAGCATTTTACATCGGTGCGTAACGTTGACTAACTATTTTCCCTCAAATGCATCCGATGAAACAGAGCTACAATTTACTAAATTACTATTCGAATTTTTTTTTTAAATGTAATATTGTCATTCTAAGATTTATAGATGAATATCTCTTGAAAGCACCTGTAATGCCAGATTTAAAATTAACTTTACTGGGTAATCATACTTTGCGATGAAAGGGGATGCGATACTCTGAAAAATAGGCTAACGTTACAGGTCAGCGCCATCTTGGAACAATCGCATATCACATCTAGTCTTGTATACTATTGTCAATAATCCCTTACCTTTGGTTGTCTTCATCAGAAAGCACTTCCAGGAATCCCAGGTCCACAACAAATGTATTTTCGTTCGAAAAAATGACTCCTTTATGTTCCAAGAGCTTGTTCTTGTTAGCGCGTCTGAAGGCTGATCCAAATGCTCCGTCGGCTGCGGGACAGCCATTTCGAGAAAATGCATTTTTTCCCCATTTAGGTTCGTTCAAACATGTCAAACATTGTATAACATAAATCTTCAGGGCGTTTTTCAACAAGAGAGCCAATAAGATTCGAGGGGGACGATTGCATTGTGTTTCAAAACGTTTCGAAAGGGGAGGGTAACCAGGGGCGCCGGCGTCATAATGCTGATGGCCCTCTCCGTGTGACCACGTTCCACAGCGTCTCATTCATTCAGTTTTAACAGTAGGAGACTCAAACCACTTTGTAAAGACTGGGGACATCTAGTGGAAGCAATAGGAAGTGCTCAATGAACCATAGCTCACTGTGTGATTAATAGGCAACGTAATGAAGTTGAGTTCGCAATTCAGAATTCCACTTCCTGTTTCAATCTGTCTCGGGGTTTTGACTGCCATATAAGTTCTGTTATACTCACAGACACCATTCAAACAGTTTTAGAAACTTTAGGGTGTTTTCTATCCACAAGTATTAATTATATGCATATCCTAGCTTCTGAGTTTGAGTAGTAGGCCGTTTAAAATGGGCACAATTTTTTTTCAAAATGCGCTGTGGCGCCCCCTATCCTAGGCGACCGTCAAGATTAACTGACTTGTCTAGATAAATAAAGGCACACACACATACAGTACCAGTGAAAAGTTTGAACACACCTACTCATTCAAGGGTTTGTCTTTATTTTTACAATTTTACTAGTGTTAAACAAATTCTTCAAAGTAGCCACCCTTTGCCTTGATGAAAGCTTTGTACGTTCTTGGCATTCTCTCAACCAGCTTCATGAGGTAGTCACCTGGAATGCATTTCAATTAACAGGTGTGCCTTGTTAAAAAGCAATGGAAATTAGACCGGTGGAAATCTGTCCTTTGATCTGTTGAGTCCAAATGAGAGATTTTTGGTTACAACCGCTGTGTCTTTGTGAGACGCAGAGTAGGTGAACAGATTATCTCTGCATGTGTGGTTTCCATCGTGAAGGATGGAGGAGGAGGTGTGATGGTGTGGGGGTGCTTTGCTGGTGACACTGTCAGTGATTTCTTTGCAATTCAAGGCACACTTAACCAGCATGGCTACCCCAGCATTCTGCAGCGACACACCTTCCCATCTAGTTTGTCCTTAGTGGGACTATCATTTGTTTTTCAACAGGACAATGACCCAACACACCTCCAGGCTGTGTAAGGGCTATTTGACCAAGAATGAGAGTGATGGAGTGCTGCATCAGATAACCTGGCCTCCCCAGTCACCCAACCTCAACTCAATTTAGATGGTTTGGGATGAGTTGGACCTCAGAGTGAAGGAAAAGTAGGCAATAAGTGCTCAGCATATGTGGGAACTCCTTCAAGATTGTTGGAAAAGCATTCCAGGTGAAGCTGGTTGAGAGAATGCCAAGAGTGTGCCAAGATTTCACAATGGCTAAAGGTGGCTACTTTGAAGAATCTCAAATATAAAATATATTTTGTTTGTTTAACACTTTTTGGGTTACTACATGATTCCATATGTGTTATTTCATAGTTTTGATGTCTTCACTATTATTATACAATGTAAAAAATAGTCAAATAAAATAAAAACCCTTGAATGAATAGATGTCCAAACTTTTGACTGGTACTGTACACACATGCTGGCTCTCTATAATTTTGTATAGATGGTGAATGAAGGAAAAGGGGGAAAACTTTGTGACAGATTAATCAGATAAAGGATTGAGCTGAGAACATCGTTTTTTATCCCAGGCTGTGAACTCTATAGTCATAATAGTTATTAACTCACTCAGTCAGTTCATTTATTTTCTACAGACCCCCACAGGCTCAAAATAGCTCACAACTCCCCTTCAAAATGCACTCGCCCTTCACTTACAGTTAATTACTGTTTGGAGAATAATTAATATTTCATATTTCTGGTCAAAGGATGACAGAAAACATATGAATATTGATGCACCTTTCATTATGACCAAAATGATATTTTCAACTAACCCAGCATTAAGTATTTATGCCATGTCTCTGCAGGGAGTACACAGCAGTTAATGGGTTGACAGTCTCCCAGTAGTTGGTTAAATATGACCTTCCTCTCCGTGCATTATGGCATAGTTACCACATTCTTTATGGGCCCATTAACTGCACTGAACCACTGGGTTGACACTTGACAGAGATGGTTGAGTATATTAATGGCAGATTGAGGGGATGGGGTGATGAGGTAATGTTCTGTGGGAGGAGGTTTAAGTGGCTCATCCTTTCTCCCATCTTTATGATGTCACAGCAAATGAGAGGCTGTTTTTGCGGGACAATATTAGAAGACGGACCAGGATCTGAACTCCCCTCCCTGGCAGGCCTGTCTGTCTATCTGTTGTCAGGAAGCTGCAGTCTTTTGATGGCCTTGTTCCTCCATGGTCTTTGATTGCACTGAGGACAGTTTCAGGCCTTCTGATGGATAAAACATGTACTCCTATTCCCCTTTCAGCAGTCAACATGCCCAGACTGCCAGACTGGCCCACTATCCCCATTCCAACGTCTGACTGTTAGAGAGACAGGTTTAGATAAGTGTTACCCAGCCAGACACCCCTCCCCTCCTCTTCACACAGACATGTTCAAAATCACAGCCACTCTCTGTTTCCAGGCCTGCACTATGTGAACACTATAGAGATGCTGATATGCAGTACTTGAATACAGAGTCACACAGTGCAGTAGAAGCACACACACATACATACACACACACATACATACATACATACATACACACACACACACACACACACACACACACACACACACACACACACACACACACACACACACACACACACACACACACACACACACACACACACACACACACACACACACACACACACACACACACACACACACACACACACACACACACACACACACACACATATAAGTGTTACCCAGCCAGACACCCCTCCCCTCCTATTCACACAGACATGTTCAAAATCACAGCCACTCTCTGTTTCCAGGCCTGCACTATGTGAACACTATAGAGATGCTGATATGCAGTACTTGAATACAGAGTCACACAGTGCAGTAGAAGCACACACACACACATACATACATACACACACACATGCATACATGCATACATACATGCATACATACATGCATGCATACATACATACATACATACATACATACATACATACATACATACACACACGTATACATACATACATACATACATACATACATACATACATACATACATACATACATACATACATACATACATACATACATACATGTCAGGCATACATACATACATACATACATACATACACACACACACACACACACACACACACACATACACACACACACACACACACACACACGTCAGACACACACACACACACACACACGTCAGGCACAAACACACATGCACACACACAGTGCAGTCTGATTCTGACTCCTTTATATCAGAGAATGAATAGATAACCTTTCCCCATAATATGCTGATTGGAGTCCACTAGTGACTAGATATATTGGCCTACCCGTGCAGTTCAGTGATTACAAGGCTCTCCTGTGTGTTAATTGATGCCCCCACACAGCCAGTGTTTGTCTCTCTGTGTTCCTCCACATCTAACACAGTAGACATACCCACAGGTGGAATTACTGTCTTTGGCAAATGCTCACATGCCATGAAATTGAAAGGATGATGTTGGAGGAGGGAGTGCAAGGGGAGGGTGAGAGAGATGGTTAGGAATGTCACAGAGGCTATCAGATAACACTCAAAGGATGCTGTATATATTAATGTCGAGTGGACACTCCAATGCCAAACCAAACGTATTGCTGAGCCCAGGTGTGGGTAATTCAAGGGCTGCAGACTGCAGTGAGTGCAGGCTTTTGTAACAGGCCAGTTCCAACACACATGATTCCATTAACTAACTTCTCATCTGGAACTAGATTAGAGTCAGGTGTGTTCTGTAATTACTGGGTTGGAATAAAATCCTGCTGTGAACACTGCATCCCTCCTGGAGTGGAGTAGCCCACCCATGGCTTAACCTAATGTATCATTCAAGAGATTTTTTGTAATCCAACTTTATTAAGCTACTTTGTAACATATATACGACATATATACGATTTTTGATCTTGTTGAGACAGTGGCTGGCTGGCTCCAGCACAGTTTGGATGAGAGAGGTTAGACATGGGAGATCAGTGTGTACCTGTCTGATGCTCCTCTTGATGCTCTGTCTAATAAACTCCGCCAGTCCCCAAAATTAAACAATGACTCATCAATTGTACATGTGAGTTGCTGTCTGTTGCTGCTGTCTGTTGTTGCTCTCTGTTGCTGCTGTCTGTTGTTGCTCTCTGTTGCTGCTGTCTGTTGTTTCTCTCTGTTGTTTCTCTCTGTTGTTGTTCTTTGTTGCTGCTGCCTGTTGTTGCTCTCTGTTGTTGTTCTCTGTTGCTGCTGCCTGTTGTTGCTCTCTGTTGTTGTTCTCTGTTGCTGCTGTCTGTTGTTGTTCTCTGGTGTTGCTGTCTGTTGTTGTTCTCTGTTGTTGTTGTTCTCTGTTGTTGCTCTCTGTTGTTGTTGTTCTCTGTTGCTCTCTGTTGCTGCTGTCTGTTGCTGCTGTCTGTTGTTGTTCTCTGTTGTTGTTGTTCTCTGTTGCTCTCTGTTGCTGCTGTCTGTTGTTGTTCTCTGTTGTTGTTCTCTGGTGTTGCTGTCTGTTGTTGTTCTCTGTTGTTGTTGTTCTCTGTTGTTGTTCTCTGTTGTTGTTCTCTGTTGTTGTTGTTGCTCTCTGTTGCTGCTGTCTGTTGTTTCTCTCTGTTGTTTCTCTCTGTTGTTGTTCTCTGTTGCTGCTGCCTGTTGTTGTTCTCTGTTGTTGTTCTCTGTTGTTGTTCTCTGTTGCTGCTGTCTGTTGTTTCTCTCTGTTGCTGCTGTCTGTTGTTTCTCTCTGTTGCTGCTGTCTGTTGTTGCTCTCTGTTGTTTCTCTCTGTTGTTGTTCTCTGTTGCTCTCTGTTGCTGCTGTCTGTTGTTGCTCTCTGTTGTTTCTCTCTGTTGTTGTTCTCTGTTGCTCTCTGTTGTTTCTCTCTGTTGTTTCTCTCTGTTGTTGTTCTCTGTTGCTCTCTGTTGCTGCTGTCTGTTGTTGCTCTCTGTTGTTTCTCTCTGTTGTTGTTCTCTGTTGCTGCTGCCTGTTGTTGTTCTCTGTTGCTGCTGCCTGTTGTTGCTCTCTGTTGTTTCTCTCTGTTGTTGTTCTCTGTTGCTGCTGCCTGTTGTTGCTCTCTGTTGCTGCTGCCTGTTGTTGCTCTCTGTTGCTGCTGCCTGTTGTTTCTCTCTGTTGTTGTTCTCTGTTGTTGTTCTCTGTTGCTGCTGTCTGTTGTTGTTCTCTGTTGTTGTTCTCTGTTGCTGCTGTCTGTTGTTTCTCTCTGTTGCTGCTGTCTGTTGTTGCTCTCTGTTGTTTCTCTCTGTTGTTGTTCTCTGTTGTTGTTCTCTGTTGCTGCTGCCTGTTGTTGCTCTCTGTTGTTGCTCTCTGTTGTTGCTGTCTGTTGTTGCTCTCTGTTGTTGTTGTTCTCTGTTGCTCTCTGTTGCTGCTGTCTGTTGTTGTTCTCTGTTGCTCTCTGTTGCTGCTGTCTGTTGTTGCTCTCTGTTGCTGCTGCCTGTTGTTGTTCTCTGTTGCTCTCTGTTGCTGCTGTCTGTTGTTGCTCTCTGTTGTTGCTCTCTGTTGTTGTTGCTCTCTGTTGCTCTCTGTTGCTGCTGTCTGTTGCTGCTGTCTGTTGTTGCTCTCTGTTGTTGTTGTTCTCTGTTGCTCTCTGTTGCTGCTGTCTGTTGTTGCTGTCTGTTGTTGCTCTCTGTTGTTGTTGTTCTCTGTTGTTGTTCTCTGTTGCTGCTGTCTGTTGTTGCTCTCTGTTGTTGTTGTTCTCTGTTGTTCTCTGTTGCTGCTGTCTGTTGTTGCTCTCTGTTGTTGTTGTTCTCTGTTGTTGTTCTCTGTTGCTGCTGTCTGTTGTTGCTCTCTGTTGTTGTTGTTCTCTGTTGTTCTCTGTTGCTGCTGTCTGTTGTTGCTCTCTGTTGTTGTTGTTCTCTGTTGTTCTCTGTTGCTGCTGTCTGTTGCTGCTGTCTGTTGTTGCTCTCTGTTGTTGTTGTTCTCTGTTGCTCTCTGTTGCTGCTGTCTGTTGTTGCTGTCTGTTGTTGCTCTCTGTTGTTGTTGTTCTCTGTTGCTCTCTGTTGCTGCTGTCTGTTGCTGCTGTCTGTTGTTGCTCTCTGTTGTTGCTCTCTGTTGTTGTTGTTCTCTGTTGCTCTCTGTTGCTGCTGTCTGTTGCTGCTGTCTGTTGTTGCTCTCTGTTGTTGCTCTCTGTTGTTGTTGCTCTCTGTTGTTGTTGTTCTCTGTTGTTGCTCTCTGTTGTTGTTGTTCTCTGTTGTTGCTCTCTGTTGTTGTTGTTCTCTGTTGTTGCTCTCTGTTGTTGTTGTTCTCTGTTGTTGCTCTCTGTTGTTGTTGTTCTCTGTTGTTGCTCTCTGTTGTTGTTGTTCTCTGTTGTTGCTCTCTGTTGTTGTTGTTCTCTGTTCTTGTTCTCTGTTGTTGCTGCCTGTTGTTGCTGCCTGTTGTTGCTGTCTGTTTTTGCTACAGCTGAAGTTGGAAGTTTACATACACGCCGGTTGGAGTCATTAAAACTCGTTTTCCAACCACTCCACAAATTTCTTTTTAACAAACTATAATTTTGATAAGTTGGTTAGGACATATACTTTGTGTATGACACAAGTAATGTTTCCAACAATTGTTTACAGACAGATCATTTCACTTATAATTCACTGTATCACAATTCCCGTGGGTCAGAAGTTGACATACACTAAGTTGACTGTGCCTTTAAACAGCTTGGAAAATTCCAGAAAATGATGTAATGGCTTTAGAAGCTTCTGATAGGCTAATTGACATCATTTTAGTCAATTGGAGGTGTACCTGTGGATGTATTTCAAGGCCTACCTTCAAACTCAGTGCCTCTTTGCTTGACATCATGGGAAAATCTAAAGAAATCAGCCAAGACCTCAGAAAAAAAAATTGTAGACCACCACAAATCTGGTTCATCCTTGGGAGCAATTTCCAAATGCCTGAAAGTACCACGTTCATCTGTTCAAACAATAGTATGGAAGTATAAACACCAATGGGACCACGCAGCTGTCATACCGCTCAGGAGGGAGACACATTCTGTCTCCTAGAGATGAACGTACTTTGGTGTGAAAAGTGGAAATCAATCCCAGGACAACAGCAAAGGACTGCTGGAGGAAACAGGTACAAAAGTATCTATATCCACAGTAAAACAAGTGCTATATCGACATAACCTGAAAGGGCGCTCAGCAAGGAAGAAGCCACTGCTCCAAAAACTGCCATATAAAAGCCAGACTACTGCACATGGGGTCAAAGATCGTGCTTTTTGGAGAAATGTCCTCTGGTCTTATGAAACAAAAATAGAACTGTTTGGCCACAATGACCATATTTGGAGGAAAAAGGGAGATGCTTGCAAGCCGAAGAACACCATCCCAACTGTGAAGCACGGGGGTGGCAACATCATGTTGTGGGGGTGCTTTGCTGCAGGAGGGACTGGTGCACTTCACAAAATAGATGGCATCATGAGAAGGGAAAATTATGTGGATATATTGAAGCAACATCTCAAGACATCAGTCAGGAAGTTAATTTCCCTGGGCGTCCCACCCTAGTCAACAGCCAGTGGACTCGCGTGGCGCGAAATACAAATACCTCAAAAATGCTATAACTTCAATTTCTCAAACATATGACTATTTTACACCATTTTAAAGACAAGACTCTCGTTAATCTAACCACATTGTCCGATTTCAAAAAGGCTTTACAGTGAAAGCAAAACATTAGATTATGTCAGGAGAGTACCCTGCCAAAAATAATCACACAGCCATTTTCAAAGCATGCATATATGTCACAAAAACCAAAACCACAGCTAAATGCAGCACTAACCTTTGATGATCTTCATCAGATGACACTCCTAGGACATTATGTTATACAATACATGCATGTTTTGTTCAATCAAGTTCATATTTATATCAAAAACCAGCTTTTTACATTAGCATGTGATGTTCAAAACTAGCATACCCACTGCAAACTTCCGGTGAATTTACTAAATTACTCACGATAAACGTTCTCAAAATACATAACAATTACATTAAGAATTATAGATACAGAACTCCTTTATGCAATCGCGGTGTCAGATTTTAAAATAGCTTTTCGGCGAAAGCACATTTTGCAATATTCTGAGTACATAGCCCGGCCATCACGGCTAGCTATTTTGACACCCACCAAGTTTGGGACAACCTAAACTCAGAATTACTATTAGAAAAATTTGATTACCTTTGCTGTTCTTCGTCAGAATGCACTCCCAGGACTTCTACTTCAACATCAAATGCTGTTTTGGTTCCAAATAATCCATAGTTATATTCAAATAGCTCCGTTTTGTTCGTGTGTTCAGGTCACTATCCGAAGGGTGATGCGCGAGCGCATTTTGTGACAAAAAAATTCTAAATATTCCATTACCGTACTTCGAAGCATGTCAAACACTGTTTAAAATACATTTTTATGCTTTTTTTCTCGTAAAATAGCGATAATATTCCAACCGGGCGACGTTGTGTTCATTCAAAGGCTGAAAGAAAAAAATTGAGAATTCTCATGAACGCGCATCTCCAGTGTCACTGTCCCCAGGCTGACCACTCACAAATTCTCCTGCTGTTCTTCGCCCAGAGACAGCAGACACCCCATTACACTTTCTGGCAGCTTTAGAGAGCCAATGGGAGCCTTAGAAAGTGTCACGTTACAGCACAGATGCTGTATTTTCGATAGAGATGCAACAGAAGGACAACCAATTGTCAGACAGGGCACTTCCTGTATGGAATCTTCTCAGGTTTTGGCCTGCCATATGAGTTCTGTTATACTCACAGACAACATTCAAACAGTTTTAGAAACTTTAGAGTGTTTTCTACCCAAATCTACTAATTATATGCATATTCTAGTTTCTGGGCAGGAGTAGTAACCAGATTAAATCGGGTACGTTTTTTATCCGGCCGTGCAAATACTGCCCCCTAGCCCCAACAGGTTAAAGCTTGGTCGCAAATGGGTCTTCCAAATGGACAATGATCCCAAGCGTACTTCCAAAGTTGTGGCAAAAATGGCTTAAGGACAACAAAGTCAAGGTATTGGAGTGGCCATCACATAGCCCTGACCTCAATCCTGTAGAAAATTTGTGGGCAGAACTGAAAAAGCATATGGGAGCAAGGAGGCCTACAAACCTGACTCAGTTACACCAGCTCTGTCAGGAGGAATGGGCCAACATTCGCCCAGCTTATTGTGGGAAGCTTGTGGACGGCTTCCTGTAATGTTTGACCCAAGTTAAACAATTTAATGGCAATGCTACCAAATACTAATTGAGTGTATGTAAACTTCTGACCCACTGGGAATGTGATGAAAGAAATGAAAGCTGAAATAAATCATTCTCTCTACTATTATTCTGACATTTCACATTCTTAAATTTAAGTGGTCATCCTAACTGACCTAAAACAGGGAATTGTTTAGGATTAAATGTCAGGAAAAACTGAGTTTAAATGTATTTGGCTAAGGTGTATGTAAACGTCCGACTTCAACTGTATCTGTTGTTCCAGTCTGAACAGAACAACTTCTTCCTCGACTCGTTAATTCATTAAAAAGCTTGACAGTTTGGGCGCTGTAATTTAATTTAGTGAGATGAATGATTAAACAAAGGCTTTTACTTTTTGACATTTTGTAACCTCACCATAATTACCTAAATGTTTCATCTGATGTCATTATAATGACCTAAATGTTTCATCTGATGTCATTATGGTTGAACATTAGATAAGCACCCTAATTTAAGACCTGCCAGACTACCAGAGTGCCTGTTGGCTTGGCCTACCCCCCTCAAGACTCAGTCTGTTCCTCCCAAGGCTACCTCCAGATTTGACCTCTGAAAGCCTTCTCTCTCTCTCTGCTGGGCTACACCTCTAATTCATCCAGTCACTCATTAAAATGCTTAACAAGGCTCATGTGAATAGAGAAGCTCATTTTCTGATTGATTAATTAATTCCTTGACACAACTGATGACACTAATGAGAGGCCAGTGTTGCGTTATACTGGCTCATGTCAAGATTGAACTGATCACACAACCTTGTCGTTAGTATTTAGCCTGTAGACATGTAGCGCTTTGTGCTAACAAAAATCCACTCGGGATTAACATGGATAACCGGGACTGTCCCGGGAACGCTCTTCACATTTCCCTAAAAAATGTCCTGGGAAATTACAAAATATTTCCCAATGTAGCACTAATGCAATTCCACAAAATACACAACATGCGCAGAAGTAGAGTAGCATTTTTATTATAGCACATTATCTAAACAGGTTGTTGCATGGAAGCCTTTAGCCTAGCGTATTTACTTCACACAAAATCGCCATAAATTCAAACCCCACGCATAATTGACACTGTCAGACTGCACACGCAAACTGAATGCAGTTAATAAACCCTACAGGAAACCCCTACAATGTAGCCTATAAAATAATGTGAGCCTCTTTGAGCTACCATTGTGACTCTTCAGACAGTCACATATTTTATAGGCCTACACACAATTCACTACATAGGCATCTTTGTCAAATCAAATCAAATGGTATTGGTCACGTACACATCTTTTGCAGATGTCATTGCGGGTGTAGTGAAATGCTTATGTTCCTAGCTCTAACAGTGCAGAAATACCTAACAATAAAAAACAATACACGCAAATCCCCCAAGAATTATAATTAAGAAATATAGAAGTATTCGAATGAGCAATGTCAGGAATATAGCTATATATGTACTGTACATATGAAGTGGCTAAAACAGTATGTAAACATTATTAAAGTGAACAGTGTTCAATGACTATGTACATAGGGTATCAGGTGTGAAGGTAAGACCCAGATGCAGACAACGTTGAATTAACAATGGTTTAATAATCCAATAGGGGCAGGCAATAGACAGGTCAAGGCAGGCAGGGGTCAGTAAACCAGAGGTGGGGCAACGGTACCGGACGGCTGGCAGGGTCAGGGGCAGGCAGAGTGGTCAGGCAGGTGGGCTCAGAGTCAGGACAGGCAAGGATCAAAACCAGGAGGGCGAGAAAAAGAGAGACTGGAAAAAGCTGGAGCTGAGATACAAAAACGTTGGTTGACTTGACAAACAAGACGAACTGGCAACAGACAAACAGAGAACACAGGTATAAATATACAGGGGTGGAGACAATCACAAAGACTGGTGAAACAGATCAGGGTGTGACATAGGGCAGCAGTCTATAAGGTGCAGGGCTGAGTACCGGGTGGTAGCCGGCTATTAACAGTGACTTAAGTTCAGGGCAGGTTACTGGGCGGAGGCCGGCTTGTGGTGACTATTTAACAGTCTGATGGCCTGCAGATAGAAGCTGTTTTCAGTTTCTCGGTCCCAGCTTATATGCGCCTGTACTGTCTCCACCTTCTAGATGGTAGCGGGGTGAACAGGCCGAGCTCAGGTGGCTGAGGACCTTGATATTCATGAGCTGATCTTTATAACCATCAACTAGATTTTGCCAAATATAGGAGATATTCTGTCGTTCATTGAAGGAAGTTATCTAGCAAGCTCAGCAACTTTGGTCATTTGATTTTTGTTTGACCGCCATTTCAAAGTTTGTTTGATTTAATAAAGCTATAGTCTACTTCGGGGTGCGCTCTGTGCATCCTGAGTGCGCTCTGTGTCGAGATAGCCTACTGCTGAAAGGTGCTGAATTTATTAAGGAACATGATGTCATGACGTGGCCCTTTCTGGGTATAGATCGTGGCATCCCCCCCTCTCTCCTACACCCAGGTTCTGTTATTTCAGATCGTAAATTCCTGGAGGAGTCTCTCTCCCCCTGGCCATGCAGAAGGAGACACATAGAGAGAACAAAGGATTTCACATGGTGAACTCCTAAATCCCCAAAATAGGGATTTGATACAAAATGTCCACTTGTGGGAATGGTCCGTGGACACTTAAGGGACAGGTATGACGAGTGTGTTTCATTTGGTGACCTCAGAGAGGACAGGAAACACACATGACTATATCTCTGAATATGTACATTTCTCAATGATGTAATATGACGTTAACTTCTTGCGGATTAGTGGGACGCTACCGTCCCATTTTGACAATTTCCACTGAAATTGCAGAGCACCAAATTCAAATAAAATTACTATAAATATTAAACTTTCATGAAATCACAAGTGCAATACATCAAAATAAAGCTTAACTTGTTGTTAATCCAGCCGCCGTGTCAGATTTCAAAAAGGCTTTACGGTGAAAGCAAACTATGCGATTATCTGAGGACAGTGCCCAGTACACAAATGCATAACAAATCATTTTCAACCAGGGAGTTGCGACACGAAAGTCAGAAATTGCGATATAATATATGCCTTACCTTTGAAGATCTTCTTCTGTTGGCACTCCAAAAGGTCCCAATTACATTACAAATGGTCCTTTTGTTCAATAATGTCCTTCTTTATATCCATAAAAACTCAGTTTAGCTGGCGCGCTTCAGTCAATAATCCACTCGGTTTCCCTCCTTCAAAATGCATACAAAATGAATCCCAAACGTTACCAATAAATGTATCCAAACAAGTCAATCAACGTTTAGAATCAAACAATAGGTACCCTAATATGCAAATAAATGATAAAATATAAGACGGAGAATCGTTATTGTCTTTACCGGAGAAAAATACCAAAGAACGCGCTCTCATTCACGCGCTTGGAAACACTACAGCCAAAATGGGAGCCACCTGAAAAAAACTACAATTTCTGGCTTATTTTTCAAAAAAACAGCCTGAAACTCTTTCTAAAGACTGTTGACATCTAGTGGAAGCCCTAGGAACTGCAATCGGGCACAATTACCATATCTACTGTTTTTATGTCTATGCCTTTCTGTGATTATTTAGTTAGTTAGTAAATAAATGATTAAGACAATTGATGTATGGATGATTCATAGTAAAGTCTGGGTTCATGCAAATAACCAACAATAGTCGACGTTTGGAATGAGACTAACGTGAGGTAAAGAATAATTCAGTAATTAGAAGACTAATTGATCAGATATTAAAATATCTGAAGAGTTATATTAGGAAAATTATAACTTTGTAATCTGAAGATTTTCCTTGGTGCCCCGACTTCCTAGTTAATTACATTTACATGATTAGTTTAATCACGTAATAATAATTACAGAGAATTGATTTGATAAAATAACAGTCTTCACTTTAATAATGCCAAAGACACGACAATGATAACGCTCTGAATTTATTAACAGCCTGTTTTCCAATTCACAACAATGTTATTGTGATCAAAGATAGTTACTCTATCCTTACTAAATATCAGTTTCATTTTCTCTGAAATCTTTACATAGTGGCGCAGCCAAGACGATAAGGTGGTGCAGCACCCCTCTTATTATTTTTTTATATAATTATTTTTTATATTTTTTATTTGTATTAACCCCTCCAACACCTCCACCCCTCCTCGGAGTACAGATACCTTCTTTTTTTTTTACAGCTTTTTTGCTACATATACTTACATGTTACATATACATTTTACTTATATATTTTACATACATGGTACTTTTATATATAGCAATCACATAACAATAATACATTACCAAACATAAGCTCTTTAATCCCAACCCTCTGATTGTTTGGTTTTCATGTGCCAAATATTTTTCAATTGTGCTGTGATGTTGTACAAAATGTTTGAACCTTTCTACTCATATTCTATCCACAGGTTGTGAGCTTAAGATGAAAATCTTTCCTATGAGTATTATTATATGATTTATTGACTGACTATGGCTCTCCAAATCGCACAACACTGCTATTTGTAAGGTTCATTTTAATTGGATGTTGTGATTTTTTTTAACCATTCCTGAACCTGTGACCAGAAACAAGCTACATAGGGGCAATACCAGAATGAATGAACTATTGATTCTCTCTCTTCATAGCAAAATCTACAGAGCTGAGATTGTTGTGTGCCCCATATATATAGCATTCTATTGGTGGCAAGAATTTTATATCATAATTTAAATTGAAAGAAGTGTTGAATCAAGTGTAGATTTTTGTACCAGTTCATAAACCATATGCCATGGAATTGGTATATCAAAAAGTTCCTACCATTTATTTTGCATCCTGTATGGCACAGCTGTCAACATTTTTGTCCTCAGATGAAACTGGTATAGTTTTCTATTTATGCCAGTTCCTTTCAGCCAATTTGTATCTTCCCATATATTTTTGATAACTGCATATGTGACATAACTCCTCCGTTTCTATTCATAATATCATTAACAAATATAATACCATTTAAAACATTTTTTCCACAACAAATGTTTTTTTTTTATTAATCAGTATATTTTAATTTAACCATAACATTTGTTGTAATATTTGTTCAATTTTTTTCTGGAGGATAAAACTGAAATTGTAACCAGCTTTGTATGGCTTGTTTAAGAAAGGGCAATACTTTAAACAAAATGTAATTTTCAATTAGTTGGAAATGAGAAGTTGTAATCTGTATCAAGGCAAAAAGGCAATTTTTGAACAAAGGATGAGCCTTTCTTAATAATCTACTGGAGAACCATTTTGTGTTTAAGTATAACTTATGTATGAATGAAGCTTTTAGTGAGAGGTTTAAAGCTTTAATATTTAATCATTTTAGAACCCCAAATGCATATTCATTATATAAATAGGCACGTTTAATTTTGTCTGGCTTAGCATTCCAAATAAAATGAAAATGTTTTTGCTCATATGATTTATTTGGAGAGAACCCTGGCACAGTGACCATATCTTGGTTTTAAATGCTTTAAATAGGCACTTCTGATTTTTACGGTATTTCCCGGGACTCTCGGGATGAATATGAATTATTCCCGGAATTGAAATTTGGTAGATTTTCGGGAAAATGGTAATCCCTTCAATCCACTAGTGGGAGGGAGGCTCAGTTATGGACAGGCTTGATAGTGATTGGCTCTGTTGGTCTTTGAAAATGTTGTTACTCACGGGCCGCAGTTCCTCAGCGCTGTGCTCTGTTTGTTTACTCTCCCTCTTTGGTTTTGTACCAGAATGTCTTGAACACAGTTCAGCAAACAGGCCTCCAAAATTGTAATATGTTGGCTAAAGTGATCACTTTGCCTCGTTCGTGGAGAGGAATAAATATGTGCATGCAACCAATAAAATTGGATTTGATAAAGCCTAATTGCATAATCAATGTCGTTAGAGACAGGCACAGATACAGTATCCATGCACAGTCGCACACACGCACGAGTGCATATACACACATAAACATACACGCTCACTCACCCATACTTTCTGTTCGGCTGAGCCATTACACCTAAATCACAGAAACACGACAGCAGGGTCCTCCTCATTCATCATTTACTGCCAAAGATATATATCACTGCCCTCTTCTTCTCTCTCTCACTGACCTCATAAATCAGCAGTACAGAGATGATCCCCGGTTACAGTTAACATACTGTAGGAGAGATAGTGACATCCAAGGTTACTATAGTAAACTGAAACTAATCATCCCGAAATCATCCCAAAAATCATCCGAAAATATTTTGTAAACTGAAATAAAATAATTAACAAACCTGTTTGAAAAACTAAAACTATACTGAAACTATTAACTTTGACTCCAATACTTAAAAAAAAATATATACATTTTTGGGGGGTTTACGGCACCTGGTATTCCCAGGCTGTCCCAGTACTAACCAGGCCCGACCCTGAACAGGCGTGTTCATGGTGGTATGGCCACAAGCGCAGTTGTTTTTACCCCGTTTTCTCCCTGAATTAGGTCTCTTGGCTCATCTCTGCAACTCCTCAATGGGCTTCGGAGAGGCGCGAGGTCTAGTCATGCGTCCTCCGAAACATGACCCGCCTGGCCGCGCATTTCTTATCACACTGCTTACTTGACCTGGATGTCAGCTGCATCAATGTGTCGGAGGAAACGCTGTGCGACTGACTAGCAGAGTCAGCTTGCAGGCGCCCGGCCCTGTTACAAGGAGTCGCTAGAGCACAATGAGCCAAGGAAAGCCCCACCGGCCAAACCCTTCTCTAATCCGGATGGCACTGGCCAATTGTGCACCATCCTATGGGGCTTCTGGTCACGGCCAGGATCAAACCATTGCGCCACCCAGGACCCCCCCCCCCCCCCCCCCCTTGACTCCAAAAAAACTAATAAAAACCATCAAGAATTATGTTGTTTTAGTTGGGAGGGGTGGGGGGACAAATATCTAACGCCGGTTACAATTTTGAAGTTACTGAATCTGGAGGGTAAATGAGGTCAGGAGATGCCGATGTTTCAAACAGGCTTATCTTGTGCATCACTATCACTAGCTAACAGGGGGAAAAAATGGCTAGGTAACTAGCTTGATTCTTCTTAAATGTACTACAAAAGTTAAAACGCAGTGGCTGCAGATCCATCTTTTCTTCCCAACATCTGAAGGTCCTGAAGCCTCTGCATATGTGCGGGAAATCTCTACGTTACACACAGTCTCTGCTCTACTCGTAAAGAAAGCTACTCTGGCGATTGGGGCTTATTTCATAAAGTTACAGGTAACTACCAAAATAAAGGAAACGCTTGAGTAAAGGGATACAAAGTATATTGAAACCAGGTGCTTCCACACAGGTGTGGTTCCTGAGTTAGTTATACAATTAACATCCCATCATGCTTAGGGTCATGTATAAAAATGCCCAGTTGCCCATTATTTTGGCTACCTTGGCTAGAAGTAGAGATCTCAGTGACTTTGAAAGAGGGGTCTCAAAGGAGCATAGGGGGTTTAAAGGGTGTGTGTGTGTGTGTGTGTGTGTGTGTGCAGTCACCAGATCTCAACTCAACTGAACTCTTATGGGAGGTTATGTAGCGGTGCCTGAGACAGCATTTTCCACCAACATCAACAAAACATCAAATTAGGACATTTCTTGTGGAAGAATGGAGTCGTCCTAGAAATATTTTGATACAACTAAAACTAAATGAAAACTAGCAAATCAGGTCTGAAAACTAAACTGAATTTCTAATAAAAAAAGATAATAGAAATAAAAGTGAATATAAAAACACAAAACAATAATAAACTTGGTGCCATCTAAAGAGGGGACTCAAGTCCCAGTGCATCCCCAGGTTACTGGATCAACAACAAGACTAGCAAATCCATGGCATATCTAGATCAGTATTATTATTATCCATGTATTCAGCTGCATCTCAATAGTACACCATTGTACACTTCAGCAGTAAGGCATGAGGGGGTGTGTTATAAGCCAATATAGCAAGGCTAAGAGCTGTTCTTACGCACGACTCAATGCAGAGTGCCTGGATACATTGGCCATATACCACAAACCCCCAAGCTGCCTTATTGCTATTGTAAACTGGTTACCAATGTAATTACAACAGTAAAAATAAATGTTTTGTCATACCTGTCATACCTGTGGCTTTCAGCCAATCAGCATTCAGGGCTCGATACACCCAGTTTATAATACAAAGTATAACATTGTACAAAGTAGCTACAACCTCTCCCACATCAACAATCGCTCACCTCTCAGCAATACATCTGGCATAAACTTATCTCTGTACGTGCTTAAAGTAATTGGCATCAAATCACTTACAGTATGCTAATGAAGACAGTCATGTGAAGTGACTCATCAGCATCCCCGGGCAACAGCCTTCGTTGTTATTCCTGGGCTTGTTAAATACTATTGTTGAGCCTTTCAGATACGTGACTTATCCCACCTATCACTATCTATTGGTTTATATTTAGTGCTTATCATTAAAACGAAATGGAATCCATTTTCTTTGAACACATCAACTGAAACCTGACACCTAGTTAAACAATTAGCAAAGAAATATAATTTGTACATTTCAGATGGATATAATTGGAGTTTAGCGGATGGGTGAACATTTTAAATTAATTACATCCTTGAAGTAATTAAAGAGTGTTCTGAGAGATTGGGCGTAGGAGTGAGTGTGGGATAGAATGAGATTGTTTCTCCTGGCGCTGTTTGTCCAGGGTCACCAGGAGAGGATAAACTGCTGCCGTCCTTCTCTCCGCTCCCCTCTCCTCCCCTCCCCCTATACCCTCCCCTCTCCTCCCCTTCTCCCTCTCCCCTCCTCCTCTGGCAGAATCCTTTTTTCCTTTAACGAGTCCGACGAGCCCGACGCGAATGATATACTGTTTCCCGGGAACAGGCCCAGATCCCCGTCATTTGCGTGAAGAGAAGGCAGAGAAAAGGGTCCGGAGGACGGGCTGTCTTCTGAGATGTCGTAGGCGATTGAATTAAACCCCCACTTCCTTCCATTCTGATAGAAAATGTGCAATCTTTGGAAAATAAAATCGATGACCTATACGTAAGATTAAACTTCCAACGGGACATTTAAAACTGTAATATCTTATCATTCACGGAGTTGTGGCTGAATGATGACATTATCAACATACAGCTGGCTGGTTATACACTGTATCGGCAGGACAGAACAGCGGTGTCTGGTAAGACAAGGGACGGCGGACTGTATTTTTGTAAATAACAGCTGGTGCAGAATATCTAAGGAAGTCTCAAGGTTTTGCTCGCCTGAGGTAGAGTATCTCATGATAAGCTGTAGACCACACTATCTACCTAGAGAGTTTTCATCTGTATTTTTCATAGCTGTCTACATACCACCACAGACTGATGCTGGCACTAAGACTGCAGTGAATGAGCTGTATTCCGCCAAAAGCAAACAGGAAAACGCTCACCCAGAGGCAGCGCTCATTAATGCAGGGAAACTTAAATCCGAAACTTAAATCCGTCTTACCAAATTTCTATCAGCATGTTAAATGTGCAACCAGAGGGAAAAAACTCTGGACCACCTTTACGCCACACACAGAGACGCATACAAAGCTCTCCCTCGCCCTCCACTTGGCAAATCTGACCATACTTCTATCCTCCTGATTCCTGCTTATAACCACAAATTAAAGCAGGAAGCACCAGTGACTTGATCAATAAAAAAGTGGTTAGATGGAGCAGATGCTAAGCTACAGGACTGTTTTGCTAGCACAGACTGGAATATGTTCCGGGATTCCTCCAATGGCATTGAGGAGTAGACCACATCCGTCATTGGCTTTATCAATAAGTGCATCAATGACGTCGTGCCCACAGTGACCTTACGTACATACCCCAACCAGAAGCCATGGATTACTGACAACATCCACACTGAGCTAAAGGCTAGAGCTGCCACTTTCAAGGAGTGGGACTCTAACACGGAAGCTTATAAGAAATCACGCTATGCCCTCTGACGAACCATCAAACAGGCAAAGCGTCGATACAGGACTAAGATCGAATCGTACTACACCAGCTCTGACGCTCGTCGAATGTGGCAGGGCTTGCAAACCATTACAGACTACAAAGGGAAGCACAGCCGAGAGCTGCCCAGTGACCAGATGTCTACCAGACGAGCTAAACTACTTCTATGCTTGCTTCGAGGCAAATAACACTGAAACATGCATGAGAGCACTAGATGTTCCGGAAGACTGTGTGATCACACTCTCCACAGCCGATGTCACTAAGACCTTTAAACAGGTCAACATTCACAAGGCCGCAGGGCCAGATGGATTACCAGGTTGTGTACTGTGAGCATGCGCTGACCAACTGGCAAGTGTCTTCACTGACATTTTCAACCTCTCCCTGGCCGAGTCTGTAATATCAACATGTTAAGCAGACAACCATAGTCCCTGTACCCAAGAACACTAAGGCAACCTGCCTAAATAACTACCGATCCGTAGCACTCACATCTGTAGCCATGAAGTGCTTTGAAAGGCTGGTCATGGCTCACATCAACACCATTATCCCAGAAACCCTAGACCCACTCCAATTTGCATACCGCCCTAACAGATCCACAGATGATGCCATCTCTATTGCACTCCAAACTGCCCTTTCCCACCTGGACAAAAGGAACACCTATGTGAGAATGCTATTCATTGACAACAGCTCAGCGTTCAACACCATAGTGCCCTCAAAGCTCATCAATAAGTTAAAGACCCTGGGACTGAACACCTCCCTCTGCAACTGGATCCTGGACTTCTTGACGGGCTGCCCCCAGGTGGTAAGGGTAGGTAACAAAACATCCGCCAGGCTGATCCTCAACCCAGGTGGCCCTCAGGGGTGCGTGCTCAGTCCCCTCCTGTACTCCCTGTTCACCCACGACTGCACGGCCAGGCACAACTCCAACACCATCATTAAGTTTGCCGATGACACAACAGTGGTACAGTTGAAGTTGGAAGTTTACATACACCTTAGCCAAATACATTTAAACTCAGTTTTTCACTATTTATGATATTTAATCCTAGTAAAAATTCCCTGTCTTAGGTCAGTTAGGATCACCACTTAATTTTAAGAATGTGAAATGTCAGAATAATAGTAGAGAGAATTATTTACTTGAGCTTTTCTTTCTTTCATCACATTCCCAGTAGGTCAGAAGTTTACATACACTCAATTAGTATTTGGTAGCATTGCCTTTAAATTGTTTAACTTGGGTCAAACGTTACCGGTAGCCTTCCACAAGCTTCCCACAATAAATTGGGTAAATTTTGGCCCATTCCTCCTGACAGAGCTGGTGTAACTGAGTCAGGTTTGTAGGTCTCCTTGCTCGCACACGCTTTTTCAGTTCTGCCCATACATTTTCTATAGGATTGAGGTCAAGGCATTGGGATGGCAACTCCGACTGGTGCACTATTTTGTGAAGTGCACCAGTCACTCCTGCAGCAAAGCACCCCCACAACATGACGCAGCCACCCCCGTGCTTCACGGTTGGGATGGTGTTCTTTGGCTTGCAAGCCTCCCCCTTTTTCCTCCAAACATAACAATGGTCATTATGGCCAAACAGTTCTATTTTTGTTTCATCAGACCAGAGGACATTTCTCCAAAAAGTACGATCTTTGTCCCCATGTGCAGTTGCAAACCCTAGTCTCGCTTTTCTTTATGGCAGTTTTGGAGCAGTGGCTTCTTCCTTGCTGAGTGGCCTTTCAGGTTATGTTAAGGACTCATTTTACTGTGGATATAGATACTTTTGTACATGATTCCTCCATCATCTTCACAAGGTCCTTTGCTGTTGTTCTGGGATTGATTTGCACTTTTCGCACCAAAGTACATTCATCTCTAGGAGACAGAACGCGTCTCCTTCCTGAGCGGTATGGTGGCTCGATGGTCCCATGGTGTTTATACTTGCGTACTATTGTTTGTACAGATGAAAGTGGTACCATCAGGTGTTTGGAAATTGCTCCCAAGGATGAACCAGACTTGTGGAGGTCTACAGTTTTTTTTCTGAGGTCTTGGCTGATTTCTTTTGATTTTCCCATGATGTCAAGCAAAGAGGCACTGAGTTTGAAGGTAGGCCTTGAAATACATCCACAAGTACACCTCCAATTGACTAAAATGATGTCAATTAGCCTATCAGATGCTTCTAAAGCCATGACATAATTTTCTGGAATTTTCCAAGCTGTTTAAATGCACAGTCAACCTAGTGTATGTAAACTTCTGACCCACTAGAATTGTGATACAGTGAATTATAAGTGAAATAATCTGTCTGTGAACAATTGTTGGAAAAATTACTTGTCATGCACAAAGCAGATATCCTAACCGACTTGCCAAAACTATAGTTTGTTAACAATACATTTGTGGAGTGGTTGAAAAACGAGTTTTAATGACTCCAACCTAAGTGTATGTCAACCTCCGACCTCAACTGTAGGCCTGATCACCAAAAACGACGAGACAGCCTACAAGGAGGAGGTCAGAGACCTGGCCGTGTGGTGCCAGGAAAACAACCTCTCTCTCAACATGATCAAGACAAAGAAGATGATTGTGGACTACAGGAAAAAGAGGACCGAGCACGCCCCCATTCTCATCGACGGGACTGTAGTGAAGCAGGTTGAGAGCTTGAAGTTCCTTGGTGTCCACATCACCAACAAACTAACATGGTCCAAGCACACCAAGACAGTCGTAAAGAGGGCACGACAAAACCTATTCCCCCTCAGGAGACTGAAAAGATTTGGCATGGGTCCTCAGATCCTCATAAGGTTCTACTGCTGCACCATCGAGAGCATCCTGACTGGTTGCATCACTGCCTGGTATGGCAACTGCTCGGCCTTCAACCGCAAGGCACTACAGAGGGTAGTGTGTACGGCCCAGTACATCACTGGGGCAAAGCTTCCTGCCATCCAAGACCTCTATACCAGGCGGTGTCAGAGGAAGGCCTTAAAAATTGTTACAGACTCCAGCCACCCTAGTCATAGACTGTTCTCTCTGCTACTGCACAGCAAGCAGTACCAGAGCAGCAAGTCTAGGTCCAAGAGGCTTCTAAACAGCTTCTACCCCCAAGCCATAAGACTCCTGAACATCTAATCAAATGGCTACCCAGACTATTTGCATTGCCCCCCTCTTTTACACTGCTGCTACTCTCTGTTGTTATCATCTATGTATTGTCACTTTAATAACTCTACCTACATGTACATATTACCTCAACTAACCGGTGCCCCCGCACATTGACTCTGTACCGGTACCCCCCTGTGTATAATCTCGTTATTGTTATTTTACTGCTGCTCTTTAATTACTTGTTACTTTTATTTCTTATTCTTACTCTTTTTTTAAACTGCATTGTTGGTTAGGGGCTCATAAGTAAGCATTTCACATAAGAAAATGACATGACCTGTTGTATTTGGTGCATGTGTCTAATAACATTTGATTTGATTTGATTTAATGAGGGCAGAGGGTGTTTATTTGCCCTGTGCCCCAAGGCCCTCCTCTCCCCAGTCACATCACTGGTTGTCATGTTAGCCTAGCTACTGCCAACACATTGTCTCTATCTCTTTCTTTCTCTCTCTCTCTCTCTCCCCCCCCCTTCTTTCTCTCCCTTGTCTACATGATCGCCCATGGTATGGCACAGTATTTTACATCTTAGTGTAGTTTAGGTATGGTATGTTGTTGCATTAATTAAAAGCTCTCATTATGTGTAACGTTAAGCACTTATATGCTTGTAAAAATAGCTTCAGCAAACTAGGTGTGTATTCTGAGTAGCACTCCAGATACAGTAAGTTTGGGTGAAATGTCAGACGTGGATGTTGCAGTGCACCAAGAGGTCATATTATAGACATTTGTGTGTGTGTGTCAGCCTGCTTGTGTGTGTACGTGTGTGTCAGCCTGTTTGTGTGTGTACGTGTGTGTCTGCCTGTTTGTGTGTGTATGTGTGTGTGTGCCTGTTTGTGTGTGTACGTGTGTGTCAGCGTGCTTGTGTGTGTACGTGTGTGTCTGCCTGTTTGTGTGTGTACGTGTGTGTCTGCCTGTTTGTGTGTGTACATGTGTGTCTGTCAGTTTGTGTGTGTACTTGTGTGTCTGCCTGTTTGTGTGTGTACGTGTGTGTCTGCCTGTTTGTTTGTGTACGTGTGTGTCTGCCTTTTTGTGTGTGTACATGTGTGTCTGTCAGTTTGTGTGTGTACTTGTGTGTCTGCCTGTTTGTGTGTGTACGTGTGTGTCTGCCTGTTTGTTTGTGTACGTGTGTGTCTGCCTTTTTGTGTGTGTACGTGTGTGTCTGCCTTTTTGTGTGTGTACGTGTGTGTCTGCCTTTTTGTGTGTGTACGTGTGTGTCTGCCTGTTTGCGTGTGTACGTTTGTGTCTGCCTGTTTGCGTGTGTACGTGTGTGTCTACCTGATTGTGTGTCTACCTGTTTGTGTGTGTACGTTTGTGTCTGCCTGTTTGTGTGTGTACGTGTGTCTACCTGTTTGTGTGTGTACGTGTGTCTGCCTGTTTGTGTATGTACGTGTGTCTACCTGTTTGTGTATGTACGTGTGTGTCTGCCTTTTTGTCCGTCTTGGTATGTTTTGTACTTTGTGTGTTTCTCCATA
Source organism: Salmo salar (assembly GCF_965601325.2). Classification (NCBI taxonomy): domain Eukaryota; kingdom Metazoa; phylum Chordata; class Actinopteri; order Salmoniformes; family Salmonidae; genus Salmo; species Salmo salar. The sequence continues at coordinate 30,864,070 of NC_138296.1, read as the reverse complement.
GGGAATGTGTTTTTTAGCGAATGCTTTTGGCTGTACCACAATAGGAATGTAATTTCTCCTAGCAACAATGTGAAGGGAAAGAAAAAGCAAGTCATTGGGAAGAAGAACACTTAATCTCTGGAAGGTCATTATGATACCTTGACCAATCAAAGCATGACTCTGTCTCGTTCAGGTGGGAGGCAGCCAATCCACCTGGATTTGCATCCCTATGTAAATCACATGAATTAACTCCCCCTGGTTTTCAGTGGTGACTGTGGTTGATCTGAAGACACTAATCAGATGGGAAGAGAGTGTCTGCTCTGCTGTGGGTCAACTAGCCATCTGCATAGAAAGAATGTGCAACCAGGAAGCAGAGTTAACAATCCAAAATGTGTCATCAAATGCTTGTCAAACAAACATAGTGCTATATATTTTTCATTAGATCAGACACTATTACAGAAGTTTTCTGTATATGAAGCTTATTGTGCTATTTGTTGTTTACTACACCAACTGGTTATGACAGTCACACAGCTGCATTTGATTTCCCTACATGCCTATCATTTGATGACACATTGGATTGTCTGGTTGAGTGGACAGTAAGTGTGAGTCACAGACCATATTAGGTATATTAGAATTACATTTCCTTGAGGTTTGACTCTGTTTAGAGGAATCGACGGTAGAAATGCATTGGTTGTCAGTAATAAGGAAGGAGTGCAGCTCTATTGTGAGGCCTTAGATGACCAATCTCAGTGTCCAAGCAGGCTGTGAGTGTACATGTTTTCTACTGAAAAGAGAGTTAACTTTACCATCCCAAATCAGCATATCAGACCGGTTTTGTCACTTTCATATGAGTCAAATGACGTGTCCAGGAAGTGCTACAGCTGAAACAGGTGACTCAGGAGGTGTTCAGAACCACTCAAATCACGGTGCTGTGTTATTGGGTCCGATGGAGTTAAAGTTGCTCCGTGTCTGTCCCCACTTAACTTCATGGGCCTTTTAACTGTACTAACTCATGCAATAGGGAATAGAATTGCACTTTGAAGGAAGAACTGAAATCTTCTCAGGTTATCTGGTTATTTAACAGATAACCTGAGAAGATTTCAGTTCTTCCTTCAAAGTGCAATTCTATTCCCTATTGCATGAGTTAGTACAGTTAAAAGGCCCATGAAGTTAAGTGCACTTGATTCAAAACATTTATGGCCTAAATGGCTTGTTTTATATACTTCAGTGTGCACTCCGTTCCCAACGAGAGGCACACAGACATCCATCACTATTACTGTACCCCCCTGGTCTATACAATAACCCAAAATATTAGACTACAGTGTTGCTCTTTCCAAAAGCACTCCTCCTCTCTGTTAGCTCAATAGGACACTACTCTGTCGTCAGTCAGCTTCCTTCGGTTAGTGTTGTTATGGTTATTCCTCATTCAATGTCTCTACTGTGGGGATCAATGATGTTTAATGAAATTGAGCCTGGCTCTTTGCACGGTCCTCTTGTGCCCTGTATTCAGCTGCCGGGAGGCCCTAGAGAGCCCTGGGGAGAGGGAAGGCTGGGCCTCATCACTCTCCTCCCCTCTCTCCCTCCCTTCTCCCTATCCCTCCATTACTCTCCTCTCTCTCCATTCTTATTCTCTCTCTCTCCCTCCCTTCTCCCTATCCCTCCATTACTCTCCTCTCTCCATTCCTCTCCTCTCTCTCCATTCCTATTCTCCCTCCCTTCTCCCTATCCCTCCATTCCTCCTCTCTCTCTCCCTCCCTTCTCACTATCCATCCATTCCTTCTCTCTCTCCCTCCCTTCTCCCTATCCCTCCATTCCTCCTCTCTCTCTCCCTCCCTTCTCACTATCCATCCATTCCTTCTCTCTCTCTCTCCCTCCCTTCTCACTATCCATCCATTCCTTCTCTCTCTCTCCCTCCCTTCTCGCTATCCCTCCATTCCTCCTCTCTCTCTCCCTCCCTTCTCCCTATCCCTCCATTCCTCCTCTCTCTCTCCCTCCCATCTCGCTATCCCTCCATTCCTCCTCTCTCTCTCCCTCCCTTCTCCCTATCCCTCCATTCCTCCTCTCTCTCTCCCTCCCATCTCGCTATCCCTCCATTCCTCCTCTCTCTCTCCCTCCCTTCTCCCTATCCCTCCATTCCTCCTCTCTCTCTCCCTCCCTTCTCCCTATCCCTCCATTCCTCCTCTCTCTCTCCCTCCCTTCTCCCTATCCCTCCATTCCTCCTCTCTCTCCCTCCCTTCTCCCTATCCCTCCATTCCTCCTCTCTCTCCCTCCCTTCTCCCTATCCCTCCATTCCTCCTCTCTCTCTCCCTCCCTTCTCCCTATCCCTCCATTCCTCCTCTCTCTCTCCAGAACCTCTCCAGTGATGTTTCATTTCTTGAGGTCAGGATCCTTGCAGGGGAAGTTAGTCATACGGCGAGCAGCGGCGATGTTTATTTGTTTGCTCCACGGCCGGGGGCCATGCTGTGCGTCATCTTCGCAATGGCAAACAGCAAAGTGCTTCAAATAATGAGTCAGATACGTGAGCGGTGAGTGAATCAGCCACACAGAGAAGGGGCTAGGGAAGGGGACAGGGAGACACAGATACATACAGTGAGGGAAAAAAGTATTTGATCCCCTGCTGATTTTGTACATTTGCCCACTGACAAAGAAATTATCAGTCTATAATTTTAATGGTAGGTTTATTTGAACAGTGAGAGACAGAATAACAACAACAAAAATCCAGAAAAACGCATGTCAAATTTTTTTTAAATTGATTTGCATTTTAATGAGGGAAATAAGTATTTAACCCCTCTGCAAAACACGAGTTAGAACTTGGTGGCAAAACCCTTGTTGGCAATCACAGAGGTCAGACGTTTCTTGTAGTTGGCCACCAGGTTTGCACACATCTCAGGAGGGATTTTGTCCCACTCCTCTTTACAGATCTTCTCCAAGTCATTAAGGTTTGGAGGCTGACGTTTGGCAACTTGAACCTTCAGCTCCCTCCACAGATTTTCTATGGGATTAAGGTCTGGACACTGGCTAGGCCACTCCAGGACCTTCATGTGCTTCTTCTTGAGCCACTCCTTTGTTGCCTTGGCCGTGTGTTTTGGGTCACTGTCATGCTGGAATACCCATCCACGACCCATTTTCAATGCCTTGGCTGAGGGAAGGAGGTTCTCACCCAAGATTTGACGGTACATGGCCCCGTCCATCGTCCCTTTGATGCGGTGAAGTTGTCCTGTCTTCTTAGCATAAAAACACCCCCAAAGCATAATGTTTCCACCTCCATGTTTGACGGTGGGGATGGTGTCCTTGGGGTCATAGGCAGCATTCCTCCTCCTCCAAACACGGCGAGTTGAGTTGATGCCAAAGACCTCCATTTTGGTCTCATCTGACCACAACGCTTTCACCCAGTTGTCCTCTGAATCATTCAGATGTTCACTGGCAAACTTCAAACGGGCATGTATATGTGCTTTCTTGAGCAGGGGGACCTTGCGGGCGCTGCAGGATTTCAGTCCTTCACGGCGTAGTGTGTTACGATTCCTCACCGTTCTCATGATCAATGCAACTCCACGAGGTGAGATCTTGCATGGAGCTCCAGGCCGAGGGAGATTGACAGTTCTTTGGTGTTTCTTCCATTTGCGAATAATCGCACCAACTGTTGTCACCTTCTCACCAAGCTGCTTGACGATGGTTTTGTAGCCCATTCCAGCCTTGTGTAGGTCTACAATCTTGTCCCTGACATCCTTGCAGCGCCTGCAGTGCCTTTTTGGTCTTGGCCATGGTGGAGAGTTTGGAATCTGATTGATTGATTGCTTCTGTGGACAGGTGTCTTTTATACAGGTAACAAGCTGAGATTAGGAACACTCCCTTTAGAGTGTGCTCCTAATCTCAGCTCGTTACTTGTATAAAAGACACCTGGGAGCCAGAAATCTTTCTGATTGAGAGGGGGTCAAATACTTATTTCCCTCATTAAAATACAAATCAATTTATAACATTTTTGACATGCGTTTTTCTGGATTATTTTGTTGTTATTCTGTCTCTCACTGTTCAAATAAACCTACCATTAAAATTATAGACTGATAATTTCTTTGTCAGTGGGCAAACATACAAAATCAGCAGGGGATCAAATACTTTTTTCCCTCACTGTACAGAGAGGGGGCTCGGGAAGGGGACAGGGGGACACAGATACATACAGAGAGGGGGCTCGGGAAGGGGACATGAGGACACAGATACATACAGAGGAAGACACACTGGAGTGAGGCAGAGACACACTGGAGTGAGGCAGAGACACACTGGAGTGAGGCAGAGACACAGGAGTGAGGCAGAGACACAGGAGTGAGGCAGAGACACAGGAGTGAGGCAGAGACACACAGGAGTGAGGCAGAGACCCACAGGAGTGAGGCAGAGACCCACAGGAGTGAGGCAGAGACACACAGGAGTGAGGCAGAGACACACAGGAGTGAGGCAGAGACACACTGGAGTGAGGCAGAGACACACTGGAGTGAGGCAGAGACACACTGGAGTGAGGCAGAGACACACTGGAGTGAGGCAGAGACACACTGGAGTGAGGCAGAGACACACACGAGTGAGGCAGAGACACACACGAGTGAGGCAGAGACACACAGGAGTGAGGCAGAGACACGCTGGAGTGAGGCAGAGACACGCTGGAGTGAGGCAGAGACACACTGGAGTGAGGCAGAGACACACAGGAGTGAGGCAGAGACACACAGGAGTGAGGCAGAGACACACAGGAGTGAGGCAGAGACACACAGGAGTGAAGCAGAGACACACAGGAGTGAAGCAGAGACACACAGGAGTGAGGCAGAGACACACAGGTACACTGATGTTTCAAAACCAGACAGACAGATAGACCAGTGGGCAATGAGGGAGACAGACAGGCCAGTACACAGATGGCCAAACTGACAGACAGACAGACAGACAGACAGACAGACAGACAGACAGACAGACAGACAGACAGACAGACAGACAGACAGACAGACAGACAGACAGACAGACAGACAGACAGACAGACAGACAGACAGACAGACAGACAGACAGACAGACAGACAGACAGACAGACATGAAGGTAGTCATTGATGCGTGCAAACAGACAAACAGCTCTAGGGGTTGGGGTTGGTGGATGAGGTGTTGTTGTAGGGGGAAACAGCATATGTGATGCAGGCTTGACAGGCCGTAATGGGGAGCAGTATTGGCCCAGGACCAGGTGCAGCTTCGTTGAGGGCTCCATGTCTGTCTGTGTGACTTCACGCTTTGTCTGCTCTGCTCTGCTCTGCTTTGCTCTGCTCTGCTCAGAGCAGCACGCTCACACAGGCCCTCAGCACACAGGCCCTCAGCACACAGCACAGGCAGACTGAGAGAGCACAGGCTCAGAGTGCAGGATTAGAGCTGTCACATAGCAGCTCAGCACACAAAATACTTACTGTAAAGCATAGAAAAAACTTCAGTAAGCACAGAGCGTAGCAAGTGAGACTTTCCTTGAGACTTTCCTTGAGACATTCCTTGAGACATACTTTGAGATATACCTTGAGACATTCCTTGAGACATACTGTACCTTGAGACATGCGGTTCTGAGACCTGCTTCTCTATGGTCCAGACATGGAGAATACAGACTGCAGGCTGACATCTGACAGACACTGACCAGAATACTGTAGAGCTAGTGTTTAGGGGATTGGAGTGGCTAACTGTTTGTACAGTGTCATGACTGTCCTGTGAGGGTCCGAATGGGTCAGATCAGCTTGGCAACGGATGACAGTAACCAGACCCTCTCTCACCCACAGAAGAGGGGAGAAGGGAGCTGGTGGGGGGTTAACAGCGCACACCCTGTCAGAAATTAAAGGAGAGGAGGTCCAGAACATCCCTCTCCAAATTCACTTCAGAAATGTTCCTTTGTCTCCAGAGAATTTCCCGCCGAGACTTTAACACGTTCAAAAGCGAATACTGGAACAATACTTCTAACATAAGAACGTAGGGAATGGTCAGAGGTGATCTAAAAAAGAATCATGTCATATGGGATTTTATTTTGTGATGTCATTTAAAAGTGTTATAAAGGAAATACTGTAACTTGAAAAGTATATACACTACATGTACGAAGTCTCCATCCTCTACATTGTATATGAGATATGAAAAATGATTAACCTCTCTAGGCTAGGCGGGACAAATTCGTCCCACCTACGTAACAGCCACTGCTATCCTGTGGCGCGATTTTCAAAACCTTAAAAATCCTATTACTTCAATTTCTCAAACATATGACTATTTTACAGCCATTTAAAGATAAGACTCTCGTTAATCTAACCACACTGTCCGATTTCAAAAAGGCTTTACAACGAAAGCAAAACATTAGATTATGTCAGCAGAGTACCAAGCCAGAAATAATCAGACACCCATTTTTCAAGCCAGCATATAATGTCACCAAAACCCAGAAGACAGCTAAATGCAGCACTCACCTTTGATGATCTTCATCAGATGACAACCCTAGGACATTATGTTATACAATACATGCATGTTTTGTTCAATCAAGTTCATATTTATATCAAAAACCAGCTTTTTACATTAGCATGTGACGTTCAGAACTAGCATACCCCCCGCAAACTTCCGGGGAATTCGCTAACATTTTACTAAATTACTCACGATAAACGTTCACAAAAAGCATAACAATTATTTTAAGAATTATAGATACAGACCTCCTCTATGCACTCGATATGTCCGATTTTAAAATAGCTTTTTGGTGAAAGCACATTTTGCAATATTCTAAGTACATAGCCCAGGCATCACGGGCTCGCTATTTAGACACCCGGCAAGTTTAGCACTCACCATAATCATATTTACTATTATAAAAATTTCATTACCTTTTGTTGTCTTCGTCAGAATACACACCCAGGACAGCTACTTCAATAACAAATGTTGGTTTGGTCCAAAATAATCCATCGTTATATCCGAATAGCGGCGTTTTGTTCGTGCGTTCCAGACACTATCCGAAATAGTAAAGAAGTGTCACGCGCTTGGCGCAATTCGTGACAATAAAATTCTAAGTATTCCATTACCGTACTTCGAAGCATGTCAACCGCTGTTTAAAATCAATTTTTACGACATTTTTCTCGTAGAAAAGCGATAATATTCCGACAGGGAATCTCCTTTTCGGCAAACAGAGGAAAAAATCCCAAAGGCGGGGGCGGTCGGGGTCACGCGCATAAGCTAGTGTCTCTTGATCGGCCACTTGAGAAAGGCGATAATGTGTTTCAGCCTGGGGCTGGAATGACGACATTCTGTTTTTTCCCGGGCTCTGAGCGCCTATGGACGACGTGGGAAGTGTCACGTTAGAGCAGAGATCCTTAGTAAATGATAGAGATGGAAAAGAAGTTCAACAAATGGTCAGACAGGCCACTTCCTGTAAAGGAATCTCTCAGGTTTTGACCTGCCATTTGAGTTCTGTTATACTCACAGACACCATTCAAACAGTTTTAGAAAATTTTGGGTGTTTTCTATCCATATGTAATAAGTATATGCATATTCTAGTTACTAAGTAGGAGTGGTAACCAGATTAAATCGGGTATGTTTTTTATCCAGCCGTGTCAATGCTGCCCCCTAGCCCTAACAGGTTAAAGTATTTTTAAGAAATTAATGTGATTTTAAGAGATTTTAAGGATTGGTAAAGAAATTAACATTTAGACTAGAAAGGCGGCGAGCTCTAGTTCCCGTCCAAAGTGGTTTGAACCCTGAATACCAACACGAGGTGGAGAAGAAAACTCCCCTCTCAGACAATCACTGGTACGGCTCATTAGCTGTCGTAAGAAACAATCTACAAAAGCTAATTTAAGTGGGACCGTTCTACTACTCTTCAACCCATCCTATTCTATTACTCTCATGACCAATGGGAACCGTCGACACGGCTGGCTAGCCTATCTTCCAAGGAGCATCTTCCAGAGTGAACAACAGTAGAAGATGGGGAAGGGGGGACCCCGTTTGTACAATCAGAGCCTTACAAGCGTGCCGCTGAAAGGCCCACACCCCTCCTAAGAAAGCCTGGTTCCAACAGAGATAAATGGCAAACAAAGACGTTCACACATAAATACATTCATGATTTCTGGGCGGCGGTTCATGTGCAAAGTATATGATTACTGTGAGAATAGTTTCTAAAATGTATCAATGATAAGTGTCTATTTCTCGCTCTCTCTCGCTCTTTCCCTCTCCATGTCGTTGTGTAAAAAGCCACCATATTGTGTCAGTCCGCTAGGGACCTTTTCCTAATGTATATGTATTAACTGTGTATGTTAACCTGTGTTATCATTTAGTTAGCTAGTAAAAAAATTATTCAACCAATTTGTATAGTACTGAATCTTAAGTAAGGCTGGGGTTTTTGCAGATGCAAGGAGGTTATGACTGTTCAGAATGTTGATATGAGAAGGTTATGATTAATAAGTTGACTGTTTTATGTATGTGATAGGTTATCACGTCCTGACCAGCAGATGGAGCTGTTGTTGTAGTTTTGGGGTCAGGACGTGGCAGTCTTGTGTGTGTGATTGTTCTGTGTTGGTCTTGTGACTCCTGATCAGGAACAGCTGGGGATCGTTGTTCCTGATTGGGAGTCATATATGTAGGAGTATGTTTGTCACTTGGTTTTGTGGGTAGTTGTTTTTGCACTGCGTGTTGTGTGCCTGCAAAACTGTTCCTGTCTTATATATTGTTTGAATTATTAAGTGGATGCTCTACTCCTTTATTTTAATTAAAGATGAGTATTCACATACCTGCTGCGCCTTGGTCCATTTTTACAGAAGACAGCCGTTACATAGGTAAAGACCTTTTAGAGTTTAATTCAGGAGATGGTAACTCTTTAAACAACCGCTCTCGTGGTGCCCCAAATTCCTAATGATTTAATTGTTAAGTGATTCATTTAATCGGTAACAATTAAACACAGTTAGTTGATTAGATAAATAACAGTCATAAGATTAATGAAAGTAAAGTCACGACAACAGTATATAAGTCTATTAGTACAGCTTTTTGCCAAAGAATAATAAGGACCTTGTGAGCTGAATAAAGACATACTCCCCCTATGGCAGGCAGAGGTGACTGGTCTGATGTAGCTCTTCACAGGACTAAGCTCAGATCATGGCAGGCCTGCTGTGCACACAGGACAGACACATCAGAGAGTACTGTGGCAGTAGAGTCACTCCTCTTCTCCTCTCCTCCTCAGCTGATACTGAGTGAGACTTTGCATGTGTGTCGGGCAGGTATTTTTGAAGAGTCATTGCAGTGGGTGTGTGTGTGTGTGTCTGTGTGTGTGTGTGAACGTACATGTTCATGCATGGGTGTGTGTGAGAGAGTTGCTGCAGGCAGGCTGCCTCTCTCCTGTATAGCAGACTGGCAGGCTGGGCCATCTCCCCAGCAAAACACGGACCACTGCTTCCTTCTGCAGACAGAGCACCACCACCATGAGACCTCTCCCATCTCCCTCTGCTGCAGAGGACACAGGCAAACACTAACACAGTCTACCCTCATTAAACACAGTCACTTAGAATTTAGAGGACAGTGCTCCCTCCTCGTCTCCCTCCGCTCCTGTCTACATGGCTTCTGTCCTTCTCACCCACCCATACAATAACTGCCACAGCCAAGTGCACCTAGCAAAAATGTATTTATTAAAAATTGTTGTACTTTTTACCCCTTTTTCTCCCCAATTTCATGGTATCCAATTGGTAGTTACAGTCTTGTTCCATCGCTGCAATTCCCGTACCGACTCGGGAGAGGCAAAGGTTGAGAGCCATGCGTCCTCTGAAACACAATTCGGCCAACCGCACTGCTTCCTGACACACTGCTTCCTGACACACTGCTTCCTGACACACTGTGCGGAAGCCAGTCGCTACAATGTGTCGGAAGAAACACTGTACACCTGGCGACCGTGTCAGCCTGCATGCGCCCGGCCACCAGAAGGAGTAGCAAAAACGCGATTGGACATGGACATCCCAGCCGGCCAAACCCTCCCCTAACCCGGACGACGCTGGGCCGATTGTGCGCCGCCTCATGGGTTTCCCGGTCGCGGCCGGCTGCGACACCCCGGAATCGAACCCGGATCTGTAGTGATGCAGTGCCTTAGACCGCTGCACCACTCGGGAGGCCCAGCTAAAATGTATTGAGTTTGAATCTAACAGCTTGCTGTGTGGTGGATATGCAGGTTTTATAACCCATGGACTCTGTGGCTGCTCAAATGAGCTCAGTTTATCTTCACACACTAGGACAAAAAGGAAAATGGAAATTAATAGCATCCGAATCTTCTCTGGGGCTGAGAGAGCATAATGGTGAAGCTAGTGGGGGTGATAGGGACAATGTTATTATAGCCGCCTGACTCTAGCAAAAACAAAAAAGTGCCAGAAAATGTTTGTCGTGAACTCTGTGTGGGATTACAGATGAACTCTATCTACGAGGGGGAGAGAGTCCACCCTTCCACCCTGTCGTAAATCCACAAGGACAAGCGATCAACCTCCATGGGAATTTCAGATGACCCACATGCATCGTGGTGATATGCAAATGAGCAGGGCTAAAGACTAACGACTCAGAGGGAAGGGTTGCTGTGGAGCTGCTGCTGTTCCTCACATCACCACTGTCTCTCCACATTCTACAGTACTGTCTGGGATTCTGGACAAATTGACAATGTTTGTTTTTCTAGTATTTTTCTGCTGTTGTGCAGTCTCTCTCTCTCTCTCGCTCTCCTTCTCTCTCTCTCAATTTTCAACCATATATATCCCTCACTGAGTCCAAAAAACCTGCAGTTAAAATCGATGCTCAAATCCCATCTTCAGGCCTTTTCTCTGTGGATATTGGACTGTGGATATTACGGCTAACACACACACACCACTATAGACTGGAATTGATTTTCCTGGACCCGACAGACATCAATCCTGGCCCTGGAGTTTTAGGAAGTTAGTGGATTTAGGGCAGTTAGTTTCAACGTAGTTATATGTGGTAATATTGAGTGTATTGTAATTATGATGATCATGGCTGAAGATGAGCCGAGATATGACAAGATGAACGCAGTAGGTGCGTCGCTCTGACCATCGTCAGGACATTAGAATTCATGACGTGTGAATATGACGTGAGACTCTCTCAGGACCTCATAGGAAAAGGGCTGCCAGTGGCAACGGCAATGACAAGCTCATTCTGTTATATTCAGGCTCATAGACTGTCACTTACCTGTCAGCCCAGGACAGGGCAGGACAGGAGAAGATTTTACATTATGATGTGTGTGTGTGTACAATATGTGTGTGTGTATGACGTCTGTCAGTGTCTAGTCAGTCTGTCAGGTGTGTGAGACTCCCTCAGGAGCCCTTATAGGAAAAGGCTCTGGGCAGCAGAAGACTCATCTTCACATATTCAGTTTGAGACACTCACCTGTCAGCACAGGACAGGACATGGGAAGATTGATTACCGTGACCACGGGGGCCATGGTGCCCTCATCACACCTCAGTCCCAGGGGCCGTGGCCAGAGAGAGAGAGTGTTGGTCAGGTCACTGAGACGTGCCTGTCCTTCAGATCAGCCAGTGCTGTGACATTAGACAACAGCACTGCTCCCCTCCCACAGGCACACAGCCCATTAACAATGCTCACCGGGGCTACGGCCTAATGCTCACTGGGGCTATGGCCTTGTCTATATTCACTCTCTCTCTGTGTGTGTGTGTGTGTGTGTGTGTGTGTGTGTGTGTGTGTGTGTGTGTGTGTGTGTGTGTGTGTGTGTGTGTGTGTGTGTGTGTGTGTGTGTGTGTGTGTGTGTGTGTGTACAGTACGTGCATGGTCTTCACATTTTCAAAAGATCTGTACTACCTACCTGTGTGTTCCATATTCCTGCAGTCTTAAATAATGAGCCGTGTGAACTATTAAACACGTGAACTACCGTGTGTATTATTGATGATGTGGATGTGAGCAGTTTACATGCTGCTGTATGTCACTGACACGGATGTTATGAAAGATGCCACAGGGATATACTGTATTTTCCTAACTGTGGAATAGACATAGCAGGCTGAATACATCTGGAGGCCATGCAGGATACTGTCAATATTTAGCAGGATACAGCAGGGAAGCTATACATTAGGAGATAGAGCAGCATTGCCAAGCTGGATACATGCACTAGAATTTGATGTACCAGTAATCATGCATAAATGCATACTGTTAAGCAGTTGGAGAGTACCGTATTTGCACATTTAATTTCTCCATATTGAGATTCCAGTCAGGAAGTTAATCATTGATTCAAAATATGTTATGATGGCCATTGGCCACCACTTGGAGCTGATAAGGCCCTTTGAGTGATAAAATGGATTCCATTTTGTCTTTCATTATGTAGATAATGGCTGGTTCATCTGTGGTGTTGTTCCATTTCATTGTCAGTGATTGAATGGGACAGGAATTATTTCCTAGTTTTATGCACTGACGTGAAGTTACATCACGGCAGAGAGTTCTCGATGTGTCTGTGCTTGTGTGTTAGGGGAAGCATTTAAATGGGTTTGCGTCGACACTTAAGTGAGAGAGTTGAAAGGACATCAACCCGTAGGACATCTTGGATATAAGCTTTAACTACTGCCTACTAGTAACCAATTTCCTCACCAGATATTCAAGTTCACTTTCCATATTCTAGATGCAGTATGCATAATCAAAACCCTGCATAATCAATTTGGTTATGCAGATCTCAGAAAGCAGTGCCTTTGAGACATTGTGGCCTCAAAGCGTATTAATTAACATCACCAACTATACAGGGCAGTATGAACTAATAGAGCTGTGTGGTGGTGGTGCTTCAGAGGAGACAGGATAATGGAGACAGGCGCTCCAATCCCTGGCTTTCAGCAGTCAGCCACAGTAGAGTAATTGTCTCTGGTGACACTGAGACACAGCCTGATGATGTGACCACAAACACAGAGGAGAGGGGAAGGGAGGGGAGGGGAGAAGAGACCAGTTCCTCTTAATGAAGAGATGAAAGCAGCTCACATTAGAGACACAGTATCATATCATCACTGGGACACTTTGGGACACAAACCTTGCCTTCAAGAAATGTGTGTGTGTGTGGGGGGGGGGGGGGGGCTCTGTATGTTTGTGTATATATTTATAAAAGGAATGTATGCCCACACAGGTCTACTGTATTGATATTGAATCAACACATCTTGGCAAGCGATGAAGGTGCTGAGACCAATATCCAATATCCCCTCAGGCCTACAGCAGCCAGTTTAAAGCTAGAATCCTCTGTCACCCCGCCTCTGTTTGGGTAAAACGCTAAGGGATGGGGCTGGAGAAATGGAACCACTCTCAAATTCATAGACAGCGCTATGGATGCAAGGACTGACCATCCATGATATTATTAAAATGATAGTTTTACCAGAGCCATGTATTTAGTGTTATGACATTGAGGTTTCTGCATTATGATACATTTACATGACACTACAACATTCTATGGCAGCCATGTCAGCTCCCCATTAACATTACATGGGGAATATTTCAACAATGCTATGTAACTTAATATCTAGAATTAGAGCAATATTCACAACTCTAAAAGTTGGCCTAACTCTCTAAATCAGTGGTCACCAACCGTTTCTGAGTCAAGATCACTTTCGGAGTCAAAAAGCAAGCAGAGCTCTACCGCTCAGATTTGATTTTAAATGTAAGCCTCTGCAACATTATGCTAATGAAAACGAGGTTTGTGCTGTAGGCCTAAAACATTATCACAGCATATTGGTTATGCTTGGCCTGCCAATATTGTTCTTCTCAGACAATATTATATTTCAAAACGCGAGCTTCGAAAACAGAATAGATCAGTTGTTGTATCACTTGAAATAATTCACTTTTTTATTTTACTGGACTGATGGTAACAGCATCTGATGGTCAGTCTCAGCAGAGGGAGAGAGCCGCAGAGAGTCTGCCTCTCGGTCCCTGCTCTCTCCTTTCCTCTGGTGAGACTGACAAGCGAAAGGGGAAACCATCTTCCACCTGACTTTTGTTTCTGTCTCATGCACAAATTCATGTTGTTTTTATGACCAGAGAAAGTGAAATATTCCTTGATGTTAAAATAGACGCGAGCTGCTAATAGTCAAAACGGTAGGCCTATCGATACACTTGGCTACTCATTCATTGCGGATGCAGCTATAACTATTCATTGCAGATGCAGCTATAACCATTCATTGCAGATGCAGCTATAACCATTCATTGCAGATGCAGCTATAACCATTCATTGCAGATGCAGCTATAACCATTCATTGCAGCTGGTTGTAGCACAAGTGGAAGTTGTGAAAAACGCATTTTCTGTTTTGTAAAAGTGTTGTATAAAAACAGTGTTGACAGTGCTGAATAACATTTTTAACATGAACTCGCTCATAAAAGCAGCAGCTTTTTGCTGTATTCTTTGACAGTCTCTCTCTGGTCATGGTTTTAAAAGTTAGGAAATCTCACTTAAGCTAGTATCAAACTTTGCTGTGGGGTTGTGGAAGCTGTAGGCACGGTGATTTGAGTTATCCAATTGGCCAGCGCAGTAGGCACACTTGGATTAGCTCTCCAGGTCCGCCGGGTAAGCGGAGTTTGTCCATTCAGACAAATGAAATGGTTTAAAATGGGAACACATTGCCTACCCGACACACAGGGCTTCTGAATCAAGTGCATCCACCGCCAACCCAATTTAGAAAAAAGTGGGCTTTAAATCATTTTTTTATTTATTGAAAGTTTTATTCCCAACTTGTCTTGTGTTAGGTAGGGATAGCACAAGCCATGTTCGCTGCAGGTAGTGTACTGCACTGTAGTCTCCATACAGTAATGTAGTACTGGGATAATTAACAGAGCTGTATCTGTCTGTGGTGGCCCTGCCATCTGTTGAGACACCTCCCTCCCACCAACCACATACAGGTGACCATATGTGAGAAGAGTTGTGACAGATCTCAATGCGCTTTTGTTTTTCAGCTCAATATGGCGTCTTTTCACACCAGGCTTCACAATGCATCGTGAAGGGGCCTATCTCTTTTCCCCATAGATCTCTCTCCTTCTCTCTGCTCATCCACTTGTTTAATCATCCTCTCTCCATATGTTTTTCCCACCATCACATAGCTACTGCCTTCCACAGAAAATCCCCTTATCAGGCTTTAAATGAGAGAGTGGTAGGGGGACGGTATCCAACTGCTCCGTGTGTCGTAGCTGAGAAGCGGTCCTCAGGGTACAGTATATGGAGTTCTGAGGACATGGAGGGTTTTCTCTGGAATCTCTGAGTCAGGCTGCTTTCTCCAATTACCATATTGGAGTGGACGCTGATCAGATGAGCGTATCAGAGGGCATGGCGTGAGCTTCTTTATCCCTCTCTCTCCTCTCTCTTACTGTTCACCTTCAATTCTATGTTGGACATTCACTGGATCGTTAAGGTCGTCAATATTGGCAAATGTTGTCTTTCTCAGCCCCTTTGAAACCTAGGGAGCTAAAACCCTCCTCACACATAGCCACACACACCAATTTAATATCCTCAGAGTGTGAAACTGTTTCCCATTTTTCAAATTCTGTAATACTTGTCTTCACCTCTTCATTTAGTTTATTTTCTTTGAAGAAGGACTCTCCTCTGATGTACCAGGACTCTCCTCTGATGTACCAGGACTCTCCTCTGATGTACCAGGACTCTCCTCTGATGTACCAGGACTTTCCTCTGATGTACCAGGACTCTCCTCTGATGTACCAGGACTCTCCTCTGATGTACCAGGACTCTCCTCTGATGTACCAGGACTGTCCTCTTATATACCAGGACTCTCCTCTGATGTACCAGGACTTTCCTCTGATGTACCAGGACTTTCCTCTGATGTACCAGGACTCTCCTCTGATGTACCAGGACTTTCCTCTGATGTACCAGGACTCTCCTCTGATGTACCAGGACTTTCCTCTGATGTACCAGGACTCTCCTCTTATATACCAGGACTCTCCTCTGATGTACCAGGACTCTCCTCTGATGTACCAGGACTCTCCTCTGATGTACCAGGACTCTCCTCTGATGTACCAGGACTCTCCTCTGATGTACCAGGACTTTCCTCTGATGTACCAGGACTCTCCTCTGATGTACCAGGACTCTCCTCTGATGTACCAGGACTCTCCTCTGATGTACCAGGACTCTCCTCTGATGTACCAGGACTGTCCTCTTATATACCAGGACTCTCCTCTGATGTACCAGGACTCTCCTCTGATGTACCAGGACTGTCCTCTTATATACCAGGACTCTTCGCTGATGTACCAACTGAGTGCCCCCCCCTCCTTCATTGCCCAACCGTATCAAATTTCACCAATAGTTAAACGTCCTCCTATGTTCACTCGTCTGCCTGCTGTGACAAGATCAAAGCAGCAGGTACAGGAGAATCAGCAGTTTGTGCACTGCAGGCCAGGCTGTAGAATGAGGACAGCTCGCCTAAACGGCTAATGCATTTCTCCACTTTTAATTTCAAAGGATTGAGCGCAAACACAGAAAAGGCTGTGGCAGCACTGTATGTGTGCCAGTGCAGTGGGTTGTGATATCTCAGGTTCTTTTGGAGCTGGCGCTTTCACCCATGTTGTTGTTGTCACAGTCAGTCACGACCATCTTTCCCAGGGAAGGTTTGCGCTGAAAAACTTTTTCTAAGGGCACTCATCAGACATACACTGAGTATACAAAATATTAAGAACACCTGCTCTTTCCATGACATAGACTGACTAGGTGAATCCAGGTGAAAGCTATGATCCCTTATTGATGTCACTTGTTAAATCCACTTCATTTAGTGTAGATGAAGGGACAGACAGGTTAAATAAAAAATGTTAAGCCTTGGGACAACTGATACATGGATTGTGTGCCATTCAGGCTGCAAGAACAAATATTTAAGTGCCTTTGAACGGGGTATGATAGTAGGTGCCAGGCGTAGGGCTGTTGCGGTGACTGTATTTCCGCCACACTGGCAGTCATGAGTCATGACCACAGTAAAATTCCATGTGACCATTGAGTCACGGTCTCCTTTTACGTATGCTCTCTGGACATGCTTTGGTAGTACGCAACTTGCTAATGACCATCAGGTCCTAACTGCCTGCTACTCAAGGCGTCTATTGTCCCTCCAACCACTCTGACATCACTGCAAATGCAATCAAAACACTTACAATCAAAACAGTATCATGCTTTTACAACTCACCTCACTTTGATGATCCATTTGAAAACAGTGGTCATTGTGGATGTTGTATCAAAGCCTAACACAACAAAATGGACAGTGCTTTCTAAGGTGGTGACTAACTCAAAACAACCTTACGCATATTAAAGCTGATGCATCGGCTTATGAGCCTGAATTAAAATGATGATTGTGCCGTTATACAATACATAGCCTACCGCATATTACGCATGGCAGAAAAACATCAAACAAAACTGATTTAAGATGTCTGGTACATAATTGGTCTAGCCTATACTCCAGAATTAAACACATTGGACTGCATTATTATGCATACTGGATGGACTGGTTACCTTCTGCTATACTCCAAACTGTCTATCAATGAGTCTGGGAGAGAACATATAGCCCTAGGCTATTCTGTTGGTTCATTGATTCTGCAATGTTACAAATTAAGCACTGGGTAGCTGCAGGAACAGGGCTGGAGAGCTCATGCATACAGAGGTTGTGCAGAATATCACCTGTCACGCAGCGAGAGCATGCTCCTCAAATACTGGTTGATGCATGGAGTGAAATAAGTGGGCCATTTTAAATCTAAACTAATGTAGCATATTAGTAAAGATTAAATTGAGAATAGTCTGATGGGTGAAAATATGATGAGAGAACAGCAGCCTGAGGCAAGGAACAGAGCACAAGCTTTTTTTTACGACTTTCTCACATCATCAATAGCCTATAGTCGCATCATACCATCAGACCATATATGTTTTGATTTCTATGACATTCTAAGTTTTGTATCACTCACAACTAAAGTTGCCAAATAACTCTAAATCTAGCATATACGACCTGTTTCAAATGATAACTTTTACGCTGCGCAACTCAATGTTAGGAAGGTGTTCCTAATGTTTGGTGTACTCAGTCTTCCCTGTGGCTCAGTTGGTAGAGCATGGTGTTTGCAACGCCAGCATGGTGTGTGCAACGCCAGGGTTGTGAGTTCGATTCCCACGGGGGACCAGTACAAAAAAAAAAATATGCATGAAATGAAATGTATGCATTCGCTACTGTAAGTCACTCTGGATAAGAGCGTCTGCTAAATGACTAAAATGTAAAATGTAAATGTAGCTCAGTAGCTGACAACAGTTTCCACTTCAGATCTGTGAAGAGCCACTGGCCCAGTGCAGCCACTCCCAGACCTGTGAAGAGCCACTGGCCCAGTGCAGCCACTCTCAGACCTGTGAAGGGCCACTAGCCCAGTGCAGCCACTCTCAGACCTGTGAAGAGCCACTGGCCCAGTGCAGCCACTCTCAGACCTGTGAAGAGCCACTGGCCCAGTGCAGCCACTCCCAGACCTGTGAAGAGCCACTGGCCCAGTGCAGCCACTCCCAGACCTGTGAAGAGCCACTGGCCCAGTGCAGCCACTCTCAGACCTGTGAAGGGCCACTGGCCCAGTGCAGCCACTCTCAGACCTGTGAAGAGCCACTGGCCCAGTGCAGCCACTCTCAGACCTGTGAAGAGCCACTGGCCCAGTGCAGCCACTCTCAGACCTGTGCCACAGAGACCACAGGCTCAAATCCTGGTCATATGTCCATCGAAATACACTGGAAAATTCTTGTTGCATTTTTACCCTTGGTTTGACTTTCTTGCTCTTTAATGGATAAACCTATTTTTGTCTCCCTTTAGTCTGCTTTCTACGGCTATGCAAGCTGAGGTCTTTATGATGGGAGCACCTCAGTAGAGCAGTGATTCACTAGCTTTAATGGTACTTGAACTTCCCAAGCGTTATGGCTACATACTGTAACGAGACACAACTATTCCCTCTGAGCCACATCTAATTAGTGGAAAGCACAGAATACACCTTCAGTCAGTGTCATTTAGCATGCAGTGACACATTTCATTTCACATGACATATTCATCTCCAGAGAAAGTTTTCGGTGCAGTTTGTAATGTTACTACCTCACCTCCAGATCCATGCGTGGGTATAGTTTGTTGAGGTTACATAGCGCTCTAAAACATACAGAATAAGTTAACTTTCTGAGCTTTAGAGCTGGAATAATAAATATAAACATTGTAGTCATGGCAACTGCTGTGCAGAAATGATTGCTATTTGTCTATCAGGTAATCAGTATTATTGTGGAACATTTAATGCCGTCAAACTCAACTCTAGACCTCGAAGCCAGTTCCCCTGCGTATTTCCATTCTTCCCCTCTAATCAGGGATTTAGACCTGGAACACCAGGTTTGTGCAATTAATGATCAGGTAGAACAGATATCCACCAGGCTCCGGACCTCGTAGGGTAAGAGTTGAATACCCCTGATTTAGTGCTTGATGACTTGATTCACATTTGAGGCCATAATAATCTATTATGGGCAATGCGAATTAAATGAGTGGTTTATTTCATCAAACTCAAAATGTATCACTGACAATGTCATGCTGCCTTGTGGGAGGCATGTCGTTCTGAAACTCATTACTTTCATAAGATTGGACCATAAAGTGAGGTGGCTGATTTAGGCAGGTAGCAGATGATGTTGCTTGTTGACATGCCCATGAAAACAATGTTATTTACTTCAAACCTCTGTAAAACTTAACAGGCTCTCTGCTATCCCCTCACTTCAATCCTTTCTGTCCACCACAGATAATAGTCCTCACAGTTTATTTACAAATGGCACAAATAACCACTCAGCATTCACAGGGAGCCATGCTGCCTCATCTGCATTCTAGTTATCTAATCTACTCTGTCCTTCACATCTAATCCAGCATGTTGTCCGCTGTAGCTGAACCAACGACTCTCTTCAAATGATCAATTCATAAGGGCTTTGCATAAAGTGTGCCATTTTCCATGGGGCCTAATAGCATGTTGCAGAGCAGGGAGGTTTTGAAAAAAATGTGTGGCCAACCAAAGCTGGTTAATGAGGACCAGTGGAGTGCTGCAGTGGTTTACGGGCCAACAGCCACACGAGTGGGCTGGCTCTTCATCCAGACGGCCCACATTACAGGAAGGCTCTGCAGTAGACCCTTATCTCCTGATGTGTTGCTGGAGCAGAGGAAAGGGCTGGAAGAGGTTCAAATAGAATGAAGGAGAAACCCTGATGTGATGTGGATGTCCAAAGAGGGGTCAGACCAGGCAGCTTTCTGTTAATGAAAGAAGATATTGTTGATCGTCTGTTTTTTGTGTTTGACTTGGAGGTATTGTATTTCTCAGAAGATAGATATTTCAGAGGGTTTTGAGAGCGAGACTTCATGATTTGCATTATAGGAGGAAATGTTCAGAATGGTAATCACTTGCAGTGCAAGATTTGATTCCATAAAATAGTGACTCTATTTAATGACTTTAGGAACAGCTATAGTTATGTATCAGTGGAAGCACATTGCATATTCACCCACTGTGTCATCTATTACAGTTTTTGGTCTGTTTGTAAATGTATAAATGCTTTAACTGTCATACTCTCAGTTGAGTGTTTAGTTAGACTTGGAACTCTAGGGTACAGTATGTGCCAAATGATAAAACCGTATCTACATGTCTTCCTGAAACCTCTATGATGTAGTCGAGGCCAGTCAGTTGGAATTGCTCCACCCACTGCCAGAGATTGTATGTAAATGTTCCTTTTTTATGAGCGAATATGATGTCCTAACATGAACGACTTGCTCAGGGAGGTAAATTACAATCAGACCCTATAGTAATAGCAGGCCCGACACAAGGATGACATGCCTGAGGGGACTTTTTAAATCCATGGGAGGAACAACTATTGCTGTTTTAGAGCCTGATAGCACAAAGTAGATTGGTCCTACTGCTGTTCAAATGTTAACAAATTGATCTGAAATGGATCCGTACACATTGCTTTCTACACGGAACAAAAATAGAAATGTAACATGTAAAGCTGAAATAAAAGATCCCAGAAATGTCCCATATGCACAAAAAGCTTATTTCTCTAACAGAGCATTTTTCCTTTGCCAAGATAATCAATCCACCTGACAGGTGTGGCATATCGAGAAGCTGATTAAACAGCATGAACATTACACAGGTGCACCTTGTGCTGGAGACAATAAAAGGCCACTCTAAAATGTGCAGGTTTGTCACGCAACACAATGCCACAGATGTCTCAAGTTTTGAGGGATTGTGCAATTGGCATGCTGACTGCAGGAATGTCCAACAGAGCAGAGGATTTGGCAGTACGTCCAACCGGCCTCACAACCGCAGGCCACGTGTATGGTGTTGTGTGGGCCACTGATGTCTGCTGATGTCAACATTGTGAACAGAGTGCAACGGTGGGGTTATGGTATGGGCAGGCATAAGCTACTGACAGCTAAACCGCTAGCATTTTATCAATAGAAATTTGAATGCACAAAAATGTCATGACGAGATCCTGAGGCCCATTGTGAGCCCTATTTTTTTTTTATTATCTGTGACCAACAGTTGCATATCTGTATTCCCAGTTGTAAAATCAATAGATTAGGGCCTAATTCATTTATTTCAATTGACTGATTTCCTCATATGTACCGTAACTCACTAAAATCATTGAAATAGTTGCATGTTTTGTTTATATTTTTGTTCACTATATAATAAAACAAGAAAGATATGTGCCGTATTACATCATGTGTATCTGAAATGCAGCCGTAGCTGCAGTAGGCCTACACATAATTTTGCCTACCAGCACGCCCAGATCAGCTCGACAGGATGAGCACCACTGGCTATCAAAGATTCTTACAGGCTTCATAGCTTAAACTTCAATCATTACAACTATAGGCTACATTTCTGTCAAATTTGTGACACTACGCAATGAGCGTAACCCAGCCACCACTTCTCCAGGTGAGCAATATTTTCTGTGTGGGAGAGTTTCACAAAAGCAAACTAAATCAAGCTAAGTGCATATTCTATAGTCATACAGTGGGGGGAAAAAGTATTCGATCCCCTGCTGATTTTGTACGTTTGCTCACTGATAAAGAAAGGATCAGTCTATAATTTTAATGGAAGGTTTATTTGAACAGTGAGAGACAGAATAACAACAAAAAAATCCAGAAAAACGCATGTCAAAAATGTTATAAATTCATTTGCATTTTAATGAGGGAAATAAGTATTTGACCCCCTCTCAATCAGAAAGATTTCTGGCTCCCAGGTGTCTTTTATACAGGTAACGAGCTGAGATTAGGAGCACACTCTTAAAGGGAGTGCTTCTAACCGCAGCTTGTTACCTGTAAAAAAGCCACATTTCCACAGAAGCAATCAATCAATCAGATTCCAAACTCTCCACCATGGCCAAGACCAAAGAGCTCTCCAAGGATGTCAGGGCAAGATTGTAGACCTACACACGGCTGGAATGGGCTACAAGACCATCGCCAAGCAGCTTGGTGAGAAGTTGACAACATTTGGTGCAATTATTCGCAAATGGAAGAAACACAAAAGAACGGTCAATATCCCTCGGCATGGGGCTCCATGCAAGATCTCACCTCATGGGGTTGCAACGGTCATGAGAACGGTGAGGAATCAGCCCAGAACTACACGGGAGGATCTTGTCAATGATCTCAAGGCAGCTGGGACCATTGTCACCAAGAAAACAATTGGTAACACACTACACCGTGAAGGACTGAAATCCTGCAGCGCCCGCAAGGTCCCCCTGCTCAAGAAAGCACATATACATGCCCGTCTGAAGTTTGCCAATGAACATCTGAATGATTCAGAGGACAACTGGGTGAAAGTGTTGTGGTTAGATGAGACCAAAATGGAGCTCTTTGGCATCAACTCAACTCGCCGTGTTTGGAGGAGGAGGAATGCTGCCTATGACCCCAAGAACACCATCTCCACCGTCAAACATGGAGGTGGAAACATTATGCTTTGGGGGTGTTTTTCTGCTAAGGGGACAGGACAACTTCACCGCATCATTTGACGGGCCATGTACTGTCAAATCTTGGGTGAGAACCTCCTTCCCTCAGCCAGGGCATTGAAAATGGGTCCTGGATGGGTATTCCAGCATGACAATGACCCAAAACACAAGGCCAAGGCAACAAAGGAGTAGCTCAAGAAGAAGCACATGAAGGTCCTGGAGTGGCCTAGCCAGTGTCCAGACCTTAATCCCATAGAAAATCTGTGGAGGGAGCTGAAGGTTCGAGTTGCCAAACGTCAGCCTCAAAACCTTAATGACTTGGAGAAGATCTGCAAAGAGGAGTGGGACAAAATCCCTCCTGAGATGTGTGCAAACCTGGTGGCCAACTACAATAAACGTCTGACCTCTGTGATTGCCAACAAGGGTTTTGCCACCAAGTACTAAGTCATGTTTTGCAGAGGGGTCAAATACTTATTTCCCTCATTAAAATGGAAATAATTTCATAACATTTTTGACATGCGTTTTTCTGGATTTTTTTTTGTTATTCTGTCTCTCACTGTTCTTATAAACCTACCATTAAAATTATAGACTGATCATTTCTTTGTAAGTGGGCAAACGTACAAAATCAGCAGGGGATCAAATACTTTTTTCCCCCCACTGTAGCTGATGTGACATGTCCTACCTGACAGTACCCAATTTGAATCTGCCGCAAATAAGAGTGAAAACCTATTCTGAGAGCAACACATTATAGCAAGAGAACAGGGAGGGGGCAAAAAGTAGGCTATGAGTCGTTTTCATAGTATTGACACCACTTTTACAGTAGCCTATCACACAACAACTGTGTACTGCAAATGAAAGATAACAGAGTGAAAGTTGGCCTACTTCTTTTAGTAGGCTACATACAGTATTGGTCCCATTACCGCGACAAACAACATTTACAAAAATGTAGTCCTATCTGAAATGCAGCCATATACACAACAACTGTTGTGAAGAGAAGCCCTGTGAAGACTGGTAGCCCAAGATGTGCTCATTAAAACAGCACACACTGTATCCATCTATTCAGGACCATGGACAGAAGGTTACTACCAGTCAGCGCGATGAAAGGATATAGTTAGATGCACTGCCCATTTCAGCACCACCGGAGTGGACAACTGGACAACAGGAGCACTGTACTAGGGCTCACCTCAGATCACAACCAATAGATTGGTCATTTTTGTATTTTTTTTTATTTCACCTTTATTTAACCAGGTAGGCCAGTTGAGAACAAGTTCTCATTTACAACTGCGACCTGGCCAAGATCAAGCAAAGCAGTGTGACAAAAAACAACACAGAGTTACACATGGAATAAACAAAAGTACAGTCAATAACACAATAGAAAAATCTATATACAGTGTGTGCAAATGGAGTAAGGCAATAAATAGGCCATCGTAGCGAAGTAATTACAATTTAGCAAATTAACACTGGAGTGATAGATGTGCAGATGATGATGTGCAAGTAGAAATACTGGTGTGCAAAAGAGCAAAAAAGTAAATAAAAACAATATGGGGATGAGGTAGGTAGTTGGATGGGCTATTTACAGATGGACTGTGTACAGCTGCAGCAATCGGTAAACTGCTCAGATAGCTGATGCTTAAAGTTAGTGAAGTCTCCAACTTCAGCGATTTTTGCAATTCGTTCCAGTCACTGTCCCTATATCCATCAAATAACAGAAACCTGTATATCTATCAATAGCAATTGGACCCGCAAAAGCAAGCAGTGACATTAAGAATCACAAATAAATCTCAAATATTAGTTAGAGTAAAAAGCAAAGGCCTAAACTATACATTACATTAAAAAATGAATAATATTTCTGTCACAGGGGCCAGGGCCATAAAGGTTGTAGCTTACCAACTGTAGCCTCCTCCATGCTGTGTTAAACCTCATGAGAAGTTTCTGATTCCATTCTCCTGCTGGACAACTGGACAAGCTCAGCTGTTCATTGATCTGATGTAACATGCTACGTCTGTGTTCACTGAATACGTTCTTCAGGGTAGAGAAGGAATTTCCACACATTGCTGTAGAAACATGTTAATCCATGGTTCAGTGCCTAAAGCACAGTCGGCATTGCTGACAAAGACCCGCTGTATCTTTTAGGAACACTGAGTGGGGTCCATTTGTTGTTGCTGGCTGTGGTGGCGAAATTTCACTTTGCAACAATGTGCGAGACACAATGAACTCTGTTTCCACTGGTTCAGTTTGGGTTAGATCCAGCAGTTTGTCAGGTGCTACTGGCTGGGGTAACGGAGGTGCCGGTACTCTTTGTGATGCTACCCTCGTGCTGCTGATGCTAGGCCCTGGCTCTTCTCCATCTTGTTGGTCAGCAGGCAACGTGGGGGATGGGTGGGTATTACATTTCCTGCCAGGCTCCTCAACCTCGGTGGTCAGGCCAGCAGGCTACACAGTGAGCTCGGTATACCTCTCTACATGGTGGTCCTCAGTCCTGTTGCTGTTGGCAGTGCCCAGCCATGTTCAGATATCCATGCTGATCAAAGCTTAGCCAGCTATAAATATTCAGCGTGCTGCTACCAGAACTTAACAAAGCTAGTAGCTGCTAGCTAGTCTATTATTAACTGTCTGCAAAAGGGAACAACTTTTTTCACTCTCTGTGAGAGAAAAAAACGTCAATTTGAACCTGCCCTGGGTGGGATCCAATGAGCTTCCTTATCAAGGTAATGAAGGTGGCACCTCATGACATTGCATGGCTAGGTGCCCAATCAGAATGCATCTGGGGGATTTTACATTAGTGCCCCCTCCCTCCCCTTTCCTCAGATCTCGAGCACACACCTGGCTTATAGCCTTTGTCCTGGTCTGCGCTACTGGTAGTCCCAGCGGCGCTACACTGGAAAAACCGGGCATTGTAATTCATATACCATTTGTTATGTTTATGGGGAAACAAAACTGGGGGGGGGGGGGGTGCACACATTCTATCTGGGGGGTCCATGCCAGGCTTTGCCAAGCCATAGAGCCAGTCCTCCTTCCATGTCAACGTGACCACATTAAGTCTGAATTCTATTACTTAGATTATTTTTACATTATACAAAGGTCGTTATTGTAATAGCTCCTTATAGTGCTGCCCCTTTCACACTGAGTGTTATTTAAATGTCTTTGAGTTTCATGACTCATTCACAGTTGGTACTCAGCACAACGTTCTCTATCATAGACTACAGCTCTCTAAATACAATGCTTTTGCAGCAATGACATACTGATTTGTTTTAATCCAAAATAACTAGCCGTACACATTTAGTAGATAATATTATTCCTATGAAAGGCTCTGAAATATCTTCTATTTCTGTTTCTATGCAGAAATATAACTGTTCGAATAATCTTACAATGATATTTCTCTCTCACTTTTCTCAATGTACCTAAATATTGTCTGGGTCGTCCCAAATTGTGTGATTCTATTAGGATTGTTCAGTCTGAGTAATTATCTCAGTTTTCCAACACGAATGACGCTGGACACTGGCTGTTTAGAGCACTGTAAACGGTTATTAACTGTGACCCAAATAACTGCTATGAACGATACTCGCGTTATGAGCCATACTAGTGATGCCAACTGAAGGAGCAGACAGTGTGCTCTAAAACACAGCCTACAAACCATTAACCTAGTACTTTCATGCCTGAGCACGCTAGGAAGCTGCAGCTCACAAAGAGAAAAAAGCTAACAGCTGAAATCAAACAGGGAGACATGGAACAGAGAAGAGTGCAGTCGGATTGATTTGTCTCGCTCTCTCTTGCTGTTATTGTGTGTGTGCCGTGTTAACATCTTCAAGGGCACAGATTCACAAGCAGGAGGTAATCCAAGACTTGCCAAAGTGGACGAGAGAAGGGGAACATAATGGAGAATGAACGGCTTTACATTTCAGATGAATGCTCCTCATCGCATCTCTCTAAATCGTGTGTTCTCTCTCGCAAACACACACATAAACACCATTGGCATGAAGAATTCATGGGATGGTAAAAGTAATGAAGAGCTTGCTTTGATCACTCTGGTGTTTGAGCTCTTTGGTTGCCCTTTCTGTGTGCCTGTATGTGATGTTAGTGAGGCCCCTCTGGCCAGATCAAAAATACATCCACACTGGCCGTCTCCATCTCCCGAGCCTCTGCCCACTAACACGGGAGCATGCGTGAGGATGATGAAGAGGCTGGAATTGTGCTGTTAACTCATGCATGCAGCACCATGCTCGGTTAAGCACATTTCTCATTCTGTTTGCCTGGCTTATAAATCACTTCTCTGTAATTAGTTTACTCCGAATGAATGTTTCAAAGCAGTAATTGCATGTGATTCAGACACAATAGGCTACACAGTCTAGAGACTCGTTGAATTGTTATTTGGTTCTCAGGAATTATGTTTATAAAGAGGCACCAAAGAGTGGTGTGAAACAATATGTTCCCTTAAGGAAGTCCATACTTTATAGAAAATAAATGTTTTCATCTATCTTACTTTGCTGTTGTAAATGTCATGTTTTTGCCAAAGAACCTGTTAGACTGAAGCAGGTGGAAATGGAAGAGCAGCAACTGCAGGAGTCTGGTTGAGCCAACATGTTATTACCATCCCACTGTATGGGCTTTTAGCAGATCCATGAAAGGTCTGTAATAGATAATGTTACTCTAGAGGTTTGGCTGGAAGGTCACGAGAGAGGAATGGCTAACAGCAACAGATTTGGCATATTTTTATTTACGCCCTCACTTTCTTTCTCTCCTGAGAGATTGAAAACACTGTGGGACAGTGTTGATCTAATGCAGGTAACCTTTAACAAGCCTCATTACTGCTGAGCCTGGGCCCACGATGTCTCTGACCTTTAGGAAGCTACCTACTCCCTCGAGGAACAGCGCCTCTATCTGGTGAAGAAAGAGGGGAAAAAAGAAGAATGAAAAATGTCCACAAAAGGCTCATGAATATTCCTCACGCCACGCCACTCCCCCAACCTCACACCTCTCCTATCGCTGGGCAGGCAGATTGCAGGCAGATTGCATGAAGAGATACAGATACATCTGAGAGCATTATGCTGGTTTCCACTAGATTCCACAGCCACAAAGTCAAGATTGGAAATACCGAAAAATGTAATAAATGTAAACAAAAATGAGCTTTTGGGGCTTCATTTAAGGTTAGGGTTAGGCATAAGGTTAGCAGTGTGGATAAGGTTTAAAATCAAATTTGAAGAACATACATTTTTGAAATAGGCGGGTTTATGACTTTGTGGCTGTGGAAGCTAGTGACGACCCATGATGCTGTTTTCATCAGAACCATTTCAATCTCTCTCCGAGATGATAATGACCAGCACTTACATGGTGGCAGCAGTCCAAAACTCCAGACCTCCTGACAGTGTTTTCACAGGGGGCTCGAAGGATGCAATAACCCTCCATCCACCATGGATCTCATGCATATCACTTACCAGGATCTTGACCAGATGGTCACCTGAGTGTTGATGTGGAAAATATTTTGTTTTGCAAGAGAATTAAGTGCCTACACGTTGGCGCCATGGAGCGACTTTGAGTTGCAGTTTTTGGCCAAGTGAGCAATTGGATGTTTGAATAGGTAGATTAGATGTTTCATGGGGCAAGGACTGGGCACAGTACATCAAGCTGGTAAATGTAACCATCTTAGATCAGTGTTAGTCTGTCTGTCTAATATCTTCTCGGGACTATGGGTTGATATAACAGCTGATAAGTCCATTTGGCAGTAGTGTGTTGTGTTTGGTCCAAACTGAAGAGTGCCACTCCTGATCTAGTCTATATGGATTGCCAAGGTGTTCCTCTACCTCCACTCAGGACCTAGACCAGACCCATGTGAGGAGAACATAATGCTCTAAAATGGGATATGGGCTGGACCCAGTGAATTGAGCCTGCTAGTTGGTACAGTTAACTCATATTTGTAGTTAGTATTCAAATGGGCCTCCGTTTTGTTCAAGAGATGACTTCAATCCTGACCCAAAAATGTGTCAAAAACGTATGGTCCTGCCAATTCCGGATGTAACGGTTATGGGCTTTCAAATAAAATGCAAATTGGAAATCTGTTCCAGTCAGTTCAATCTGGAAGAATAATTTGAGCTCATCTTTAATTCATGGGGGTGCTAACAGTACTGCGGTAGGCCAATCCTCTCTCTGCACCATTCTAGGAGCCCATTCCAAGAAAGGGTCAACTCTTCCTAGGAGAAACAGCTGGACACAAACCTACCACCAAGTCTCCTCCGCTTCAGCCTCCTCTCTTGCCGCTACCCCCGATCTCCCCCTGCAGAATCGTCTCACAACAAGACGCATGAAGATTTAATGATGGACACTATCGCTGCTTCACTGCCCAGAGGTAATGACGCAGCAAGTTCAGCAGGTTCATGAGACAGATGTTAAGTGGGATAAATGTTTGTGTCCAGTAGGAACGGAGACGAATGGAAGACGGGGGTATTAAGCTAATGCCAGCCTGGAGCCTTCAAGCTGGCAGGAGATTTGAAGAGGAAAAAGAGAACTTCCAACTGAGTTTGTTTTCTTTTGTTTCCTAATGATCACACCAGGATATTTCTATGGTGTCAGAGTTTAAATATTCTCCCCGGGCCAAGTTGTTGTGTTTTTGTATGGCACCATGAGAGATTTGAGAGGTTGGAATAGGTTAGGAATCCTACAAAGCTCGAGTGACAGTGTAAAGCACACTTCATGAAATAAATAAAGCATGTATTAATGAGGAATTGGGAGGGTGGGTGTGGAATGTGCTACAATTGCACAACCCGAGTGCAAGCTGTTCACTGTAGAGATTTGAAGCGCTCCAACTATACAGTATGTCTGTCCCTGACGCTTGCCTCTGCCAAAGATAACTAGTCCTCTCCATCTCTCAGCTCCCCTTATCTTTTTGCTCAGATCCTTGCCAACATCATACTTGATATTTCCAGCACTCTCCATTATCTTTTTCTGTTGTTTTTTAAAATATACTATTCACCTTTTCTCTACCATTCCCTTTCTCCTTAAAGACAGACATGATGTTTTGTGAAGACATGTTAGTAGAGCCTCTGTACTCTGAATGCGTCCATCCATCGTTCATAGCAACTGGAAGATATCAGGGTCACCTAGTCCATTTCAACTGTGAAGAGACACATACATTTTTATGCATTTTGTATTGTATATTGTATTGTATTGTATTATGTATTGTATTATGTACAGTGCATTCGGAAACAATTCAGACCCCTTGACTTTTTCCAAATGTTGTTACTTTACAGCCTTATTCTAAAATGGATTAAATAAAGTAAAATCCTCAGCAATCTACACACAATACCCCATAATGACAAAGTGAAATTAGGTTTTAGACATTTTTGCAAATTCATAAAAGATTTAAACATAAATACCTATTTACTTAAGTATTCAGACCCTTTACTATAATACTTGAAAATGAGCTCAGGTGCATTCTGTTTCCATTGATCATCCTTGAGTTGTTTCTACAACTTGATTGGAGTCCACTTGTGGTAAATTCAATTGATTGGACATGATTTGGAAAGGCACACACCTGTCAATAAGGTCCCACAGTTGACAGTGCATGTCAGAGCAAAAACCAAGCCATGAGGTCGAAGGAATTGTCTGTAGAGCTCCAATACAGGATTGTGTAAAGGCACAGATACCAAACAATTTCTTCAGTATTGGTACCAAACAATTTCTTCAGTATTGTAGGTCCCCCAGAACACAGTGGTCTCGATCATGCTTAAATGGAAGAAGTTTGGAACTACCAAGACTCTTCCTAGAGCTGGCTGCCCGGCCAAACTGAGCAATCTGTGGAGAAGGGCCTTGCTCAGGGAGGTGACCAAGAACCCAATGGTCACTCTGACAGAGCTCCAGAGTTCCTCTGTGGAGATGGGAGAACCTTCCAGAAAGACAACCATTCTCTGTAACACTCCACCAATCAGGCCTTTAT
Source organism: Salmo salar (assembly GCF_965601325.2). NCBI lineage: Eukaryota > Metazoa > Chordata > Actinopteri > Salmoniformes > Salmonidae > Salmo > Salmo salar. The sequence goes on along the minus strand of NC_138296.1, from coordinate 30,833,246 downwards.
GGTGGAGTGGCCAGACGTAAGCCATTCCTCAGTAAAAGGCACATGACAGCCCGCTTGGAGTTTGCCAAAAGGCCCCTACAGACTCTCAGACCATGAAAAATAAGATTCTCTGGCCTAATGAAACCAAGATTGAACTCTTTGGCCTGAATGCCAAGCATCACGTCTGGAGGAAACCTGGCAACATCCCTAAGGTGAAGCATGGTGGTGGCAGCATCATGCTGTGGAGATGTTTTTCAGCGGCAGGGACTGGGAGTCTAGTCAGGATCGAGGGGAAGATGAATGGAGCAAAGTACATAGAAATCCTCGATGAAAATCTGCTGCAGAGCACTCACGACCTCAGACTGCGGGCGAAGGTTCACCTTCCAACAGGACAACGACCCTAAGCACACAGCCAAGACAATGCAGGAGTGGCTTTGGGACAAGTCTCTGAATGTCCTTGAGTGGTCCAGCCTGAGCCCGTACTTGAACCAGATCGAACATCTCTGGAGAGACCTGAAAATAACTGTGCAACGACACTCCCCATCCAACCTGACAGAGCTTGAGAGGATCTGCAGAGAAGAATGGGAGAAACTCCCAAAATACAGGTGTGCCGAGCTTTTAGCGTCATACCCAAGAAGACTTGAGGCTGTAATCGCTGCCAAAGGTGCTTCAACAAATACTGAATAAAGGGTCTGAATACTTATGTAAAAGTGATATATTTTTTTTTATTTGTAATACATTTGCAACAATTTCTACAAACCTGTTTTTGCTTTGTTAGTATGGGGTGTTTTGTGTAGATTGATGAGTAAATAAATGGAATCCATTTTAGAATAAGGCTGTAAAGTAACAACATTTGGGAAAAGCCAAGGGGTCTGAATACTTTTCGAATGCACTGTATGTGATACGTGGTTGGGATACGACTGTGATATGTAGTTGTCTCGCCTGGCTATCTTAAGCTGAATGCACTTGCTGTGGGTCGCTCTGGATGGGAGCAGCTGCTGAATAGCTACATTGTAATATAAATATAGTGCCTTAAGGTATTCACACCCCTTGACTTTTCCACAATTTGTTTTGTTACAGCCTGAATTTATAATGGAATAAATTGAGAATGTTGGTCACTGGCTTACACACAATACTTCATAATGTCAAAGTGGAATTATGTTTTTAGAAATTTTTATAAATTAATCAAAAATGAAAATCTGTAATTGCTTGAGTCAATAAGTATTCAACCTCTTTCTTATGGCAATAATAAGTTTGGGAGTAACAATTTGTGACTCGTCTCAGGAAACTAGGTGTATGTCGCACGTCACTACTTCACAGGAAAGCCAAAATATGTTTTTTGGCAGAAATGCGTTCTGGAACATGTGAACTTTCATGAGCTTTAATAACAAACTTGTATGTCATCTGTAAATACCATTACAATTCTTAAATTACAAGCCTAGTTGGTTTAGCCACAGAAAAAGTCAGCAACCTTCCCACTAGCCTTGATTGGCTGAAATAATGAGTGGGATGGAGAGAGATGTGTTTGGATTGGTCTGCCATGTAGCACAATTCTGTTTATTTGAACTGGTCAGTATGTGTTAGGTAATCGTTTCTAACGCGGCGTTTAAAAAAATATATAGAGTAGTAGAACTGCATAAGTGTTGCTCTCTACTTTCTGGAGGACTGAATTTTGAAATCATTGGAATTAGTGTATGATAGCTAAGGAGATGTTGCCGTTTGATTGCAAATTTGCTGACGGAGTGGAAAAGAGAACACACAGAAGGCTGTTGTAAAACCTGTCTCCAGATTGCATCTTCAAACTAAGGGCAACCATGGCATCTGTGACAGAGAAGGAGAAGCATCCATCCATGTATACGGGTAAGATAGTCCAGCTAGCTACATTTTCAGATATTACACGTTTTTAATTTTGTCAGAAAGTTGTTTTCATTTCAAGTTAAAGTGTACTGTTAGCTAGATAGCTAACGTTAGTTGGCTGGCTCACTAACGCTACTTGTATGATCTGTGTAGTGTACAGCCATTTGCTTTGCTAGGTATAGCCTAACGTTAACTAGCTAACATTGAACCCTGTTGGTTAGCTACTTGCAGATTCATGCAGGGTAGTAACGTCATGAGTTGGGATTATGGTTCATTGTTTTGCTAGCTAGCTACATGTCTTAACAAAAGACTCCACTATGCAAGATTCCATTTCAATAGAATGTTCATGATGTCACTGCGACACGACAGCTGTTGATAGATGTAGCTTGTAAATTCGCTCTGGCTATCTACTCCGATTTCAGAGCACTCTCGTCTGAGTATGCCAGAGTGCAGAATAATTTACGAATTTACGAATGCTCAATACCCATTGAATATGGCCGGAGTCAGTAAACATTAGCAAAAAGCGTAATTAAATTGTTGCCAGCAGCACAGTTGCAGTCACCAACGCTCTGGATAACAGCCTAACCAGCTCTACTAGGGTGAGTAAAATGGTCAGAGTGAGCTGTTCTCTGAATCGAGCTGGTCGGCCACATTTGCTTACCAAGTCACATTATAAATTGCATGGACTCTATGTGCAATAATAGTGCTTAACATTATTTTTTTTACGACACCTCATCTCTGTCCCCCATACTTACAGTTATCTGTAAGGTCCCTCAGTCGAGCAGTGAATTTCAAACACATATTCAACCACACAGACCAGAGAGCCAATGGGCTCTATTTTATGGGCTCTATTTTCGGCTGGCGTTAAGGCAGAGCTAGTTTGCAATTGTGTCATGTAAAAACTGGTGCACTGGCATTTTCTAGCCCTAATGCCAGGTTCAGCAATTTACCTGTGTTGTATCAGCTCGCTTGCGCTCAGATGGGAGGGAGGGACATATTTGGGGTTTGTCCTTAAAAACATGATGCAAAGTGCTAATTTCAAGCAGCACTGATAGGGATATTTAAGACCAACAAAAAGCTGGTTTTAGCGGTAACGTAGCTGGTTATGGCATGAATTTTGACAGTAGAAACGTAGCCTATCCAGCTGTGACGTACAGTGCGTATATGCTAATGAAACAATACTAGCCTGATGTGCTTTAGGAGCCTGTATACTTTGTATTTAGAAAAAAATTAAAACCAAGCATAGCCTCCCCTCATCTCAATGAAGGCTTTTTTTTTTGGTCTGCCCAATGCAGTCGTGAAGTAGTCAAAACTGTTGATAAAGGGTTTGGCGCTTGAGACAGCTTGGAAATAAATCTTAATCACCACAACTTAATTAAAATATCAAGTTTGAGAGGAGTAAAACAGTGAGCTGACATTTCCTTTTTATCTGTGCATTGCAGGCACCCACACATTCTTTTAGCCATGCAGGTCCCGTTTTGGACATGTGTAAACGCCCTCCATGATGTAGGCTTCGAGTCTATGCCCATCATGAAAGGAGAGATGAGAACCTCAGTCAATAGGGTGAACCTCTAATTTATAATGTATCTATAACCTGTAAAAGTAGCTTGTTTTACCTTTCATACAGTATGCTCAAAACCCAAGCCGTCCCTTAGGCCTAATATAAAGGCTGGTTCAACAGCAATGCCTGTCTTTTTTATCCTGGTGATTTTATAATATTATTAGATTTTACATGTATTTATTCTTGTTGTTGTTTTTGGTTACATTTTATTACAACTAAACTTATTAATTATACCTTCTTGGTATTATGGTGACAACGTCCATTGCACGCGTGCAATGAAACGTCTGTAGATGTGTGAATGCTATCTGGTCTCTGAAATGGTTCCGATTATGTTAGGAAAACATAGGCCTATTTGGGAGCAGTATAACGGTGAGTGGACATTCTCCCTTTCAATTTATATATGATATTAGTCCAGCTACTGTATGTGCGTAAAACCCTCCATAGTCTGCGTTGTTTTAATATTATATGACCACGTGGAGAAATGATGGTGCCTGTAAGTGTAACATAGCCTATTTAAAACAGGTTGTTTAAAACATTTTTATTTTAAGAATTTGATCAGAATTATTCGTTCTCTTTTTAGGCCTTATCAATTATGAATTTAATCTTGCTTATTGACAATGTTTGGCATGTCCATGCTCAGCCATAATGCAATTTACAGTAGGAGCCCCTATATCAGTGTGAATGCTATTGAAGCCATGCAATTACTTAGAACAATGTTGTCGTGTCTTTGGGTTACCATTAAACGGAAGATATGTTTATCAATTAGCTCCCTGTAATTATTATCACGCGATTAAACTGATTAATCGTTTAATTGTAATTAACTAGGAGATCGGGGCACCAAGGAGAATATTCAGATTACAAAGCTATAATTTTCCTAATATAACTTTCCTGTACTATAATATTCTATTCTATTATAGTATAGGCCGATTATCTTCTAGTTTCAATGGTGTATTTTACCTCTAGTCCAGTCTCATTCCAAACGTCGTAAATTGTTGTATCTGCACGAACCCAGTCTTTACTAAAATCATCCATACATCAATTGTCTTAAAATCATTTATTTACTACACTAAGTAATTAACAGAAAAACATACAAACAGTAATTATCGTCACAAAGGATTGGTATCGGAATGTGCCCTTGTGGGCTAAACAGGCAGGTCGGCCTGTTGAACAATGGATCATAAAAGGTCAGCTGTGGCACACAGAGTTCATTAATATTAACAATTGACAATTGAAGGCTCACTCATTCGGGAACAATTGCAATCAATATATATTTACGCTCAGTGTGTCGTTCTGAGTCTTGTTGGAGAGTAGTTCTGATGGAGAGTCTCTCTCTCGGTTAGAATGGATCTTTCAAAGCGACATTCATTAATGTCGTCATCGAATGGTTGTTTCGTTGGTCTTTGCGTTCAATGATATAATTTACTTAGCTGCAGACTAATAATTAATATCAAAGACTTGTTCTTATTCTGTCGGTATCAATAGTCTAAAAGTTAACCACGTGGTATGGTTCACTTTCAGTAGAGGAATTGGAAGGTAAACCTATTGGCCATCGGAGTGTAGGCCTGGTCTGAGGAAATGTAAATCAGGGGGTGTTTTATAGTGCCCATAGAACACCTTGTCAAATGACGCCTGGTCCTGTATGGGTCCCTGGGGGCGTGCCTATGACTGAGTTAGATTTGGTTACAGAAATACAATTCTATCACATTACATCAGTACAATAGCATCTCAATGTCTTACAAAAGCTTTATCCTTATTAATACATTCCATACACCCATATGATGCAAGTCTTAAGCTGAGTCTATTATATAAACAGTTTTATGGTAATATGGCTATATTGTCTCTTCTGAGTATCACAAAATTGTACCAAGCAGATCAGTTTGTAGCTGGATTCTTCACCAATCTTCCATACCTTCTCCAGAACACAAAATGTCGCTTGGCTCTCCAATTCTATGAGTTGGAAGAGTTTCCTTTGTCTCTCTATGGGCCATGTGGCCAGAGACTCTCCTGGAATTTTAGAGTTTTTACGACCCTTTACACACAGGGTCGATTGGGGGGGGTAGGTTGGGTGGTGGTGCAACAGGGAGGGGGTCAACTGTCCTCCCTGTACCAAAAGAGGCCAACGTCATGACAATGTGGACTGCAAATGGTTTCAAGTTAAAGTAGCAATATGTAACTTTTTGGGCAACCCGACCAAATTCACATAGAAATGTGAGTTATAGATCTATCATTCTACTTGAAAGCAAGTCTAAGAAGCAGTAGATCTGTTCTATGTGCGCTATATCTATGCCTCCCGTTTAATTTTAAAGATTTTTTTTGCATCTTTTACTTTCAGTTTTGTTCACCAGCTTCAAACAGCTGAAACAACAATATTTTTGGTAATGGAAAATATATTTCACAGCGGTTCAGATGGTACAATAATTCCCTACACTATACTAGCTTATTTTGTTACATAAACTGAAATTAGGCGAACTATTAGAGGTTTAGCTACCAGAAAATGGCGGAGCGATTTCTGCATAGTGCAACTTTAACTATTTAGCAAAGATAGGTCTACATTTTGTTATTCAGTTTCTGTAAGCCATTTAACAAACTATAATGGACTATCATTGGAGTTGATTCCAAGGCAATACATAAGACTGTAAATACACAACATGAAGGAAGCACATATTTTACCATGGAGCACGTTCTGATTGGCCAGTAAGGGGCCAAGCATCGACACCCCCACAACTTGTTTACTTATCAAAGTCCTTTCATGCCAAAGCCAGCAAGCGTGCCGATAATTGTAATAGTGAAAATAGCTAAATAAAACTAACACACCCCTGAACCTATAGCACTACCTCCCAGTGCTTAGATTGACCATTGTGTTAGTTTTGTTAAAATAGAGCTCTTAAACAGTTACAGAGTTTAATGGTTGTGATATGATTAAACAACATTGTAGTTACTCCACAATACTAACCTAATTGACAGAGTGAAAAGAAAAAGCCTGTACAAAACATGCATCCTTTTTGAAACAAGGCAGTAAAGTATAAATATATAAATACATGTTTTGTCCTGAATACAAAGTGTTATGTTTGTGGCAAATCCAATACAGCACATTACTGAATACCACTATTCATATTTTCAAGCATAGTGGTGGCTGCAACATGTTATGAGTATGCTTGTAATCGTTAAGGACTGTGGAGTTTTTCAGGATAAAATGTTTTCGTAATGGCTCCTGCTTTCCACCAGACAATGGGAGATGAATTCACCTTTCATCAGGACAATAACTTAAAACACAATGCCAAATTTACACTGGAGTTGCTTACCAAGAAGACACTGATTGTTCCTGTGTGGACATGTTACAGTTTTGATTTAAATCTGCTTGAAAATCTATGGCCAGACTTGAAAATGGTTGTCTAGCAATGATCAACAACCAATTTGACAGAGCATGAAGAATTTTGAAAAAATTATTCAGGGCAAATATTGTACAAACCAGGTGTGCAGAGCTCTTAGAGACTTACCCAGAAAGGCTCACAGCTTGGATAGCTGCTGAAGGTGATTTCTAGCATGTATTGATTCAGGGGTGTGAATAATAATGTAAATTTAATATTTCTGTATTTCAATTTCAATAAATTTGCCAACATTTCTAAAAACATGTTTTTACTTTGCCATTATGGGCTATCATGTGTAACGTTAGATGGGTGAGAAAAAAATATTTAATTCATTTTGAATTCAGGATGTAACACAACAAAATGTGGAATAAGTCAAGGGGTATGAATACATTCTGAAGGCACTGTATGTACACTACCGTTCAAAGTTTGGGGTCACTTAGAAATGTCCTTGTTTTTGAAAAAAAAAGCAAAAAAAGATGAGCCATTAAAATAACATCAAATTGATCAGAAATACAGTGTAGACATTGTTAATGTTGTAAATGACTATTATAGCTGGAAACCGCAGATTTTTTATGGAATATCTACATACAGTAGGCGTACAGAGGCCCATTATCAGCAACCATCACTCCTGTGTTCCAATGGCACATTGTGTTAGTTAATCCAAGTTTATAATTTTAAAAGGCTAATTGATCATGAATTTTTTTTTTGCAATTATGTTAGCATAGCTGAAAACTGTTGTTCTGATTGAAGAAGCAATAAAACTTGCCTTCTTTAGACTAGTTGAGTATCTGGAGCATCAGCATTTGTGGGTTCGATTGCAAGCTCAAAATGGCCAGAAACAAAGAACTTTCTTCTGAAACTCATCAGTCTGTTCTTGTTCTGAGGAATGAAGGCTATTCCATGTGAGACATTGCCAAGAAACTGAAGATCTCGTACAACACTGTGTACTACTCCCTTCACAGAACAGCGCAAACTGGCTCTAACCAGAATAGAAAGAGGAGTGGGAGGCCCCGGTGCACAACTGAGCAATAGGACAAGTACATTAGAGTGTCTAGTTTGAGAAACAGACGCCTCACAAGTCCTCAACTGGCAGCTTCATTAAATAGTACCAACAAAACACCAGTCTCAACGTCAACAGTGAAGAAGCAACTCCGGGATGCTGGCCTTCTAAAAAAAAATGTGGTTTTGAACTGTAGTATATATTTATGTATGTTATGTATTTGTTGTTTGTTGTGTTGCCTTGGCAGCAGCTAATTGGGGGTTCTAATAAATACTACATATTAAGCTGTGCATCAAGGTTCAGCTCAAACCAATTATCTATATTTATGGAAAGCTGCTCTCTCTGCCTAACTGTGACCATTTTCCATCAACAGTTTTCAAAGCTCTATGTGGCTGTTTGGTTTTCTGATAGTAGATGTCTGTTGATATTCCTGTGGTGTTAAGAGGATACTCACAGGTAGGTACGCTTGTTTATGGGTTAGTCAGCCTATTCCTGTGTCTTGTTGACAACGTACATTATCTGCCTCTTTGTGGCTTAGGGTGATCATGAAGTGAAGACATACTCATGCACACACATGCACATATTTCCATTGTGTTTTTCAATATTGTTGTTTTGTATTTTTGTTTCATCACATCTAACTCATACCTTACTATAGGAACAGGTGGCCATGTTTGGAACACACATGTGCATCCAGTAATTGACTGTTACAGAGTTCTGCATAGAGCCCTCTGACTAATGGTCCAACGCTCTACACAAGTTAATGCTAATCACTTCTCTGATGAATTGTCCCCCGCTATAGCACTAATAGCATCATTAGAGCTGTTGTGGCGGTCTCAGCTCCTTGCCTTTCTATTCCCACAAGGAAGTTTTCTTTGGGTTTCCAGAGCAGGATCGGACAGGTTCACTTTCCACATCTAATTGGTTTTGATTTCGTGGGTAAAGCCAAATCTTCGCAACAGCTCAGTCCTAAAGAAAAGGTTTCCTCTTGCTAACGGCCCTGCTCACACCTGGCCTACAGCTTGGTCGGCCAGCTGGTGTTCCTGTTACCAGGGCAACCTTATGAAAAGGTAGAGGGAATGAGAAAAGGAAAATTGATGATAATGATGAGCAGCGTTTCGAGTGGCTCGTGTCACCCTGTACCCTCGTAATCAAAAGATTAAGCTGCAACAAAAGAATGGAGAATGTTTGTAATGAGAATTGCCATTTGACAGTCTAAGCAAGTTGTTATTTCAGGCGTCAAATCCATTATTGCCAACGGACTGAGCCAGTTCTCAGATAATATGCTCACTCCACCACCCAGGTTTCAACCCCCTGTTACTACACTGGCTGAAGGACAAAGCTTCTATAAAAAACAGACTTGCGGTGACTGTTCCCTATGATTGTTCTAGTCAATTTTTCACCAGAGGTCTGGAGATTTCCAAACCTCAGGCGCCATTAACGCCACCTTAGTGTCACTGAAGCTCAGACAATAACTAACATTTAACATTATTCTTGACCACACTATCACTAACCACAAGAAAAATTGAGCATGTCTCGACTGAACTTGATATGAATTGTTATCTTATCTAGTCTGAGTGTGTAATGTCAGAGGTAGTGATACGTTCTTAGTAATGACTCTTCCTTGACCTCCTTAAAGCTATAATCAGCATTAGGAGACACAGCATCACTGTTCGCCCCAACACATTTGTTATTGTTTTTGTTTTGTTTATGAAACCGGAGAAGAGGGACATCCAGCATCATGGTATGAAAAAAACATTGCAGCACATACTCTGCTGTTCTATCGCGAGTGCAATGATGTTCAATGATGTTCAATGATGTGCAATGATGTGCAATGATGTTCAATGATGTTCAATGATGTGCAATGATCAGTTTCACCATTACTGATTCCAGCTTATACTGGGTCTGCGGACATACACCCCTCATTGCCATAGATAAGATTAATGTCAGCAATGATCAACATCTTAATCAATACCCTTCTGACCCCTCCGATTATATTAACGCCTGGCACTATTTATATATACGATTACCCCTCTGACCCCTGCGATTACATTAACGCCTGGCACTATTTATATATACGATTTCTCCTTGAAGCAGTCCCCTGTCTAATGAATATGGATCATCAGGCTAGCTACCACCCTCTTGATTTATGCACAATATATTGTACACATTTAACCTCTGGTTTAAGAGGGAAATCTGAAAAGCTACAGAGTTGTGATTTTTGTCATTGGCTTCATGATGGTCATAATAACCACCACAGTCGTTTATACAGTATTATAGTTTGAATAATGGATATTGAAGCAAGGGGAATACCCCTGCCAGGGATAAAAAATGCATGGTTTGTTAACAGATGTAGTGTGGCCCTCTGGGAACTGTAGTTCCAGCCTCAATTGCGCTTGAACTCAGGGTGATTGGTCATGGCTGAGTGTGTCAGGGAGAATACAAAGGTGTCTCTCTGGGATTCAGGTCACCTCAGCTCCTGCATCGCTTGACACAGCATGGTGGCCTTGCCAGGCATGTCACCACGGCTACAGTCTGATGAATAGATCACTCCCTGGCCATCTCATCACAAGGGAGTGATAAATAGTGATCCATTCACTCTCTGATCCAGTACAGTGATGATTATATACAACAATATACAGACGAAGAAGCATGCATGTACAAACAACATACAAGCTAGGCCTATACACACCTACACACACAACACACTAGTGGTTTGAGGAAGTTCAGTATAGTCCTGTACCATCCTTACCTACAGTAGGTAAAGTGATGCCTCAACCCAACTGTGTAATGATGGACTCAGAGCCACCCAATTAAAATTGGATTGGCAGGAAAATCCATTGTTGAAATGCTGTGGTTTTTGCTCTCTCCCCTCTCCCCTCTCCCCTCTCCCTCTAACACCTTTTTTTCCATTTTTGATTTAACCTTTATTTAACTAGGCAAGTCCCTCTAACACCTAGTGAAGCCCTGGGTGTGCTGGACTGGTTTTGAAAGGTCGATGTCGGTGGAGTGCATAGACTGGAACGTGCTTAGACTTTTCAAACTGGGTAGAGGGCTACAGGGTACTGGAAGGGGAAGTGGGTAGAAGGCTACAGGGTAATTGAAGGAGCAGGGGGGTAGGTAGAGAGCTACAGGGTACTGGAAGGGGAAGTGGGTAGAAGGTTACAGGGTACTTGAAGGAGCAGGGGGAGTAGGTAGAGAGCTACAGGGTACTGGAAGGGGAAGTGGGTAGAATGCTACAGGGTATTTGAAGGAGCAGGGGGAGTAGGTAGAGAGCTACAGGGTACTGGAAGGGGAAGTGGGTAGAGGGATACAGGCTACTGGAAGGGGCAGGGGGAGTAGGTAGAGGGCTACAGGGTACTGGAATGGGGAACAGGTAGAGGGCTACAGGGTACTGGAATGGGGAACAGGTAGAGGGCTACAAGGTACTGGAAGGGGGAGAAGGTAGAGGGCTACAAGGTACTGGAAGGGGGAGTAGGTAGAGAGCTACAGGGTACTGGAAGGGGGAGTAGGTAGAGAGCTACAGGGTACTGGAAGGGGGAGTAGGTAGAGGGCTACAGGGTACTGGAAGGGGGAGTAGGTAGAGGGCTACAAGGTACTGGAAGGGGGAGTAGGTAGAGGGCTACAGGGTACTGGAAGGGGGAGGGGGAGCAGGTAGAGGGCTACAGGGTACTGGAAGGGGGAGGGGGAGCAGGTAGTGGGCTACAGGGTACTGGAAGGGGGAGTAGGTAGAGGGCTACAAGGTACTGGAAGGGGGAGTAGGTAGAGGGCTACAAGGTACTGGAAGGGGGAGCAGGTAGTGGGCTACAAGGTACTGGAAGGGGGAGTAGGTAGAGGGCTACAGGATACTGGAAGGGGGAGTAGGTAGAGGGCTACAAGGTACTGGAAGGGGGAGCAGGTAGTGGGCTACAAGGTACTGGAAGGGGGAGTAGGTAGAGGGCTACAAGGTACTGGAAGGGGGAGTAGGTAGAAAGCTACAGGGTACTGGAAGGGGGAGTAGGTAGAGGGCTACAAGGTACTGGAAGGGGGAGTAGGTAGAAAGATACAGGGTACTGGAAGGGGGAGCAGGTAGTGGGCTACAAGGTACTGGAAGGGGGAGTAGGTAGAGGGCTACAGGGTACTGGAAGGGGGAGTAGGTAGAGGGCTACAGGGTACTGGAAGGGGCAGTAGGTAGAGGGCTACAGGGTACTGGAAGGGGGAGTAGGTAGAGGGCTACAGGGTACTGGAAGGGGGGGTAGGTAGAAAGCTACAGGGTACTGGAAGGGGGGTAGGTAGAAAGCTACAGGGTACTGGAAGGGGGAGTAGATAGAGGGCTACAGGCTACTGGAAGGGGGAGTAGGTAGAGAGCCACAGGGTACTGGAAGGGGGAGTAGGTAGAGGGCTACAGGGTACTGGAAGGGGGGGTAGGTAGAAAGATACAGGCTACTGGAAGGGGGAGCAGGTAGTGGGCTACAGGGTACTGGAAGGGGGGGTAGGTAGAAAGATACAGGGTACTGGAAGGGGGAGTAGGTAGAGGGCTACAAGGTACTGGAAGGGGGAGTAGGTAGAGGGCTACAGGGTACTGGAAGGGGGAGCAGATAGAGGGCTACAGAGTACTGGAAGGGGGAGTAGGTAGAGGGCTACAGGGTACTGGAAGGGGCAGGGGAAGTGGGTAGAGGGGTACAGGATACTGGAAGGGGGAGCAGGTAGTGGGCTACAGGGTACTGGAAGGGGGAGGGGGAGCAGGTAGAGGGTGACTGAGGTTGGTTGGTTGCAGCGTGTGTTATTATTTATTTAACCAGCACTGAGGTTGTTGTGGAAGATCTGGTAGCTCCAAAAGAGGTCCTTCAACTGAGAAGGAGCACCTTTCTAGCCACCCATTATACCTACTACACCCCTTATACAAATCAAATCAAATGTATTTATATAGCCCTTCTTACATCAGCTGATATCTCAAAGTGCTGTACAGAAACCCAGCCTAAAACCCCAAACAGCAAGCAATGCAGGTGTAGAAGCACGGTGGCTAGGAAAAACTCCCTAGAAAGGCCAAAACGTACATACAGTTCATACATACACTACTGTTCTAAAGTTTGGGATCACTTAGAAATGTCATTTTTTTTCTCCATTAGGCCAGCATCCCAGAGTCGCGTCTTCACTGTTGACATTGAGACTGGTGTTTTGCGGGTACTATTTAACCTCTCTGGGCTAGGCGGGACGAATTCGTCCCACCTACGTAACAGCCACTTGAAGCCTGTGGCGCGATTTTCAAAACCTTAAAAATCCTATTACTTCAATTTCTCAAACATATGACTATTTTACAGCTATTTAAAGACAAGACTCTCGTTAATCTAACCACACTGTCCGGTTTCAAAAAGGCTTTACAACGAAAGCAAAACATTAGATTATGTCAGCAGAGTACCAAGCCAGAAATAATCAGACACCCATTTTTCAAGCTAGCATATAATGTCACAAAAACCCAGAAGACAGCTAAATGCAGCACTCACCTTTGATGATCTTCATCAGATGACAACCCTAGGACATTAGGTTATACAATACATGCATGTTTTGTTCAATCAAGTTCATATTTATATCAAAAACCAGCTTTTTACATTAGCATGTGACGTTGAGAACTAGCAAACTTCCGGGGAATTCGCTAACATTTTACTAAATTACTCACGATAAACGTTCACAAAAAGCATAACAATTATTTTAAGAATTATAGATACAGACCTCCTCTATGCACTCGATATGTCCGATTTTAAAATAGCTTTTTGGTGAAAGCACATTTTGCAATATTCTAAGTACATAGCCCAGGCATCACGGGCTAGCTATTTAGACACCCGGCAAGTTTAGCACTCACCATAATCATATTTACTATTATAAAAGTTTGATTACCTTTTGTTGTCTTCGTCAGAATGCACTCCCAGGACTGCTACTTCAATAACAAATGTTGGTTTGGTCCAAAATAATCCATCGTTATATCCGAATAGCGCCGTTTTGTTCGTGCGTTCCAGACACTATCCGAAATGGTAAAGAAGGGTCGTGCGCATGGCGCAATTCGTGACAAAAAAATTCTAAATATTCCATTACCGTACTTAGAAGCATGTCAACCGCTGTTTAAAATCAATTTTTACGCCATTTTTCTCGTAGAAAAGCGATAATATTCTGACAGGGAATCTCCATTTCGGCAAACAGAGGAAAAAATCACAAAGGCGGGGGCAGTCGGGTCACACGCCTAAGCCCAGAGTCCCTTGATCGGCCACTTGAGAAAGGCGATAATGTGTTTCAGCCTGGGGCTGGGATGACGACATTCAGGTTTTTCCCGGGCTCTGAGCGCCTATGGACGACGTAGGAAGTGTCACGTTAGAGCAGAGATCCTTAGTAAAAGATAGAGATGGAAAAGAAGTTCAAGAAATGGTCAGACAGGCCACTTCCTGTAAAGGAATCTCTCAGGTTTTGACCTGCCATTTGAGTTCTGTTATACTCACAGACACCATTCAAACAGTTTTAGAAACTTTAGGGTGTTTTCTATCCATATGTAATAAGTATATGCATATTCTAGTTACTGGGTAGGAGTGGTAACCAGATTAAATCGGGTATGTTTTTTATCCAGCCGTGTCAATACTGCCCCCTAGCCCTGAAGCTGCCAGTTGAGGACTTGTGAGGCATCTGTTTCTCAAACTAGACACTCTAATGTACTCAGTTGTGCACCGGGGCCTCCCATTCCTCTTTCTATTCTGGTTAGAGCCAGTTTGAGCTGTTCTGTGAAGGGAGTAGTACACAGCGTTGTACGAGATCTTCAGTTTCTTGGCAATTTCTCGCATGGAATAGCCTTCATTTCTCAGATCAAGAATAGACTGACAAGTTTCAGAAGAAAGTTCTTTGTTTCCGGCCATTTTGAGCCTGCAATCGAACCCACAAATGCTGATGCTCCAGATACTCAACTAGTCTAAAGAAGGCAAGTTTTATTGCTTCTTCAATCAGGACAACAGTTTTCAGCTGTGCTAACATAATTACAAAATAGTTTTCTATTGAGCAATTAGCCTTTTAAAATGATAAACTTGGATTAGCTAACACAACGTGCCATTGGAACACAGGAGTGATGGTTGCTGATAATGGGCCTCTGTATGCCTATGTAGATATTCCATAAAAATCTGCCGTTTCCAGATACAATAGTCATTTACAACATTAACAATGTCTACACTGTATTTCTGATCGATTTGATGTTATTTTAATGGACAAAAAAATGTGCTTTTCTTTAAAAAACAAGGACATTTCTAAGTGACCCCAAACTTTTGAACGGTAGTGTACATACAGACACACACACCACATGCACTCTGAGTGTTGTCTCTATCCATTCCGCTCGTCTTTTGTGTGGACTATCTCTCTGCCAGGGGACATGGATGATCCACTAGACTAGAGTACTGGGACAGAGAGGGTTGTAGTGACCACTAGCCACAACACCCTGAGGCCTAGCTAATGCACTGTCAGCAGGGTTGGGGCGTAACTGATTACATGTAATCTGATTGAAAAAGAACTGTAACTGCAATCAGTTACAACACCAGAAGAAATACATTGATACCTTTCTGACATTCAATGCTGTGTTAAAAAAAGTAGCACGTTTTTGTTCCAGCACAAGTCAGAGACTACTATAATAACACACCAAATGTGTTTGATGGATCCTTTTTGACTTCTTCTAATGCCTCTTAAGGTGAAAGTCATCCACAAGTAATGGAAAGTAATCAGATTATGTTACTGAGTTTGGGTAATCCAAAAGATATCTTACTGATTACTGGACTGTTAACTAGTAACTGTAACAGATTATGTTAATTAAGGAAGTAACCTACCCAACACTGACTGTCAGGACTGGCCCAACAGGTGAAATCCTCTCACATGCAGGTGGGAAACACACTCCTCAAACCTGTAGAGATTCATCTTAAACAAACAGTTACATCATGACCACTCTATTCACAGACAGCAGATTAGTATGTTGGACATGGGCTCCTGTTTGGTTTCTGTCTGCAACCGTTTCACCATGAAAGACTGAGCCCAGTAAGGGAACAATATACTAGCTTTTATCAGAGGGAGACAGCAGTCCCCCACACAGGGACAGCTCTCTCGTCTCTCAGTATCAGGGCTGTGTGATGCATGCAGGCATCCATCCACACTCTCATCTCCTTTAGCCTGTTGCCATGTTTTTCAGCTGCAGTATCCTGAGCAGCAAGCACAGCAGCACAGAGCTACTGTCTACCATACCCCTCTACCTGCTCTGTCTATTTCCCTTCCCTGATGAATTCACCTCCTTACTCCCCACGCAGCCCTGATGACGGACTCAGGATGACAGAGACAGGAATTGAAAAGGGGAATTAAGGGACTCAGGAGAGGGCATGGGGTTGGTGTTGTCACACCCCCATTCACTCTAAATTATAGCACCCTTGAGCATGTATATCACAGCACCAGTGTACATACAGTACTCCTATTTGTGAGACGGGTTTACGACCTCTTTCTAGTTCATTTCAGTGCACCTTAATCAGAGAGATGGCATCTCTGCATTGATAGGATCCCCATCAGACAGTATGTACAGTCAGGTACCTGTTTGTGGGTGGAGACATGACAGGCACAGATGATGAAAGCACTATACAACAGGAATGACTTTTTCTTCACACAAACCTTGACATACAAAGGCATTGAGCTATCTTAAATGTTGGCCATTGCTTTGCCAAATGTATAGTATCAAATCAAATCAAATGTATTTATATAGCCCTTCGTACATCAGCTGATATCTCAAAGTGCTGTACAGAAACCCAGCCTAAAACCCCAAACAGCAAGCAATGCATGTGAAAGAAGCACGGTGGCTAGGAAAAACTCCCTAGGAAAAACTCCCTAGAAAGGCCAAAAACCTAGGAAGAAACCTAGAGAGGAACCAGGCTATGAGGGGTGGCCAGTCCTCTTCTGGCTGTGCCGGGTGGATATTATAACAGAACATGGTCAAGATGTTAAAATGTTCATAAATGACCAGCATGGTCAAATAATAATAATCATAGTAGTTGTCGAGGGTGCAACAAGCACGTCCGATGAACAGGTCAGGGTTCCATAGCCGCAGGCAGAACAGTTGAAACTGGAGCAGCAGCACGGCCAGGTGGACTGGGGACAGCAAGGAGTCATCATGCAAGGTAGTCCTGAGGCATGGTCCTAGGGCTCAGGTCCTCCGAGATAAAGAAAGAAAGAGAGAAAGAGAGAATTAGAGAGAGCATATTTAAATTCACACAGGACACCGGATAAGACAAGAGAAATACTCCAGATGTAACAGACTGACCCTAGCCCCCCGACACATAAACTACTGCAGCATAAATACTGGAGGCTGAGACAGGAGGGATCAGAAGACACTGTGGCCCCATCCGATGATACCCCCGGACAGGGCCAAACAGGCAGGATATAACCCCACCCACTTTGCCAAAGCACAGCCCCCACACCACTAGAGGGATGTCTCCAACCACCAACTTACCGTCCTAAGACAAGGCCGAGTATAGCCCACAAAGATCTCCGCCACGGCACAACCCAAAGGGGGGGGGGCGCCAACCCAGACAGTAGTAGTAGTCACCAATAGTCCTGGATGCTTTCCAATTGGTCCCATTGATTCCTCAATAAATTGCACTGAAGAAATATATAAACACATATGAGGAAATCAGACAAATTAAATACATTAATTAGGCCCGAATCTATAGATTTCACATAACTGGGAATATAGATATGCATCTGTTGGTTACAGAAAGCTTAAAAGAAAAGTAGGGTCGTGGATCAGAAAACCCGTCAGTATCTGGTGTGACCACCATTTGCCTCATGCAGCACGACACAGCTCCTTCACATAGAGTTGATCAGGCTGTCGATTGTGGCCTGTGGAATGTGGTCCTACTCCTCTTCAATGGCTGTGCGAAGTTTCTGGATATTGGGGAGATATGGATAGCACTGTTGTACACGTCGATCCATAGCATCCCAAACATGCTCAATGGGTGACATGTCTGGTGAGTATGCAGGCCATGGAAGAACTGGGACATTTTCAGCATCCACGAATTGTGTACAGACATGGGGCCGTCCATTATCATGCTGAAACATGAGGTGATGACGGCGGATGAATGGCACGACAATGGGCTTCGGGATCACAGTATCTCTTTGCATTCAAATTGCCATCGATAAAATGCCATTGTGTTCGTTGTTCATAGCTTATGCCTACCCATACCAAAACCCCACCACCACCATGGGGCACCTTGCTCACAACATTAACAGCAGCAAACCGCTCGACCACACAACTGTATGGAGCTGTTGCCCCATACATTTGCCAACTGAAGTCGGTTACGACGCCAAACTGCAGTCAGGTCAAGACCCTGGTGAGGACGAAGTGCACACAGATGAGCTTCCCTGACAGTTTGTGCAGAAATTATTTGGTTGTGCAAACCCGTAGTTTCCTCAGCTGTCCAGGTGACTGGTCTCAGATGATCCCACAGGTGAAAACCGGATGTGGAGGTCCTGGGCTGGCATGGTTACACGTGGTCTGCGGTTGTGACGCTGGTCGGACGTACTGCCAAATTCTCTAAAATGACTTTGGAGGTGGTTTATGGTAGAGACATTAACATTCAATTCTTTGGCAACAGCTCTGGTGAACATTCCTGCAGTCAGCATGCCAATTATGCTCCCTCAAAACTTGAGACATCTGTGGCATTGTGTTGTGTGACAAAACTGCACATTTTAGAGTGGCCTTTTATTTTCCCCAGCAGAAGGTGCACCTGTGTAATGATCATGCTGTTTAATCAGTGTATTGATATGCCACACCTGTCAGGTGGATGGATTATCTTGACAGGAGAAATGCTCACTAACAGGGATGTACAAATTTGTGAACAAAATTTGAAAGAAATTATATTTTTGAGCGTTTCTGGGGAATTTTAATTTAGCTCATGAAACATGGGAACAACACTTTACATGTTGTGTTTATATTTTTGTTCAGTGAATTTTGAATAACTGTAGCTGAACTCTCAGGTGGACCCTTCATCCCCGTCACACCCTGTACAGTATGCATGACCAAAGATACTGGTAACTAACCCAAGATCATTGGCGTCGTTTCCAATGGGAGCAAATTAGGCATAGTGTGCAGAACAACCAAGGAGGTGGGCAGAGCCAAGCACGAGCTAGCAATATCCTATTGGTGTGTTCTAACATATATTTGCATATTTCCACTAGGGAACGCCTACTCTGTGAAGTGTGCGTGTGCAGTAACTCAAGTCATCCTTGCACTCCTTCTAAACAATGCAATGTTTAGAAACTTTTTGAAAGTGTCAAGTCTACAAAACTTAGTGCGCTCTGTTCATAACAGATTCTAGTTTTGGGAAACAGAAAACTGTATTGAGATCGAATGTTTCGTCAATGAGAAAATTAGCAGAATGTCAGCCAAGTTTCATCTAGCTCCATATTGTCCCACTTCCCACCACTGGACTTATTTGGTGGTGAGAAGAAGTTGTAAACGGATGCTTCAGATTTATACATCACATCCTGTGAAGTATCTAGCTCCTACTTATATCTGTGGTATGACAGTCTTTCCCTGGTGTACTGGAGGACCAGGAGTCATTTATTTCACCTCATTCTCCAGAGCCAGATTAGCTATAACACCAGCATGGATCAAGCTTCATAAGAGGCTTCGTCTTCCACTGCAGACAATCTAAACGGGCTAAAGCCTGTTTCACATGCTGTCTCTCTACAAACCAACAGTAGCTGTTGGTCTATGCACTATAACTAAGGCGCTGTAATTGCATCGATTTATCTGAAAGATCAATATCTTGCACAGTCAGAAATAAGAAGTGAATATATATTTATATATAAATAACACTGTGACCTGACGAAGATCCTTGCAGGATGTAAACGTAGTTTGTTTATGAATAAAGGTATGTGGTGGGGCTTATGAGTGCCAGCTCTATTTCTATTGGCCCTGCACCCCGCTAAGGAATGTTTGATCACACTTGACTATATAATTAACATAGCAACAACATGAAGT
Source organism: Salmo salar (assembly GCF_965601325.2). NCBI lineage: Eukaryota > Metazoa > Chordata > Actinopteri > Salmoniformes > Salmonidae > Salmo > Salmo salar. Next base: position 30,813,465 of record NC_138296.1, on the reverse strand, counting down.
GTGTCTACACCAGACCAGATCACAGTAGACAAACAAACACCTGAATGACCCTGAGGCAACCCATCTATTTGGAGAGGTTGAGTGTGGTCGATACCAGATTGCATAGCCATTACTGTCCTCGCTCTGTGGTGTTGGTGATGATGATGGCTGTCGTACAACATCTAATCAGAGACTACACACTTCAGAGCAGCAGGGTTATGATTGGGATACAACGAACAGACCCAATCCCCCTATCTCCTCTCATTTCATCAAGCCAACTGATGATTATTCCATGGCATGACAACAGCTAATAGCCATAATGACTGCAGTGAGCTCTAAGAACTCACCCACAATGGGAACGTTCAATCTATTACCATCCTCCAGCTCAGCAGCAGCAGCCCTCCCTTTCATTTAGAGAGGAGGCGGTGTTTGAAGCCAGGGGAGGCCCTGCTACACCTACAGCCAGACAAGTGTGACTACACTCGATTAAAAAACTCCTAAAATACAGAAAAGCCATTGATCGCCTGTTATTGGTGTCATCTTAATGCATGCTGTGGATTTGATGGATGGCAGCGCTGCACAAAATACACTGTCTCCTCGTCCTGCTCATCTTTCATCTGCTCCCCATGTCACTGCTTCTCTGCTTCAGAAGAAGTAAAGCGTTAGCGACCCTCAAGCCGTCTTTTTGTGATTCAAATCCTTTAGCAACATGTAGAAAATGCTTGTATGAGGGAATCTGTGATGTGTGTGTTGATTTTCTGTCTGCCTCGCCATCCTGAGAGAAGAGATGCATTTAATCTATGAATATCATAATAGCGCTTATACCTTTTCCGCACATCATTTTTTCATGATTATTGTAGTATTGTCCAGTCCTTGAATCCTGGACAGTGTTTGTTGATGAAGGACAGGGGGTATTACACAGTAGATGCACATATCATTGTGGACAGAAGAATGTGTGTAATTGAATCAGGTAGTCAGTGATATATCTCTGATTAATCTCTGACTCCCCTGATGTTGTGGAGGCTGGTTAATTGGATATTTATGTTGAGCCTTTGAGCTGTTCTCCTCTATACTGACGCTAGCTGGGCTACCCTGAATAACACTCCTTATCTAATTATGCTGCTGCTGGATGGATTCAGACTGTCTAAAGGACTGGCTCTGCAGTCCTTTAGGCTGCATGGCGGTGCATTAGAAGAAACGGGTGCATGTCCATGATATGTGTGTGTTCCTATGGGTTAGATATGCATTATACATTATTTTACATCTTCTATGTGTTTACAGTTTTCCTTTTACATGATTGTTATTTGTGGTTTTGAAAGTGTGTGTGTGTGTGTGATCCTCTATGTGAAGGGTTCCTCTAGGCATGTCTGTGTGTGTGTGTGTGCGCGCGTGTGTGTGTGCGTGTGTGCGCTTGTGTGTGTGTGTGTGTGTGGCGTGTGTGTGTGTGCATGGTCCTCTTTGTGAAGGGTTTCTCTAGCCGTGTGTGTGGGCTGGGTGTGTGTGTGTGCGTGGTCCTCTATGTGAAGGGTTTCTCTAGGCGTATGTGTGGGCTGGGTGTGTATATGACCCCTCAGTGTAGAAGCTTTTTTATCACGTCTCGTGTGATCAAATCACATGGAGCGGTCAGAAAGCATTGTGTTACAGCACGTACAAGTCACACAACTGCAAGTCGGCCGTGGTGTGCCAAGCCAACGCAATGAGTTATAATGCTGCACATTAGACATTTTATTTTTCTCTGTTGCTGTTTGTGTTTCCATACCAGCTACACAATTCACTTAGCCCCAGTGAGTCATACAAGATAAGCACAGATACCAGTTGTTATTCAGCTTGATAATGACTTAGTCATAGGGGCCACACAGAGGGCAGATTCTACTGTACTTATAGGGTTTGTCTCAAATGGCACCCTATTCTCTATAAAGTGCACTACTTTTGACCAGGGCCCATAGAAAATAGGGTGCCATTTGAGACATAGTCTTGGCAGTTTTTCTGAGCTGGGCTTCTATTCAACACTCTCCTCTCTGTTAGCTGAGAACAGCTAGGAGCAACTCAAGTTAAAAAAGTAAAAAATAGTCCTCTCACATGGAGGGAGAAAAACCTTGACTTTGCCATTAGCAGAGGAAGACTGGTGGATGCTCTGTCAAAAGCATATTGGAGAATTCTTCCTCATCTTAAATGCAAAGGAAGCAATTTTACAAACCGAGATATTCAAATATTAATGTGTCTGAGATTATATAGTTTCATTAGGGATTTTATTTGTCCCAACAAGAGATATGTGTAACCATAAACTGTTCCTCCTAAATAATCAATACCGTTATTGTATATATTATCTACATATATTATTATATATCTTTTTCAAAAGTTAAGAGGTACCAAATGACTGTGTTGTTATGATGACGTTATAACTGCCACAGGCCAACTGGACAGTACTGAGTGGACTGTAGCTGGAGCTGTCTGAGGGGCCCAGTCAAATCACCTACTGGGTCAGACATGCAGGTGCAGCACTTTCTGTTGACCTATTATGATGATACTTCCTCTTTTGTACTACACTCATGTCTCACTGTCTCATGCATTGTTTATTTGCCTCTCTTTATTTGGAATTGTGCTTCCAGTACTATGACCCCTGCAGTTCTCTAACACTCCATCACTCTCCATACTTATCAGAAGGGATGTAGTATCAACACTACTGCTCATTTCGTTGTATTGCACACAGTACATGTGTGTGGCGTCTTTGTGAATAAAAACGTCCACTATCTGAACGTGTGCGGATGTAAATGGGATGTAAATGTTAGGGGAAGCATAGTGGTCCCCCATGAAATTTCACTGGAGAGCACAGCTGAGCCAATGCTGTTAGGAGACATGGCAAGTCAAAGTTGTCATGAGAGTTAGTTGGCGACGACAAGCCATATGTACAGGGTTGGCTGCAAACCAAGCGTGAAGCTCTGCTAGCTGAGACGACCACCGAACTATTGAATGTTGTACTTAGGTGTTACTCTTGTTTGTCTTGTCATCTTTAATTCAATCACATCCTTCCCTCGATCTGCCTAATGTCTTGCTATTTTCTGGATTTTGTCTACCCCCTATGTTGACAACATAATTCAAGATAATTTATGTTACACAAACAGGCCGGAAATTAAACTAAAAGCTCAGTCCTTTTCCCACAATCTGTAGGGCTGTTTTGTGTTTATTTGACAAAGGGAGACAGAGAATACACACACACACAGAGAGAGAGAGAGAGAGAGAGAGAGAGAGAGAGAGAGAGAGAGAGAGAGAGAGAGAGAGAGAGGAGAGAGAGAGAGAGAGAGAGAGAGAGAGAGAGAGAGAGAGAGAGAGAGAGAGAGAGAGAGAGAGAGAGAACTAGGTTGAAAGAGGGTTAAGCAGCCAAAGCAATAATTCAATATGATGCTGTTTGTCTCAGTCTCCCTCTCTGAGTGCACACACACTCTCCTGCTCTCCCATTCTGCTCCTGTTGCGTAAGTCGTGGCAGCAGCCGACAGGGGGGAGGAGAGAGAGAGAGCGAGAGAGATAGAGATAGAGAGAGAGAGAGAGAGAGAGAGAGAGCGCTGGCGTTCTCAGACAGACACTCATCGCTCGTTCTCTCACTGGCTGGGTGGACAGAGCTGTGGCGCAGGAGGAGAGGAGCACAGAGAGGACACGCTGCTCGGTGAGAGAGAGGGGACCAGAGGAACAGCCTGTCTGCACAGGAGGAAGAGAATACTGAAAATAACAGGGCAATATCCAAAGGACGGGAAGAGAGAGAGAGAGAGAGCGAGAGAGAGAGAGAGAGAGAGAGAGAGAGAGAGAGAGAGAGAGAGAGAGAGAGAGAGAGAGGAGAGAGAGAGAGAGAGAGAGAGAGAGAGAGAGAGAGAGAGAGAGAGAGAGAGAGAGAGAGAGAGAGGAGAGAGAGAGAGAATGCACACATCTACTTCATGGGAGGAGGAGGAGCCCGGTTGGGGGTGGAGCTGAGAAGGATTGACGGACATTGGCACAAGAGGAGGGGGAGCGTGAGGGCAAGTTGATGAATTTGATTTGGAGAGACAAGTATTTTTAGAAAAGGAAGAAAACAAGAGGAGCGTTATGATTAGAAATGCCACAGTTCTGAGGGAGAGAAACAGAGAGTGAAAGAAAACTGGAGCGAGAGAACGAGTGAGAGAGACATACAAGGATCTGAGCGTGACTGAACAGATTTTCCATCGACTCTTGTCAGGTCTCCCACAGGGAAACGCAGTGTGTGTGCATGTGCTCCTCTCTCAGTGTGAATGAGTGTTTGCGTGCGTCAGGGACTGAGAAGCGTGTCTGCTCCTCGCACAAGACGGGCTGGCCATACGTGGTCACCTGCAGGACACAACACCCGCTAGTTCAGTCAAGAGAGGAGGAGAAGAGAAAGGAGAACAGAGGGAGGGAATAGGGAGGGAGTGAAAGAGTGACAGATGGGAAGAGGGGAAGGCTGGAAATCAAGAAGATAAAAGTGAGCTCACAAAAAGAGCCGGAGAAGAAATTAGCAATGTAGACTCACAAAGGCAATTAGTGATGCGCGGCTGCTCGTTTTAGCGGTGCCATGTAAACAAGTCCAGCCTCTGGCCGTGGTGGTGTTGGAGGGTTAGCAGGTTGAACGAGGCTGAGCATCACTGATCGAAGTGGAGCGACGGCAAAGTCCCAACAGACAGCAGTCTCGGTCGGCAGAGAGAGGAGCGCCGACAGAGCAGAGCAGAGGGAACCGGCAGGACTTGCCTCTCTCTGACAGACGGCACCAAATAGAACCACAACAGACTCACTGCTCTCTTCTTTTACCTTCCATTCTTTCATTTTGTCTGTGCTTCTCAGCTCATCTTGCCTCCTCTAGCACTCACTCCACCCACTCTCTTCTCCCTCCCTATCCTTCTCCCTCTCCCTCCCTCTCCCTCCCTCTCGCGCTCTAGCTCTCTCTCTCTCCCTCTGTCTCTTCCTCTCTTGCTCTGTGTTACACTAACTGGTGCGGATGCTGGAGTCGCTCATGTAGAAGCTGCATCACTTGGTGCATATTTGCATGGCTGAATGTATTTTTTACTGCTGAGTTGGATGAGTGGAGTACTTTCAGGTCAAGGGAACCAGATGGACTGAGAGGGAGAAGCCCAATAAGTAGCTAAAGAGTAAAACAGGACAACAACAACAACAAACAGAAGACACTGTGACAGAGAGAGAGAGTTAGTATGTGTGTGTGTGAGTTAGGTTGTGTGTGAGGAGCTTGTCTGGATTGTGTGTAACAGCAGAGTCAGATAAGCACAAATCCAGGTGTGGATTACATCACTGGGGATATCGGTGCCCTGGAGCTCCATGTGGGGCCCAGCCCCTGAGGCCTGGCTGGGAGATGAAGCCTTTCTCTCGGCACTAGGAGCTGTGTGGGCAGCCATGGCTCTGGAGGGGCGATGTCTCCAGCGGGGATCCCCAGCCGTGGTGAGGAGAGGCCGCCGGCGCCTCCCTGCAAGGCCAGGCCTGTCCTCAATCACCTCCACCCTGCTGGCTGGGACACGTCTGCACGGCCTCAGGCATGTGTGTGTCCCCGGTGGCTCCATAGGCCGTCGGGCCTTCTGGCTGCTGGCCCTGTGCACCTCATTGGGCCTGCTCTTGTCCTGGTCCTCCAACCGCCTGCTCCACTGGCTCTCCTTCCCCACCTACACACGGATCCACACAGAGTGGGCCAAGGAGATGGCTTTCCCCACAGTCACTATCTGCAACAACAACCCCATCCGCCTCTACAAGCTCACCAAAAGTGACCTGTACTTTGCTGGCCACTGGCTGGGCCTACTGCTGGCCAACCGGACGGTGAGACCCATGGTGCTGGATTTGCTGCAGGAGGACAGCCAGGCCTGGTTCAGCAAACTGTCTGACTTCAGGCTGTTCCTGCCCCCCAGAAACTTTGAGGGCAGTAACCTGGAGTTTATGGACCGGCTGAGCCACCAGCTGGAGGACATGCTTCTCTCCTGCAAGTACCGAGGAGAACCGTGCGGACCCCAGAACTTCACCTCTGTAAGTCTCAGCACAGCTCCCTCTTAAATCACTTCTTCATTGACAGTTTAGCTCTGTGTGGTGGTTGAACCTCCCAGACTGTTCATCTGATTTCACCTGTTATCTCTCCTCTTTTCATGGAGTTTCATCTCTTTCCTTGAAGTTCACAGTAGTTAACAGCAGGGTTTGGAATCCCAAAAAATGTCCAATCGTTTTGTTCTGAACAGAACCATTATTTGTTTCATTCCGTTCCACTGTTCCGACCTGTAAAAGTTCTGATCAGTTTCGAAACAAAAAAAAGTACCAGTTTATATCGTTCCTTTTTAAATGTCTGAAGTAATAGTTTTTTATTACAGTAGCTCAGCATTACATTTCTTTACCAATCAGTGAGGATAAGGCAGCTTGCAATGGAGCGGGCAAGCTATATTTGTTTTAGCCTAGGCAGCCAATGGTAGAGTTCTCATTGGGGCTTAACATTTTAGCCCGGTCCGACCCAAGCCCGATGAGCTGAAGCCCGAGCCCAGGCCTAGTCTGACATCACATAAATGTAATGAGCCCGAAACCGAAACGATGCCTGATTTCTAGAAAACGGACGCACCTTTCCCTAGACCATATTGCTCTTTTTTCAAAGTTAACGAGTAGACTATTCATTTACACTGGTTTTTACAACAACGTGAGATGGAAACGAGCAGAGTGAGGAGAGAGTGAAAAGCCCTAGCCTTGTCTAAGAAAAGTGATGAGAGGGGAAAACCCAACTTGAATATAATCAACAACTGTTGTATGTGGATCTCATGGTTTATACAGTAAGACATCCATACTGTTGTATGTGGATCTCAGGGTTTATACAGTAAGACATCCATACTGTTGTATGTGGATCTCAGGGTTTATACAGTAAGACATCCATACTGTTGTATGTGGATCTCAGGGTTTATACAGTAAGACATCCATACTGTTGTATGTGGATCTCAGGGTTTATACAGTAAGACATCCATACTGTTGTATGTGGATCTCAGGGTTTATACAGTAAGACATCCATACTGTTGTATGTGGATCTCAGGGTTTATACAGTAAGACATTCATACTGTTGTCTGTGGATCTCATGGTTTATACAGTAAGACATCCCTACTGTTGTATGTGGATCTCATGGTTTATACAGTAAGACATCCCTACTGTTGTATGTGGATCTCAGGGTTTATACAGTAAGACATCCATACTGTTGTATGTGGATCTCAGGGTTTATACAGTAAGACATTCATACTGTTGTATGTGGATCTCAGGGTTTATACAGTAAGACATCCCTACTGTTGTATGTGGATCTCAGGGTTTATACAGTAAGACATCCATACTGTTGTATGTGGATCTCATGGTTTATACAGTAAGACATCCATACTGTTGTATGTGGATCTCAGGGTTTATACAGTAAGACATCCATACTGTTGTATGTGGATCTCAGGGTTTATACAGTAAGACATCCATACTGTTGTATGTGGATCTCAGGGTTTATACAGTAAGACATTCATACTGTTGTCTGTGGATCTCATGGTTTATACAGTAAGACATCCCTACTGTTGTATGTGGATCTCATGGTTTATACAGTAAGACATCCCTACTGTTGTATGTGGATCTCAGGGTTTATACAGTAAGACATCCATACTGTTGTATGTGGATCTCAGGGTTTATACAGTAAGACATCCATACTGTTGTATGTGGATCTCAGGGTTTATACAGTAAGACATCCATACTGTTGTATGTGGATCTCAGGGTTTATACAGTAAGACATTCATACTGTTGTCTGTGGATCTCATGGTTTATACAGTAAGACATCCCTACTGTTGTATGTGGATCTCATGGTTTATACAGTAAGACATCCCTACTGTTGTATGTGGATCTCAGGGTTTATACAGTAAGACATCCATACTGTTGTATGTGGATCTCATGGTTTATACAGTAAGACATCCATACTGTTGTATGTGGATCTCAGGGTTTATACAGTAAGACATCCATACTGTTGTATGTGGATCTCAGGGTTTATACAGTAAGACATTCATACTGTTGTCTGTGGATCTCATGGTTTATACAGTAAGACATCCCTACTGTTGTATGTGGATCTCATGGTTTATACAGTAAGACATCCCTACTGTTGTATGTGGATCTCAGGGTTTATAGAGTAAGACATCCATACTGTTGTATGTGGATCTCATGGTTTATACAGTAAGACAACCATACTGTTGTATGTGGATCTCAGGGTTTATACAGTAAGACATCCATACTGTTGTATGTGGATCTCAGGGTTTATACAGTAAGACATCCATACTGTATATATCTTCAGAAATTAGACAAATGCTTCTTCTGTTGCCTGTTTTGAAGTGTGTGTTTGGTTCCGTGAGCTAATTGTTTTCGTTTGAACAGATTATCTGGGATTTCTTATCATTTATTCAGCATTGTTTACCGTAAATTCCGGACTATAAGCCGCAAATGTTTTACTACGCTTTGAACCTCGCGGCTTAAACAATGACATGGCTAATATATATTTTTTTCTCCAAAAAAACACATTCTGTGACGTGCTCAGTTTTTTGGCGGCATGAAGCTTTCATTAGACCAATGAAATTGCCGAACGGGTTAAGGTCAAACAACTTTTTTGTTTACTGTTTAGATTAAATCGAGCGCTCTCAAACTTCCCATCATTCTGATTACGGTAGTCATTTTGTCACCCTCATCATGGCAAAGACACGGAGAAATGCATATGATGCAGCTTTCAAGTTGAAGGCGATTGATCTGGCTGTTGGAAAAGGAAATAGAGCTGCTGCACGGGAGCTTGGTCTTAATGAGTCGATGATAAGACATTGGAAACAGCAGCGTGAGGAATTGACTCAGTGCAAAAAGACAACTAAAGCTTACTACAAATTTTTTATTTTTTGTTACAAGCCGTGTTTCGTTAAAGCCTATTTATTTTTGTTACAAGCCGTGTTTCGTTAAAGCCTATTTATTTTTGTTACAAGCCGTGTTTCGTTAAAGCCTATTTATTTTTGTTACAAGCCGTGTTTCGTTAAAGCCTATTTATTTTTGTTACAAGCCGTGTTTCGTTAAAGCCTATTTATTTTTGTTACAAGCCGTGTTTCGTTAAAGCCTGTGTAAAGTTCATTTGTTTCAATGTACTGGTAGGCACCTGCGGCTTATAGACATGTGCGGCTTATTTATGTTCAAAATAAAAAATAAAAATGTTAATTCAGTGGGTGCGGCTTATATTCAGGTGCGCTTAATAGTCCGGAAATTACGGTACACTGTTCCAAACAGTCAGGAAACAAATATTTTGAAAATAGCCTACCTTTACACACATGGGTCACACAGCGCTCAATCCTCTCCTCCTTCTTGATCTCTTTATTCTTTATGTTGTTGTTATTATTATCATAATTATAAAAGTAAGTATGCTAATATCATCAACAGTAGGCTTAGTTTTAAAATGAAATAACAAAGTCAGCCTTGAATAATTCAACAAATAAACCACATGTCAGCAACTGTCGGAATGCAACTGTGTTTAATCTTTGTAGGCAAAAAAAACGCAATTCTTCATTAGAACAGACTCTCGAGGATTTGTTATTTGTTAGGTGTTGTTTACACTGTTCCAGTGTAAACACCTCATTTCAATATTCAAGACTCCATGTCTAGCACCTGTCTGGCAGTGGCACACAGCGCTTGGCTTACCCACCTTCTTCTGTTTCATTTTAGGATTATTATTATTATGCAGTAATATAGTAGCCCATATAAGTACGAGTCAGTCAGTCATGACTTTAAATACAATCAAGCTTTTTATTTAGAAAATAAAATAACACATGAAATGTTCTGCCTAAGCATTAAGGAAACAGAACAGAACACAACAAAATAACACATCTATTAAACAACATTGGAGCCATGGAGTCTTGAATATTGAAATAATAAATAAATGTTCTGGATATTATTAGCTGTAAGCCAGCCTATGTCTTAACGGGTGCATGCATGTGTCACGTGAACAGAGCATGGCAGGGAAGGCACATTTAGCAACAAATTAGGTAACATAACTTTTCAGTCAGAGAAACAACAAGTAAGAAAGTAGTGAATTACTGTAGTTAGATTGCAGCTTCAGCACCTCGGACAGCGCAATACACATGGCAGCCTGTGGCTGCTCCTGCAGCTGACAGGGAGGAGAGAGAGACAAGGGTTCAGGCTGAAATTGAGAACTCTAGTGCATGGGCGCTATCAGCTGACTAAGCTATAGTTGTTTACATGCGCAATGGACAGACAAGTGTAGGGTGCGAGATGCGACTGATATTTTGTAGGTGGGGGGAGTGAGAAAGGGTGGAGGAGGAGGCTTGGCTTGAAGCACTGGGCATAGTTATGACATGCATTATCTGAATTAGGCCCAAAGAATTATACCTACGGAGGAGCAGCTTCTATGGAAGAATTTTGAATGTCTTTGAACTTCCGAGAGTTGTCTTAAAGTTGAACCAGAGCTAGCTAGCTAACTAACAAGCTTGGGTGTATAGAGCCGCACAAGAATTAAAAACACAGCCTAGCTTTTTGTAGTTATTTAATCCAATGTGAAACGTGATAACTATAGTATCCGTAACTAGCATTGAAAAGTTAATCCATTCTTCTCTAATTCAATATCTCTCCCTAATTTCTGAACGCTTGTAACATCAGTAGGGTACAGCAGCCTAAGCTTTGAAGGGGGAATGGCATGTTTCCTACACACACATACACTGGCAAAGGTTTTCAGCTGGCAGGCAGACACTGGAATACGTTGTGACAGAGCGAGGGCTTTGCATAGGCGCCTTTCTGCCCGGAACGTAAAACTATGTTATTTTTAAAAATTATTTTATTTATTTCACCTTTATTTAACCAGGTAGGCCAGTTGAGAACAAGTTCTCATTTACAACTGCGACCTGGCCAAGAAAAAGCAAAGCAGTGCGACACGAACAACAACACAGAGTTACACATAGAATAAACAAGTGTACAGTCAATAACACAATAGAAAAAGTCTATATACAGTGTGTGCAAATGAGGTAGGATAAGAGAGGTAAGGCAATGAATAGGCCGTAGTGGCTAAACAATTACAATGTAGCAATTAAACACTGAAGTGATAAATGTGCAGAAGATGAGTGTGCAAGTACAGATACTGGGGTGCAAAGGAGCAAAATAAAGAAAATAAATAACAGTATGGGGATGAGGTAGTTGGATGGGCTATTTACAGATGGGCTATGTACAGGTGCAGTGATCTGTGAGCTGCTCTGACAGCTGGTGCTTAAAGCTAGTGAGGGAGCTATGATTCTCCAGCTTCAGTGATTTTTGCAGTTCGTTCCAGTCATTGGCAGCAGAAAACTGGAAGGAAATGCGGCCAAAGGAGGAATTGGCTTTGGGGGTGACCATTGAAATTTACCTGCTGGACCGCGTGCTATGGGTGGGTGCTGCTATGGTGACCAGTGAGCTGCAATAAGGTGGGGCTTTACCTATCAAAGACTTATTGATGACCTGGAGCCAGTGGGTTTGGCGACGAATATGAAACGAGGGCCAGCCAACGAGAGCATACAGGTCACAGTGGTGGGTAGTATATGGGGCTTTGGTGACAAAACGGATGGCACTGTGATAGCCTGCATCCAATTTGCTGAGAAGAATGTTGGAGGCTTTTTTGTAAATGACATCGCCGAAGTCAAGGATCGGTAGGATAGTCAGTTTTACAAGGGTATGTTTGGCAGCATGACTGAAGGATGCTTTGTTTGCGAAATAGGAAGCCGATTCTAGATTTAATTTTGTATTGGAGATGCTTAATGTGATGTAATGTAATTAACCGGTTCCCATGCTTTTAAAATAACGCTTCTGTTCCGGAACAGTATAGATCACTTCTTTCCCGGTTCTGATTCTGTTCCTCAAATCTTTTTGAAATTAAAAACATAATAATAATCTGGTTTTAGGTTCCGGGAGGTTCCGGGAGGTTTTCGGTTCTATTCCCTGAACCGGTTCCAACACCTGGTTCACAGTCACACCCTTTTACCTGTTGTTTGTCCTTAAACGCTGTCATGGAACTCTAGATCCAAGGTAGGCTATTATTATTTATCTATATTTATTTTCATCCCTATCTTTTGAGCTGCTGGATTTATCCATCTTGACTAGTTGTACTTAGTATTTGCTTTGTATGTATTTACTTACTGTTGAGGAAAAACTAATTCCAAGGATCAGGCAGAGCTCATTTTCCAGTTTATAAGAGTTTTATTCAAGCAATTGCCAGGAAGTTCCCTCTCAGGATAAAGCCAGAGAGTAACTTGATTATTTACAAATCACAGTCGTTACATACTTTATCTACACAAAGAGCTGTTTACCCCTCCTAAAGGGAGGTAAGCTTACAAAAGAGATAAGGGGTAATTAGCTCTACACCCTTAAAGCATTAAAACAAATAAAAACAGGTTCTAACCAGTTCTCACAGACTGTGTGAAAGATAGGGGAGTGATTTGATCTTCAGAACCTACAAAGACAGAACAAGAATCAGCCTGGTTAGGCATTTAGGGCCCCATAGATAAGGGCCAATAACAAATCCCTCCTTTGTGGGGTGTATGAAGAGGTTACTGGACAGCAGGGATAATTCCCAGTGAAAAACACTATTCAGTTCAAGCATTTTCATAGAATTTAGACTGTAACAAAACCATTTTGCCCCCACATAACTGTTACCACATAACTGTTACCCAGTATTCACTTTGTACAATATTTACTTATACTGAGCGAAAATATAAATGCAACATGCAACAATTTCAACGATTTTACTGAGTTACATTTCATACTGTATAAGGAAATCAGTCAATTGAAATGAATTCATTAGGCCCTAATCTATGGATTTCACACGACTAGGTAGGGGCGCAACCATGGGTGGGCCAGGGAAGGCATAGGCCCACCCACTGGGGAGCCAGGCCTAGCCAATTAGAATGAGATTTTCCCAACAAAGGGGCTTTATTACAGACAGACTCCTCAGTTTCATCAGCTGTTGGGGCGGCTGGTCTCAGACGATCCCGAAGGTGAAAAAGCCAGATGTGAATGTCTTGGGCTGGCGTGGTTACACGTGGTCTGTGGTTGTGAGGCCGGTTGGACGTACTGTACTGCCAAATTCTCTAAAATGATGTTGAAGGTGGCTTATGGTAGACATTAACATTAAATTACCTGGCAACAGCTCTGATGGACATTCCTGCAGTCAGCATGTCAATTCTACGCTCCCTCAAAACTTGAGACATCTGTGGCATTGTGTTGTATGACAAAACTGCACATCTTAGAGTGCCGTTTTATTGTCCCCAGCACAAGGTGCACCTGTGCCATGATCATGCTGTTTAGTCAGCTTCTTGATATGCCACACCTGTCAGGTGGATGGATGATCTTGGCAAAGGAGAAATGCTGACTAACAGGGATATAAACAAATTTGTGCACAACATTTGAGAGATTTTATTTTTTGTGCATTTCTGGGATCTTTTATTTCTGCTCATGATACATGGAACAACACTTTACATGTTGCGTTTATATTTTTGTTCAGGATAGTATTTGCTCTGTTTACTGTAGTTTCTTCCATGTTTGTTAGGGCCTGTTCATGGTTCTGTTGATTAGAGTAGGGCATTGCTGTTTAGCCATGTGGTGGCCTTGGTCTGGGAGCCATTTCATATCACAAGGAACAGTCTCTATTGCCAGCCCCATGAGAACTGTACTGCCTGATCTCTCTCTGTCTCTCTCTCTCTCTCTCTTTCTCCATGTGTGTGTGTTTGTGCTTCTCATGGTACAGTGACAGATGTTTTCTCTGAGTTGACACAAATACTGAAACACTCTTTGAAATGTTATTTTTGCATTTCATTTTTCTCTTCTTATCTCCCTCTATTGGCCCTAGAGCCTGTAAAACTCACTGGAGAGCAGAAAGGGAGTGTCAAATGAAGGTGATGTGTGCAGTACTGTGTTTGTGAAGACAGAGTGTGTCCATGTGTTTATGTGGGACTACTGCTACAGTCCTCACTGATGTGTCAGTCATTATAGCACAAGTTGTATGATCTCAGCCACTCTCACTTCACTTTACATGTTGAGCAGCAGTGCATTAAAACCCACTAACAGAGCAATATTAACCTCCACCCCTTCAATAAATAGAGCTGAACGAGTGCAAAGCAGTGGTCTCACTCTCCATACTCCTTCATGGCCCCATTGAGATGGTCAGCCTTGTGTCCATGGCTTCATAGAGATGGATGACTTTCATTAAGTTTAAACACAGCGTCCGATTAGCACTAGTGCTGTAATGATCCTGTTATCAGTCCTCTGTATCGGCGGCCTCCCTGTCCAGAACAGGACGAGGAGCAGAGCAGCACGCCGTCAAACAATGTGGTACTTAATCAGAAACATGCCCTCAGGCCAAGTCCCTGTAATAATGTTTCAAACCAATCTCAGTCATCTGGAGTGGGATGCTCATCCTGATTGCAACACAGACATCAATTTATTTAGGATTCTCACCACGGTGGCTCCTGAAGTTCTGTGGCTGAGTAATCTATACAGGGTATAGATAGGATGGTGGACAGGGTGACGGACAGGGTGGTGGACAGGGTGCCGGACAGGGTGGCGGACAGGGTGCGGACAGGGTGGCGGACAGGGTGGCGGACAGGGTGGCAGACAGGGTGGCGGACAGGGTGGCGGACAGGGTATAGACAGGGTGTAGACAGGGAGTAGACAGGGTGCAGACAGTACAGACAGGGTATAGACAGCATATACAGACAGGGTGCAGACAGGGTGTAGACAGGGTGTAGACAGAGTCTAGACAGGGTGTAGACAGGGTGTTTTTTTATTGATTTATTTTATTTAACCTTTATTTAACTAGGCAAGTCAGTTACCCCGGTCAACCCTAACCCGGACAACGCTGGGCCAATCGTGCGCCGCCCTATGGGACTCCCAATCACGGCCGGTTGTGATACAGCCTGGAATTGAACCAGGGTCTGTAGTGACGCCTCTAGCACTGAGATGCAGTGTCTTAGACCGCAACGCCACTCGGGAGCCCAGCTGTAGAGAGGGTATAGACATGGTATATAGACATGGTATATAGACAGGGTGTAGACATGGTATATAGACAGGGTATAGACAGGGTGTAAACATGGTATATAGACAGGGTATAGACAGGGTGTAGACATGGTATATAGACAGGGTATAGACAGGGTGTAGACATGGTATATAGACAGGGTATAGACAGGGTGTAGACAGGGTATAGACAGGGTGTAGACATGGTATATAGACAGGGTGTAGACATGGTATATAGACAGGGTATAGACAGGGTGAAGACATGGTATATAGACAGGGTATAGACAGGGTGTAGACATGGTATATAGACAGGGTATAGACAGGGTGTAGACATGGTATATAGACAGGGTATAGACAGGGTGTAGACAGGGTATAGACAGGGTGTAGACATGGTATATAGACAGGGTGTAGACATGGTATATAGACAGGGTATAGACAGGGTGTAGACATGGTATATAGACAGGGTGTAGACATGGTATATAGACAGGGTATAGACAGGGTGTAGACATGGTATATAGACAGGGTGTCGACATGGTATATAGACAGGGTGTAGACATGGTATATAGACAGGGTGTAGACATGGTATATAGTCAGGGTATAGACAGGGTGTAGACATGGTATATAGACAGGGTGTAGACATGGTATATAGACAGGGTGTAGACATGGTATATAGACAGGGTATAGACAGGGTGTAGACATGGTATAGTATATAGACAGGGTATAGACAGGGTGTAGACATGGTATATAGACAGGGTATAGACAGGGTGTAGACATGGTATATAGACAGGGTGTAGACATGGTATATAGACAGGGTATAGACAGGGTGTAGACATGGTATATAGACAGGGTGTAGACATGGTATATAGACAGGGTGTAGACATGGTATATAGACAGGGTATAGACAGGGTAAAGACAGGGTGTAGACATGGTATATAGACAGGGTATAGACAGGGTGTAGACATGGTATATAGACAGGGTGTAGACATGGTATATAGACAGGGTATAGACAGGGTGTAGACATGGTATATAGACAGGGTGTCGACATGGTATATAGACAGGGTGTCGACATGGTATATAGACAGGGTGTAGACATGGTATATAGACAGGGTGTAGACATGGTATATAGTCAGGGTATAGACAGGGTGTAGACATGGTATATAGACAGGGTGTAGACATGGTATATAGACAGGGTGTAGACATGGTATATAGACAGGTTGTAGATGACTTCAAGCCAGTTCTCTCAGGATGTAAGTGTCTGTGTTTAATTTTGACTTTGTATGTGTGTGAAGATGTCCGTTACAGTGAGACTGTGTGTAGATGTCCGTTACAGTGAGACTGTGTGAAGATGTCCGTTACAGTGAGACTGTGTGTAGATGTCCGTTACAGTGAGACTGTGTGAAGATGTCCGTTACAGTGAGACTGTGTGTAGATGTCCGTTACAGTGAGACTGTGTGTAGATGTCCGTTACAGTGAGACTGTGTGAAGATGTCCGTTACAGTGAGACTGTGTGTAGATGTCCGTTACAGTGAGACTGTGTGTAGATGTCCGTTACAGTGAGACTGTGTGTAGATGTCCGTTACAGTGAGACTGTGTGTAGATGTCCGTTACAGTGAGACTGTGTGAAGATGTCCGTTACAGTGAGACTGTGTGTAGATGTCCGTTACAGTGAGACTGTGTGTAGATGTCCGTTACAGTGAGACTGTGTGTAGATGTCCGTTACAGTGAGACTGTGTGTAGATGTCCGTTACAGTGAGACTGTGTGTAGATGTCCGTTACAGTGAGACTGTGTGAAGATGTCCGTTACAGTGAGACTGTGTGTAGATGTCCGTTACAGTGAGACTGTGTGTAGATGTCCATTACAGTGAGACTGTGTGTAGATGTCCGTTACAGTGAGACTGTGTGTAGATGTCCGTTACAGTGAGACTGTGTGTAGATGTCCGTTACAGTGAGGCTGTGAAGATGTCCGTTACAGTGAGACTGTGTGAAGATGTCCGTTACAGTGAGACTGTGTGAAGATGTCTGTTACAGTGAGACTGTGTGTAGATGTCCGTTACAGTGACACTGTGTGAAGATGTCTGTTACAGTGAGACTGTGTGTAGATGTCCGTTACAGTGACACTGTGTGTAGATGTCTGTTACAGTGAGACTGTGTGTAGATGTCCGTTACAGTGAGACTGTGTGAAGATGTCTGTTACAGTGAGACTGTGTGTAGATGCCAATCTGCAGTCACTGTTTAGTCTCTTCATTGGTTGTATCGGTGGTGTGGGTGTCGTTCTTTGTATCCACAGAGTGTTGTGCCTGGGTTGGGTTGTGTTGGTTGTATCGGTGGTGTGGGTGTCGTTCTTTGTAGCATTGAGCCGTGGTTGAGTTGTATTGTAATGGTGTGGGTGTGTTTCTCAGCTGGCTGTGTGTTTAAGCCTACTGTACAGGAGTGATTGATCTCAGTCTCCTGAGCCAGTGGGATTCCAGTGAGGCCTTCCTCTCTCCTCTCCATCCACTGTTTTAACACAGGAGGAAGCCTGATGTGATGTCTGTAACTGGCCCCCTCAGTGTCAGTGTGCACACCTCATTAGACCATCAGTGCATCAGAAAAAGGCTTCCCTCAGGCTAAATCATTACCACTGCATTTAGAATACTGCCCCTGGAAGAGTGACATGACGTGTCAATGATAATGAGCTTCCTTCCACACATACAGGATGAGTCGTGTGTGTGTGTGTGTGTGTGTGTGTGTGTGTGTGTGGTGTGTGTGTGTGTGTGTGTGTGTGTGTGTGTGTGTGTGTGTGTGTGTGTGTGTGTGTGTGTGTGTGTGTGTGTGTGTGTGTGCGCGGTTGCCTGGTTATGAAAGGTTTAACAGTGCAGAGAATCCTTTGAACTGCACAGCAGAGAGACTGAGAACACACATAGAGAGAGAGAGAACACATAGAGAGAGAGAGATAGAGAGAGATGGTAGCAATAGGGTAGTATGGTAGTGAATTTAAATGAGGGACCATAATTCTGCCCAAACTCCTGCGGTAGCCTCCCTTGTGCCAAATCTATCACAGTGAACAGGAACTACGGGACAGCTCCCTGATCAATAAATCCATTAGATGTTTGCTATAGTTTATGGAGGTCCATTTCCCTCTCCCCCTCAGCCTTACGTCACAGATAGAAATCTACACTGAACCAAACCACACTATTTCCCACTTCATTGTCAAGGATTACTGAGCCACAGTGATTTTTCTGCCATTGAAATCCCTGAGCGGGCCGCTTTAGCGTTTTTTTGTGCCGCCTATGTCCAAACAGTGGCTAAAAAAGTGAATGTCAAGCCCTGCACATTGACTCATACTGTATGTGTGGAAGGAAGCTCATTGCCATTCACTCCCAGGGCTCTATTTTCGTCTGGCATTAAGTCAGCGCAATTGTCAAACGCACGCTCGCAATATCTGAGGTGGGGGCCTCTAAAGTTCAGCCACACCCATTGCCATGCCCCCTGCCACGCCCACCCACCTAAGCCCCTTTTTGATCCAGAAGAAACGCTGGTGATCACAGACCCATAACCCAATAAACTCACAGATGGCCTTAGCTTCCCCCAAATGATGATGTGTATCATACCTGATCGAAGCTGTGCAGACATAGTAGATAATCCATTCTCTACTGTATATCACATATACAGATCTATACCCTACCTAACCAAGCCCCTGTGTCAAACAGATGTGGCACCTCAGATGATACATTCAAACAATGCTCAGAGATGGAGATTACTGGCCAATCAAGCACTCTTAACAGGACATATAACACTTCTGCCTTGCCTAACCACTATAATCTATCAGCTATATCCCTGGGGAAATCTTAAAAGGACGTTAACTTATTAACAGCGTTGCTGCTAGGTGTGCTGTTGCACTGTGTGTGTGTGTGTGTGTGTGTGTGTGTGTGTGTGTGTGTGTGTGTGTGTGTGTGTGTGTGTGTGTGTGTGTGTGTGTGTGTGTGTGTGTGTGTGTGTGTGTGTGTGTGTGTGTGTGTGTGTGTGTGTGTGTGTGTGTAGCAAAGGCCTATATGATTGATTTAGAGTTATCAGTGTAGATGTGAATTGATTTTTCCTCATTGCAAGCCATTTTTCAATAATATTTCTTAATGGTGTGGCTTTGTGGATAATTCATTTTATAGAGACAGGGTAAACTCACAGTGCCTCAGAGTGATCTGTGTTCTAGATGGAGAAATGAAAGCCCACATTCACTGAGTGGATTGCCATGAAGTCACAAAGAATCTGCTTTTTCTCTTCCAGTACCTTGAATAAGCTCTTGTGTGCAAATGTCAGCTTGGTTTTTCACATCTCTTATGTAGCCTACTGTTGCCACTGTTTCTTTGCATAGCAGAAAGCTTCCTCCAGCTGTTGTTTCCAAGACCAAGTCAATCACCTCCCTGTTTGGACATGAAGGCAGTGTGAGGTGATTGACATGACCCTGTTTGGACATGAAGTCAGTGTGAGGTGATTGACATGGCCCTGTTTGAACATGAAGGCAGTGTGAGGTGATTGACATGACCCTGTTTGGACATGAAGTCAGTGTGAGGTGATTGACATGACCCTGTTTGGACATGAAGTCAGTGTGAGGTGATTGACATGACCCTGTTTGGACATGAAGGCAGTGTGAGGTGATTGACATGACCATGTTTGGACATGAAGTCAGTGTGAGGTGATTGACATGACCCTGTTTGGACATGAAGGCAGTGTGAGGTGATTGACATGACCCTGTTTGGACATGAAGTCAGTGTGAGGTGATTGACATGACCCTGTTTGGACATGAAGTCAGTGTGAGGTGATTGACATGGCCCTGTTTGGACATGAAGTCAGTGTGAGGTGATTGACATGACCCTGTTTGAACATGAAGGCAGTGTGAGGTGATTGACATGACCCTGTTTGGACATGAAGTCAGTGTGAGGTGATTGACATGACCCTGTTTGAACATGAAGGCAGTGTGAGGTGATTGACATGACCCTGTTTGGACATGAAGGCAGTGTGAGGTGATTGACATGGCCCTGTTTGGACATGAAGTCAGTGTGAGGTGATTGACATGACCCTGTTTGGACATGAAGTCAGTGTGAGGTGATTGACATGGCCCTGTTTGAACATGAAGGCAGTGTGAGGTGATTGACATGACCCTGTTTGAACATGAAGTCAGTGTGAGGTGATTGACATGACCCTGTTTGGACATGAAGTCAGTGTGAGGTGATTGACATGGCCCTGTTTGAACATGAAGGCAGTGTGAGGTGATTGACATGGCCCTGTTTGGACATGAAGTCAGTGTGAGGTGATTGACATGGCCCTGTTTGGACATGAAGGCAGTGTGAGGTGATTGACATGACCCTGTTTGAACATGAAGGCAGTGTGAGGTGATTGACATGACCCTGTTTGAACATGAAGGCAGTGTGAGGTGATTGACATGACCCTGTTTGGACATGAAGGCAGTGTGAGGTGATTGACATGGCCCTGTTTGGACATGAAGGCAGTGTGAGGTGATTGACATGACCCTGTTTGAACATGAAGGCAGTGTGAGGTGATTGACATGGCCCTGTTTGGACATGAAGTCAGTGTGAGGTGATTGACATGACCCTGTTTGAACATGAAGGCAGTGTGAGGTGATTGACATGGCCCTGTTTGAACATGAAGGCAGTGTGAGGTGATTGACATGACCATGTTTGAACATGAAGGCAGTGTGAGGTGATTGACATGGCCCTGTTTGAACATGAAGGCAGTGTGAGGTGATTGACATGACCCTGTTTGAACATGAAGGCAGTGTGAGGTGATTGACATGACCCTGTTTGAACATGAAGGCAGTGTGAGGTGATTGACATGGCCCTGTTTGAACATGAAGGCAGTGTGAGGTGATTGACATGACCCTGTTTGAACATGAAGGCAGTGTGAGGTGATTGACATGGCCCTGTTTGAACATGAAGTCAGTGTGAGGTGATTGACTTGGCCCTGTTTGGACAAAGCTAGTCCAGTTACCATGGGGCCTGTGAGAGCCAGCGATGGCATTTTAAAAACACCTGGTTAAGAAAGCCAAGCTCTCCTTTGGTCTTTCGTCATTGACCTTTCAGTGGGACGCTGTACAACACACCATAAACTATTGATCTTGCCTAGAGTAAACAACGCTGCCAGTCAGGGGGAGCAGTTGCTCCAGCAGCCCCCGTCCACAGCAATCTCATTAACACAGCAAGCCCTCTGTCCACCATGCCCAGCCCCCAATCCAATTTTCATCTGGTAAATAGAGACACAGAAGTGCTCTGAGATCACCAGGTCCAGCTGCCTGCCGTCTAGTTAATAGTAAAATCTATACCATTGACGTGTTACGGCCGGCGTGATGCTCAGGCTGCTGGTCATTTATATGCTAGTAGGAGTGATACTCAGGCTGCTGGTCATTTATATGCTAGTAGGAGTGATGGTCAGGCTGCTGGTCATTTATATGCTAGTAGGAGTGATGCTCAGGCTGCTGGTCATTTATATGCTAGTAGGAGTGATGGTCAGGCTGCTGGTCATTTATATGCTAGTAGGAGTGATGCTCAGGCTGCTGGTCATTTATATGCTAGTAGGAGTGATGGTCAGGCTGCTGGTCATTTATATGCTAGTGGGAGTGATGGTCAGGCTGCTGGTCATTTATATGCTAGTAAGAGTGATGCTCAGGCTGCTGGTCATTTATATGCTAGTAGGAGTGATGGTCAGGCTGCTGGTCATTTATATGCTAGTAGGAGTGATGCTCAGGCTGCTGGTCATTTACAGTTGAAGTCGGAAGTTTACATACGTTTAGGTTGGAGTCATTAAAACTCGTTTTTCAACCACTCCACAAATTTCTTGTTAACAGACTATAGTTTTGGCAAGTCGGTTAGGACATCTACTTTGTGCATGACACAAGTAATTTTTCCAACAATTGTTTACAGACAGATTATTTCACTTATAATTCACTGTATCACAATTTCAGTGAGTCAGAAGTGTACATACACTAAGTTGACTGTGCCTTTAAACAGCTTGGAAAATTCCAGAAAATGATGTAATGGCTTTAGAAGCTTCTGGTAGGCTAATTGACATCATTTGAGTCAATTGGAGGTGTACCTGTGGATATTTCAAGGCCTACCTTCAAACTCAGTGCCTCTTTGCTTGACATCATGGGAAAATCAAAAGAAATCAGCCAAGACCTCAGAAAAACAATTGTAGACCTCCACAAGTCTGGTTCATCGTTGGGAGAAATTTCCAAATGCCTGAAGGTACCACGTTCATCTGTACAAACAATAGTACGCAAGTAGAAACACCATGGGACCACGCAGCCGTCATACCGCTCAGGAGGGAGACGCGTTCTGTCTCCTAGAGATGAACGTACTTTGGTGCGAAAAGTGCAAATCAATCCCAGAACAACATTAAAGGAACTTGTGAAGATGCTGGAGGAAACAGGTACAAAAGTATCTATATCCACAGTAAAATGAGTCTTATATCGACATAACCTGAAAGGCCGCTCAGCAAGGAAGAAGCCACTGCTTCAAAACCGCCACAAAAAATCCAGACTACGGTTTGCAACTGCACATGGGGACAAAGGTCGTACTTTTTGGAGAAATGTCCTCTGGTCTGATGAAACAAAAATAGAACTGTTTGGCCATAATGACCATGTTTGGAGGAAAAAGGGAGATGCTTGCAAGCCGAAGAACATCATCCCAACCGTGAAGCACGGGGGTGGCAGCATCATGTTGTGGGGGTGCTGTGCTGCAGGAGGGACTGGTGGACTTCACCAAAGCAGGAGGTACTGGTGCACTTCACAAAATAGATGGCATCATGAGAAGGGAGAATTATGTGGATATGTTGATGCAACATCTCAAGACATCAGTCAGGAAGTTAAAGCTTGGTTGCAAATGGGTCTTCCAAATGGACAATGACACCAAGCATACTTCAAAAGTTGTGGCAAAATGGCTTAAGGACAACAAAGTCAAGGTATTGGAGTGGCCATCACAAAGCTCTGACCTCAATCCTATAGAAAATTTGTGGGCAGAACTGAAAAAGCGTCTGAGAGCAAGGAGCCCTACAAACCTGACTCAGTTGCAACAGCTCTGTCAGGAGGAATGGGCCAAAATTCACCCAATTTATTGTGGGAAGCTTGTAGAAGGCTACCCGAAACATTTGTCCCAAGTTAAACAATTTAACGGCAATGCCCACTGGGAATGTGATGAAATAAATAAAAGCTGAAATAAATCATTCTCTCTACTATTATTCTGACATTTCACATTCTTAAAATAAAGAGGTGACCCTAACTGACCTAAGACAGGGAATGTTTACTAGGATTAAATGTCAGAAAACTGAGTTTAAATGTATTTGGCTAAGGTGTATGTAAACTTCCGACTACAACTGTATATGCTAGTAGGAGTGCAGACTGCTATAGTAAACCAGCACTACCACCACAGGCTGTCTGTCTGACAACACACCCAGCCGTTTTCCATATGAGGAGATTAACTGTCACCTTAATCTCCTCATATGGAAAATGATTTGAATTCTGATGGGAAAATGAAACGTTGTTGGTATTCATAAGGTTATGTCTATGCAAAGCCCCCAGTACTCCTAAATGGTTAGTATTTGGAAGACGTTTACATTTTAGTCATTTAGTAGATACTCTTATCCAGAGCGACTTACAGTAGTGAATACATTTCATACATTTCCCCCCCCTGTACTGGTCCCCCGTGGGAATCGAACCCACAACCCTGGCGTTGCAAACACCATGCTCTACCAACTGAGCCACACGGGTGTTCTCCTTTATGAATACCATTCGCTGTCTTCATTCGCTGTCTTCATCTGATCTCTCCTCAGCTACACCCAGCCGGAGTCATGCTTGACCTGCTTCACATGTCGAGATTGAGCTTTCGAGAAAGAGAGATCGAGGTTACTGTTAAGTGAACAACATGGAGAAGATCCAAGGTCTCTTCTCTCCCACACCGCCTCTCCCATCCCCAGCCTACACCTCCCCTGCATAGATAAAGCAGCCACACACACACTCGTAAACACACAACACATACACTCTCAGAGGCTTTATTAACATTCATACCAACAAGCAGCACAAACACCCACTCATACTCACCCAGCATCCATCCACGGCATCCATCTAGCCATATGAGACTTGTGTCCAGTGACAACCACAGCCAGCCAGCTAGCCAGCCAGCCAACCACAGCCAGCCACAGCCAGCCAGCCAACCACAGCCAGAGCAGAGGGCAGTCCACACACCCAGAGACAGAGACATAATGAGGCCTTGCAGCTGTCACACCTACTGTATGAATCACCATACTCTCTGTCCTCAGGTAGACAGTTACTCGCCAGTCTAGAACCTACAGCCCTCAGGTCCCAAAGGGACGTTAAAGAAATGTGCCTGTGTCCAGATCTGCCCAATCACTGGTTTCGAAAATTTCAGATCAGTATAGTATCTGTCTAGAACATTATTCTTCAACTCTCTTGTCATCGTCTACACCCTAGCATTCAGGATCTGTCAGCTGTATAAAGTATGTGTTTAGTATGGTAGGGTAGTAGTGTGTGTTGGCCATTTACGGTCCTGAGAGATTGGCCTGCCGGCTGTGAACGTAGTGGAAGATTAGGTCAGATAGCAGGGCTGCTCAGCATCAGAATATGTTACAGCCTGCTGCCTGAGCCTTGAGATGAAACACAAACGCATTAATATGATGGATATTATCTCACCTTGCTGCATCTTCCATAACTCACCGCTCTGTAACATGAATCCCTGACATGCATAACAACATCCCCAGACGGGATCAAATGGTGCTAGATCATTATGGTGCTGTTGTCAGCCGCCACAGCCCAAAATGCAGTCAAATGAACCCAACATTTCTTTATTTCAGATTTCTGCTTGTGATACGCATGTTTTTTTTTATCTCAGGAATATGCTTACTGGCAGCATTTTGTGATTTCCCGAGTTATCTGTCTAAAGCAGCTTGAAGCTGCTTTATGCACCAGAAGGTCTCTGTTCCAAACCATGGAGTTTGAGCTCCCTTTGCCACAGCAGAGAGGCAGTGACTTGAAAGGCATAGCAGGTGTTTCTACCCAGCTCATTATTTGGTGACGGTACTGTGAGGTAGAATGAACACAACCTGACAGAGGGTGGATGCACTCCTGACAACTTTCTACCTGTATCTTTCCATTGATTCCATATCTGACACATGCACACACACGCAGCGGCTTTTCAGCTTCCTGTCTCAGGTAAAAAGGTCCAAGGACCTTTCCTCTGACCTTTCTGGACTTATTGATAAGCCCAGGTATCTGGACTGGATGATCCCCTCCATAATCCATATTTTATTACCTTTCCATGTATCCATCTATCAATGTGAAATGCAGCAAGGCAACATATTTAGATGCATAGAAGGCCGTGGTTGATGCATACATGTCCATCTCCCTTCTATTAACCCATAGTGTACAGTCTGGGGTTGGACATGTGCATCAAGCCTGTAGAGGACTGTTGTCTCTGTTTTATTACCTTACCTTATACACAGCTGATCCTTTAATACACTGCCAATGAAAGGAGAAGGGAGAGCGAGAGAGTGAGAGCGAAAGAGAGAGAAAGAGAGAGAAAGAGAGAGGGCGAGAGAGGGCGAGAGAGAGAGCGAGAGAGAGAGCAAAAGAAATAGAGCGAGAGAGCGGGAGAGAGAAAGAGAGAGAGCAAGAGAGAAAGAAAGAGAGAGCGAGAGAGAAAGAAAGAGAAAGCGAGCGAGAGAAAGAGAGCGAGAGAGAGAGCGAGAGAGAGCGCGAGAGAGCGAGAGAGAGACAGCGAGAGAGAGAGTGAGAGAGAGAGCGAGAGATTGAGAGCGAGAGAGAGTGAGAGAGCAAGAGAGAGTGAGACAAAGCGAGAGAGCTAGAGAGAGAGCGAGAGAGTGACAAAGCGAGAGAGCTAGAGAGAGCGAGAGAGAGAGCGAGAGAGAGAGAGAGAGCAAGAGAGAGAGTGAGAGAGAGGGAGCGAGAGAGCGAGAGAGAGAGAGTGAGAGAGCGAGAGAGAGCGAGAGAGAGAGAGAGCGAGCGAGCGAGCGAGAGAGCGAGAGAGCGAGAGAGAGAGAGCGAGAGGATATAAAGAAAGAGAGGGGGAGAAGGGCATTATGAAGGAAATGGAAAGACATACTGTATAGAGGGAAGTGAGGGGGAGAAATAGAATAAAAACAAAGAACAGACAGGACTCAGGAGGATCAAGCTGAACTATATGAAAGAGAAATTCCTCCCTGAGATTTGGAGTGCCCGTCAATAATTGAACATGCAGAATGTCTCAGTATTGTGTTCTTCCCATGGATATCTTCATGAATTCTGGAAATACAGGAGCGTTTTCACAGCAAGACATCCTCCTGTCTTAGTTTTCCCACTAAATCTAGTGAATAGTATACAGTACATCACCAATTAAAATCCAGAGACAAAAGAGGTCATGTTTGAAGTTGACCCTCACAGTGCATTGCTTATGAGCTCAACTGTAATATTGGAAATAATGAGGATTATTTTTCTCAAATCTATTTGATAGGGCCTTTATTCAAAGTTTCTTCGCCAAAACATGCATATTCCTTTTGGAAAATTTTGACTTTACAATTGTAATTCCCCTTCGATGTCAAGTGCAAGTTAAGATTTTCTCTCTGTGAGCAAATTTGTCCCCCTCAGTGACTGCAACCTGGGATTAGGGTTCTATTATTTGGCAACAGCCACCACAGAGTAACTTTAGCATACCCCAAAACAATGGGGTTAAAGAGTGATAATAATAATGATAATAATAATAATAGGCTGGAGGAAGTCTTTAAATAGCTCCCACTTAAAGTACTATCTGAAGTGCATGATTAAATCTACCCAAAGTAGCTTCAGATCCAGTCTTGCAGCACAGTCTGTTAACTATGCAGACAGGGTGCTTAGCTGGTGTCTGGTATTTGATTTAGACAGGTTGAGGTAGAATAGGCCCTGCAGCCGGACGTGACCCAGGATCAGGCCATGAGAGGAGCAGAGAAGAACTCAATCCAAGGTTAGTATAGTAAACTAAATGTAACGGTCGTCGTAGTAAGAAGTGGACCAAGGCGCAGCGGGTTGAGTGCTCATTTTATATTTATTTTGAACACTTAAGAAAAACAAAACGTACAAATGCACAGGATTACAGGCTAAACACAGCTATGCAATCACAACTTCCCACAAAACCCAAACAAAACACACCCCTCTATATATGACCTTCAATCAGAGGCAACGTGGAGCAGCTGCCTCCAATTGAAGGCCAAATCAATAAACTAAACGTAGAACTAAAAAGACTAGACTAGAACATAGAAATATACTCTCATAGAACATAGCCCAAAAACCCCGGAAAACACTAACCAAACACCCCTCTACATAAACACACCCCCCGAACCACATAAAACAAATACCCCCCGCCACGCCCTGACCAAACTACAATAACAAATAACCCCTTTACTGGTCAGAACGTGACACTAAAACTAAAATAAAAGCAAAAATTTCAAAAACTATTTAGTAAACTGAAATTTTTTTCTTTTACTGCAAAACAAACTAAAACAAAATAAAACACTTATAAATTATGTTTAGTTTTAGTTGTTTGCTTCTAAATCCAATTTGGGTTTTCAAGCTTTTTTTTCGAATGGGTTTTTCTGAATTTGGTGGGTAAGTGCTGCCTGTATATGCCGATGTTTCAAATAGGCCTAGCTTGTGGATCACTATCACTAACTAACAGGGAAGAAATCTGAGGGCGAGCACGGAGCGTGGCTGGGCCAAGCTAGAGCAGCATGTGAAGTTGCTGGAGCCATTCACAATCCACACAGACCTTCAAACTGATGTGCCTTCTCAACCTTGGGGTACACTTGCAGTCAACTACTGTTGCAAAACAGTTGGCACAGGTCCACCTGAAGTCACTGTGTGAGCACTTCCCATGCATACTGAATCCTCTAGGAGCCAACTTTGATCTAACCTCTGCAGCAGCTTGACTGATGGACCAAAGTGTGTCTCTGGCACTTCACTCAACAGAGATGGCACTGATGAGGGAAGCAGTCTTTTGTCCGTCAGCAAATCAGAGAGTACAGCTATGGAGCAGCAGGACCCCAGCATGAGGCCACTACGTTGAATCCAGCAAGCATCTTGACCACAGTTCTTCAGAAATATATGTTGCTTCCTCGCATCGAAGATTGTGTCTCTGTCCAGCCAGAGGGTCAACCAGGCAGGGAAAAGTGCCCCGTGTGAGCTGCGGAAATACCTGAAAGAGGTAAAGGGGGGCATGTTTATAGAGTCACCTTTCCAGTGTTGGCAGGCAAGGATGGCGGTTTATCCAAAGCTGTGCCCTGTGGCACTGAATCTGGTTTCTGCACCTGCATCCCAAGCGTTCGTGGAGAGAATATTCAGCCTGTCATCAGGCTTGAGAAACCAAGCGACCACCCCTCTGGAGCCTTGAAGATAAACCAGAATGTAACGGTCGTCGTATGTAATGGACCAAGGCGCAGCGGGTTGAGTGCTCATCTTAACTTTATTTGAACACATACGAAACAAAACAAGAAAACGATCGAACAAACAGTATTGCAGGCTACACACACAGCTATGCAACAACAACTTCCCACAAAACACAAGTGAAAAAGGGCTACCTAAGTATGACTCCCAATCAGCAACAACGATGTACAGCTGTTCCTGATTGAGAGCCATGCCAGGCCAACAAAGAAATACACAACATAGAGAACATAGAAATACAAAACCAGAACAACACCCCAAACCCCGGAACACATAAAACAAACACCCCTCTACATAACCACAAATCCCAACAAACCCCGAACCACATAAAACAAACACCCCCCTGCCACGTCCTGACCAAACTACAATAACAAATAACCCCTTTACTGGTCAGGACGTGACAGTACCCCCCCCCCCCCCCCCCAAAGGTGCAGACCCCGGATGCACCTCACACAAAAAATAAACACAAAAATAAACCCCCCAAACTAAAGGGAGGGAAGGGAGGGTGGCTACTGTCACCGATGGTTCCCGTGCTACACCCCCCCTCCCCAATCCTCCTACTGTGGAGGTGGCTCAGGCTCTGGCCTTAATCCCCCACCTAACCTGTCCACCCCCGCTGAATACCTCGGGCTGAAGCGCGTCGCTGTAGACCTCGGGCTGAAGCGCTTCGCTGTAGACCTCGGACTGTAGGGCGACTCTGGGAGCTCCGGACTGTAGGCCGTCTCTCTCGGTTCCGGACTGTGGGCCGTCTCTCTCGGTTCCGGACTGTGGGCCGTCTCTCTCGGTTCCGGACTGTGGGCCGTCTCTCTCGGTTCCGGACTGTGGGCCGTCTCTCTCGGTTCCGGACTGTGGGCCATCTCTAGACAGGGCACTGACGCCGGACACTCTGGACGGGGCACTGTTACCGGACACTCTGGACGGGGCACTGTTGCCGGAAGCTTTGGACGAGGCACTGTTGCCGGAAGCTCTGGATGGGGTACTGTCATCGGAAGCTCTGGACTGGGACTGCGCACTGAAAGCCTGATGCGTGGGGCTGGTAGTGGAGGTACCAGACTGGAGACACGCACCCCAAGGCTAGTGCGAGGAGCAGGAACAGGACGAGTTGGACTGGGCTGACGCACTGAAGGCCTGGTGCGTGGGGCTGGTAGTGGAGGTACCAGACTGGAGACACGCACCCCAAGGCTAGTGCGAGGAGCAGGAACAGGACGAGTTGGACTGGGCTGACGCACTGAAGGCCTGGTGCGTGGGGCTGGTAGTGGAGGTACCAGACTGGAGACACACACCCCAAGGCTAGTGCGAGGAGCGGGAACAGGATACACCGGGCCGTGAAGTCGCACTGGCGGTCTCGAGCGCAGTACTGGCACCACCCTTACTGGCTGGATGCCCCGCTTCCCCCTGGCAAATGCGGGACGCTGGCACCGAGCACACCGGCCTGTGGATACTCGGCCTCGCCGCCGTGCGCATCACCCAATAGCACGGGGCCTGACCAGTATCACGCTGCCTCCGGTAAGCACGGGGAGTTGGCTTGGGGCTCAACCCTGGCCCAGCCAAACTACCCGTGTGCCCCCCAATTTTTTTTTATTGGGGCTGCCTCTCAGGCTTCCATGCCAGTCGTGTTCCAATATAACAGTCCCGGTCCATTCCAGTCTTCCTCCATGGTCCAGCCCTGTCCAGATTTCCCTCCCATGTCCATGATTCCCCATAGTCCATATAATTCCTCTGCTACTCCTTACCCCGCTGCTTGGTCCTTTGGTGGTGGGAAGTTCTGTAACGGTCGTCGTATGTAATGGACCAAGGCGCAGCGGATTGAGTGCTCATCTTAACTTTATTTGAACACATACGAAACAAAACAAGAAAATGATCGAACGAACAGTATTGCAGGCTACACACACAGCTATGCAACAACAACTTCCCACAAAACACAAGTGAAAAAAGGGCTACCTAAGTATGACTCCCAATCAGCAACAACGATGTACAGCTGTTCCTGATTGAGAGCCATACCAGGCCAACAAAGAAATACGCAACATAGAAAACATAGAAATACAAAACCAGAACAATACCAAAACCCTGGAACACATAAAACAAACACCCCTCTACATAACCACAAATCCCAACAAACCCCGAAAAACATAAAACAAACACCCCGCTGCCACGTCCTGACCAAACCACAATAACAAATAACCCCTTTACTGGTCAGGACGTGACACAGAAAATCTTGTTTGGTTGAACAGAAACACACACAGACAAGCTGGCAGGTTGTGAACTGATAGATTTGTGAAGAAGTGTTGTGTTGTTTATGTTTTTGCTGTTGTTGCAGCTGTTTTTATGAACCCTATTGGAAGGGGCTAGTCAGTGATCCATGTTTAATATTACATTTCATATCATGTCAAATGTGCCATAAATGTATTTGTTGTTTTTTCCTCATTCTGTCAGATAAATGTAAAAGTACTTTATTATTCTTATATCTACTACTAAAGTTAAAAAAGCATTGGATTGGTTTAAACACGGGGAAGAGAGTTTCCTTCCACCATATTTCTTACATTCTTTAAAATCCAAGTCACATTAGGATTGTTTTATAATTTAAACTTAACCCAACCTATGTCCTGGCCATGGAGTTGTATGGAGTTCTCTAGTGGCGGAAACCCTGTGTTAGCATGGGCAGCGCCATTGAGGACATTTGCCGTTTTGATTTAGTCAACTGTGCGGGACTTCCTACTTCATTGGCTGATCCCTCCTGATAACCCGGTTAGAATGACTGATGACCCGTTTGGAGGGTGCCATCAGGAGGGATCAGCCGATTAATTTTAATATGATGAAAATATACTATTTCAAGATGGAGATGGTCTCAATGGCGTTGCCCATGCTCTCACAGACGCCATCATGACACAGATACAGAGATGCTATGTCTATCTGAGTCTATGGTCCTGGCCCATCACCGTATGTATTACTGCCCCCCAGTAGCAAGAAGTGACATCCCCAAAAAACGAACTATAGGCCTACAACCGTAGAGGAAGAGGAAGAGAGAGGCCCAACTCAACAGAAAATCTGTCTCCCTCCAGAGAGGGAGGGAGTTTCGTTGTTTTCGTTGTTTCGCCCACCAAGCAAGGTGTTTTTGCATGAAGGTCAATTGAGAGAGTGTTGAAAAAAAATTAAATTAATGGCTTATTTGCTATGTTTTATTTAATAAAATATATGTTTCATAATGCTTAAGTTGTTACAAGTATACTGATGGACACATGACATCCCGGCAACTTTGAGAAAAAACAATTTATATCAGAGTTGTCTCGAAATGGCTATGCATATTCATGACATGAGGCTAGTAGCATAGCATTTCTCCCCATTGAATACATGCGGTTGACGTCCACAACCCTCATCGAATATTTAAAAAAGGATTCCAATAATGAGATGTATCCACCAATCTAAGGAAAGGATATAGGCGGGAGCTAGACAGCCCGTCGTGCCGCTTTGTGGACAATGACTCCCGTTGTTAGAGCGGAGAGACGCGTATCTTGTCAGCGTATCCATCATTTTTGCTAAAAAACATGAATGTCTCCTAGCCTCCCACGCATAGGCTACTTTGTCCCTAATACTAAACCTCAAACTAAATAATATAAAAATGAAATCGAGATATTTTTATCAAACTGAAACTAAACAGAATTTCAAATAAAAATTGAAAATCTAAAAATGAAATCACAAATCCAGAATTATAATGATGGGGCGATTGGGCGGTGAGTCGGAAGCAGGTGCAGGTGAAACGTTTTAATAAAACAAAACCAAGAACACGACACTAACATAAGACAGTTCGCCGAGACACAAGAACAATACCAACTGGTGAGTGAACATGGGAGAGTGACATATAAAGGGGAGGAAATGATGAAGGTAATGGAATCCAGGTGTGAATCATAATGATTCACAGGTGCGTGTAATGATGAGTGCCAGGTGTGCGTAATGATGAATCCCAGGACCGGTGGTTAGTATTGTGGCGACGTCGTACGTCGGAGGGGAGGAGCAGGAGCAGACGTGACAATAATAACCTTAGCACAGTCTATTTGATTAACTTAAGACTGATCAGGGATCAGCCGAGTTTCAAATCAATGGGACTTCAGCTCCTTAACTATGGGGATATGGGGATGCATATTCATGTAGGCTTTTTGTTTGTCAGGGCGGCTTTATCATCGACTGCTTTGACTAGGTCTGGCTGTGTGTGTGTGTGTGTGTGTGTGTGTGTGTGTGTGTGTGTGTGTGTGTGTGTGTGTGTGTGTGTGTGTGTGGTGTGTGTGTGTGTGTGTGTGTGTGTGTGTGTGTGTGTGTGTGGTTGTGCCTTTACATCACTGTCGGTGTGTGTATGGTTGTGTTTATTAAAACTGCTAGTCGCAGCCCGGTCGCCAAAGCTAATTGATGCATCCCTCAGTGTAGTAATTACACATTTCTAAATGTTTGTGAATAGAGAGTTACATAGGCACTGTCCAGTAAGGGGAAAACCTCACAGCGGGGGGAGTGAGACAGAGGGGTGGAACAGCGGAACAGACTGGCACGTGGGTCCTCAGACACTAGTCTCAACAATGGCCCATGTCCCCTAGCATGGCAGGCACAGGTGGCACCACCCTATTACCCAACCCCCCGCGGACCATCATCCATGAACGACAGGAATATAAACCTATTAGTACTGCTACTGCTGCGCTCTGCAGTATTTATAGTATATCTCTGTGTGTGTGTGTGTGTGTGTGTGTGTGTGTGTGTGTGTGTGTGTGTGTGTGTGTGTGTGTGTGTGTGTGTGTGTGTGTGTGTGTGTGTGTGTGTGTGTGTGTGTGTGTGTGTGTGTGTGTGTGTGTGTGTGTGTGTGTGTCATCTCCATGTCAGCCATCTCCATGTTCATCTACTCTAGATGTTATTTTCAGACCAGAATAAACAACAGCTCTCACTCATTAAAAAAAACAACCAAGATTGATGAAAATAAAAACTCAAAAGAGTAAACATACTAGTGGAGTCTCTATGTGCCTTTGTATGAGAATAGTACTGGTTACTGTATAGTGGGAGAAAGAAAGAGAGAAAAAAATTAAGAAAAGGAGAGAGAGAAAGAGGCCAGCAGGAAAATAGGGCAAGAGATAAATTCACAAAGACAGAAGTGCAGAGAGAGAAGTTTATACTGAATCCATACTAGACTAGGCAGAATGGAAGAGAACTGGGACTCTGTTTTAACACACACACATTCATATACACTGTACATACATGAAATGCCGACACAAGCACAAGCATCTTCAATCTGGCCCAGCTATGAATGATTCATAGACATAGCAGAGGGAGGGTGTTATTGGCATTCATGTGTTCGGTCCTCCCTGTTGTCAGGTGGTAATCATGCTCTCCTCCACCTGTACCACTGACTACCAGCCCCATACGTCAGCATTAAGACTGGAATGGAACACTGCCAGGGCTAAAACACTTCTCTCCTCACTCAGGCTCCCCACCCAGTACCAGACTATGTCTATGTCTCAAATGGCACTCTATTCCCTTTTTAGTACACTGCTTTTTATTTTATTTTTTTTATTTTTTTTGGTGCTTTTTAACCAGGGTCATAAGGCTCTGCTCAAAAGTAGTGCACTATATAGGGAATACGGGGTCATTTGGGATGCAGGCTACATCTCTGCTCCAGCCTGTTTCACTCCTGGCCAGATGGGTCTATTTCATGGGTTCAGACGCTGGGTAATCCCTGTAAAATCAAATCAGAACTATCCTAGTGGTGCTTCCCTTCCTCGTTCTGTAATGGTGTGTTTGGTGTCTTGGTTGGATCCCATGGCTGACTCCTCTCACTCTCTCACCCAGGGAAGCTCACTTACTGAAATGTTCCATTTTGAAGAACTATCTCAGGCCCCTGTTTTGAACGGGCAGGGGTGGAGAGACAGGGGACAGGGGGAGTGCCAGGGAAGGGGTGGAGAGACAGGGGGGGTGGAGAGACAGGGCACGGGGGGAGAGCCAGGGAAGGGGTGGAGAGACAGGGGAGGGGTGGAGAGACAGGGGACGGGGGGAGAGCCAGGGAAGGGGTGGAGAGACAGGGGAGGAGGGGGGAGCCAGGGAAGGGGTGGAGAGACAGGGGAGGGGGGGAGAGCCAGGGAAGGGGTGGAGAGACAGGGGAGGGGGGGGGGGCAGGGAAGGGGTGGAGAGACAGGGGAGGGGGGGAGCCAGGGAAGGGGTGGAGAGCCAGGGGAAGGGTGGAGAGCCAGGGGAAGGGTGGAGAGCCAGAGGAGGGGTGGAGAGCCAGGGGAAGGGTGGAGAGCCAGGGGAAGGGGGGAGAGCCAGGGAAGGGGTGGAGAGCCAGGGGAAGGGTGGAGAGCCAGGGGAGGGGTGGAGAGCCAGGGGAAGGGTGGAGAGCCAGGGGAAGGGTGGAGAGCCAGGGGAAGGGGTGGAGAGCCAGGGGAAGGGGTGGGGGGGGGGGCAGGGAAGGGGGGAGAGCCAGGGGAAGGGGGGAGAGCCAGGGAAGGGGTGGAGAGCCAGGGGAAGGGGTGGAGAGCCAGGGAAGGGTGGAGAGCCAGGGGAAGGGTGGAGAGCCAGGGGAAGGGGTGGAGAGCCAGGGGAAGGGCTGGAGAGCCAGGGGAAGGGGGGGAGAGCCAGGGAAGGGGTGGAGAGCCAGGGGAAGGGGTGGTGAGCCAGGGGAAGGGTGGAGAGCCAGGGGAGGGGGGGAGAGCCAGGTGAGGTGTCGAGAGACAGGGGAGGGGTGGAGAGCCAGGGGAATGGTGGAGAGCCAGGGAAGGGGTGGAGAGCCAGGGAAGGGGTGCCAGGGGAAGGGGGGAGAGCCAGGGAAGGGGGGAGAGCCAGGGGAAGGGTGGAGAGCCAGGGGAAGGGTGGAGAGCCAGGGGAGGGGTGGAGAGCCAGGGGAGGGGTGGAGAGCCAGGGGAAGGGTGGAGAGCCAGGGGAAGGGTGGAGAGCCAGGGGAAGGGTGGAGAGCCAGGGGAGGGGTGGAGAGCCAGGGGAGGGGTGGAGAGCCAGGGGAAGGGTGGAGAGCCAGGGGAAGGGTGGAGAGCCAGGGGAGGGGGGGAGAGCCAGGGGAGGGTATGGGGCCTCTGGAGCACTGCCTGGTGGAGATGATGGGGTTGGTTACTGCCTGGCTGAACAGAGGATATTGAGAGAGAGAGAGGACATCTACTCAACAGGTGCTAGCGGGGAAAGAGTTCTGTTTTTCTAAAGCTAGTAGCCAAATGAAAGCTTCCCATCCCTTATGTCCACCCTCTTACCCTGTAGAACCTTGAGATTGCCTGTGGGGGTCCAAGTCTCTGTCCCTCAGTGAGTCAAACCAGCCTGTCTGTGGCTCCTAGTACTCCTGTTCCTGTCTGAGTGACTGCACTTCTCCTCACAACAGCCATCCTCTCCCTTGTGGCTTATCAATCTGTGTTGAAAACTAAATGACTGAAGGGAATCACCACGTTAACTAACGGCAAAGATGGATGATTCATCATAAACTACAAGGGAAAGAGGTTCCGAAGTTGGGCTAAAGCAGAGGTCATTTAAATACACTTTCTCTCTCTCTCAAACTCTCTCTTTTTCTTTCTACATTGCTCTTCATCCTCTCTCTCTCCTGCCACCTATCTCCACGCCTGCCTCTCCAACTTTGCAATCTCTTCCTCTCGGTTGGCCACCTGTGTACATGCTAACCCTGAGGTGATAAAACACTGATTGACAGACAGCAGAGAGAGAGGCTGGCTTTCCCGGCTCACAACCACCGGGAGGGAGACGGCTGCTTCGGACAGTACTGACAGTCCCTCATCTGTATCACACTAAAACCTGCAGCGGCTTTTAATGCAGATTACACTTCTGTCACTAGCCATGCGGATAATAGCACACTGTATCATGATCATGAGAGTGATTTCACTAAAAGCCACACATGTTGGAATCTTCGTTTCAACAGATTATTTAAAGAACATTTTCAGAGTTTATCATGGTTTTATAACATAAGGGAGAGGGTGATGCAGAGAGGCGCTTTAGGGGATTTTTCTGTACATTTAATACGCTTTCCTTTGCTTTCCTTTCCTTCACTGTTGGAGCAGTATAGCGTGACAGACTGGCTGATATTTTTTATTTAAGGCTACCAATCTCATCTATGGCTATTTGGTCGGAGCGATGCAGCTTCAGCTTAGAAACTGTTATTCATTATTTGAACCCTTCCATCTGAGATGGTGAAGATTCCTGATGTAATGAAAATATGATCTTATGTTTACTTTCCACTGGGCTGTAGAGAGATATACAGTATGGCTAGCTGGGGCAACACAGAGAGGAACACAGTAATGAAAGATAGATGCCACCATGATAAAAGACAGGAGAATAACATAGAAATGACAAGGAAAGATGGTGGTTTGAATGCTGTTATTGACTGTTTTCACTTCACTGTGTTTTGAAAATGATTTGACTCTTGATTAATGATCGTGTTTACCACCGTAGTTAGAATTCTATTCTTAAAGAAGAAAACTCATCTAACATCAAGTTATAAAACCTGAACTTCTCATTTATTGTGTGGTGCTGCATGATGAACATTGGGTGATGAGAGACAATACAATCAGTGCAGGGTGCAGCAGCCTGATTCTAACTGAGACACTGGAACTCCCATCTCAACAATTTAAAGGTGCTTCAACATTTCACTGATTGATTGGATGAAGAGTTTAGAAGACAATTACAGAAGCCTACACAAGTTAAATTGAAATTAATCACAAATGGCATTTTAGATTTAAAAAGAAGAAAAACGAACCTGATTGTAAAGAATGTCTTCATTATTTACCTATTTTTGATCTGAATGTATAGTTTATAGAAATGTGTTTTGACTCTTGGCCTTTCAATATTGTATAGCAGCTACAATTAAAACAATTAGAGACAATTTACTAGTTCCAATTAAGTCGAATCAACTAGTGCTGACTGATAATTGTACATTAGTTAGAGTGCTTTGTTTATTTCCATGTTTTTCTCAAAGCACAAAATGTTTCATTGTGCAGTGGCTGAAGAAATGTATTAAGTCTATTTTCAAGTGAGGCTAGTGTTTATTTCAATTTTTTTTCAGGCTGGTATTTTATAATTAGTAGGAAATGTATATTATTTTACACCTACATTAGGCAGACGTGGAAGAGCTAGTGTAACTTGTTGAAAGTTTGCCAGCAGGTCACAAAACATCCATTAGAATTTCTCCTCTCTCTGTGAACAAAAGTAAATGACTCTATTTAAAGTGTACATTTTCAACTGTCACTGTCAGCCATTTTGAAACTTCAAAGCTGCCACCTGTGGTGAAAAGCATTAGTAGACAGCTGCTGTAACCAGGGAGACCACAGCAGCATGAAGTGTGCACTACAGTCCTTTATAGCTTTTCCCCGCTCTCACTTCCTACCTCTCTCTCACTTCCTACCTCTCTCTCTCTCTCTCTCTCTCTCTCTCTCTCTCTCTCTCTCTCTCTCTCTCTCAAGGACTTAGTATCACAGTCAGTATGTTTTCTCCCCAGTGCGTTGTGTTTGATCACACACTCAAGGTGTGTAAGAGGGAATGACAGGCTCCCCCTTCGGTGTGCCATTTTTTTAAAGTCATGTCCAAACGCTGAGGCATCCCTCCTCCATGTGGCTCCCCCTACCTTTACCTAGCATGCCACTGGAGCGGAAGGACAGGGCAGCCTTGGTGAACAGACCTACTGCTCTCTCAATTTCAATTCAAAGGCGTTTATTAGCATGGGAAACAAATGATTACATTGCCAAAGCAAGTAAAATAGATAATAAACAAAAGTGAAATAAACATTATAAAATGAACAGTAAACATTACACTCACAAAAGTTCCAAAGGAATATAGACATTGCAAATGTCATATTATGGCTATATACAGTGTTAAAGTACAAAAGGGAAAATAAATAAACATAAACATGGGTTGTATTTACAATGGTGTTTGTTCTTCACTGGTTGGCCTTTTCTTGTGGCAACAGGTCACAAATGTTGTTGCTGTGATGGCACGCTGTGGTATTTCACCCAATAGATATGGGAGTCTGTCAAAATTGGATTTGTTTTCTAATCCTTTATGGGTCTGTGTAATCTGAGGGAAATATGTTTCTCTAATATACATTTGGCAGATGGTTAGGAAGTGCAGCTCAGTTTCCTCCTCATTTTGTGGGCAGTGTGCACATAGCCTGCCTTCTCTTGAGAGCCAGGTCTGCCTACAGAGGCCTTTCTCAATATTAAGGCTATGCTCACTGAGTCTGTACATAGTCAAAGATTTCCTTCATTTTGGGTCAGTCAGAGTGGTCAGGTATTCTGCCACTGTGTACTCTCTGTTTAGGGCCAAATAGCATTCTAGTTTGCTCTGTTTGTTTGTTAATTCTTTCCAATGTGTCAAGTAATTATCTTTTTGTTTTCTCATGATTTGGTTGGGTCTAATTGTGTTGCTGTCCTGGGGCTCTGTGGGGTGTGTTTGTGAACAGAGCCCCAGGACCAGCTTGCTTAGGGGACTCTTCTCCAGGTTCATCTCTCTGTAGGTGATGGCTTTGTTATAGAAGGTTTGGGAATTGTTTCATTTTAGGCGGTTGTAGAATTTAACGTTTTTTTTCTTGATTTTGATAATTAGCAGGTATTAGCCTAATTCTGCTCTGCATGCATTATTTGATGTTTTACGTTGTACATGGAGGATATTTTTGCAGAATTCTGCATACAGATTCTCAATTTGGTGTTTGCCACATTTAGTGAATTCTTGGTTGGTGAGCAGACCCCAGACCTCACAAACATAAAGGGCAATGGGTTATATAACTGATTCAAGTATTTTTAGCCAGATTCTAATTGGCATGTCGAACTTGATGTTCCTTTTGACAAGGCCCTTCTTGCCTTGTCTCTTCAGATCATTCACAGCTTACCTGTTACCTGTGGCACTGATGTTTAGGCCGAGGTATGTATAGTTTTTTTGTGTGCTCTAGGACAACGGTCTCTAGATGGATTCAGGAGCAAATTAGAAAGATTGTTGTTCACATCATTGTAAGTCTTTAGAGAGAGAGAGAGAGATGGGGGTGAGAGAGAGAGAGAGAGAGAGACAGGGGTGAGAGAGAGAGAGAGAGAGAGAGAGAGAGAGAGAGAGAGAGAGAGAGAGAGAGCCGGGGGTGAGAGAGAGTGGAAGCAGTATGTGAATTCAGTCTGTAAATTATAAGTTCCCCTCTTGTTCTTGTCACGACTTCTGCCGAAGTTGTTTCCTCTCCTTGTTCGGGCGGTGTTCGGCGGTCAGCGTCGCCGGTCTTCTAGCCATCATCGATCCACTTTTCATTTTCCATTTGTTTTGTCTTGTCTTCACACACCTGGTTTCAATTCCATCATTACATGTTGTGTATTTAACCCTCTGTTCCCCCCATGTCCTTGTCCGGATTTGTTTATTGTAGTGCTTGTGCACGTTATGCTGGTGTGTAACGGGTTTTGTTTATCCATTGATTTATTGTTCTGTTAACGGTGGTTTCATTTATTAAACTGCGCCGTTGTAAATCAGTTTTTGCTCTCTTGTGCCTGACTTCTGCCACCAGTACGCACGCCCTACAGAATTCCGGACAAAACTTATGGAGTCAGCAGGAGCAGGTACCCCGGATATAGGGGTGGAGGAGTGCGTCCGGGAGCACGCAGCAATGCTCCACCATCTTGGCACCGCTATGGACCGCGTTGTCCAGACAATGGACCGGTTGGGAGAGACAGTGAGTTCTCCCAGCGCCTCCACCAGCACAACCGGGGTCTCCACTACGCACCCCTCCTTCTCCTGGTCCCAGTGGGATTCGTCTCTCCATTCCCCAGGAATATGATGGGACGGCTGCGAACTGCCAGGGGTTCCTGTTGCAGCTGGACTTATACCTGGCAACCGTCCACCCGGCTCCTTCGGGCCGTGAGAGGGTGTCCGCCCTCATCTCGTGCCTCACCGGGAAAGCCCTGGAGTGGGCCAACGCCGTGTGGAGAGAGGGAGATGCGGCGTTGGACCAGTTTGAGGAGTTCACCCGCCGCTTCCGGGCAGTCTTCGACCACCCGCCCGAGGGTAGAGCGGCGGGTGAACGCCTCTTCCATCTGAGGCAGGGGACGAGGAGCGCCCAGGAGTTCGCCTTGGAGTTTCGGACCCTGGCTGCCGGCGCGGGATGGAACGACAGGGCCCTGATCGACCATTATCGCTGCAGTCTCCGCGAGGACGTCCATCGGGAGTTGGCCTGCAGAGACACCACCCTCACGTTCGACCAGCTGGTGGACCTGTCCATCCAGTTGGATAACCTGCTGGATATCCGCGGACGTTCAGATCGGGGTCTGTTGGTTCCATCCCCCGCACCCCCTCTCCGATACCCATGGAGCTGGGAGGGGCGGTGCGCAGGGAGACTGGAGGGGGTTCCAGCTCGTGCACCATCTGTGGCCGCAAAAGGTCACACTGCCGGTCGGTGCCGGGTTGGTGCAGCAGTCAGGGCGCTCTGGCGTCACCCCAGGTGAGCCGGCACCATTCTCACGCAGAGCCCTCTGTTGCACATATGTTTGTGTATGTCACTTTTCCTGAGTTTTCCCCGCATTCCCAGCATAAGGCGCTCGTCGATTCAGGCGCGGCTGGGAATTTTATAGATAGATCGTTCGCCCATAGCTTAGGGATCCCCATTGTTCCCGTGGCTGTGCCCTTCCGCGTTCACGCCTTTGACAGTCGACCATTAGGGTCAGGGTTGATTAGGGAGCCCACCGCTCCTCTGGGCATGGTGACGCAGGGTCACAAGGAGAGAATTAGTCTCTTCCTTATTGACTCTCCTGCATTTCCCGTGGTGCTAGCCTACCCTGGTTAGCTCGTCATAACCCCACTGTTTCTTGGCCACAGAGGGCTCTCACGGGGTGGTCGCGAGAGTGCTCGGGGATGTGTTTAGGGGTTTCTGTTGGTGCTACTACAGTGGAAAGTCCAGACCAGGTCTCCATCGTGTGCATTCCCCATGAATATGCCGATTTGGCTCTCGCCTTCTCCAAAAAGAAGGCGACTCAATTACCACCCCATCGACGGGGCGATGGTGTGATAAATCTCCTGGTAGATGCTGCACTTCACAGGAGTCACCTGTAGCCCCTCTCACAGGTGGAGACGGAGGCTAAGGAAACATATGTCTCCAAATCCCTGCGTCAGGGGTACATTCGGTCCTCCACTTCACCCGCCTCCTCGAGTTTCTTTTTTGTGAAGAAGGAGGGAGGTCTGCGCCCGTGTATTGACTATCGGGGTCTGAACCAGATCACTGTGAGGTATAGTTACCCACTACCGCTCAAAGCCACAGCAACTGAGTCAATGCACGGGGCGCGCTTCTTCACCAAACTAGATCTCAGGAGCGCTTACAACCTGGTGCGTATCCGGGAGGGAGACGAGTGGAAGACGGCATTCAGTACCACCTCAGGGCACTATGAGTACCTCGTCATGCCTCTGCATATGTAAGAATATGAGAGTTTAGCCGTTAGCCTAGCTGCCAGGTGGCATGTTAGGGATTTATTCTGGATGATGAGTGGATGATGAGTGTTGCATGTTACACAAATGAACTCATGTAAATTCATGTGAATTAATCAGTTGGACTGTTTAATTAACTGCCGAACAAGGGGTTTGCAATTGGTTTCATGGTTTTTAAACTAAATGTGCCGTGAAGAGGAAAATGGACATGAAATAGGTTTATAGGTTGTGCAAAACATGTAAACAGTTTATAGACTGGAGTTTTCAACATGATGTCTGCCTGCATGCTGATTCACTCAGAAAATAACTCAATTAGTGTTGTGAGTTCAAGGTGGTAAAATGTTCAAGCATAAAAAATAAATGTCCAGTTAACCCTCTTGGTGTGTTATGTATAGCCAGCTCTCCCTCTGTCTCGCCCTTCCTTCATCCTCTCCCTTCATCCTCTCCCTGTATCCTTTCTTTCCATCCTCTCCCTGTATCCTCTCCCTCCCTCCTCTCCCTCCATCCTCTCCCTCCATGCTCTCCCTTCATCCTCTCCCTTCATCCTTTCCTTCCATCCTCTCCCTCCATCCTCTCCCTCCATCCTCTCCCTCCATGCTCTCCCTTCATCCTCTCCCTTCATCCTCTCCCTTCATCCTTTCCTTCCATCCTCTCCCTCCATCCTCTCCCTTCATCCTCTCCCTCCATCCTCTCCCTCCATCCTCTCCCTCCATCCTCTCCCTTCATCCTCTCCCTTCATCCTCTCCCTCCATCCGCTCCCTTCATCCGCTCCCTCCATCCTCTCCCTCCATCCTCTCCCTCCATCCTCTCCCTTCATCCTCTCCCTCCATCCGCTCCCTTCATCCGCTCCCTCCATCCTCTCCCTTCATCCTCTCCCTTCATCCTCTCCCTCCATCCTCTCCCTCCATCCTCTCCCTTCATCCTCTCCTTCCATCCTCTCCACGTGTTATTTTCCATGTGAACATGCAGTTAAACTCATAGGACGTGGCTGACTCTATATCACCCATGACTTCCTTGTTGAGTGGGTGGGCTGCTAACTCGCTTTACCTTCTTTAATCTGACTTTCTCTTTCCTCGTTCTGTCATCCCTCTATTCCTGATCTAGCCTCTTCCTGATCTAACTTCAACATATGCTAGGTAGTTGTGACAACCTTGTAAAAGCTTGATAAAGCTAAACGTCTGGTCTGTTGGTAGGGCTACACAGTCAGCTCAATGAGAATCAAAGCCTCCCAGCTTTGTACCTTCAGCTGCTGCACGGTGTGTCACCCTAGGAGGTAGGATTTATACTGCACACCCACACCCCACCCCTCCACACACCCCACCCCTCCACACACCCCACCCCTCCACACACCCCACCCCTCCACACACACAATTAGGTAGGTTGTTAGGATGGGCTTTAATACAGCGGGGGAGATGATGCCTGTTTAAGAGCTAATAAATCAGATAGATCAATCTCATTAGAGATTAATTAGCTTCTTAATCGCCAAGCACAGCACTTCTTCACCAGCAGGATCTTGTAGGCCTTTACGAGCATCATCTATTTTCTGCTGCACAATATCCTTCACTGCTTTTCATAATGGGCCCGTCAACCCACTGAGGAGCATTGCTGGAAACATAGAAAGGGATTGATTTGGCATTTGGAGACCGTCTTATTTGTAAGGTTTATACCCCAGCGGTTTGCTGGAAACTTTTAACATGCTTCAGAAAGTCATTTGGAAGAAGTTTGATGCCTTTCAGCCTCTTCTGCCCTCTGTTTTTCATTGTACCAAGAGACATGTTTTAAGTCTAAGTGCACATTGCTGTCTTTACTCTCTTAAACTTGTTATTTATTCTTTATTAAGAATAAATACGCTTTTAACATGTCCCCTTAGGATTGCCTTAAATGTAATATTTTGAACCAACTTACCAAGAAGCGGAACTTTCAAAGTTGTCCAAGTGTACCGGTCTGGTGAAGTGTAACAGATCATCAGTGCAGCAGATCTACTCCTTTATAAGCCCTTTGCCCTGGTTAACTGGTCTCACAGGTGTATGAGAGGTGGATATTAGCCCTTTGCCCTGGTTAACTGGTCTCACAGGTGTATGAGAGGTGGATATTAGCCCTTTGTCCTGGTTAACTGGTCTCACAGGTGTGTGAGAGGTGGATATTAGCCCTTTGCCCTGGTTAACTGGTCTCACAGGTGTATGAGAGGTGGATATTAGCCCTTTGTCCTGGTTAACTGGTCTCACAGGTGTGTGAGAGGTGGATATTAGCCCTTTGTCCTGGTTAACTGGTCTCACAGGTGTGTGAGAGGTGGATATTAGCCCTTTGTCCTGGTTAACTGGTCTCACAGGTGTGTGAGAGGTGGATATTAGCCCTTTGTCCTGGTTAACTGGTCTCACAGGTGTGTGAGAGGTGGATATTAGCCCTTTGTCCTGGTTAACTGGTCTCACAGGTGTGTGAGAGGTGGATATTAGCCCTTTGTCCTGGTTAACTGGTCTCACAGGTGTGTGAGAGGTGGATATTAGCCCTTTGTCCTGGTTAACTGGTCTCACAGGTGTGTGAGAGGTGGATATTAGCCCTTTGTCCTGGTTAACTGGTCTCACAGGTGTGTGAGAGGTGGATATTAGCCCTTTGTCCTGGTTAACTGGTCTCACAGGTGTGTGAGAGGTGGATATTAGCCCTTGGCCTCTCTAAGTAGCCTACATGAAGTGGGGAGATTACTCTCAGGATCAGGTGGAACTCTCCCCTCCCTCTGCCGCTGTGCCAGTGTGGCTCTTCCGTCCATCGATCCCCGCCCCGCCCCCCTGCTGCTGTGAAGAGAGACTCCAGCCTGCCATGTGAGAGGCCTGCCTATCGATCGGAAGAATTTAATTTCTGTGCCTTTTAAATTGGCTAAAAGCATGTTGGGTCCAGAAACGCAGTAACAA
Organism: Salmo salar; assembly: GCF_965601325.2. NCBI lineage: Eukaryota > Metazoa > Chordata > Actinopteri > Salmoniformes > Salmonidae > Salmo > Salmo salar. Next base: position 30,768,666 of record NC_138296.1, on the reverse strand, counting down.
CTCACCTTCCCAAGGTCAATATCCTCAGAACGTAGTCTGAATTCATATGTCAATCTCCACTCACACACAAACATTGTAACGAGGGTCGTATAAAGGGGACCAAGGCGCAGCGTGTAGAGTGCTCATAATTACTTTAAAAACAGAAAACAACAAAACGACAGCCAACAGTTCCGTCAGGTACTACTTACAAAACGAAAAACAACTACCCACCCCAACACAGGAAAAACAGGCTGCCTAAGTATGGCTTCCAATCAGACCTAATAAACAGAAAAACACAGCTCTCCTAGGTCCGAGCGTGACAGTACCCCCCCAAAGGTGCGGACTCCCGGCCGCAAACCTGAACCTAACCTATTGGGGAGGGTCCGGGTGGGCATCCATATTTGGCGGCGGCTCAGACCGTGGGTCACCGCCGGAGGCTCTGAAACGCCAACCGCCACTGAAGACTCTGAGCTGAAGGCCGCCGCTGAAGACTCTGGGCTGCAGACCGCTGCTGAAGGCTCTAGGCTGCAGACCGCCGCTTAAGGCTCTGGGCTGCAGACTGCCGCTGGAGGCTCTGGGCTGCAGACCGCCGCTGACGACTCTGGGCTGCAGACTGCCGCTGAAGGCTCTGGGCTGCAGACCGTCGCTGAAGACTCTGGACTGGGGAGCGTCGCTGGAGGCTCCAGGCTGAGTAGCGTTGCTGGAGGCTCCAGACTGGGGAGCGTCGCTGGAGGCTCCGGACTGGGGAGCGTCGCTGGAGGCTCCGGACTGGTGAGCGTCGCTGGAGGCTCCGGACTGGTGAGCGTCGCTGGAGGCTCCAGACTGGTGAGCGTCGCTGGAGGCTCCGGACTGGTGAGCGTCGCTGGAGGCTCCGTACTGGTGAGCGTCGCTGGAGGCTCTGTACTGGTGAGCGTCGCTGGAGGCTCTGTACTGGTGAGCGTCGCTGGAGGTTCTGTACTGGTGAGCGTCGCTGGAGGCTCTGTACTGGTGAGCGTCGCTGGAGGCTCCGGACTGAGGAGTGTCGCTGGAGGCTCCAGACTGGGGAGCGTCGCTGGAGGCTCCGGACTGGGGAGCGTCGCTGGAGGCTCCGGACTGGTGAGCGTCGCTGGAGGCTCCGGACTGGTGAGCGTCGCTGGAGGCTCCGGACTGGTGAGCGTCGCTGGAGGCTCCGGACTGGTGAGCGTCGCTGGAGGCTCTGTACTGGTGAGCGTCGCTGGAGGCTCTGTACTGGTGAGCGTCGCTGGAGGCTCCGGACTGAGGAGTGTCGCTGGAGGCTCCGGACGGAGGAGCGTCGCCGGAGGCTCCGGACTGGGAAGCGTCATTATCGGTTCCGGACTAGTGACCACTGCTGCTGGCTCCATGCCATGGATCATCTCTACAGGTTCCGCGCCATGGATCATCACAGGAGGCTTCATACCATGGATCTTCTCTACAGGTGCCGGGCCATGGATTATTCCTACAGGCTTCGTGCCAGGGTTTATCCCTACAGGCTCTGGACCATTTATAATCCCTTCAGGCTTTTTGCCAAGGATTATTTCTACAGGCTCCGGGCCATGGATTACCTCTGGAGGCTTCGTGCCATGGAACATCCCTACAGGCTCCGGGCCATGGATCATCACTAGAGGCTTCGTGCCATGGATCATCTCTATAGGCTTCGGACCATCACTTATCACGGAGGCTTAGATCGTGGAGCTGAAACAGGTCTCACCAGACTAGGAAGACGCACTGAGGACCGAGTGCTCAAAGCAGGCACTGGCCGTACTGGGCTATGGAGGCGAACTGGAGGGAGAGTGCGAGGAGCAGGCACAGCACGTACTGGATTATGGAGGCGCACTGGAGGGAGAGCGCGATGAGCAGGCACAGGACGTACTGGGCTATGGAGGCGCACTGGAGAGAGAGTGCGAGAGGCAGGCACATGCTCACCACAATAAGCACGGGGAGTTGTCTCAGTCCTGGCCCAGCCAAACTACCCGTGTGCCAAAAAATTATGGGGGGGGGGTGCCTCCCGTTCTTCCCCAGTAGGCTCCGATATCTCTCTATTACTTGCCCCCAAGTCCAGTTTCTCCTTTCTATCCACTCCTCACTTAACCAGGTGTCCATTTCTGCCTGGGCACGCCGCTTGATCCAATCATGGTGGGTAGTTCTGTAACGAGGGTCGTATAAAGGGGACCAAGGCGCAGCGTGTAGAGTGCTCATAATTACTTTAATGATGACACTTAAACAGAAAACAACAAAACGACAGCCAACAGTTCCGTCAGGTACTACTTACAAAACGAAAAACAACTACCCACCCCAACACAGGAAAAACAGGCTGCCTAAGTATGGCTTCCAATCAGAGACAACGATCGACAGCTGCCTCAGATTGGAAACCATACCTGGCCAAAACATAGAAAACAAAAACATAGAATGCCCACCCATCTATCACACCCTGACCTAATAAACAGAAAAACACAGCTCTCCTAGGTCAGAGCGTGACAAACATATACAAATTAATTTGTACTTTAACATTTTATTAGTTCTGCTTCGGAGTCAGCTGCATCAAAGTCAGTTGACATTTTTCTCTTATTGGGTAATTGCTTATAAATAGATTAAAATCTCTGGGCCAATTGACATGTTCGCTACGATTACTAAGAGAAGCTCAGAAAGAGAACGATGAGAAGAGAGAGAGAAAAAAGGAGATCAAGGTAAGAGTAATTAAAAGAGAGAAGACGGGGATAGAGCCATAGCGAGGTAAAGTGTAATTCTGAGGGAGAGAGAGAGAGAGAGAGAGAGAGAGAGAGAGAGAGAGAGAGAGAGAGAGAGACTTGTATGCAGGTCATGTCCTCCCTGTATATCTTGGCCAGTGGTAGCATGGTTCTGGGCCCAAGGCATTGGATGAGACTTAAATTGCTCCCGAGTATTACAGTTCAGAACTCTCGCAGCAACCTGGAGCAAAATCCCCCGAAGTTATTTCCCCTGAGGCAAAATATATCTCCCATCCTCCTGGGAGACATGAATCAATGGGAGCTTATGCCCACTTTAAATGTTCTTTACTCTCTCCTCTCTCTCTCTGCTCTCTCTCTCTCTCTTTCTATTCGACTCTCTTGCTCTATCTCTCTTTCTACTCTACTCTTTCTAAGCCATATGACTCAGACAGACAATTCACTTCAACCACTTCAGTGAGACTTATGCTTTTCCATTTCCTAATATCTCATAGTTTTCTATGTTCTTGGATTGTCTGGGTGGTTTTGGATCAGCTGCAGTATCCAATTAGTCTATGAGTAATATTTATAAATTCTTGTGGTAGCTCAGCTCTCGGCAGCCCTGCATCTTGAGATGTCAGTTGGCTCTTTACCAGCCAGTCCATAGTCCATCACAGTACTGTGTCTGCATCAGCAGCCCCGCTGTGACAGGGTCTCTTGCGGGTTCACGCAGGGCTGGCTACTTAACTCAAACACAGTGACTCAGACCCACACCCCCCTCTCCCTGTCTGTGGCATTACGTAACACACCTCTGAGACTGGCCCTTACCTACACCTCCCAAAGAGGAAAGAAGGGAGAGATGGAAGGAAGGAAGAAGAGAGAATGTCCTTATAGTGTAGATATTAAAGTTGCTAAGATTCAGATATGCCTACACCAACACCCATGCCATACTCTCCCAGATGGAAGGAACGGAAACTCTAAAGGGTTGGATGTGTGTTAGCAGCAAGACAGACCCCTTCCCAGCAGTTTATACACAAACACCTCGACACACAGCAGCTTACCCCTACCTCATCACTCAGTCCCCCAGCCCCCAACCATCCACCCCATCACTCAGTCCCCCAGCCTCCCACCAGCCCCCCACCAGTCCCCCAGCAGCCCCCCAGCCCCCCACCAGTCCCCAAGCCCCCTACCATTCCCCAGCAGTTCCCCCAGCCTCCTACCAGTCCCCAAGCTCCCCAGCAGTCCCCCAGCCCCCCACCAGTCCCCAAGGCACCCTACCAGTCCCCAGCAGTCCCCCAGCCCCTCACCAGTCCCCAAGGCACCCTACCAGTCCCCAGCAGTCCCCCAGCCCCCCACCAGTCCCCAAGGCACCCTACCAGTCCCCAGCAGTCCCCCAGCCCCCCACCAGTCCCCAAGGCACCCTACCAGTCCCCAGCAGTCCCCCAGCCCGCCAGCAGTCCCCAAGGCACCCTACCAGTCCCCAGCAGTCCCCCAGCCCGCCAGCAGTCCCCCAGCCCCCCACCAGTCCCACTGCATGAAGATTGAATTACCTGATGGGAATAGAAGCCTCTGTCAATAAGAGCAGGCTGCTGATGAGTTTATTACTGGTGCAGCCATATTGGTGATTTATCAGAGTGTAACACCGCTGCCAGGCATGGATGCAGACCAGCAGAGCAGTGCTTTATAGGACTTTCATTATGTCCCCGCTGGCTGTATTTCTACGTACACTACAGGGTGGCTTTTCTCATGTGACATTGTAATCAGATGCATTTGTCTTGATGCAGTCTTCACCCCAACATGCCCCCATACCTGCATTGTCTAATATCCTGCCAGTGACTGGTGTGTGTGTGTGTGTGTGTGTGTGTGTGTGTGTGTGTGTGTGTGTGTGTGTGTGTGTGTGTGTGTGTGTGTGTGTGTGTGTGTGTGTGTGTGTGTGTGTGTGTGTGTGTGTGTGTGTGTGTGTGTGTGTGTGTGTATTAAGATTAGACAACTTCACATAATCTCCATGGTAATATGCCCTCTTCATATATTTACAACAGCCTCTACTGAATCACATTTGACAGTTATTACATTTGGATGTGGCTCAGAAAAACAGACCGATATTGCTGTGGTTATTACTTTATAGCTCAATGAGAAAGCTACATGCCCAGGGAGGAACACAGAAAGGCATCCTATTAGAACAATGAGTCTGGGTACTGCACTGGACTGTACTGGACTGGTGAGCCCATGAAGCTGCTGGTCTGTGCCTGGTAATTATCTCTGCTGGGGCAGCTGGGAAACTCACTCAGGTGTTTACATGAAACAGTAATTGCTTAAAAGTATAATAACGGGATGCAGACGATTTCCTGAGTGTAATGTCAATTTAGACGAAAGGTGTGTGTGTGTGTGTGTGTGTGTGTGTGTGTGTGTGTGTGGTGTGTGTGTGTGTGTGTGTGTGTGTGTGTGTGTGTGTGTGTGTGTGTGTGTGTGTGTGTGTGTCTGTGTGTGTGTGTGTGTGCGTGCGCATGCGTGCATACGTGCCTACATGTGTGTGCTATTATAAACCTGACATTTTTGGGGGGTATGAAGCTCACACTGTTTGCTGCTTGTACTCTCTGTGGGCCCTGTGGGCGTGGGGGTCATTGGCTATGGCCTGACAAGTAGGGTAAAGGTGGATGCCATCCCAACTCAAGGTCACTGTTCATTACCTGTCCTACACAGAGACACAGAGAGCACCCAGGGGCAAAGAGAATCCACCATCTGAAACTACAGCCTTATTGTCCTGACTGCTCCCAATAACATGTAGTTGTGTTACTGCTTTGTCATCCACTGAGGAGGTCCGTAAGCATACAACTAAGTCACTGTGTTTCTATGTCTGGGTAATAGCATGCGCAGCCTGGGGCTCGCCAGCTAACACAAACACATATTCTGCCCCAGGTCTGTGCAACGTTTATGGTGTTTTGAGACAACACACTCGTTATATCAAATATTGGATTTATCAAATGTGGGCTTGTGGGGACCAGTAGAGTAGGAGAGGAAAAACTCTCCCTGAGTGTGAATTCATCTATTTAGAAGTGTTTGTTGTTCTGTGCAGTAGTTTTTCACTCCCAGTCAGCCATTGGCTGAGCTCGCCTCACACCTCCTTGGTGGGGCGCCCCCAGTTGATGGACCCCCTGTGGGGCCGCTGTGATTGGTGGAGGTGGTGAGAGACTGTCGTGTGTCTGAGGATAACGCCTGCCTAGGGCCAGGACCCTCAGGATACAGGGAGAGCAGGTCCAGGGGGCCAGAATCAGAACACATTAGAGAGAAGAATGTTGACTGATTGTGCCATCATGTTTCTCTTTCTCATCTCTCCTTCCCTCCCCCCTTCTCTCTCTCTCTCTCGCTCTCTCTCTCTCTATCTCCATCTCTTTCTCTCTCTCTCTCCCTCTGTTTCTCATCCTCCATCTCCATCTCTTTCTCTCTCTCTGTTTCTCACCCTCCATCTCTCTCTCCCTCTCCATCTCGTTCTCTCTCTCTCTGTTTCTCACAACCCCCCCTTTCTCTATCTCCCTATTTTTGTAAGCATTTCACTGCAAGTCTACTACACCTGTGTATTTTGACAAATAAACTTTGATTTGATTTCTCTCTCTCTCTCCATCTGTTTCTCACCATTCATCTCTCTCTCTCTTCCTCTCCATCTCTTTCTCTGTTTCTCACCCTCCATCTCTCTCTCCCTCTCCGTCTCTTTCTCTTTCTCTCTCTCTTTTTGTTTCTCACCCTCCATCTCTCTCTCCATCTCTTTCTCTCTCTGTCTCTGTTTCTCACCGCCCCTCTCTCTCTATCTCCCTCTTTCTGTCTCTCTCTCTTTGTTTCTCACCCTCAATCTCTCTATCTCACTCTCTCCCTCTCTATCTTTTTCATGTAGTTGTTCATATTCTCAGTGTGACCTCTCAGTAGAATGGTTTGTGCTCTCTGGTTATGATTATTCAAGTGGATCCAATGAGCAGGTGTTTACTGAAATTATCATTCTCCTGTAAGAAAATAGGCAGAATATTTTCCCTGCATATTTTCCCTGCACCAGTGTGTGTGTGATGAGGGACACAGATGTGGTATATACAATAATAATAGATAAATATACTGTATAGTGCTCGCTTGCAGCGATGAGACAACATCAAAACTGGGGAGAAAAAGGGGATTACAAAAAATAATACACACATATATATATATATATATATATATATATATATGTGTATGTGTGTGTATATATGTGTATATATATTTTTTTTTGAAAGTATATACACTGCTCAAAAAAATAAAAGGAACACTTAAGCAACACAATGTAACTCCAAGTCAATCACACTTCTGTGAAATCAAACTGTCCACTTAGGAAGCAACACTGATTGACAATAAATGTCACATGCTGTTGTGCAAATGGAATAGACAACAGGTGGAAATTATAGGCAATTAGCAAGACACCCCCAATAAAGGAGTGGTTCTGCAGGTGGGGAACACAGACCACTTCTCAGTTCCTATGCTTCCTGGCTGATGTTTTGGTCACTTTTGAATGTTGGCGGTGCTTTCACTCTAGTGGTAGCATGAGAGTCTACAACCTACACAAGTGGCTCAGGAAGTGCAGCTCATCCAGGATGGCACATCAACGCGAGCTGTGGCAAGAAGGTTTGCTGTGTCTGTCAGTGTAGTGTCCAGAGCACGGAGGCACTACCAGGAGACAGGCCAGTACATCAGGAGACGTGGAGGAGGCCGTAGGAGGGCAACAACCCAGCAGCAGGACCGCTACCTCCGCCTTTGTGCAAGGAGGAGCAGGAGAAGCACTGCCAGAGCCCTGCAAAATGACCTCCAGCAGGCCACAAATGTGCATGTGTCTGCTCAAACGGTCAGAAACAGACTCCATGAGGGTGGTATGAGGGCCCGACGTCCACAGGTGGGGGTTGTGCTTACAGCCCAACACCGTGCAGGACATTTGGCATTTGCCAGAGAACACCAAGATTGGCAAATTCGCCACTGGCGCCCTGTGCTCTTCACAGATGAAAGCAGGTTCACACTGAGCACATGACAGACGTGACAGAGTCTGGAGACGCCGTGAAGAACGTTCTGCTGCCTGCAACATCCTCCAGCATGACCGGTTTGGCGGTGGGTCAGTAATGGTGTAGGGTGGCATTTCTTTGGGGGGCCGCACAGCCCTCCATGTGCTTGCCAGAGGTAGCCTGACTGCCATTAGGTACCGAGATGAGATCCTCAGACCCCTTGTGAGACCATATGCTGGTGCAGTTGGCCCTGGGTTCCTCCTAATGCAAGACAATGCTAGACCTCATGTGGCTGGAGTGTGTCAGCAGTTCCTGCAAGAGGAAGGCATTGATGCTATGGACTGGCCCGCCCGTTTCCCAGACCTGAATCCAATTGAGCACATCTGGGACATCATGTCTCGCTCCATCCACCAACGCCACGTTGCACCACAGACTTTCCAGGAGTTGGCGGATGCTTTAGTCCAGGTCTGGGAGGAGATCCCTCAGGAGACCATCCGCCACCTCATCAGGAGCATGCCCAGGCGTTGTAGGGAGGTCATATAGGCACGTGGAGGCCACACACACTACTGAGCCTCATTTTGACTTGTTTTAAGGACATTACATCAAAGTTGGATCAGCCTGTAGTGTGGTTTTCCACTTCAATTTTGAGTGTGACTCCAAATCCAGACCTCCATGGGTTGATAAATTGGATTTCCATTGATTATTTTTGTGTGATTTTGTTGTCAGCACATTCAACTATGTAAAGAAAAAAGTTTTTAATAAGTTTATTTCTTTCATTCAGATCTAGGATGTGTTGTTTAAGTGTTCCCTTTATTTTTTTGAGCAGTATATATACATATATATATATATATGTAGGCATACACACATACCGGTAAACACACACACAAAGACACACACACACACACACACACTTCCTTTTGTCTTCTGAAATGCGTTTTTCGGCACATTTCATCATGAGTAGCATTGTCTGAGGGAGAAAGACTGATTTTGTTGCTGCTATTTTGACTTCAGACAGAACATGTTGTCAAACTGAACAAGGAGGGAAGGAAGGCTGAGGGAGATCGAGGGGGAATGCCATGCATGAGAGATGAAGATTGCTTTAATTGAAGGAGCTGTGGATCATCAGGACCTGAGTTGCCTTGACACTACTTGTCATCCGATCCACAGCTTTTGATGTCAAGAAAACATCCAAATAGAAAACAGAACTCCTGTCTAGACGCTCAGCTACAGGACCTCTTTGAAGACGTCCAGGCTCTGGCTTATCCAATCGGATGCATGATTGTCTGTTTGTGTTTGCATGATTTGAGTGTGTGTGTTTGTGTTTGCATTGATTTGAGTGTGTGCATGATTGTGTGTTTATTTCTGCATTATTGTGTGTTTGTGAGTGCATTATTTGAGTGTGTGTGCATGATTGTGTGTTTGTGTGTGCATGATTTGAGTGTGGGTGTGCATGATTGTGTGTTTGGGTGTGTATGATTGTGTGTTTGTCTGTGCATGATTGTGTGTTTGTGTGTGTATGATTTGAGTGTGTGTACATGATTGTATGTTTGTGTGTGCGTGATTTGAGTGTGTGTGTGCATGATTGTGTGTGTGCATGGGTGTGTTCGAGGCAATCCTGTCATCCTCCCACTGTTATTGCAATCTAGATAACACACACTCCCCTCTTTTAATCCCAACTCGATCCCTCGTTTGTCAGAGCAATGACAGAGGTCATACAGTACATGTCATTCAGGAGGTCATACAAAACAAGGACGTCATTTCCCAGCAGCTACAATGACACACATTTGCGTGTATCTGTGCGCTTAGTCTGTGTCTGTGCGCTTAGTCTATGTCTGTGCGCTTAGTCTGTGTCTGTGCGCTTAGTCTGTGTCTGTGTCGTCATGGGCATTATGTAGCCTACTTGTGCACAATCAATAAAACACATGCATCTGTGGATGTATTCTCATCGTTCCCCATTTGTACGCCTCTCTATATCAGTATGCATATTGCAGGTTCTGTGTGTGTTTGTGTCTGTGTCAGAGAGATAGAGTGAGCGAGTGGAGGGGGACCTAGAGACAGAGGAAATATGGTTGTGTATTAACAGGCCTGTCTGTCCATGTCATTTGGCTAATCTGTTTCCTCCAAACACCCCTTTATCTTTCTCTCCATGTCACCAGCAGCTCATTTCTCTCTTTCCTCATTCGGCCACACGGTTTTAAAGGAAGACATTTCTCTGGGGTTACTGAACACCAATTGATAAGAGAAACAAAAAGCACATCTGTAGTTTTCTAGGAATATCCAATCATAGACAGCGTAAGCTCCCTGCTCTGCAGTCTCCCAGTGTCTCGACCCAGGCTCTCAGATGGGAGGAAGACCGTCTGGGACAAGTGACATGCTCAGAGAGGGCCAATGACCTTTGAAACCTAGTGTCACACATCCAGCACATAATGCACAGTGAAACAGAGAGGCCTGGAGGGGACATGGTATGGAAACAGGCACACTTAACCCCTTACAGGCTGACACCACTGTGAGACAAGGGAGGACAGACTGACACCGCCCTGAGACAGGGGAGGACAGGCTGACACCACCCTGAGACAGGGGAGGACAGGCTGACACCACCCTGAGACAGGGGAGGACAGACTGACACCGCCCTGAGACAGGGGAGGACAGGCTGACACCGCCCCCTGAGACAGGGGAGGAGAGACTGACACCACCCTGAGACAGGGGAGGAGAGACTGACACCGCCCTGAGACAGGGGAGGACAGGTTGATACCACCCTGAGACAGGGGAGGAGAGACTGACACCACCCTGAGACAGGGGAGGACAGGTTGATACCACCCTGAGACAGGGGAGGAGAGACTGACACCGCCCTGAGACAGGGGAGGACAGGCTGACACCACCCTGAGACAGGGGAGGACAGGTTGACACCACCCTGAGACAGGGGAGGACAGGCTGACAAAGTTTGTATTGACTGTGTGTGTGTGTGTGTGTGTGTGTGTGTGTGTGTGTGTGTGTGTGTGTGTGTGTGTGTGTGTGTGTGTGTGTGTGTGTGTGTGTTTAGTGAATGTGTGTATAGGTACCAGAGACTCGGTAACCCTGTTTACTTTCTCTTCTCTGTGTGTTTGCTCAGCATTGTGTTTGACAGCAGAGGTCAGAGGATACAGCGCTTGGACTGGACACAGGCTTTCAAACTGCAAACACAACAGAGAGAGAATTAGAGAGAGTCCCAATGGCCCTCTATTCTTTTTTTATGGAAGAGAGAGCAGGGACACAGAGGGAGAAAGAGAGGGAGCATTTTTATTTTTATAGGAGAGAGAGAGCTTAGTGATTTGGCAGAATGTTGACTTGAAAACGTATTTTGTATGCTTCAAAGTTCCCATTTGGCCTCCATTTAAGAGGAGAGTTGTGTTTGTGTTGGCAGAACAGAAGTGAGACCAAAGGGAGAGGAAGTTGACAAGCCGAGGCATCCTTGCTCTCACTCTGACCAATCAGCAGTCTGAGAGCAGAACAGCCAGACCAATCTGCCTCTTCAAAGTGACTTTAGGTCCTTGAAAAGTGCTATATAACTACCATTTATTATTATTATTATTATTATTATTATTATTATTATTCTCTTTAACGATGCTCTTTGGCTCGTTGTTTTCTTGTTGTTGTTTCCCCCCTCTCTCTTTTTTATTGTCTGTGTGTGCAGAGCCTTTCCAGCCTGTCTGTAAAGCCATTATCTCTCCTTTTATCATTATCAGGCTTTTATGTTGAATCCAGAGTACAGACAGGCCCAGTCCCCAGAGAGGGAGGAAGCTGCTTACTGTTGACTAGCTGCCAGGGGCCCAGACAGACACACAGGCCAAAACCTTATCATCCTCACCTTGCTGGGAGGGATTATGCAAATAACAAGGGATGTGTAGTTTGGAGTAAAGCTCTGTATTTCCCATAGGATTCTCTTGACTGACTCTAGCAGTGTGAAATGCAGGGTAGATTACCATGAGATAGGGATCATTAACCTGTACGAGCATGTCATGTTGGTGAATGTTAGAGCTAATTGGACTTCCTCATTGACACAGTGAATATGGTGAAACCATGAAACCCCAATCCCCACACATTGGCCTTGTTATGGCATTCAATCAAGTGCCAGGAGACTGATTTATGCCCAGTCTGGCAATAATGTTAAGCAATGAATGCAAATGATGTTAGCCATGATTTCTTACAATTTATGCTTTGAAAATTATCTTGTTTGTTGAGTATTAGAATGAAACCAATGAGCTCTACATTTCCCTCAGTTTTAAATGTAGTAAATGTCATAAAAGAAAATAAGAAAAAAAGAACAAAATGTCATATAAGAGGTGCTCTGTCTTTGTCTCTCCAAGCGTGTGCATATTGTTCATAGTGAAACTCAGTGAGGGCCACATTGAGGTATTTTGGTGGGGCAAAGCTTTTATGTCCTGCTTGTAACATCCCATTCCCCAGAAATGTAATTATGTCTTGTTCTGGACAAAGCTCTTAAAACCCACGGCAGTAACAGCATTCTCCCCGTGTCCTCTCTGATCCTTGACTAAACTTTTGAAAGTGTGCTTAAAAAGTTCTCAAGGCAAAGCGTTCCCTCGCCTTGCTAACCATTTCCATAATTTTCGGCATCTCTTTAAAATGTTCCTCTTTAATCTCCTCTAAGAGGGAGAGACAATCCCTCCAAATCAAGTCTTTGTGAATTTCACACGGCCTCATCCGTGTCAGGAGATTCTCCTCAGCTCCTCCTCTCCCACTTCTACTCTTCCCAAACTTAAACCTATGGCAGGCTCCTGGCTAAATATAGTCACTCTGTCTCTTTCCACTCTTCCCAACCTTAAACCCATTTAATCTTCTCATCCCCGCATATGAATGATAACTCCTTCGGAAGAGTTGTGTGTCTCTCTCCTGGTTTTCTGGCTCTGTTTCTCCCACCATTTCAACATAGAAATCCCTAGCTTCATTAACCACAGCTACACCATGGAGTCATAATAATGGAAAGCTTAGTTTGCTAATTACTACATTTACTGAAACCAACGTTTCTTCAGCAATAGTGGGATTTTTAAATCTCTTCTTCATACCTAGTTTTTTTTAACCTATTGTCCTTGCCATACTGTTTGGTTGCCAGGCAACACATAGCTGGCTTGTGTTACATTTTAGTACAAACAACTAAGCCTATGTCTTACTAACATATATATACTGTATATAAACTCAGCAAAAAAAGAAACGTCCTTTTTTCAGGACCCTGTCTTTCAAAGATAATTTGTAAAAATCCAAATAACTTCACAGATCTTCATTGTAAAGGGTTTAAACACTGTTTCCCATGCTTGTTTAATGTACCATAAACAATTAATGAACATGCACCTGTGGAACGATCGTTAAGACACTAACAGCTTACAGACAGTAGGCAGTTAAAGTCACAGTTATGAAAACTTAGGATACTAAAGAGGCCTTTCTACTGACTCTGAAAAACACCAAAAGAAAGATGCCCAGGGTCCCTGCTCATCTGCGTGAATGTGCCTTAGGCATGCTGCAAGGAGGCATGAGGACTGCAGATGTGGCCAGGGTAATAAATTGCAATGTCCGTACTGTGAGACACCTAAGACAGCGCTAGAGGGAGACAGGACGGACAGCTGATCATCCTCGCAGTGGCAGACCACGTGTAACAACACCTGCACAGGATCGGTACATCCGAACATCACACCTGCGGGACAGGTACAGGATGGCAACAATAACTGCCCGTTACACCAGGAACGCACAATCCCTCCATCAGTGCTCAGACTGTCCACAATAGGCTGAGAGAGGCTGGACTGAGGGCTTGTAGGCCTGTTGTAAGGCAGGTCCTCACCAGACATCACCGGCAACAACGTCGCCTATGGGCACAAACCCACCGTCGCTGGACCAGACAGGACTGGCAAAAAGTGCTCTTCACTGACGAGTCGCGGTTTTGTATCACCAGGGGTGATAGTCGAATTCGCGTTTATCGTCGAAAGGAATGAGCGTTACACCAAGGCCTGTACTCTGGAGCAGGATCGATTTGGAGGTGGAGGGTCCGTCATGGTCTGGGGCGGTGTGTCACAGCGTCATCGGACTGAGCTTGTTGTCATTGCAGGCAATCTCAACGCTGTGAGTTACAGGGAAGACATCCTCCTCCCTCATGTGGTACCCTTCCTGCAGGCTCATCCTGACATGACCCCCCAGCATGACACTGCCATCAGCCGTACTGCTCGTTCTGTGCATGATTTCCTGCAAGACAGGAAAGTCAATGTTCTACCATGGCCAGCAAAGAGCCCGGATCTCAATCCCATTGAGTATATCTGGGACTTGTTGGATCGGAGGGTGAGGGCTAGGGCCATTCCCCGCAGAAATGTCCGGGAACATGCAGGTGCCTTGGTGAAAGAGTGGGGTAACATCTCACAGCAAGAACTGGCAAATCTAGTGCAGTCCATGAGGAGGAGATGCATGTCAGATCTTAATGCAGCTGGTGGCCACACCAGATACTGACTGTTACTTTTGATTTTGACCCCCCCCCCCCCCCCTTTGTTCAGGGACACATTATTCCATTTCTGTTAGTCACATGTCTGTGGAACTTGTTCAGTTTATGTCTCAGTTGTTGAATCTTGTTATGTTCATACAAGTATTTACACATGTTAAGTTTGCTGAAAATAAACACAGTTGACAGTGAGAGGACGTTTCTTTTTTATTTTTCTGTCTCACCCATGCAGTCAATTCAACACAATCTGTTCTATACTGCCTGACACTTACACCACCACTTGTAGAGTGTGTGTGTGTGTCTGTGTGTGCGTCTGTGTTTGGGTGTCTGTGATTTGTTTCAGTGTTGCTGTCTGGCAGTAAGTGCTGGTGTTTGGCACCAACACTTTAGTCATCGTGAGCTGTGTAAGGTGCCGTTAGATGTTTAGAGTGGATTGGGATGGATGCCATGTCTGGTAATGGCACCTGTGTATTCTAAGTATGTTTTTTCTCTCTATTAACCTCTCTAGGGTAGGTGGTACCAAATCGTCCCACCTACGTAACAGCCAGTCTAATCCCGTGGCGCGATATTCAAATACCTTAGAAATGCTATTACTTCAATTTCTCAAACATATGACTATTTTACACCATTTTAAAGACAAGACTCTCCTTTATCTAACCACACTGTCCGATTTCAAAAAGGCTTTACAACGAAAGCAAAACATTAGATTATGTCAGCAGAGTACCCAGCCAGAAATAATCAGACACCCATTTTTCAAGCTAGCATATAATGTCACATAAACCCAAACCACAGCTAAATGTAGCATTAACCTTTGATGATCTTCATCAGATGACAACCCTAGGACATTATGTTATACAATACATGCATGTTTTGTTCAATCAAGTTCATATTTATATCAAAAAACAGCTTTTTACATTAGCATGTGACATTCAGAACTAGCATACCCCCCGCAAACTTCCGGGGAATTTACTAACAATTTACTAAATTACTCACGATAAACGTTCACAAAAAGCATAACAATTATTTTAAGAATTATAGATACAGAACTCCTCTATGCACTCGATATGTCCGATTTTAAAATAGCTTTTTGGTGAAAGCACATTTTGCAATATTCTAAGTACATAGCCCAGCCATCATGGGCTAGCTATTTAGACACCCAGCAAGTTTAGCCTTCACCAAAATCAGATTTACTATTACAAAAGTTTGAATTCCTTTGATGTTCTTCGTCAGAATGCACTCCCAGGACTTCTACTTCAATAACAAATGTTGGTTTGGTCCCAAATAATCCATCGTTATATCCAAACAGCGGCGTTTTGTTCGTGCGTTCCAGAAACTATCCGAAATGGTAAATCAGGGTTACGAGCATGATGCATTTCGTGACAAAAAATTCTAAATATTCCATTACCGTACTTCGAAGCATGTCAACCGCTGTTTAAAATACATTTTTATGCAATTTATCTCGCAAAAAAGCGATAATATTCCGACCGGGAATCTGCGTTTCGGTAAATAGAGGAAAAAAAAGAAAGACGGGGGCGACCAGTGCACGCGCCTAAGCCCACTGTCCCCTGATCGGCCACTTGACAAAGGCGATAATGTGTTTCAGCCTGGGGCTGGAATGACGACATTCAGCTTTTTCCCGGGCTCTGAGAGCCTATGGGAGCCGTGGGAAGTGTCACGTTACCGCAGAGATCCTTTGTTTTGGAAAGAGATGTCAAAGAAAGCCAATAAATGGTCAGACAGGCCACTTCCTGTAAAGGAATCTCTCAGGTTTTTGCCTGCCATATGAGTTCTGTTATACTCACAGACACCATTCAAACAGTTTTAGAAACTTTAGGGTGTTTTCTATCCATATCTAATAAGTATATGCATATTCTAGTTACTGGGTAGGAGTAGTAACCAGATTAAATCGGGTACGTTTTTTATCCGGCCGTGTAAATACTGCCCCCTAGCCCTAAGAGGTTAAGGCTTAAAGGCTCATTGCAGCCATTTTTATCTCAATATCGAATAATTTCTGGGTAACTGTTAAGTACCTTACTGTGATAGTTTAAAACCTGTTGGGGCTAGGGGGCAGTATTTGCACGGCCGGATAAAAAACGTACCCGATTTAATCTGGTTACTACTCCTGCCCAGTAACTAGAATATGCATACAATTAGTAGATTTGGATAGAAAACACTCTAAAGTTTCTAAAACTGTTTTAATGGTGTCTGTGAGTACAACAGAACTCATATGGCAGGCAAAAACATGAGAAGATTCCATGCAGGAAGTGGAAATCTGATTTGTGGAATCACCTTCAACACTTTGCCTATGAAACACACCGTGAGTTAGGATTCATTTAGCACTTCCTAAGGCTTCCACTAGATGTCAACAGTCTTTACAAAGTGGTTTGAGTCTTCTCCGGTAAAAACTGACCGAACGAGAGGCCTGGAAAGTTGGTCATAGAGGGAGGGCCATTACTACTATGACGCGGGCGCCCGTGGGTACCCTTTCGTTCCGAAACGTTTAGTAAGACAATGCAATCGTCCGCCTTGAATATTATTGAAGCTCTGATTGAAAAAGGCCCTAAAGATTTATGTTATACAACGTTTGACATGTTTGAACGAACGTAAATATATATTTTTTGCACATTCGTGACGACAAGTCCCGCGCGCCTCGTACATTTTGAGTAGCCTTCGGAACTCGCTAACAAGAAGGAGCTATTGGGACATAAATTATTCACTTTTTCGAACAAAACTACATTTGTTGTGGACCTGGGATTCTGGAAGTGCCTTCTGATGAAGATAATCAAAGGTAAGTGAATATTTACAATAGTATATTTGATTTTAGATGACTCCAAGATGGCGCTAACCTGTATCGCCTAGCCTATTTTTCTGAGCATAGCACCTCGTTTATTGCAATGTGTGATTTCCCAGTAAAGTTATTTTTAAATCTGGCAATGCGGTTGCATTCACGAGATGTTAATCTATAATTCTTTGAATGACAATATTATATTTGACCAATGTTTTCGAATAGTAATTTTGTAAATTGTAGCGCTAATTCACCGGAAGCATTTGAGGGAAAATATTTTCTGAACGTCACGCGCCGATGTAAAATGCTGTTTTTATATATAAATATGAACTTTATCGAACAAGAAATGCATGTATTGTGTAACATGATGTCCTAGGAGTGTCATCTGATGAAGATTGTCAAAGGTTAGTGCTGCATTTAGCTGTGTTTTGGGTATTTGTGATGCATGCTAGTTGCTTTGAAAATGGCAGTGTGATTATTTTTGGCAGGGTACTCTCCTAACATAATCTAATGTTTTGCTTTTGCTGTAAAGCCTTTTTTAAATCGGTTCGATTCAGGAGAGGTGTATCTATAAAATGGTGTAAAATAGTCATATATTTCAGAAATTGAAGTTATAGCATTTATGAGGTATTTGTATTTCGAGCGACGCGATTCCACTGGCTGTTGACTAGGGTGGGACGCAAACGTCCCAGGTTCCCAGACAGGTTAATTAAAAGAGGTGAAATCAGAGGTGATTTTGTAGATTTGAAATTTTGCAGTAGGCATTACTTAACTCAAATGCAAAGGAGCACTTAAAGAGATTGAACGGGTTCTTAAGTACTTACAAATTCATAACATATTCTACAAATTGGATGACATTGTACACAATTGTGCACAATTTTCATGACTCGTTTTGGTTTGTGAGAGCTACTTTCAAAACTACTGGCTGAGATGATACAAAACCTCTGTAGCATCACTTCAACAGTCAAATCCTCTGCTCTCAAGATGGCGCCGACTCGAGATGGTCGCCTCGCTTCACGTCCTTAGGAAACTATGCAGTAATTCGTTTTTTTTACTTATTATTTTAGCCCAGAAAATCTTAAGTGTTATTACATACAGTCGGGAAGAACTATTGGATATAAGAGCGACTTACCAACATTACGACCAGGAATACGACTTTCCCGAAGCGGATCCTTTTTTCAGACCTCTACCCTGGACATTGGATATAATCCCAGAGGCCGACCCAAAACAACGTCGTCGCCGCAGGAGAGGCAGACGGAGCGGCCTCCTGGTCAGACTTAGAAGGCAAGCACACCATCCACCGCTTCCAAGCATATTACTTGGTAATATCCAGACTCTAGACAACAAGGCGAACAAAATTAGGGCATGATTTGCCTTCCAGCGAGACATCAGAGCTCACTCAGGATACGTTGTCAGAGTCGGTACAGCCACCGGGTTTCTTCATGCGTCGCGCTGACAGAAACAAACATCTCTCTGGTAAAAAGAAGGGTGGGGGTGGATGCCTCATGATTAACCTGTTAGGGCTAGGGGGCAGTATTGACACGGCTGGATAAAAAACGTACCCGATTTAATCTGGTTACTACTCCTGCCCAGTAACTAGAATATGCATATAATTATTGGCTTTGGATAGAAAACACTCCAAAGTTTCTAAAACTGTTTGAATGGTGTCTGTGAGTATAACAGAACTCAAATGGCAGGTCAAAACCTGAGAGATTCCTTTACAGGAAGTGGCCTGTCTGACCATTTATTGTCTTTCTTTGACATCTCATTCCATTACAAAGGATCTCTGCGGTAACGTGACACTTCCCACGGCTCCAATAGGCTCTCAGAGCCCGGGAAAAACCTGAATGTCGTCATTCCAGCCCCAGGCTGAAACACATTATCGCCTTTCTCAAGTGGCCGATCAAGGGACTGTGGGCTTAGGCGCGTTAACTGGCCGCCCCCGTCTTTGTGTTTTTTCCTCTGTTTACCGAAAAGGAGATTCCCGGTCGGAATATTATCGCTTTTTTACGAGATAAATTGCATAAAAATTGATTTTAAACAGCGGTTGACATGCTTCGAAGTACGGTAATGGAATATTTAGAATTTTTTGGTCACGAATTGCGCCATGCTCGCGACCCTGATTTACCCTTTCAGATAGTGTCTGGAACGCACGAACAAAACGCCGCTATTTGGATATAACGATGGATTATTTGGGACCAAACCAACATTTGTTATTGAAGTAGAAGTCCTGGGAGTGCATTCTGACGAAGACAACAAAGGTAATAACATTTTTGTTATAGTAAATCTGATTTTGGTGAAGGCTAAACTTGCCGGGTGTCTAAATAGCTAGCCCGTGATTGCTGGGCTATGTACTTAGAATATTGCAAAATGTGCTTTCACCAAAAAGCTATTTTAAAATCGGACATATCGAGTGCATAGAGGAGTTCTGTATCTATAATTCTTAAAATAATTGTTATGCTTTTTGTGAACGTTTATCGTGAGTAATTTAGTAAATTGTTAGTAAATTCCCCGGAAGTTTGCGGGGGGTATGCTAGTTCTGAACGTCACATGCTAATGTAAAAAGCTGTTTTTTGATATAAATATGAACTTGATTGAACAAAACATGCATGTATTGTATAACATAATGTCCTAGGGTTGTCATCTGATGAAGATCATCAAAGGTTAGTGCTGCATTTAGCTGTCTTCTGGGTTTTTGTGACATTATATGCTAGCTTGAAAAATGGGTGTCTGATTATTTCTGGCTGGGTACTCTGCTGACATAATCTAATGTTTTGCTTTCGTTGTAAAGCCTTTTTGAAATCCGACAGTGTGGTTAGATTAACGAGAGTCTTGTCTTTAAATAGCTGTAAAATAGTCATATGTTTGAGAAATTGAAGTAATAGGATTTTTAAGGTATTTGAAAATCGCGCCACTGGATTACACTGGCTGTTACGTAGGTGGGACGATTACGTCCCGCCTAGCCCATAGAGGTTATCGACTCATGGTGTAATCATAACAACATACAGGAACTCAAGTCCTTTTGTTCACCTGACCTAGAGTTCCTTACAATCAAATGCCGACCGCATTATCTCCCAAGAGAATTCTCTTCGATTATAGTCACAGCTGTGTATATCCCCCCCCAAGCAGATACCTCGATGGCCCTGAAAGAACTTCACTGGACTCTGTAAACTGGAAACCATATATCCTTAGGCTGCATTTATGTAGCTGGGGATTTTAACAAAGCTAATTTGAGAACAAGGCTAATTAAATTCTACCAGCACATTGGTTGTTGTACCTGCTCGAGCAAAACATTGGACCACTGCTGCTCTAACTTCCGTGATGCATACAAGGCCCTCCCCCGCCCTCCCTTCGGCAAATCTGACCATGACTCCATCTTGTTGCTCCCCTCATATAGGCAGAAACTAAAACAGGACGTGCCCGTGCTTAGGTCTATCCAACGCTGGTCTGACCAATGGGATTCCATGCTTCAAGATTGCTTCAATCACGTTGACTGGGATATGTTCCTGGTAGCCTCAGACAGTAACATTGACGTATATGCTGACTCGGTGAGTGAGTTTATTAGGAAGTGCATTGGAGATGTTGTGCCCACTGTGACTATTAAAACATTCCCTAACCAGAAACCGTGGCTTGATGGCAGCATTCGCGCAAAACTGAATGTGCGAACCAGTGCATTTTATCATGGCAAGGTGACTGGAAACATGACCGAATACAAACAGTGTAGCTATTCCCTCCTCAAGGCAATCAAACAAGCAATAGAGACAAAGTATAGAGACAAAGTAGAGTCACAATTCAACGGCTCAAACACGAGATGTATGTGGCAGGGTCTACAGACAATCACGGACTACAAAAAGAAAACCAGCCCTGTCGCGTACATCGATGTCTCGCTCCCAAGACAAATTAAACAACTTCTTTGCGCGCTTTGAGGACAATACAGTGCCACCGACATGGCCCGCTACCAAAGACTGTGGGCTGTCCTTCAACATGGCCGACGTGAGTAAAACATTTAAACGTGTTAACCCTCACAAGGCTGCCGGCCCAGACGGCATCCCTAGCTGTGTCCTCAGAGCATGCACAGACCAGCTGGCTGGTGTGTTTACAGACATTTTCAATCAATCCCTATCCCAGTCTGCTGTCCCCACATGCTTCAAGATGGCCACCATTGTTCCTGTTCCCAAGAAAGCTAAGGTAACTGAACTAAATGACTCTCGCCCCATAGCACTCACTTCTGTCATCATAAAGTGCTTTGAGAGACTAGTCAAGGATCATATCACCTCCACCCTACCTGATACCCTAGACCCACTCCAGTTTGCCATCAAACTGCACACTGCCCTATCACATCTCGACAAGAGGAATACCTATGTAAGAATGCTATTCATTGACTACAGCTCAGCATTCAACACCATAGTACCCTCCAGACTCATCATTAAGCTTGAGACCCTGGGTCTCGACCCCGTCCTGTGCAACTGGGTCCTGGAATTTCTGACGGGCCGCCCCCAGGTGGTGAAGGTAGGAAACAACATCTCCACCCCGCTGATCCTCAACACTGGGGCCCCACAAGGGTGCATTCTCAGCCCTCTCCTGTACTCCCTGTTCACCCATGACTGCGTGGCCATCTATGCCTTCAACTCAATCATCAAGTTTGCAGACGACACTACAGTGGTAGGCTTGATTACCAACAACGACGAGACGTCCTACAGGGAGGAGGTGAGGGCCCTCAGAGTGTGGTGTCAGGAAACGACTCACTCAACGTCAACAAAACAAAGGAGATGACCGTGGACTTCAGGAAACAGCAGAGGGAGCACCCCCCTATCCACATCGACGGGACAGTAGTGGAGAAGGTGGAAAGTTTTAAGTTCCTCTGCATACACATCACGGACAAACTGAAATGGTCCACCCACACAGACAACGTCGTGAAGAAGGTGCAACAGCACCTCTTTAACCTCAAGAGGCTGAAGAAATTTGTCTTGTCACCTAAACCACTCACAAACTTCTACAGATGCACAATCGAGAGCATCCTGTCAGTTGTATCACCGCCTGGTACGGCAACTGCACCGCCCTCAACCGCAAGGCTCTCCAGAGTGTAGTGCGGTGTGCATAATGCATCACCGGGGGCAAACTACCTGCCATCCAGGACACCCTCAGCACCCGATGTCATAGGAAGGCCAAAAAGATCATCAAGGACAACAACCACCTGAGCCAGTACCTGTTCACCCCGCTATCATCCAGAAGGCGAGGTCAGTACAGGTGCATCAAAGCTGGGACCGAGAGACTGAAAAACAGCTTCTATCTCAAAGCCATCAGACTGTTAAACAGCCATCACTAACATAGAGAGGCTGCTGCCAACATAGACTCAAATCACTGGCCACTTTAATACATGGACTTAATAATGGTATCACTAGTCACTTTAAATAATGCCACTTTAATAATGTTTACATATCCTACATTACTCATCTCATATGTATATTCTGTATTTTATACCATCTATTGCATCTTGCCTATGCCGCACGGCCATCGCGCATCCATATATTTATATGCACATATTATTCCATCCCCTTACATTGTGTGTATAAGGTAGTCATTGTGAGTTTGTTAGATTACTTGTTAGATATTACTGCACTGTCGGAACTAGAAGCACAAGCATTTCGCTACACTCGCATTAACATCTGCTAACAATGGGTATGTGACAAATAAAATGTGATTTGATTTGATTTAGCATCACTGTAATGGTCAAAACCTCTGTAGCATCACTTTAACAGTCAAAACCTCTGTAGAATCACTTTGACACAGTATTGCGGCTGTTGTTAAACATAAAAGTCTAATCATCGTCCAGCCACTTCTGTAGTAATAAAAAAAAAATGTCTTCAAATCCAGTTGTTAAAACCATCTACATACAGTAGATATAACTCCAGCACATTCCACTGAAACCTTACAGTCCAGTGTTATCTTGGAATGAGGGTGCTCAAGCTGAAGTAATGACCACCACATTCCTCCTGGCCTGAGGGCTCAAGAGACAGGTGGTAAGAGGAGATGTCAAGTCAGCAGTATTTCCCCTTGTTTTTCCCTGCACAGAGAGTAAGTAGAGGCGCTAAAGTCTGAGAAGACAGAGGACAATGAGTAACCTGTTTGGGCAGTGTTCCCTAAGGTTACAACTGGGCAGCACTGTCAGGACGATTACCGTCCTCCCTTCTGTTCATTAATGCTGCAGTGGGTACAAGCATAAAACATTCCCCTTCTGAAATGTCACTGGGTATTTTAATTTAATGTGTGACAAGTGACATCATTACTTCGCACTACTTGTGCTTCACCTCTGTCTATGCCTACACTTCCTCCTCCGACTGGAACACGACAACATACCTAGTTCCTCAGCTACTGCTATGTTTGGCTGGGGATGGCTGCAAATTGCTTCTCTCCTCTATGGCAGTGTGGACACCCCTCTCTTCTGACAGCAGCTCTGATTCTCTTCACTCTCTCTCTCTCTCTCTCTCTCTCTCTCTCTCTCTCTCTCTCTCTCTCTCTCTCTCTCTCTCTCTTATACGGTTGGTCACGGCAATTTGTAGTGGCACTCTAGGCCCCTCCTTTGAAGGGGGATCTGAGGATGCTGGCTGCTGGGTGTCAGATGCTAATCCAGCCAGGCTAATAGCTCTCCCTCCAGGGTTAGCTGGTGCCTGCTGCTGTTGCTGTTTATAACTGGTCTCAGCCACAGCATCCTTCCTTCAAGCTGGCTCCTCATCACTGCTTGGCTGGCTCCATCACACTTATAAAGTATCAGTGGTCATCTAAATTAATGTGTTTTCATGCATAAAATAAGGTATTCACTGAAAAGAAGGAAGTGACTGATTGAATACAGCAGCCTTGACCTAAAACTGAGCTTTCTTCATGAAACAATGTTGCTTCCACACAGACATACAGCATTGGGATAAGTGATTGTTGAACTGCTGATTGTTGACCTCCTGAGGTGTTAATTTGCACATTGGCTGTAGGCGTCCACTGTAATGTGACTGAAAGGCAAGTTAACCACATCTAATTCTGCCTATTTAGACAGTGCTATGTTACCCCAGGGACTGTCCATATTAGAACTCTGCTGTGGGAGAATGTGAAAGCAGGGCTTTCATTGGAGCACACATGGCTGTAATGTTGCCTGGGCTGACACAATGGAATGGATGTCCTGATTAATTAGCAAGCTAAAAGCGAAGGCACCCACTTCCTCATTATGACCTGAGGGACATGATACCGCCGCCCCAGGTGTCACGCCCTGATCTGTTTCACCTGTCTTTCTGCTTGTCTCTACCCCCCTCCAGGTGTCGCCCATCTTCCCCATTATCCTCTGTGTATTTATACCTGTGTACTCTGTTTGTCTGTTGCCAGTTCGTTTTGTTTCGTCAAGCCTACCAGTGTTTTTCCCTCTCTTCATGTCTCTTGATTGTTCCTGTTTCCTAGTTTTCCCAGTGTTGACCGTTCTGCCTGCCTTACCCTGAGCGTGCCTGCCGTCCTGTACCTTTGCCCCACCTTTCTGGATTACTGACCTTTGCCTGCCCTGACCCTGAGCCTGCCTTCCGTCCTGTACCTTTGCCCCACCTAGCTCGTTAGGGCTAGGCTGTCTCCAGCCGAAAGCGTACGCAAACTTAACACCCAAAGTTGTCTGTTTTGCGGTACTGCCGGTCACGCATTTATTGAAATGTGTTTTTTCCCTGCCAAGAAGTTTCCTTTCCTTTGAAAGTTTGTTTCTTAATTCCTTTGTTGTTGTTGTAATTCATTTCACCCATCATGTTAAATACCTTGCCTGTCATGAAGTATGATGGCCATCGTAATCATATAAGCCAGATAGGCCTATCACATAAACTCAGCAAAAAAATAAACATCCTCTCACTGTCAACTGTGTTTATTTTCAGCAAACTTAACATAAATATTTGTATGAATATAACAAGATTCAACAACTGAGACATAAACTGAACAAGTTCCACAGACATGTGACTAACATAAATGGAATAATGTGTCCCTGAACAAAGGGGGGGTCAAAATCAAACATAACTGGTGTGGCCATCATCTGCATTAAGTACTGCAGTGCATCTCCTCCTCATGGACTGCACCAGATTTGCCAGTTCTTGCTGTGAGACGTTACCCCACTCTTCCACCAAGGCACCTGCATGTTCTCGGACATTTCTGGGGGGAATGGCCCTAGCCCTCACCCTCCGATCCAACAGGTTCCAGACGTGCTCAATGGAATTGAGATCGGGGCTCTTCGCTGGAAATCACGCACAGAACGAGCAGTATGGCTGGTGGCATTGTCATGCTGGAGGGTCATGTCAGGATGAGCCTGAAGGTAGGGTACCACATGAGGGAGGAGGATGTCTTTCCTGTAACTCACAGCGTTGAGATTGCCTGCAATGACAACAAGCTCAGTTCGATGATGCAGTGACATACCGCCCCAGACCATGACGGACCCTCCACCTCCAAATCGATCCCGCTCCAGAGTACAGACCTTGGTGTAACGCTCATTCCTTTGACGATAAACGCAAATCCAACCATCACCCCTGGTGAGATAAATCCGCGACTCGTCAGTGAAGAGCACTTTTTGCCAGTCCTGTCTGGTCCAGCGACGGTGGGTTTGTGCCCATAGGCGACGTTGTTGCAGGTGATGTCTGATGAGGACCTGCTTTACAACAGGCCTACAAGCCCTCAGTCCAGCCTCTCTCAGCCTACACCGATAGAAGGATTGTGCGTTCCTGGTGTAACTTGGGTCGTTGTTGTTGCCATCCTGTACCTGTCCCGCAGGTGTGATGTTCGGATGTACCGATCCTGTGAAGGTGTTGTTACACGTGGTCTGCCACTGCGAGGACGATCAGCTGTCCGTCCTGTCTCCCTGTAGCGCTGTCTTAGGCGTCTCACAGTACAGAGATTGCAATGTATTGCCCTTGCCACATCTGCAGTCTTTATGCCTCCTTGCAGCATGCCTAAGGCACATTCACGCAGATGAGCAGGGACCCTGGGCATCTTTCTTTTGGTGTTTTTCAGAGTCAGTAGAAAGGTCTCTTTAGTGTCCTAAGTTTTAATAACTGTGACCTTAATTGCCTACTGTCTGTAAGCTGTTAGTGTCTTAACGATCGTTCCACAGGTGCATGTTCATTAATTGTTTATGGTTCATTGAACAAGCATGGGAAACAGTGTTTAAACACTTTACAATGAAGATCTGTGAAGTTATTTGGATTTTACGAATTATCTTTGAAAGACAGGGTCCTGGAAAAGGGACTTTCTTTTTTAGCTGAGTTTACATGCCCTTATATGTCATCAGTCAAAAAGAGGGTGTCTTGACCTGCTCCTGAAATATGCTCCTGCATTCATCCCAGTCATCAGTAAGACAGCATTGGGGTAGGTGCATGTCTGACATCAATTTGTGCGCAATGATCAATTTAAGATAATTGATGCCACATTTCCAACAACTGTTTGTCAAATTTCGTCCCTGCTAGAGATGCCCCGGTCAACTGAAAATGCTGATTTTGTGAACTGTAAATGTCTAGGAGCAACAACGGCTCCGCCGTGAAGTGGTAGACCACACAAGCTCACAGAATGGGACCGCCGGGTGCTGAATGCCTATCGTGTAAAAATCGCCTTTCCTCGGTTGCAGCACTCACTACCGTGTTCCAAACTGCCTCTGGAAGCAACGTCAGCTCAATAACTGTTCGTCGATTGCTTCATGAAATGGGTTTCCATGGCCGAGCAGCCGCACACAAGCCTAAGATCGCCATGCAGAATGCCCAGCATCGGCTGGAGTGGTGAAAAGCTCACCGCCATTGGACTCTGGAGATGTGGAAACATGTTTTCTGGAATGATGAATAACGCTTCACCATCTGGCAGTCCCGACGGACAAATCTGGGTTTGGCGGATGCCAGGAGAACGCTACCTGCCTGGATGCATAGTGACAACTGTAAAGTTGGATGGAGGAGGAATAATGGTCTGGGGCTGTTTTTCATGGTTTCGGGCTAGGCCCCTTAGTTCCAGTGAAGGGAAATCTTAACGATACAGTACATTATGGACGATTCTGTGCTTCCAACTTTGTGGCTACAGTTTGGGGAAAGCCCTTTCCTGTTTCAGCTGGACAATGCCCCCATGCACAATGCGAGGTCCATACAGAAATGGTTTGTTGAGATCGGTGTGGAAGAACTTGACTGACTTAAACAAAGCCCTGACCTCAACCCCATCAAACACCTTTGGGATGAATTGGAATACTGACTGCGAGCCAGGCCTAATCGCCAAACATCAGTGCCCGACCTCACTAATGCTCTTGTGGCTGAATGGAAGCAAGTCCTCACAGAAATGTTCCAACATTTAGTGGAAAACCTTCCCTGAAGAGTGGAGGCAGTAATAGCAGCATAGGGGGGACCAACTTCAAAGGGGGGACCAATACCCATGATTCTGAAATGAGATGTTCGACGGGCAGGTTTCCACATACTTTTGGTCATGTAGTATATGTCTCAACAGGTTTCAATATATGTGTCATGACAATGTAATGACCATATTATGACAGGTTATGGCAAGATGTCAGCTGTTATGACATATTATGACATGGTTATGACTGTGTCATAATGTGTTATGACACTGGGTGTCAAGTAAAGTGTTACCACCCCGTTCATATATGTGCGTTAATGACCTCCCTTCAGTCTCAGGCTTTCTATCTCCCCTCTCTCACCCTCCCTCCCATTCATATTATTTTCTTCCACTGGAATATTAGAGGATGAGAAAGAACACTATGCTGTTCACTGCAGTGTAGTGTGGCATATGATCCCGTAATTATTCATTACTCAAATAACACGCCTCGGGCACTGGCGAATTTGCACAAAACCTTGTCTCTCTGTCGTCTCTCTCGAGGTGGGACTGAACCATGATGAGAACAACACAGAGATAAAGCCAGTGTGGTGGGTCATTGACTCACAATAAGCTGGGCTACAGAGGGTTAGACGGGCATTTGGGGTGTGTTCTGACCTTCACTGTGGAGATCTAGCGTTTTGTTATGTCTTTTCTCTGGCCTCTATACTGTGGCTCCTCCGTTATGGGGCTGATGTCTATAGCAGGGCCTCTAGACTGTGGCTCCTCCGTTATGGGGCTGATGTCTATAGCCAGGGAACAGTGATGCACCTTGGAGAATTGATCGGCGTCGGACAGGAGATGAAAGAGGAAAGGTAAGAGACACGTACAGAAGGAGCACAAGAGAAAGAATTCTAATTGAACAGATAAAGAGAGGATGAGAGGGAGGGAGAGAAAGAAGGAAAGCAAGCAGCAGAGCGAGCTGGTTGGAGTGTTTCTATTCGCAATAGCAATGATTGTAGTGAGAGGTAAAGAGAAAGAGAGAGGCAGAAAGAGGAAAATAGGGAGCGATAGAGGCTTTGATATTAGACATGTGTGTCTCCAGTACAGAGAACGAGCGGGGGACCCTAGAAAACCATTAAAAACGAAATATTTAACTTATTCTGTTTTTCTGTCACTCTGAACCTCCATATCTCCTTTTTTCTATTTTCTGCCCTGTCACCTGCGGATGAGAGGATCGATGAGAGGTGAAGGAGTTTGGTGATGACTACACAACTTTAGTTTGTACAGTCACACCTCAGGGCTGTTGGGACAATACACACACACACACACACACACACACACACTTTGTAGCTCGGGATTTTAACAAAGCAAATTTGAGGAAAACACTACCGAAGTTCTATCAACACACTGACTGTAGTATTCACACTGGGAAAAGACTTGACCACTGCTATTCTCTCTTCCAGGATGCCTACAAGCCCCCCCTCCCTTCTGTAAATCAGATCATGACTCCATTTTGCTCCTCCCTTCCTATAGGCACAAACTCAAACAGGAAGTACCCATGCTTATGTCTATTCAACTCTGGTCTGACCAATCGGAATCCATGCTTCAAGATTGCTTTGATCATGCGGACTGGGATATGTTCTGTGTAGCCTCGGATAATAACATTGCCGTATACACCGACACGGTGACTGAGTTCATCAGGACGTGTATAGGGTCATCAGGACGTGTATATATGTTGTTCCCACTGTGACTATTAAAACCTACCCACACCAGAAACCGTGGATAGATGGCAGCATCCGTGCTAAACTGAAAGCATGAACCACCGCGTTTAACCATGGCAAGGTGGCTGGGAATATGGTTGAATAGTTATTTCCTCCGTAAGGCAATCAAACAGGCAAAACATCCTTACAGAGACAAAGTGGACGGCTCAGATATGAGACATATGTGACAGGGTCTACAGACGATCACGGATTACAAAGGGAATACCAGCAGACGCCGACGTCTTGCTCCCAGAAGAGCTAAACACCTTCTTCGCCCGCTTTGAGGATAACACAGTGCCATCGACGCGACCCGCTCCCATGGACTGTGGGCTCTCCTTTTCCGTGGCCGACGTGAGTAAGACACGTGTTAACCCTTGCATGACTGCCGGCCCAGAAGACATCCCTAGCCGCAACCTCAGAGCATGCGCAGACCAGCTGGCTGGAGTGTTTGCGGACATATTCAATCTCTCCCTATCCCAGTCTGCTGTCCCGATTTGCTTCACGATCTCCACTATTGTTCCTGTACCCAAGAAAGCAAAGGTAACTGAACTAAATGACTTTCGACCCGTAGCACTCACTTCTGTCATCATGAAGTGCTTTGAGAGGCTAGTTAAGGATTATATCACTCTACCTTACCTGACACCCTAGACCAGGCGTGGGCAATTCCAGTCCTCAAGGGCCTGATTGGTGTCACAGTTTTTACACAGCCTCAGCTAACACACCTGACTCCAATAATCAACTAATCATGATATTCAGTTTAGAATGCAATCTGATTAATCAGCTGTGTTTGCTGGGGAAGGAGAAAAAGTGTGACATCAATCAGGCCCCTGAGGACTAGAGTTGACCCACTTCAATTTGCTTGCCGCCCCAATACCTCCACAGACGATGCAATCGCCATCGCACTGCACACTGCCCTATCCCACCTGAACAAGAGTAATACCTATGTAAGAATGTTGTTCATTGACTAGAGCTCAGCATTCAACACCATAGTACCCTCCAAGCTCTTCATCAAGCTCGGGGCCCTGGGTCCTGGACTTCCTGACGGCCGCCCACACGTGGTGAAAGTAGGAAACAACACCTCCACTTCACTGATCCTCAACACAGGGGCCCCACAAGGGTGCGTACTCAGCCCCCTTCTGTACTCCATGTTCACTCCCTGCCACACACGCCTCCAACTCAATCATCAAGTTTGCAGATGACACAACCATGGTAGGCTTGATTACCAACAATGATGAGACAGCCTACAGGGAGGAGGTGAGGGACCTTGCAGAATGGTGCCAGGAAAATAACCTCTCCCTCAACATCAACAAAACAAAGGAGCTGATCGTGGACTTCGGGAACAGCAGAGGGAGCACACCCCTACCCACATTGGCGGGACCGTAGTGGAGAAGGGCAAAAGCTTCTAGTTCCTCGGCGTACACATCACTGACAATCTGAAATGGTCCACCCACACAGATAGTTTGGTGAAGAAGGCTTGGCCACTAAGACCCTCACAAACTTTTACAGATGCACAATTGAGAGCATCCTGACAGGCTATATCACCGCATGGTACGGCAACTGCACCGCCCGCAACCGCAGGACTCTCCAGAGGGTGGTGCGGTCTGCCCAACGCATCACCGGGGGCACACGGCCTGCCCTCCAGGACACAATCAGCACCCGAGCCATGGCCTGTTGACTCCACTATCATCCAGAAGGCGAGGTCAGTACAGGTGCATCAAAGCTGGGACTGAGAGACTGAAAAATAGCTTCTATCTCAAGGCCATCAGACTGTTAAATAGCCATCCCTAGCCGGCTACCACCCGGTTACTCAACCCTGCACCTTAAAGGCTTCTGCCCTATATACATAGACATGAAAGCACTGGTCACTTTAATAATGGAACACTAGTCACTTTAATAATGTTTACATACTGCATTACTAATTTCATATGCACATACTGTATTCTATTCTACTGTAATTTAGTCAATGCTACTCCAACATTGCTCGTCCTAATATTTATATTCTTCTTAATTCCATTATTTTACTTTTAGATTTGTGTGTATTGTTGTGAATTGTTAGATACTACTGCACTGTTGGAGCTAGGAACACAAGCATTTCGCTACACCAGTAATAACATCTGCTAAATATGTGTATGTGACCAATACAATTTGATTTGACACACACACGCAGACACACACGCAGGCAGACAGAGAGAGACAGAGAGAGAGAGACAGAGCCAGAGAGACAGAGTGAGAGAGAGCAGAAAAATGTGGTCACTGCACGACAGAGAAATATTCCTCACCAAGAGATTCATTATTCACAGAAATTACTACATTTATTCAAAATGTTTACTTATTAAACCCAGAGCAAATAAAAAAAAATACTCATGGGCGAAGGAGCATAGCCATAGCCTGATGGACACTGAATAATAACATCTGCATAGTAAGCAGTAACTTACTTATTATTGTGATTTTTATTATTATGATTATTATTATTGTGATTATTATTACAACTAGTAGTGGTACGGGTAGTAAGGGTGATGGTAGTGATAGCAGTTTAATGATGGTGGTTGTAGTTGTCACGGCTGTCGAAAGGATCGGACCAAAGTGCAGCGTGGTTGTAGTGCCACATTTATTTATTCCGTGAAACGTTGCGATACACAAATAACTAGAATAACAAAAACAACAAACCGTGACGCAGAGAGAAATAAACACTACTCAAAAGATAATCACCCACAAAACTCAGGTAGAAAAACCCCTACTTAAATATGATCTCCAATTAGAGGCAACAAGGACCAGCTGCCTCCAATTGGAGATCAACCCCCCCAAAAAAACATAGAAATAGAACAACTAGAACTTAAACATAGAAATAGAAGACATAGAAAAACACGCCCTGACCTACTCTACCATAGAAAATCACATATTTCTATGGTCAGGACGTGACCGTAGTAGTAGTAATGATGATGGTAGTTGTAGTATTGATATAATGGTGAGGATGACAGTTAGTTAGTTATAAGTTAGTTAAAGTTTCATTTCCCACCTTTAGCTTTTTCTATTTATTGTATTTCTACTATTGACTGTTACCATTTTATTGTTGTTATCTACAACCATTTTATATTATTATTGTTATTATTATTCATAATTTTATTACAATGTATATTGTATACATTGTTGCTTTGGCAATATTGGCACAATGTTCTACATGCCAATAAAGCAGCTTGAATATGAGAGAGAAAATATCCATCTTTTCTCAGCGGACAGACTCCAGGCCATTGTATCCATGGCCCCAGTCCAGTGAGCACACAGCAGATAGACTCCACAGCCTTTATATTTAAACCACAGACAGATTACTGGGATTAAGGTGGTTCTCTGTTGTAATTGAATGGGTCACCCCATGGCTTTGTGTTTGAAATACAATCTATTAGAACGGGGCTGAATAGCCCCAAAACCTTTTCACTCTTAAGAGCAATCATTTTCTATGTGTACCTTCTCTCCAATTGTCTATTACCCCTCTCATTCAATCTCTTTCTCGTTATCTCTCTCCACTCTCTTTCGCTCATTGTCACACAAACTCACTCTTTCTATCTCTTTCTATTGCGCTCTTCACTCCCTATCTCTTTCTCCTCCCTCACTATCTTCCACTCTCCGTTCTCTCTCTTTCTCTCTCTTCTTCTCTCCTCTTTTTCTTCTAAATATAGTTTCACTCCTCAATCTCCCTGCCAGGGCCCTTCTTAATAACCTCTCAATAAAATCATTAGCATGACATATCTGTCAGTCCTTAGTCTCAGGAGCTCTGTGTGTATCAGCAGGGAGGGTGACAGATTATTACTGACACGTCACTCTCAGTCCCACATAGACAAGATACACCTGGATCAGACCTATCCACAATCAATCCCAGACTTTGAGCAGAGAGTTTTTGTCCTGAAGAGAAAGTTATGATAAGTCATGACCTGGGGATGGAGTTCAGTAAAGGCCAAGCTCTGAGAGATGGAAATAGGAGAGCGAGAAGGAGAGAGGGAAAGGGAGAAGGAGAGGGAGAGCGGGGGAGAGGGAGAGCTGGGGAGAGGGAAAGTGGGGGAGAGGATGAGCAGATAGACAGGGGCCCACTGGGGGCAAGAGACATAATTGACAGCAGCTCCAAGCAGGTAGGTATCAAAGCAGAACGTTAGTCAGTGAGGGGATTGAACCGACTGACTCTGACATACCTGTCCCAGTTCTCTGTCTGCCCCTGGGTTAACGCTAGCTGTCTCTGACAGAAACACTGAGATCTCTGCTTACCGTGGATAGCTCCGCTGGTCAAGCTGCTAACAAGTACCCTTGAATAGCGCAGTGTGTCATGACAAGTCAGTAGTTGCTAGCTAGCTAACCTGACATGTGATACAATGACTGCTAATGATATGTCATATTAATGACATGAGAGTGCAGATGGCTCCGTAATAAAGAAGTATCAATGAGTTCCCAGGAGCTCTCCACTGAACCAAATACAGCAATAAGAGATAGGACATCATCCTTTGGAGGGGATTTTCATCATTTTTCAACGTGTTCAGTTCATAAAGTGCTGGAGACTTGTTCTCTCTTTTTATCCCCCCTGTTTTTAGTGCGTTATTAGAGGCGTTTAGAGTGGGTATGAAAAAGCATGCGGCAGCGGGTCCCTGACTGGGAGGCCATTTTAATGATTTAATGGCGCCTTTTAGTATTAATTTCACTGTGTTGAGGAAAAACTTGTTCCAAGGATCAGGCAGAGCTCAGAACGATTTTTTCCTTAACAACTGTGAGCCGCAGCTCCTATCTGTGCTGCACACGGCTGCCATTTTAAAGTTGGCAGCCAATCAGACACAGTAAAGCAAGGTCACAGACCTACCACCTCATACCTCGCACCTCCCCACATCTCCTCCAAGAGAAATAAGCACTTAACTCCATCTCTCTTCCTCTTCCCTGCTGCCCCTCCCACTTGTCTTTCTCTCTGCCTGTTCTAACCCGCTTAGAAGAAAAATGAGGAGAGCAGGTGTTAGGAGCCATGCTAGCCACTTAGGTCGTTGAGCCCAGCTCTGCCTCTGTGCTGGCTATGGAGAGAGTGGTTCATTCTGATCCCCCTGCCCAAAGACAGCGAGATTAGTGATGCAGGAAAGTGCAGTGTCTCTGTGCTGCAGTGCTCTGTTTACTGAGTGTCCTCCATACTGATGGTGACAAAGGGCACAGTGGTGTCTCTTCACCCAGCACACAGAGCACATCTCTCACACACACATACACATACTGACACAAACACTGACTTCCCATGATGGAATAGTCACAGACATGTAGAGACAGACACCACTTGACTACCAACAGATGTTGCTGATATATAGAGAACAGTGAGGAAAACATAGGCCTACTATAGCAGATTCAAGCATTCATGGTCATCTAAGAAACAAGACAATAGAAAGTGATTTGAGCTTTGATCTAATAGGAGGCTGAAGTACAGTGCATTACATTAGACTGAGATAACATTGACTATATTGAATGTATGGTAATATGCTGTTCCACATTAGCAGTTCTAACTATCCTCTCCACTCTGTGTCATTGAGCGTGTCTGGTACACAATGATCCCACTCATCCCAGTGTCCTGCAATCAGTAGAGGAGATGGCTTGATTTCTCCCTCCTCACCATCCCGTCTGACACTCTAATGGAGTGCTAGTTGAGTCATCAAGGCTGACCTGGCATCATCAATCACCGGGCGGGGAGGTTTTCATCCCTACCAGAGTTAAATGTCAATAGTGACGTGGGGCTGAAGGTGAACACACAAAACGTGATGGAGCAAAACCCCCAGCCCATTGACATTCACCACAGGGGGAGCAAAACCACCAGCCAGCCCATTGACATTCACCACAGGGGAGGTCCCTATCAAAGCTTATCAAAATGACACTGAACAAAAATATAAATGCAACATATAAATTGTTGGTCCCATGTTTCATGAGCTGAAATAAAAGATCCCAGAAATGTTCCATATGAACAAAAAGCTTATTTATCTCAAATATTGTGCACTAATTTGTTTACATCCCTTCTCATTTGCCAAGATAATCCCTCCAACTGACAGGTGTGGCATATCAAGAAGCTGATTAAACAGCATGATCATTACACAGGTGCACCTTGTGCTGGTGACAATAAAAGGCCACTCTAAAATGTACAGTTTTGTCACGCAACACAATACCACATATGTCTCAAGTTTTGAGGGAGTGTGCAATTAACATACTGACTGCAGGAATGTTCACCAGAGCTGTTAACAGACAATTTAATGTTAATTTCTATACCATAAGCCGCCTCCTACGTCATTTTAGAAAATTTGGCAGTACGTCCAACCGGTCTCACAACCACAGACCACATGTAACCACAACAGCCCAGGACCTCCACGTCCGACATCTTCACATGCAGATTGTCTGAGACCAGCCACCCGGACAGCTGATAAAACTGTGGGTTTGCACAGCTGAAGGATTTCTGCACAAACTGTCAGAAAACGTCTCAGGGAAGTTCATCTATGTCGTAACCGACTTTAGTGGACAAACACTCACCTTCAATGGCCACTGGCACGCTGGAGAAATGTGCTCTTCATGGATGAATCTCGGTTTCAACTGTACCGGGCAGTTGGCAGCGTGTATGGCATTGTGTGGGCGAGCGGTTTGTTGATGTAAACGTTGTGAACAAAGTTCCCCATGGTGGCGGTGGGGTTATGGTATGGGCAGGCATAAGCTGTATTTTATCGCTGGCAATTTGAATGCACAGAGATACCGTGATGAGATCCTGAGGCCCATTGTCATGCCATTCATCCGCCACCATCACCTCATGTTTCAGCATGATAATGCACGGCCCCATGTCGCAAGGATCTGTACACAATTCCTGGAAGCTGAAAATGTCCCAGTTCTCCATGGGTGGCATACTCACTAGACATGTCACCCATTGAGCAGTAAATTCCAGTTCCTGCCAATATCCAGCAACTTTGCACAGCCGATGAAGAGGAGTGAGACAACATTCCACAATCAACAGCCTGATCAACTCTATGTGAAGGAGATGTGTCACGCTGCATGATGCAACTGGTGGTCACACCAGACACTGACTGGTTTTCTGATCCACACCCCTCCCTTTTTTTAAGGTATCTGTGACCAACAGATGCATACCTGTATTCCCAGTCATGTGAAATCCATAGATTAGGGCCTAATGAATTTATTTCAATTGACTGATTTTCTTACATGAACTGTAATTCAGTGAAATCTTCGAAATTGTTGCATGTTGCGTTTATATTTTTGTTTTATATATAAATCTTTTCTACTCCATCCACATAGAAATACACTACATGACAAAAAGTATGTGAACACCTGCTTGTCGAACATCTCACTCCAAAATCATGTGCATTCATATGGAGTTGGTCCCCCCGTTGCTACTATAACTCTTCTTTGAAGGCTTTCCACTAGATGTTGGAACATTGCTGCAGGGACTTGCTTCCATTCAGCCACAAGAGCATTATTGAGGTCGGGCACTGATGTTGGCCAATTAGGACTGGCTCGCAGTCGGCGTTCCAATTCATCCCAAATATCAGAACTCAGGATAAGACCCAGATGCAGACAGCTTGAGTCACAAACAGGGGGCAGGCAAAAGACAGGTCAAAGGCAGGCAGAGGTCCGTAATCCAGGGCAGAGTCAACAAGGTACAGAACAGTAGGCTCGGGGGTCAGGACAGGCAGAGGTTCGTAAACGGGTCAGAGTCAGGCAAATACAGAACGGAGAAACTAGGAAACAGAACTTGAGAAAGCAGGGAGATGGGAAAACACACTGGTAAGACCTGACAAGACAAGACGAACTAGCAACAGACAAACAGAGAACACAGGTATAAATACACTGGGGATAATGAGGAAGATGGGCGACACCTGGAGGAAGGTGGAGACAAGCACAAAGACAGGTGAAACAGATCAAGGTGTGACACCAAAGTTGTTTGATAGGGTTGAGGTCAGGGTTTGAAAAACAGCCCCAGGCTATTATTCCTCCTCCACCAAACTTTACAGTTGGCACTATGCGTTCGGGCAGGTAGCTTTCTCATGGCATCCACCAAACCCAGATTTGTCTGTTGGACTGCCAGATGGTGAAGCATGATTCATCACTCCAGAAAACACATTTCCACTGCTCCAGAGTCCAATGGTGGCGAGCTTTACACCACTCCAGCCAATGCTTGGCATTGCTTATGGGGATCTTAGATTTATGTGCAGCTGCTCGGCCATGGGAACCCATTTAATGAAGCTCCCAACAAACAGTTATTGTGCTGACATTACTTCCAGAGGCAGTTTGGAACTCGGTAGTGAGTGTTGCAACCGAGGAAAGACAATTTGTACGCGCTACGCGCTTCAGCACTCAGCTGTCCCCTTCTGTGAGCTTGTGTGGCCTACCACTTCACGGCTGAGCTGTTGTTGTCCTAGAAATTTCCACTTCACAATAACAACACTTACAGTTGACCGGGGCAGCTCTTACAGGTCAGAAATCTGACAAAACTGACTTGTTGGAAAGGTGGCATCCTATGACGTTGCAACCTTGAAAGTCACTGAACTCTTCAGTAAGGACATTCTACTGCCAATGTTTGTATATGTTTATTGCATGGCTATGTGTTCGATTTTATGCACCTGTCAGCAACGAGTGTGGCTGAACTAGTCGAAACCATTCATTAGGGGTGTCAACATACTTTTGTATATATAGTGTATAACAGTGTATGTGAACAAGCGGAATTCATCAGACACACTGGGCTACAAAACCCACATTCACAACTTCTCACAGTTCCCACCTACCTCTGCTTTAGACCAGGCACAACAGTTTTACACCTCCCCTGCCTTTTTCCACGAATAAATCCAATTTGGTGACTGAAATGTTTCATAGAGCTCTGGTGCTGCTGTATAGCTTCTCCACAGCATCAGATTAATCTCTCACCCTCCCTCTCCATTCCCTCCCTCTCCTCTCTTTCACCCCCTCCTCTTCACTCCCTCACTCTTATCACACCTTTTCTTTGCCTAGTCTCGCTTGTTCTGTCTATCCATCCTCCCTTCTCACTCCATTTCTCTCTGCCTCATGGGTTGTGGTTGTGTGAGCCACAGTCTGTAATAGTGGGACTAGAGTCTGTAATCAGAGAGATGTCTGTCTGTCTGTCTGTCTGTCTGTCTGTCTGTCTGTCTGTCTGTCTGTCTGTCTGTCTGTCTGTCTGTCTGTCTGTCTGTCTGTCTGTCTGTCTGTCTGTCTGTCTGTCTGTCTGTCTGTCTGTCTGTCTGTCTGTCTGTCTGTCTGTCTGTCTGTCTGTCTGTCTGTCTGTCTGTCTGTCTGTGTCTGTCTGTCTGTCTGTCTGTGTGTGTGCTGGGTAATGATTATCTAGGCGGGTGTTACAGAGGGGGCTGATACTGATACGGGGCCTTCATACAGGAACATCAGAGGCCTGCTGCTGATCACTAAATCTCCCCAGTGGGGTGGTGGTTGAGAGAGTGTGTGGGCAGAGAGCAGAGAGCTCTCACAGGAAAAGCCCTCATACAGAGGACGCCTTGTGCGGTTGGACAGATCGACGTGATCATAAAAGCACAGCCCTGCAGTGCAGGTGATATCTCTCTCACTCTCTCTCTTATCTGATTCTCTAATCCTGACTGCTTATTCATGTTATTTTTCATTTTCACAGTACTGGTATTTATATTCCCCCCCAGACCAGTCTTTGACTACATGTATACCCAGCAGCCCCTCTCGGAGTCCCACACTGCAATCACTAACATATCCTTTGAACAGGATCTCTCTCTCTCTCTCTCTCTCTCTCTCTCTCTCTCTCTCTCTCTCTGCTGTAACTTGCACTCCCTCCCTCCACTCATGTTCTCTATAGTTTCCAGACACACATTAAGATGTCACCATCCACCCTCATACATGGCTACCTACGGTACATTCATCACCCGGTGCAGTGGATGAATGCAGTGTGTATTGTGAAGGACAGATGGAATGCTGACTGTTGGAATCAACCCAGCACAATGCAGTCTGTTATTGGGTAAACCTACCAACCAACTGGAGGCTGAGTAAAGTGGACTTACAGTATCAGTGCTGAGCTGGCTGGCCCGCTCCAAAAACTATGGAAATGCTACAGAGTTAGAGTTGTTAGTATTCCAGTGAAGGAGATGCTACAGGTTAGAGTTGTTAATATTCCAGTGAAGGAGATGCTACAGGTTAGAGTTGTTAATATTCCAGTGAAGGAGATGCTACAGGTTAGAGTTGTTAATATTCCAGTGAAGGAGATGCTACAGGTTAGAGTTGTTAGTATTCCAGTGAAGGAGATGCTACTGGCTAGAGCTGTTAGTATTCCAGTGAAGGAGATGCTACTGGCTAGAGTTGTTAGTATTCCAGTGAAGGAGATGCTACTGGCTAGAGTTGTTAGTATTCCAGTGAAGGAGATGCTACTGGCTAGAGCTGTTAGTATTCCAGTGAAGGAGATGCTACTGGCTAGAGCTGTTAATATTCCAGTGAAGGAGATGCTACTGGCTAGAGTTGTTAGTATTCCAGTGAAGTAGATGCTACTGGCTACAGCTGTTAGTATTCCAGTGAAGGAGATGCTACTGGCTAGAGCTGTTAGTATTCCAGTGGAGGAGATGCTACTGGCTAGAGCTGTTAGTATTCCAGTGGAGGAGATGCTACTGGCTAGAGCTGTTAGTATTCCAGTAAAGTAGATGCTACTGGCTAGAGCTGTTAGTATTCCAGTGAAGGAGATGCTACAGGTTAGAGTTGTTAATATTCCAGTGAAGGAGATGCTACTGGGTAGAGCTGTTAGTATTCCAGTGAAGGAGATGCTACTGGCTAGAGCTGTTAGTATTCCAGTGAAGGAGATGCTACAGGTTAGAGTTGTTAGTATTCCAGTGGAGGAGATGCTACTGGCTAGAGCTGTTAGTATTCCAGTGAAGGAGATGCTACTGGCTAGAGCTGTTAGTATTCCAGTGAAGGAGATGCTACAGGTTAGAGTTGTTACTGTTCCAGTGAAGGAGATGCTACAGGTTAGAGTTGTTAGTATTCCAGTGAAGGAGATGCTACAGGTTAGAGTTGTTAGTATTCCAGTGGAGGAGATGCTACTGGCTAGAGCTGTTAGTATTCCAGTGAAGGAGATGCTACTGGCTAGAGCTGTTAGTATTCCAGTGAAGGAGATGCTACTGGCTAGAGCTGTTAGTATTCCAGTGAAGGAGATGCTACAGGTTAGAGTTGTTAGTATTCCAGTGGAGGAGATGCTACTGGCTAGAGCTGTTAGTATTCCAGTGAAGGAGATGCTACTGGCTAGAGCTGTTAGTATTCCAGTGAAGGAGATGCTACAGGTTAGAGTTGTTACTGTTCCAGTGAAGGAGATGCTACAGGTTAGAGTTGTTAGTATTCCAGTGAAGGAGATGCTACTGGCTAGAGCTGTTAGTATTCCAGTGAAGGAGATGCTACAGGTTAGAGCTGTTAGTATTCCAGTGAAGGAGATGCTACTGGCTAGAGTTGTTAATATTCCAGTGAAGGAGATGCTACTGGCTAGAGCTGTTAGTATTCCAGTAAAGTAGATGCTACTGGCTAGAGCTGTTAGTATTCCAGTGAAGGAGATGCTACTGGCTAGAGCTGTTAGTATTCCAGTGAAGGAGATGCTACTGGCTAGAGCTGTTAGTATTCCAGTGAAGGAGATGCTACTGGCTAGAGCTGTTAGTATTCCAGTGAAGGAGATGCTACTGGCTAGAGCTGTTAGTATTCCAGTGAAGGAGATGCTACTGGCTAGAGCTGTTAGTATTCCAGTGAAGGAGATGCTACTGGCTAGAGCTGTTAGTATTCCAGTGAAGGAGCTGCTACTGGCTAGAGCTGTTAGTATTCCAGTGAAGGAGATGCTACTGGCTAGAGCTGTTTGTATTCCAGTGAAGGAGATGCTACTGGCTAGAGCTGTTAGTATTCCAGTGAAGGATATGCTACTGGCTAGAGCTTTTAGTATTCTAGTGAAGGAATAGGTTAGAGTTGGTTGCCTCATCCAGACACCCGTGAAGGACAGGTAACGGTTGCCTTTGATTAGCCAGTCTGTGTTAGCTCTGCTGCAAAAATAATAGAAGCATTTGGTATGAACACACACATACACCATGAGGAGAGATCAGATGCTAATTAAGAGTCAATTAGCCTGCAGCTTGGTGGGTGATTGACCTCTCTAACGTGGGGATAGGGACCGCTCCCCCAGCTCATTTATTTACAGTCCCACTGACTCTCCTTCCTCTGTTTACCACACACTGTCTCTGACTGGATCCCTCTGTCAGAAACTGTCCTCCCTCATGCAGACCACACACACACACACACACACACACACACACAGACAGACAGACAGACAGACAGACAGACAGACAGACAGACAGACAGACAGACAGACAGACACAGAGACACACAGACACACAGACACACAGACAGACAGACAGACAGACAGACAGACAGACAGACAGACAGACAGACAGACAGACAGACAGACAGACAGACAGACAGACAGACAGACAGACAGACAGACACACTGCCATGGACCACTGGGGATGAAAAACAAAAACATGTCTTTGTGCCCACTTACCGTCATCATGGTTTGACTTTGAACACACTACTGATAAGTACAAGACAATGTTCTCTCCAGCCAGGTCTGAAGAAAGCAGTATATGCACTCATACAACCTTGTGCCATTTAAATAAAAGGGTCCATCCTCCCCAAGTTGTGTGTAGCCTTACGAAAGTGTACTTGAAAGCAGCCACACTGTTTGTATTGTTTCTAATAAACCATTGCAGTTACCCGCTCTGTGTTACAGAGGGTAGTGTGTACGGCCCAGTACTGGGGCCAAGCTTCCTGCTATCCAGGACCTTTATACCAGGCGGTGTCAGCGGAAGGCTCTAGAAATTGCCAGACTCCAGCCACCCTGGTCATAGATTATTCTCTCTGCTACCACACAGCAAGCGGTACCGGAACGCCAAGTCTAGGTCCAAAAGGCTTCTTAACAGATTATACCCCCAAGCCATAAGACTCCTGAACAGCTAATGAAATGGCTATCCGGACTATTTGCTTTTTTATTTTTTTATTTTTTACTTCAGTTTATTTTAGTAAATACTTTCTTAACACTTATTTTTCTTAAAACTGCATTGTTGGTTAAGGGCTTGTAAGTAAGCATTTCACTGTAAGGTCTACACCTGTTGTATTCGGCGCATGTGAAAAATAACATTTGATTTGATTTGTGTTGATTTGCTCTCACACATTACATTTGTTTTTCCTCTTCTGCTTTCCTTTGAGGTGGAGATTGTTCTTTGCTCTGGGGGAAAAATCAATGATGGTTCTCTACCTCCTGGCTCAAAATTCCCTGTGTGGACCTGTGTTGTTCTAGTTGGGTCGATGTGGTAGTTTGAATATAGAACACACTCTCTCTCTTTATTTAACCTTTATTCTCTCTCTTTCTCCCTGTCTCTCTCCTCGCTTAGTCTTTTCTCTCTTTCTCTATTTTGCTCTCTCCTCTCTCCCTGTATCTCATCGATGCCCACTACTGTCCAAGGAGTGGAGGCATTTGGCATTAGGCCAAAATGTCTTTATAATCAGATCAGACCTGTTCCTGCAGTAGGTTACCTTGCCTAGGAGTCTCACCTGCCCAGACAGTGAACCAATGGAGGCTCATCAGAGGAGGAAGGGGAGGACCATCCTCCTCAGCGAAGTTCATAAAGATAGTGAAATATTAAAAAAGGTATCATTTTTAGATAAAACAATACTGTACTGAACAAAAATATTAACGCAACATGCAACAATGTCAAATATTTTACTGAGTTACAGTTCATATAAGGAAATCAGTCAATTGAAATAAATTCATTAGGCTCTAATCTATGGATTTCACATGACTGGGAATACAGATATGCATCTGTTGGTGACAAATACCTTAAAAAATAAGATATGGTTATGGATCAGAAAACGAGTCATTATCTGGCTTGACCACCATTTGCCTCATGCAACCCGACAGATCTCCTTCACATATAGTTGATCAGGCTGTTGATTGCGGCCTATGGAATGTTGTCCCACTCCTCTTCAATGGCTGTGCGAAGTTCCTGGATATTGGCGGGAACTGGAACAAGCTGTCGTACACGTCAATCGAAAACATCCCAAACATGCTCAATGGGTGACATGTCTGGTGAGTATGTAGGCCAAGGAAGAACTGGGACATTTTCATCTTCCAGGAATTGTGTAGAGAATTGTGCGACATGGGGCTGTGCATTATCATGCTGAAACATGAGGTGATGGCGGCGGATGAATGGCACAACAATGGGCCTCAGGATCTCGTCACGGTATCTCTGTGCATTCAAATTGCCAGCGATAAAATGCAATTCTGTTCGTTGTCTGTAGCTTATGCCTGCCCATACCATAAGCCCACCGCCACCATGGGGAACTTTGTTCACAACGTTGACATCAGCAAACCGCTTGCGGTTGTGAGGCCGGTTAGACCTACTGACAAATTCTCTAAAACAATGTTGGAGGTGGCTAATGGTAGAGAAATTAAATTATCTGGCAACAGCTCTGGTGGCACGCTCCCTCAAAC
Source organism: Salmo salar (assembly GCF_965601325.2). Lineage (NCBI taxonomy): Eukaryota > Metazoa > Chordata > Actinopteri > Salmoniformes > Salmonidae > Salmo > Salmo salar. Next base: position 30,725,130 of record NC_138296.1, on the reverse strand, counting down.
CATGAGGGAAATCTTTTATTTCAATTCATGAAACATGGGGCCAACACTTTACATTTTGCGTTTATATTTTTATTCAGCTCTGGTGGCATGCTCCCTCAAACCATGAGGGAAATCTTTTATTTCAATTCATGAAACATGGGGCCAACACTTTACATTTTGCGTTTATATTTTTATTCAGTGTAAATATATTCACATCTCACAAAATAGGTGATGAAAACACACTGTTTTGTAATGAAGGTCTAAAGTAGCCTCAACAGAACTCTGTAGGGTAGCACCATGATGTAGCCAGAGGTCAGCTAGTTTCCTTCCTGCTCTAGGTACATTGACTTCAATACAAAATCTAGGAGGCTCGTGGAGGACGTCCTTCAACCTATCAGAGCTCTTGCAGCCTTAACTGACATGTTTACCACCCAATCAAAGGATCACAGAATGAATCTAGTGCTGAAGGCATAAGCTACAGCTAGCTAGCACTGCAGTGTAGAAAATATGTTTAGTAGTTGACTCAAAGAGAGAGAAAGACAATAGTTGAACAGTTTTGAACAAATTCATCTTCAAAAATGGAGAAGTGAGAGAGCTAGCTATATTTTGTTGTATCTTTTTACACTTTCACTTACTTAGCTAGTGAATGCAGCTAGCTAGTTTATACTACTCAAAGAGAGACGGATGCTATGTTAGCTAGCTGGCTATGGCTATCCAACACTGGAACTCTTACAAGTCAAGGTAAGCTTTTGGTTTGATTATTTTATTGCGACCAAGGCCCGCCGGTGTAACTGTTAAACTGCTTGCTGCTAACTCTACAATGTACTCCATGATTGTAGCGGGTTTACTAACACGTTAGTTCTAGACGCTATGTTGACTATGATGTTAATATGGTGACAACGATGTAAGCTGTGTGTAGCGGTTAGGGGTTATGATATGAAGGTTTGGCTTGGAAAGATTTTTTTGCCTGGTCACAGACAGCTGATGTGTTGTGCACTGCGAAGTCCACAAACGAAGGCAGAAGGTGACAGGAGAGCGCGTAGGAAGAGCAGGAAGGAAGCAGGAAGGAAACTAGGTGACCTCTGGCTACATCATGGTGCTACCCTACAAAGTTCAGAGTTCCAATTTACAGTAGCTATTACAGTGAAAGAATACCATGCTATTGTTTGAGGACAATTATGAACTTGAAAATGTATTAATAAACCAATTAGGCACATTTGGGCAGTCTTGGTACAACATTTTGAACAGATATGCAATTGTTCATTTTATCAGTCTAAAACATTGCACATACACTCCTGCCATCTAGTGGCCAGAATCAAAATTGTGCCTGGGCTGGAAAAATACCTTATGGCCTTTCTCTTGCATTTCAAAGATATTCTCCTACAGTAATTTCACATTTCCACAAACTTCAAAGTGCTTCCGTTCAAATGGTATTAAGAATATGCATATCCTTGCTTCAGGGCCTGAGCTACAAGCAGTTAGATTTGGGTATGTCATTTTAGGCCAAAATGGGAAAGCAACAGTGTGAATTTTATTTTGTATTTTTTTATTTTTTTATTTCACCTTTATTTAATCAGGTAGGCCAGTTGAGAACAAGTTCTCATTTATAACTGTGACCTGGCCAAGATAAAGCAAAGTAGTGTGACACAAACAACAACACAGAGTTGCATATGGAATAAACAAACGTACAGTCAATAACACAATAGAAAAGTCTATATACGGTGTGTGCAAATGAAGTAAGATTAGGGAGGTAAGGCAATAAATAGGCCATAGTGGCAAAATAATTCATATTTAACAATTAAACACTAGAGTGATAGATGTGCAGAAGATGAATGTGCAAGTAGAGATACTGGGGTGCAAAGGAGCAAAAAAATTAAGAACAATATGGGGATGAGGTAGTTGGTTGGGCTATTTACAGATGAGCTATGTACAGGTGCAATGATCTGTAAGCTGCTCTGACAGCTGATGCTAAAATTTAGTGAGGGAGATATGAGTCTCCAGCTTCAGTGATTTTTGCAATTTGTTCCAGTCATTGGCAGCAGAGAACTGGAAGGAAAGGCAACCGAAGGAGGAATTGGCTTTGAGGGTGACCAGTGAAATATACCTGCTGGAGCATGTGCTTCGGGTGGGTGCTGCTATGGTGACCAGTGAGCTGAGATAAGGCGGGGCTTTACCTAGCAAAGACTTATAGATGACCTGGAGCCAGTGGGTTTGGCGATGAATATGAAGCGAGGGCCAGACAACGAGAGCATACAGGTTGTAGTGGTGGTAGTATATGGGTATTTGGTGACAACACGGATGGCACTGTGATAGACTGCATCCAATTTGCTGAGTAGAGTGTTGGAGGCTATTTTGTAAATGACATCGCTGAAGTCTAGGATCGGTAGGATAGTCAGTTTTACGAGGGTATGTTTGGCAGCATGAGTGAAGGATGCTTTGTTGCGAAATAGTAAGCCGATTCTAGATTTCATTTTGGATTGGAGATGCTTAATGGGAGTCTGGAAGGAGAGTTTACTGTCTAACCAGACACCTAGGTATTTGTAGTTGTCCACATTTTCTAAGTCAGAACCGTCCAGAGTAGTGATGCTCGACGGGAGGGCGGGTGCGGGCAGCGATCGATTGGTTGAAGAGCATGTATTAAGTTTTACTTGCATTTAAGAGCAGTTTGAGGGCACAGAAGGAGAGTTGTATGGCAAGCTCGTCTGGAGGTTAGTTAATAACACAGTGTCCAAAGAAGGGCCAGAAGTATACAGAATGGTGTCGTCTGCATAGAGGTGGATCAGAGAATCACCAGCAGCAAGAGCGACATCATTGATGTATACAGAGAAAAGAGTCGGCCCTAGAATTGAACCCTGTGGCACCCCCATAGAGTCTGCCAGAGGTCCGGACAACAGGCCCTCCGATTTGACACACTGAAGTCTGTCTGAGAAGTAGTTGGTGAACCAGGCGAGGCAGGCATTTGAGAAACCAAGGCTGTTGAGTCTGCCGATAAGAATGCGGTGATTGACAGAGTCGAAAGCAATGGCCAGGTCGATGAATGCAGCTGCACAGTATTGTCTTTTATCGATGTCGGTTATGATATCATTTAGGACCTTGAGCGTGGCTGAGGTGTACCCATGACCAGCTTGGAAACCAGATTGCAAAGCGGACAAGGTACGGTGGGATTCGAAATGGTCGGTGATCTGTTTGTTACCTTGGCTTTCGAAGACCTTAGAAAGGCAGGGTAGGATAGATATAGATCTGTAACAGTTTGGGTCTAGAGTGTCTCCCCCTTTGAAGAGTGGGATGACCGCGGCAGCTTGCCAATCTTTGGGGATCTCAGACGATACGAAAGAGAGGTTGAACAGGCTAGTAATAGGGGTTGCAACAATTGCGGCAGATAATTTTAGAAAGAGGGGGTCCAGATTGTGTAGCCCAGCTGATTTGTAGGGGTCCAGATTTTGCAGCTCTTACAGAACATCAGCTATCTGGATTTGGGTGAAGGAGAGATGGGGAGGCTTGGGAAAGTTGCTGTGGGGGGTGCAGAGCTGTTGACCGAGTTAGGGGTAGCCAGGTGGAAAGCATGGCCAGCCATAGAGAAATTCTTTTTGAAATTCTCAATTATCGTGGATTTATCGGTGGTGACAGTGTTTCCTAGCCTCAGTGCAGTGGGCAGCTGGGAGGAGGTGCTCTTATTCTCCATGGACTTTACAGTGTCCCAGAACTTTTTTGAGTTTGTACTACAGGATGCAAATTTCTGTTTGAAAAAGCTAGCCTTTGCTTTCCTAACTGCCTATGTATATTGGTTCCTAACTTCCCTTAAAGTTGCATATCGCGGGGGCTATTCAATGCTAATGCAGTACGCCACAGGATGTTTGGATCCATTTTCAGATAAGGTTGAAAAGCAAGGGTAGTTATAATGAGTGCATCTCAGGACAGGCTGTTATGCAGGCTCCCTCAACCAACCACAGCTGGATAGACTATAACTTTTCTTTTGTTGGAAATATTCAGTTTAACAGTTTGTTTTCAAGATGCAAGCCACAATCATATTGTATGGTCAGTCTCCACCTGGAGTTGATTAGAGGAAAGATGGAGTTTCTTTATGAAAGCATGACTCACCTGGTTTTCCTCCTTTAACTAAACTCAGTGAACTGACAGTGTGGAGCTCTTTGTCTTATTATGTGAGGTCTGAAGTTAGAGCAGAAAGGCTTTCTGCCTTTTACCACCCATGTAACAGAGCCAGTGAAAAGCCTGCTAATATGCTTTTAAAGTGATATTCATATGGCTCTGTATCTGTGGGTGTTGCTGGTCTTCTCTGAAGGGAATTGCAGCAGATGGTGTGAGAGAGTCGCTGATATAGAGTGGACTGTCTGAATCCCAGGGCCCGGCCTGTGTGTTGATTAAGACCAAGCCAGAGGGTATGGCATTGTCCTCATTCAGTCCAGTTAAGTGTCAATTTAGAGGAGAAGGAGAAAAGCTAAGCAAAGTTAGCTCTCGTTTTCCTGCTCTTCAGACGATCTTTGTTATTTCAGCATCTTGTCTGTTCTTTTCTCTTCTCCCCTCTCTCTCTCTCCATCTTTATCTTGTTCTGTTCTGTCTTCGCTGGCTGTGGTCAGTGTGCTTCCTCTGAATTTGTTCATCCTTTTTCCTCTCTCAATGTGTTTTTCTTTTTTGTGTCTTTAGATTTCCGCTTTGATTTAAGCTCTAGGTGCTCAGTGTGTGTGTGTGTGTGAGTGCTCCTTTGCTTTGCGTTTTAATCTTTGCCCTCAGCTGTGGCTGTATCTCTCACAGATGGCATGAAAGACATAGATAGCAACGAGATCCCTTTTGATTAGGAGGACTGACACACACACACACACACACACACACACACACACACACACACACACACACACACACACACACACACACACACACACACACACACACACACACACACACACACACACACACACACACACACACACACACACACACACACATCAAAGGTATGCTCAGCGTTTTGACGTTGCCACAAGCAGGACCACCTACTTACTGTATATTGTGATGAGCGCGATGCAAGACTTCGCTCTCACGCTGTCACACAGAGTATCTGCGCGTGTGCACGGGTTCGCTTCACACGGTAGCTATGGAACTAAAACAGCTTCAACGCTCTTAGTTGTTGCGGAAATTGACCCACTACTGCTGTTTACTGTGTGCATTGCTGAGTCAACCTTTAAGAACTGCAGAACAAGGAGGAAGAGGAGAGACAGTAAAACAGAAACAGAGAGATAAATAAACCAAGCATGTTATGTTTATAAGATGTTAATTAAACATCATTAAGAGACTCCAGCAGCATTTATACAGTATTTGCCTAGTCTTTTGATATGGTCAGGACATGAAACACAGCTGAGATTGAGGCACTACCAAGTGCTGCTGTGTTCCCTAGCATTAGGGTGAGAGTGAGGAACTACCCAGGCATGCTCTGCTACTCTGTTCCCTAGCATTAGGATGAGAGTGAGGAACTACCCAGCCATGCTCTGCTACTCTGTTCCCTAGCATTAGGATGAGAGTGAGGAACTACCCAGGCATGCTCTGCCCACTCTGTTCCCTAGCATTAGGGTGAGAGTGAGGAACTACCCAGCCATGCTCTGCCCACTCTGTTCCCTAGCATTAGGATGAGAGTGAGGAACTACCCAGGCATGCTCTGCCACTCTGTTCCCTAGCATTATGATGAGAGTGAGGCACTATCAAGTGCTGCTGTGTTCCCTAGCATTAGGATGAGAGTGAGGCACTACCCAGGCATGCTCTGCCACTCTAATCCATAGCATTAGGATGCTAGTTTTCAAGGCCGTTTTCAGGGATAAGAAAGTTGTTGAAATATGAATGAGGGAATGTACTTAGATCTTTTTCACCCCAAATCAGTTTCTCTTCCTTGTTAATATTTCACACTCTAATAAATCAAGGCCCAGTCAAATACACACATGATACACACACATCTAGTGCAAACCCTAAAGAAACCACACACAGATATACTCACACATAAGCAAACGCACTCGCCCCTGCACACACGCACACATACAGTACATGCACACGCACACACTCACACACCCTTATACAGTACATTCCTACACAGAAGGCCACAACCTCCCCCCATGTCTTTCTGCTTGGAATATCATTAATCATGCTCTATTTTAATACGGAATTATCATTCATAAAACTCTCAGCATTTGCCTCTCCCACATACACTGGGGCCAGAAACACAATCCCAGCCCAGTTAGGCTATCTCTTTCTTTCCATATTCATCCCTCCTCACTCTGTTGAAATGCATCACATTAAGCGCCCAGGGCAGCCATTTTTCTTGATTTGCCTGCTCTTCTCTGTGACATAATGAATGTTACTGTGAGGAATCTCACAGCCGCACCTGCTGATGATGATAAAGGCATGGCAGGCGGCATGCAAATTCCAACCGTTACAGCACCGCTGCTGCGCCGCTGACGGATACACCACCTGCCAGCACGCAATCTATACCCCAGTGACTCATGGCTATTAGGCTCTCAGTCCCACAGCCCCAATATTTCTTTATGAAATAACGTTGGGAGGTTTTATTACTATGCTTCACTGCTTAATGACTTGCATTGGGTTGGAACATAATGTTAATTTTTTGTTTGTTTAGTTTGTTCACTTAGCCTACAACAAAGTATAACTTACTTTATTACTTCATAAAGCTGTTTCCATGTAATTACAGCTGCTCCATTGGATAAATGACCTAAATAGTTTTCTGCTCTGTTCTGGTTGTAGGCTACAGTAGGTTGTTTGTTATTATGGTTCCATTACAATTCAGAAAGTGATTGTGTGTGAGTGTGACTGGCAGCGGTGATTGATTACGGCCTTTGAGATGAGTTCATTATTTTCAGTCATACCAATTTCTTGTTATTTCCCCCGGAGAGAGGAATCATCACAGTCATTTACTCTTCACTCCTTCTGACTTGTTGAAACACAGCCATGGTTAAGACTCAACAGAACCCTTGGCACTGCTAAGCATATGGCTGTTTCTTCTGTGAAATACAGGTAGCCATAGATTTCTACCCTCACTTAGTCACACTCATTAGGCTAAATCACGGTGAAGAATTAGCCTGTACAGTACCTTATTGTGTGCTGTCCACTAAACAGATTGAGTATTAGAGAAATTACAGAAAGAGAGAATGATGGGGATGGAGGGCATAGTGGAGGGAGGGATGGAATTGAGGAACAGATGGATATGTTTGTATCTATTACTCTCCATCTGTGTCCAATCAGATCCCGTTATTGAGAACTTCATGATGACTGCTGATGATATAGAGGAATAACCAATGTCAGCTGATACAGAGAGGAGAACGAGAAGATTGGGGCCCGTGCCACTGAAGTGGGTGTGTGCGTGTGCATGTGCGTGTGCGTGTGTGCGTGTGTGTGTGTGGAGAGTACACACTGGGATTGCAAATATTCACAGTTTGTGAACCTGTGCAAATGTACGTCCTTGAGTTAGCCTTCGGGGAAACTGTGCAGTGTTTGTGTGGAGGTCGTAATGGTTTGCCTCTCCTGCTTTGCATATTTCATTGGCTAAAGTGAACAAGGTGATCTGGGACAGCCTTTGAGAACACATTCCCTAGCATTAGGATGAGAATGAGGCACTATCAAGTGCTGCTGTGTTCCCTAGCATTAGGATGAGAGTGAGGCACTACCCAGGCATGCTCTGCCACTCTGTTCCCTAGCATTAGGATGAGAATGAGGCACTATCAAGTGCTGCTGTGTTCCCTAGCATTAGGATGAGAGTGAGGCACTACCCAGGCATGCTCTGCCACTCTGTTCCCTAGCATTAGGATGAGAATGAGGTACTATCAAGTGCTGCTGTGTTCCCTAGCATTAGGATGAGAATGAGGCACTACCCACGCATGCTCTGCCACTCTGTTCCCTAGCATTAGGATGAGAATGAGGAACTATCAAGTGCTGCTGTGTTCCCTGCATTATGATGAGAGTGAGGCACTATCAAGTGCTGCTGTGTTCCCTAGCATTAGGATGAGAGTGAGGCACTACCCAGGCATGCTCTGCTACTCTGTTCCCTAGCATTAGGATGAGAGTGAGGCACTACCAGTGCTGCTCTGCTACTCTGTTCCCTGCATTAGGATGAGAGTGAGGCACTATCAAGTGCTGCTGTGTTCCCTAGCATTATGATGAGAGTGAGGCACTATCAAGTGCTGCTCTGTTCCCTAGTGTCTGATTCCTGTTTTCTTCAGTAGCTGCTGGCATCGCCTCGACAGCATGTGATAAACATTTCTGTCTGGTTTGTAAAGGCCACACTGGCTGGTGATGGAAGGCCTGACATTCTGGCAGTTCTCTCTCTGTAGAGTGAACCAGCCTGGAGAACAGCCTCCCTGTTGCAGACATTTGCTGGATCTAATAAGAGGATGGAATTGACCCCAACAACAATACACAGGTGCTTAACCCAGCATGCAGAATGCCAGTACTGGGCAAGTTAAGAACTAATTCTTATTTACAATGACCGCCCACGGGGAACAGTGGGTTAATTGCCTTGTTCAGGGGTAGAAGGACATTTATACCTTGTCAGCTTGGGGATTCAATCTAGCAACCTTTCGGTTACTGTCCCAACGCTCTAACCACTAGGCTATCTGCCGACTGCCATTGTGCTGTTTTGTAACGTCAGTGTAGCTGGTCCTGAATGGGACTGCAGTGAGCAGGTGTGGAGTCAGGACACCAGCTGATCCAGATGTTGCTGCTTCACATTTCTAGTGCTCTAACATTAGTCCCTGACATCTTTTTGCATATTGTTGTTCTGGCATCTGTAATTCTGAGTTGCGTGGCGCTATGAGTTCAGCCAACGGCCTCAAAACTAATTCCACAGCAGCCTCTGGATCCCCGTTAGGGGGGAGAGAGAGATAAGAACACAACTCGAGTGAGATAAAAATAGCATACTATTAGCGTACTAATAGCGTACTATCAAATCCAATTTATTTATATAGCCCTTCTTACATCAGTTGATATCTCAAAGTGCTGTACAGAAACCCAGCCTAAAACCCCAAACAGCAAGCAATGCAGGTGTAGAAGCACAGTGGCTAGGAAAAACTCCCTAGAAAGGCCAAAACCTAGGAAGAAACCTAGAGAGGAACCAGGCTATGAGGGGTGGCCAGTCCTCTTCTGGCTGTGCCGGGTGGAGATTATAACAGAACATGGCCAAGATGTTCAAAGGTTCATAAATGACCAGCATGATCAAATAATAATAATCACAGTGGTTGTCGAGGGTGCAACAGGTCAGCACCTCAGGAGTAAATGTCAGTTGGCTTTTCATAGGCGATCATTGAGAGTATCTCTACCACTCCTGCTGTCTCTAGAGAGTTGAAAACAGCAGGTCTGGGACAGGTAGCACGTCTGGTGAACAGGTCAGGGTTCCATAGCCACAGGCAGAACAGTTGAAACTGGAGCAGCAGCACGGCCAGGTGGACTGGGGACAGCAAGGAGTCATCATGCCAGGTAGTTCTGAGGCATGGTCCTAAGGCTCAGGTCCCCCGAGAGAGAGAGAGAAAGAAAGAAAGAATTAGAGAGAGCATACTTAAATTCACACAGGACACTGGAGAAATACTCCAGATATAACAGACTGACCGTAGCCCCCCGACACATAAACTACTGCAGCATAAATACTGGAGGCTGAGACAGGAGGGGTCAGGAGACACTGTGGCCACATCCGATGATACCCCCGGACAGGGCCAAACAGGCAGGATATAACCCCACCCACTTTGCCAAAGCACAGCCCCCACACCACTAGAGGGATATCTTCATCCACCAACTTACCATCCTGAGACAAGGCCGAGTATAGCCCACAAAGACTATGACATTGGGAGTACAGTTTATGGCCAGATTAAACTAGTTTTGGGCCCTGGGAGAGAACATTTAGTAGTACTACATTTAGTAGTAGTTCAAGCAAATTTCCTACACATTTTGTCATGCGGCAAAGATATATTTTATTTTTGCAACTTTAAAGCTAAAATCCTGCAATTCTACACATTTTGCCATGAGACACAGAGACAACCTTGCTATTTTTATTAAAGCTTAAATTACAGGGCATTTAAGTTTAAAAAAAATGTTTGGGGGTGGATACTGTTGATACCAATATCCCTGTGAGCCTCCCAGGCCCATATTGCCCGGGGTTAAGAACATAAATTGTAGATGAATGATACTATGTTGTATTGTATAACACCCTCTAAACTTATTCCACAGACCCTTTGGCCAAAATCAGTTTAATATGTTGTTGTTAGTTATATTCATAATAAAATGTAATGTAAAAAAATATATATGTATACAGTTGAAGTCGGAAGTTTACATACACTTAGGTTGGAGTCATTAAAACTCGTTTTTCAACCACTCCACACATGTATTGTTAACAAACTATAGTTTTGGCAAGTCGGTTAGGACATCTACTTTGTGCAGGACACAAGTAATTTTTCAAACAATTGTTTACAGACAGATTATTTCACTTATAATTCAATGTATCACAATTCCAGTGGGTCAGCAGTTTACATACACTAAAATGACAGTGCCTTTAAACAGCTTGGAAAATTCCAGAAAATGATGTCATGGCTTTAGAAGTTTCTGATAGGCTAATTGACATAATTTGAATCAATTGGAGGTGTACCTGTGGATGTATTTCAAGGCCTACCTTCAAACTCAGTGCCTCTTTGCGTGACATCATGGGAAAATCAAAATAAATCAGCCAAGACCTCAGAAGAAAAACTGTAGACCTCCACAAGTCTGGTTCATCCTTGGGAGCAATTTCCAAACACCTGAAGGTACCACGTTCATCTATATAAACAACAGTACGCAAGAATAAACACCATGGGACCACGCAGCCATCATACCGCTCAGGAAGGAGACACATTCGGTCTCCTAGAGATGAACGTACTTTGGTGCGAAAAGTGCAAATCAATCCCAGAACAACAGCAAAGGACATTGTGAAGATGCTGGAGGAAACAGGTACAAAAATATCTATATCCACAGTAAAACAAGTCCTATATCGACATAACCTGAAAGGCCACTCAGCAAGGAAGAAGCCACTGTTTCAAAACCGTCATATAAAAGCCAGACTATGGTTTGCAACTGCTGATGGGGAAAAAGATCATACTTTTTGGAGAAATGTCCTCTGGTCTGATGAAACAAAAATAGAACGGTTTGGCCATAATGAACGTCGTCATGTTTGGAGGAAAAAGGGTAAGGCTTGCAAGCTGAAGAACACCATCCCAACTGTGAAGCACGGGGGTTGCAGCATCATGTTGTGTGGGTGCTTTGCTGCAGGAGAGACTAGTGCCTTCACAAAATAGATGGCATCATGAGGAGGAAAAGGATGTGTATATATTGAAGCAACATCTCAAGACATCAGTCAGGAAGTTAAAGCTTGGTGGCAAATGGGTCTTCCAAATGGACAATGACCCCAAGCATACTTCCAAAGTTGTGGCAAAATGGCTTAAGGACAACAAAGTCAAGGTATTGGAGTGGCCATCACAAAGCCCTGACTTCAATCCTATAGACAATCTGTGGGCAGAACTGAAAAAGCGTGTTTGACCAACGAGGCCTACAAACCTGACTCAGTTACACCAGCTCTGTCAGGAGGAATGGGCCAAAATTAGCCTTCAGACTAAAAAATAAGGTGTATGTAAACTGCCGACTTCAACTGTGTGTATATATATATATATATATATATATATATATATATATATATATATATTGAGATCTGGCCGCGGACCCCCTGCAGTTCCTTACCCCACTTGACCCCTGCCTCCTGCACTATATAGTGCACTACTTTAGAACCAATCCTGAGCTCTGGTGAAAAGTAGTGCACTATATAGGGAATAGGGTGCTATTTGGGACGCAGGCCAGAGAGTGTGTTATAGGATCTAAATGCTCCAAAGGCTCCTGCCGCTCCTCCATTTGTCACTCTTAACAAGATCAATCTTCATCCAGTCATTGGTTGCCTTTGGAGGCGTTTGAGGGGTCACTGCCAACCCACACACACACACACACACACACATACACACACACATACACACACACACAGGCAGAGCTGATAATCTGTTGATAGGATGATTTTGGGTCATTTAAAGCCATTACTTCCAGTCCATTGCTGCCAGACTCCTCCACTCCCCAGCTGACTACTGTTGGCCTAGCTGGCCCTACCGTAGTAGAGCCACAAACTCACACACGCTTGGCGCTAAGTTAATCACATTTAACATCAGTCTTTCCACCCAGCGCCCACTCTCTCTGTCCCTATGTGTGACAATGGAGGCTGCTGAGGGGAGAACAGCTCATAATAATGTCTGGAACGGAGCTAACAGAATGGCATCAAACCATGTGTTTGATGTATTTGATGCCATACCACCGATTCCGCTCCAGCCACTACCACGAGCCCTTCCTCCCCAATTAAGGTGCCACCAACCACCTGTGGTGTGTGAGTACGATCTGGCTGAGGGAGATGTCTTTTAATCTATTTCTGCATTCGTTCCCAGTTATTCCTCACTCAGCCCTTTCTGTTCACCTATTCATTCACTTGATCCAATCTAATTTTTCTGAATTCAGTGAAAGCGGACATTACTCATCGTATTCAGCTCCCAGCCCAGTATCCATTGGGAGACATTTGGGTTTTATCATCAGGCCTCCTCCATGATGGATTGCACTAATCTGGCAGAAAAAAGGCACTGTTTTGTCATATTGGAGATGTGGGATCAGCTATTCCTATTTTCTGCAGATGGATCCCCAATTATGCTGTGGCTGTCTGTGTCGTCTGTCATTCTGTTGCTATACTGCCATATTGTCTCTACGGGACAGGCTGACACGTTGCTATATTCTTTTCTCTCACCGCTAGCTAGTAATGGACATTCAGCACTATTTGGAATGACAGTAGGTGACATAGCCACCACACACTCCACACACACTGTTAGCAGTATAGAGGATAGAGCAAATAACCACAGAGACTGTTAGCAGTATAGAGGATAGAGCACCTAACTACAGAGACTGTTAGCAGTATAGAGGATAGAGCAAATAACCACAGAGACTGTTAGCAGTATAGAGGATAGAGCAAATAACCACAGAGACTGTTAGCAGTATAGAGGATAGAGCACCTAACTACAGAGACTGTTAGCAGTATAGAGGATAGATCACCTAACTACAGAGACTGTTAGCAGTATAGAGGATAGATCACCTAACTACAGAGACTGTTAGCAGTATAGAGGATAGATCACCTAACTACAGAGACTGTTAGCAGTATAGAGGATAGAGCAAATAACCACAGAGACTGTTAGCAGTATAGAGGATAGAGCAAATAACCACAGAGACTGTTAGCAGTATAGAGGATAGAGCACCTAACCACAGAGACTGTTAGCAGTATAGAGGATAGAGCACCTAACCACAGAGACTGTTAGCAGTATAGAGGATAGAGCACCTAACCACAGAGACTGTTAGCAGTATAGAGGATAGAGCACCTAACCACAGAGACTGGGGGCTTGAATTCATATGTGTCCTCTCTTTTGAACTGTCAGATGAATATGAAATGTCTCTCTCCGTCTGTCCTGGATAAGGACGTTTCAGACTTCTTCAGATAAATAATGCAGATAAATAAGTTATTAAATGATTATATTTTTACAGAGCTGTAAAACCAACACCATCCTCCACTAAAGGATCCACTTAATTAAAACTATTCCTGTTCCAATCAAATGTTTGTACACCGTAGGCTCCCGCTGTTGCTATGTGGGTAACAGCAAACTGAAGTGTGAACATCCACTGAGCTGAGGAAGGAAAGAACATGTTGATTGACTCGGCGGCTTGGAGATGCCAGGTTGAGGCTGTACAACCCAGAGGGAGTTTGGCAGTTGTATCCATGGTTTTATAAAAACGATCATGTGGATTTGGAGAAAATCTCTTCCTCAGGGTGTGTGCTCAGGGAGTTGATATGTGCTGCTAGGTATATCTCTTCTACTGTCTATATGTATTAAAGCAGAGATACATGGGCCCTGCCCTGATACACCCTGCCATAAAAAGACAGAAACGTACAGAGACTTTGATGGATGGCTGAATCACATTAACTTAATGAAATGTGCTGTGTAAAAGACTGGACATTACCTGCAGTTATAAGTCAAGAGCATAGAAGTGAAGAACACAGCCATGCATTATCATGGAAGATAATCTGTTGTAAATATGCGCAACAATTTACTATGCATGCATATAGTAGATTTCAATGGCTACATGAACAGAAGAGCTGGATATAGCATCTAGCCACATATACTGTATGTTGTCATAGCCGTAGGTAGCAGGAGTGCTGAGGGTGCTGCAGCACCCCCTGAAAAATCAGAATAACAAATTATAATTAATAAACAAAAGTAGTGTACTGGGCCTTTACTAGTCCTGTATTAGCGGACGGATATAGCCATCTGTAGCGAGGGAAATACATTTTTTCATTCTCAGCCCCACCCCCAAACATATTTTTCTGTGTCTATGTATGTAGTGGTCATACATGAGTTGTGATGATCTGGTAGTACTAGGAAGACACTTCAACACAGTATGAGATGGAGCTTGGATGTTCAGAATCCCACTTTGAATCTTTTCAATCACCCAGAAAATATTGTCGGTGAAGACGAAAGCTTCATTAGCATGTCAATCCACATCTACAGATAAACAGGCTCAGCTATGGAGGAGGACTTTACCACCAGTTTATGTTTATTAATACATATTTGATTAATTACAGCAGGGATGGGAAACTTTGTTGGGGTGGGGGCCACCAATAATCTGAACTCATCATGCGGGGTCCACATTGCTAGATGATTTTAGCAGCCCCCCTCTTGAAAGTGGAGATAATTTGTAATTTTTTGGGTGTTGATTTCGTGCAATTCTACACATTTTACCATGGGGCATAGAGAACATTTTCCAGTTTTAAAGCAAGTTTGCTGCAATTCTACACATTCTGTCATGGAGCAGAGAGGAAAATTCGATGTTTTACAGCTAATTTCCTGTATTTCTACACATTTTGCCATAGGGTGAAGAGAAATGTTTGATATCTGAGTGAGACTGACTAATAAAATCAATGGAGGTCCCCTGGGCTCTAATTCGACCTTGATTACTGCAAGTTTAGATAGCTGGCCACTCTACCAATCAACATCTTTTAGCTGCCATTAGCAAAATTGCAACTTGTGTATTCTACTATTCTAACTTGCAAAAGTAAGTTGAGAACCTAACTGAGTTTCAAAAAAATATATACACTACTGTTCAAAAGTTTCACTTAGAAATGTCCTTTGTTTTTGGAAGAAAAGCACATTTTTTTGTCCATTAAAATAACATCAAATTGATCAGAAATACAGTGTAGACATTGTTCATGTTGTAAATGACTATTGTAGCTGGAAACGGCTTACATAGGCCCATTATCAGCAACCATCACTCCTGTGTTCCAATAGCACGTTGTGTTAGCTAATCCAAGTTCATCATTTTAAAAGGCTAATTGATCATTGCAATTATGTTAGCACAGCTTAAAACTGTTGTTCTGATTAAAGAAGCAATAAAACTGGCCTTCTTTAGACTAGTTGAGTATCTGGAGCATCAGCATTTGTGGGTTTGATTATAGGCTCAAAATGGCCAGATACAAAGAACTTTCTTCTGAAACTCGTCAGTCTATTCTTGTTCTGAGAAATTAAGTCTATTCCATGCGAGAAATTGCCAAGAAACTGAAGATCTCGTACAACACTGTGTACTACTCCCTTCACAGAACAGTGCAACTGGCTCTAACCAGAATAGAAAGAGGAGTGGGAGGACCCGGTGCACAACTGAGCAAGAGGACAAGTACATTAGAGTGTCTAGTTTGAGAAACAGACACCTCACAAGTCCTCAACTGGCAGCTTCATTAAATAGTACCCGCAAAACACCAGTCTCAACGTCAACAGTGAAGAGGCGACTCTGAGATGCTGGCCTTCTAGGCAGAGTTCCTCTGTCCAGTGTCTATTCTTTTGCCCATCTTAATCTTTTCTTTTTATTGGCCAGTCTAAGATATGTATTTTTCTTTGCAACTCTGCCTAGAAGGCCAGCATCTGGGAGTCTTTCAAAAACAAGGACATTTCTAAGTGACCCCAAACCTTTGAACGGTAGTGTATATATATTTTTTTATTTTGATGAAATTGATCCGAGGGCATACGGCCCACGGGCGGCCAGTTGCCCATCCCTGAATTAGTTATAATAGCTAGGCATTAAATGTGTGATCCGTCTCATTCCAGGGAATACTCCCTCCCTCCCTCCCAGTGTTTAGATCACTCTTTAATTCTCATTTGCCGCCTCATTTTGATTATTTACTACGTGAGGGCTTTGGCTGCGGCACAAAGCCTCTGAGTGAAGTCATTGGAGTATAGTAGCTTAAATTTACTCTGTTTTCTTTCTTCCCAGTAGATGAGTCCCCTTGTTTTTTGTCCCGTACTCATTACCAACATGCCTCTGCGCTGCAGATTACACTCTGGCAGATTAATGCTGGCAATAAACAAAGCAAAACTCAAGCGCAAAGGGCATACCAGCAGACAACCTTTTAACAATGTAACTGCCAAAGTTGTTTGCTATCTGCGTAATCAACAGTTATTTCATTTCTTAGGTGTTATTTCACGGCCCGGTGCGCTCGCTGCCTAGTAGATATAAAATGTAGTTATTGCGACCATTCTGTCAGGTCTGTATTTCTCTGTGTTATGATCTTAGGGCTACACTCTTGTAACCAGGCCAACAATCAAATCATTCCTGGTGCTGAGTGGTGAATAGTTTGTTATTAATCCTAGCATGAATCACTGACTAACAACAGACATATCTTCACAGCTGAATACACCAAGCGATCAGGCTTTATACAGTTGAAGTCGGCAGTTTACATACACTTAGGTTGGAGTAGTTAAATCTAGTTTTTTAACCACTCCACAAATTTCTTGTTAACAAACTATAGTTTTGGCAAGTCGGTTAGGACATCTACTTTGTGCAGGACACAAGTAATTTTTCCAACAATTGTTTACAGACAGATTATTTCACTTATAATTCAATGTATCACAATTCCAGTGGGTCAGCAGTTTACATACACTAAAATGACAGTGCCTTTAAACAGTTTGGAAAGTTCCAGAAAATGATGTCATGGCTTTAGAAGCTTCTGATAGGCTAATTGACATCATTTGAGTTAATTGGAGGTGTACCTGTGTATGAATGTCAAGGCCTACCTTCAAACTCAGTGCCTCTTTGCTTGACATCATGGGAAAATCAAAATAAATCAGCCAAGACCTCAGAAGAAAAATTGTAGACCTCCGCAAGTCTGGTTCATCCTTGGGAGCAATTTCCAAACGCCTGGTACCACGTTCATCTGTACAAGCAACAGTAGGCAGGTATAAACACCGTTGGACCACACAGCCATCATACCGCTCAGGAAGGAGACACGTTCTGTCTCCTAAAGATTAATGTACTTTGGTGTGAAAAGTGCAAATCAATCCCAGAACAACAGCAAAGGACCTTGTGAAGAAGCTGGAGGAAACAGGTACAAAAGTATCTATATCCACAGTAAAAACGAGTCCTATATCGACATAACCTGAAAGGCCGCTCAGAATGGAAGAAGCCACTGCTCCAAAACCGCCAATAAAAAGCCAGACTACGGTTTGCAACTGCACATGGGGACAAAGATCGTACTTTTTGGAGAAATGTCCTCTGGTCTGATAAAACACAAATAGAACTGCTTGGCCATAATGACCATCGTTATGTTTGGAGGAAAAAGGGGGACGCTTGCAAGCCGAGGAACACCATCCCAAACGTGAAGCACGGGGGTGGCAGCACCATGTTGTGTGGGTGCTTTGCTGCAGGAGGGACTGGTGCACTTCACAAAATAAATGGCATCATGAATACAACACGCCATCTAAGATGGCTTAGCAGTCAGACGTCTTTGTCCTTGTCCTGTCGTGTCCCTTGTATATATCTTTTTATATATTTTTCTTTGCATATCTTTTTTGAAATATTTTCCTGAACTTCAACTTCTAAATACTCTCCAGCAACCAGTCTCACCCAATGTGGCGTGGATCTGTTTTTTTTTCCTAAAGTATTTCTATTTACTTTGGATCTGGAATCCCTCAACTGAAGCTAGCCAGCTAACTACCTACCAGCTATCAGTCAGCAAACCACTTCTAGCAGTCATCAGCTAACCTTCAGCTCAGAAAGCTCTCGCCAGTCCATACAACGTGACTCAAACCAGAGCATAACGGACCTATTTTTTTCTCTCCATATCCCCGGATTCTTACCGCAGACTCTGAACATTTTCATCTGGATCTTCGCAACTAGCTAACCACAATCCCAGGTGACTACTCCTGGCTAGCGTTTCCATCCCAGAGCAAGCACCAATTAGCCTGAAGCTAGCCTGGCTAGGGCTCCTGGGCTACCACCAAAGCCCACTCCTGGGCTACAATATCCGGACCCCTTCTACTGCCGGTACGGGACACGGAACCCCGCCGATCCTCTACGACTGGAATACCGACATAATCTGCCCAAGGATTCCAACAGGCCCCTCAGGCGCGACGTCCGCTGAAGGCCCATTCTGCTAACCGCGGCCTGCTAGCTACCTAGAGCTACTTGGAACCCTACTAATCAAATCAAATCAAAGTTTATTTGTCACGTGCGCCGCATACAACAGGTGTAGACCTTACAGTGAAATGCTTACTTACAGGCTCTAACCAATAGTGCAAAGAAAAAAAAGGTATCTGTGTGTGTAGGTAAGTAAAGAAATAAAACAACAGTAAAAAGACATTTGAAAATAAGAGTAGCAAGGCTATATACAGACACCGGTTAGTCAGGCTTATTGAGGTGGTATGGTTAAAGTGACTATGCATATATGATGAACAGAGAGTAGCAGTAGCGTAAAAAGAGGGGTTGGCGGGTGGTGGGACACAATGCAGATAGCCCGGTTAGCCAATGCACGGGAGCACTGGTTGGTCGGGACAATTGAGGTAGTATGTACATGAATGTATAGTTAAAGTGACTATGCATATAAGATAAACAGAGAGTAGCAGGGAGGGGGGCAGGGGGAGGGCACACAATGCAAATAGTCCAGGTAACCATTTGGTTACCTGTTCAGGAGTCTTATGGCTGGGGGGTAAAAACTGTTGAGAAGTCTTTTTGTCATAGACTTGACACTACGGTACCGCTTGCCATGCGGTAGTAGAGAGAACAGTCTATGACTGGGGTGGCTGGGGTCTTTGACAATTTTCAGGGCCTTCCTCTGACAACGCCTGGTGTAGAGGTCCTGGATGGCAGGCAGCTTTGCCCCAGTGATGTACTGGGCCGTACGCACTACCCTCTGTAGTGCCTTGCGGTCGGAGGCCGAGCAATTGCCGTACCAGGCAGTGATGCAACCGGTCAGGATGCTCTCGATGTTGCAGCTGTAGAACCTTTTGAGGATCTCAGGACCCATGCCAAATCTTTGTAGTTTCCTGAGGGGGAATAGGCTTTGTCGTGCCCTCTTCACGACTGTCTTGGTGTGTTTGGACCATTCTAATTTGTTGTTGATATGGACACCAAGGAATTTGAAGCGCTCAACCTGAGAGCTGGTCTATCGACGTCACCGCACGAAAAGGCAAAAACAGACTTACCTCCATCGCGACGTCTCCCAAAGGCCCTTCTGCTAACTTGCTAGCCCCGGTCTGCTAACTGCTAACTTGCTTGCCCCGGTCTGCTAACTGCTAGCTTGCTTGCCCCGGTCTGCTAACTGCTAGCTTGCTTGCCCCGGTCTGCTAACTGCTAGCTTGCTTGCCCCGGTCTGCTAACTGCTAGCTTGCTTGCCCCGGTCTGCTAACTGCTTGCTTGCTAACCCAGTCTGCTAACTGCTAGCTTGTTGGCCCTGGCCTACTATCTGCTAGCTTGTTAGCACCGGCCTGCTAACTGTCTGAATCGCCATGTCCCCAGCCAGCCCAACCACTCACTGGACCAATATGTTCACTTGGCTACGCATGCCTCTCTCTAATATCAATATGCCTTGTCCATTACTGTCCTGGTTAGTGATTACTGTCTTATTTCACCGTAGAGCCTCTAGCCCTGCTCAATATGCCTTAACCAACCATGTTGTTCCACCTCCTACATATGCAATGACTTCACCTGGTTTAAACGTCTCTAGAGACTATATCTCTCTCATCATTACTCAATGCCTAGGTTTATCTCCAATGTACTCACTTCTTACCTTACCGTTGTCTGTACACTATGCCTTGAATCTATGCTATTGTGCCCAGAAACCTGCTCCTTATACTCTCTGTTCCGAACGTCCTAGACGGCCAGTTCGTATAGCCTTTAGCCGTACCCTTATCCTACTTCTCCTCTGTTCCTCTGGTGATGTAGAGGTTAATCCAGGTCCTGCAGTGCCAAGCTCCACTCCCACTCCTCAGGTGCTCTCATATGTTGACTTCTGTAACCGTAAAAGCCTTGGTTTCATGCATGTTAACATTAGAAGCCTACTGCCTAAATTTGTTTTACTCACTGCTTTAACACACTCTGCCAACCCGGATGTCTTAGCCGTGTCTGAATCCTGGTTTAGGAAAACCATCAAAAACCCTGAAATCTCCATCCCTAACTATAACATTTTCCGCCAAGATAGAACTGCCAAAGGGGGCGGTGTTGCAATCTACTGCAAAGATAGCCTGCAAAGTTCTCTATTACTATCCAAGTCTGTACCCAAACAATTCGAGCTTCTACTTCTAAAAATGTACCTTTCCAGAAACGTCTCTCACTGTTGCCGCTTGCTATAGACCACCCTCTGCCACCAGCTGTGCCCTCGACACCATATGTGAATTGATTGCCCCCATCTATCTTCTGAGCTCGTGCTACTAGGTGATCTAAACTGGGACATGCTTAACACCCCGGCCATCCTATAATCTAAGCTTGATGCCCTCAATCTCACACAGATTATCAATGAACCTACCAGGTACAACCCCAAATCCGTAAACACGGGCACCCTCATAGATAGCATCCTAACTAACTCGCCCTCCAAATACACCTCTGCTGTTTTCAATCAAGATCACAACGATCACTGACTCATTGCCTGCATCCGTAATGGGTCTGCGACCAAACGACCACCCCTCATCACTGTCAAACGCTCCCTAAAACACTTCTGCGAGCAGGCCTTTCTAATCGACCTGGCCGGGGTATCCTGGAATGACATTGACCTCATCCCGTCAGTAGAGGATGCCTGGTTATTCTTTAAAAGTGCCTTCCTCACCATCTTAAATAAGCATGCCCCATTAAATTTTTTTAAACTAGGAATAGATATAGTCCTTGGTTCACTCCAGACCTGTCCACCCTTGACCAGCACAAAAACATCATGTGGTGTTCTGCATTACCATCGAATAGCCCCCGTGATATGTAACTTTTCAGGGAAGTTGGGAACAAATATACACAGGCAGTTAGGAAAGCAAAGGCTAGCTTTTTCAAACAGAAATTTGCATCCTGTAGTACAAACTCAAAAAAGTTCTGGGACACTGTAAAGTCCATGGAGAATAAGAGCACCTCCTCCCAGCTGCCCACTGCTCTGAGGCTAGGAAACATTGTTACCACCGATAAATCCACTATAATTGAGAATTTCAATAAGCATTTCTCTACGGCTGGCCATGCTTTCCACCTGGCTACCCCTACCCCGGTCAACTGCCCGGCACCCTCCACAGCAACCCGGCAAAGCCCCCACCATCTCTCCTTCACCCAAATCCAGATAGCTGATGTTCTGAAAGAGCTGCAAAATCTGGACCCCTACAAATCAGCTGGGCTAGACAATCTGGACCCTCTCTTTCTAAAACTATCTGCCAAAATTGTTGCAACCCCAATTACTAGCCTGTTCAAACTCTCTTTCGTATCGTCTGAGATTCCCAAAGATTGGAAAGCTGCCGCGGTCATCCCCCTCTTCAATGGGGGTGACACTCTAGACCCAAACTGCTACAGACCTATATCTATCCTACCCTGCCTTTCTAAGTTCTTTGGAAGCCAAGTTAACAAACAGATTACCGACCATTTCGAATCCCACTGTACCTTCTTCGCTATGCAATCTGGTTTCAGAGCTGGTCATGGGTGCACCTCAGCCATGCTCAAGGTCCTAAAGGATATCATAACCGCCATCGATAAGAGACATTACTGTGCAGCCATATTCATCGACCTGGCCATTGCTTTCGACTCTGTCAATCACCACATTCTTATTGGCAGACTTGACAGCCTTGGTTTCTCAAATGATTGCCTCGCCTTGTTTACCAACTACTTCTCTGATAGAGTTCAGTGTGTCAAATCGGAGGGCCACTCTTAAAGGAGTGCTCCTAATCTCAGTTTGTTACCTGTATAAAAGACACCTGTCCACAGAAGCAATCAATCAATCAGATTCCAAACTCTCCACCATGGCCAAGACCAAAGAGCTCTCTAAGGATGTCAGGGACAAGATTGTAGACCTACACAAGGCTGGAATGGGCTACAAGATCATTGCCAAGTAGCTTGGTGAGAAGGTGACAACAGTTGGTGCGATTATTCGCAAATGGAAGAAACATAAAAGAACTGTCAATCTCCCTCGGCCTGGGGCTCCATGCAAGATCTCACCTGATCATGAGAACGGTGAGGAATCAGCCCATAACTACACGGGAGGATCTTGTCAATGATCTCAAGGCAGCTGGGACTATAGTCACCAAGAAAACAATTGGTAACACACTATGCCGTGAAGGACTGAAATCCTGCAGCGCCCGCAAGGTCCCCCTGCTCAAGAAAGCACATATACATGCCCGTCTGAAGTTTGCCAATGAACATCTGAATGATTCAGAGGACAACTGGGTGAAAGTGTTGTGGTCAGATGAGACCAAAATGGAGCTCTTTGGCATCAACTCAACTCGCTGTGTTAACGAGGAGGAGGAATGCTGCCTATGACCCCAAGAACACCAACATGGAGGTGGAAACATTATGCTTTGGGGGTGTTTTTCTGCTAAGGGGACAGGACAACTTCACCGCATCGAAGGGATGATGGACGGGGCCATGTACCGTCAAATCTTGGGTGAGAACCTCCTTCCCTCAGCCAGGGCATTGAAAATGGGTCGTGGATGGGTATTCCAGCATGACAATGACCCAAAACACACGGCCAAGGCAACAAAAGAGTGGCTCAAGAAGAAGCACATTAAGGTCCTGGAGTGTCTCCAGACCTTAATCCCATAGAAAATCTGTAGAGGGAGCTGAAGTTTCGAGTTTCCAAACGTCAGCCTCGAAACCTTAATGACTTGGAGAAGATCTGCAATGAGGAGTGGGACAAAATCCCTCCTGAGATGTGTGCAAACCTGGTGGCAAACTACAAGAAACATCTGACCTCTGTGATTGCCAACAAGGGTTTTGCCACCAAGTACTAAGTCATGTTTTGCAGAGGGGTCAAATACTTATTTCCCTCATTAAAATGCACATCATTTTATAACATTTTTGACATGCGTTTTTCTGGATTTTTTGTGGTTATTCTGTCTCTCACTGTTCAAATTAACCTACCATTAAAATTATAGACTGATCATTTCTTTGTCAGTGGGCAAACGTACAAAATCAGCAGGGGATCAAATACTTTTTTCCCTCACTGTACACTGTCCATGTCAACCATCATACCTGACATTCATGGTCATTATACATTTGCATTTATATTTGTTTTACTAGACATCATATTCCAGATCACATCTATGTTCGCTCTTTCATCCAGACAGGCTAGAGAGCGTAGATGGAGGACTGTCTGATCAGGTGTGTGGGGGACCTAACTGGGAAAGATGGGGCCTTTATGGATGGGAGGAGGTGGGCAAGCACATGACCACAATCCAAGAAAGGCAACTGACACAGCAAATGGTAGTAGCCTTTAAGTTAATAGGCTGCTAGTTAATGGAATTAATTATTTGCTAGTTAATCAAGATAATGGTATGTTAGTTCATTTTGTTAATTGGCTGTGAGACATGTACCTCTTTATCTTCCCCTTGGAACATGAAATATTCAGTGGTAACAGAATGGGCTGACACACATCATTACTGTGTCTCAGGAAGCTTCTCCATGTAGCTCAACCTATGGCGATACTCAGCCAAAATAAGCACTGTGTTTAGGTTAAAAGGTCACTGGAGCCAGGGGTACGGCTGGGAGTTATAGCACCACTCAGGTTATTTATTTTCAGAACTTCTCCAAACTCCTTCAAGGTCAATGCTGCTCCCCCATGGAGAGATAGAGGGACTGATTGATAATGGTCATTATCACTATGGTGATGTAGCCTACACAACACTCTAAACGGCCTTATCAGAGCTCAGACATCACCTCTGACAGCATACACACAGCTGATGGACTGTGTGAGTGAGACGTGCCTGTTCCTACCTGTCCGTTTCTTCCTGTCTGTGATAAGGACCTGCCACATGTCCTCCACCCCTCACCCATTACTCACCTCCCATTAGCCCTGCAAAGACCATGACAGGTGAGGCGGGCGCCGGAGGAGCCGCCTTGGAGCCAGAGTTATAAAAAATAATGAGTGTGAATGTGTGACCAGATGTGATTGATGAGCCTGGGGTAGCAGGCCACTGATGTGGTCGTTCCTCTCACATGCCCACTCCCCTCCACTCAGAGCGACAGCAGGAACAGAAATGTACCTGAGATAGACAGACTGCAACCGAGGGATGGCTAGACGCCACATTCTACATTCTGGGGGTAAAAGAGAGAGAGAGAGAATGCAATTAAATCAGTATTCGGTGAGAACATGACCTGAAGGTAACTTCCTCTTTTATTTGACGTCTCTCAGACATGCAGGCTGCTCTTTGTGACCCCACTGAGTACAGCCTTCAGAGGAGGGAAGAGAACTAACACTTTAGCAGGCAGTGTACCACTGTCGAAATTATCTAATCTAAAAACACATCTCTATGTGCTGCACTGTACAGATAACAAAACATATTGTAAAGTATGTAAGTAGAATAAAGTTGTGTCAGGGCTGTGGGGTAGGCTGGACTGGGCTGTTCTGTTCTGTTCTGGGCTGAGTCGGGCTGTTCTGGGCTGTGAGGAGCCATTGGTGCTGAGCTCCAGTTTAAGATGATGTATCACCCCTGGCTGCTCATTTACCTTTATATTTCAGCAGAGTCAGGAGGAGGACAGCTCCCCACACATCCACATGCTCTTCTATTTGGCTAGCATTACCCATGACCTACAGTAATATACGTTCAGCTAAAATACAAAAAATATATAGGCTAATACAGTTGCAGAGAGGACACGGAAGGAATAATGCACGCTCTAGTATGCCCTTCAAGCCATTCAGAAACAAGTATTCAGCAATGCCATGGTATAAAGCAAGTTTGTTTCATAGGGGATTCAAATAGGTAAGATCATTGAGTTTGTGACTGCAGTCCATCTACAGGCAGCATGTTAATGGATGAGCTCATTCAGCAGAGGTGAGGGCAGTGCTCTGTGCATGGCCTCCCCCGTGTAAAGTCAATTAATCCTGGGGATGGAACGGTGCTCTCAGGTTATGGGTCACCGGGGATCTGGCACCAAGCACAGCCTGGATTTAATTCCCATCCGGCCGGGATCATTTCCACTCAGGGGAGGGATCTTCTTTATAAGTCTCTCTCTCTCTCTCTCTCTCGCTCTCTCTCGCCTCTTTCGATCTCCCAGCTCACTCTCTTTCTCTTCCTCTCTCTCTGTCGATCTCACTCTCTGTCTATCTCTCTCTATCTCGCTCTCTCTCTCTATCACACTCTCTCTCTGTCTATCTCTCTCTCCCCCTCCTCTCTCTATCTCTCTCACTCTCTCTCCATGAACATAAATATCAGTCTGGCAGCAACAACAGCTATCTTGTGTCCTACTGTATCACCAACCTTCCACGCTAAACATGCTCTCTTATAAAATACATTATCGACTGGAATGGTAAATTACGTTTGGATTGGGAGATATATCCCATTCCACAAAGTTTCACAACACATCACAGAAAAGGTGACATTTGTTTAATGTGCATGAATTATGTTTGGTTATGGGGAAGTTGTGTAGTTTCACAGTGCTAACTTGGCTCTGACATTCAGGAAGAGGAAGGCAATGCCAGGCGTGCGTACGGCACCCAGGGGTGTGTTAGTGTGGCTGAAGCCCTCCATAGTGCCAGGTAGCCTTGCTTAGCAGCACTCTCTCTCTCTGAATTATTCATCTTCACAACAGAACCACTTAAAATGCTGCAGCGTCGAGAGGGGGGGAAAGTGCACACCTTGCAACTCAAAGGCCTTTTTCACACACTTTAATCCTTCCTCTCTGTATCCCTCTCTCATTTATTATCTCTCTCTCTCTCTCTCGTGCTGCTTTGGTTTACCATGAAAAGCCTTCTAAATTCACCCATAATGGAAATCGATTTGGCGAACAATAACAGCACATCACAATAGACTGCTTATGGAAGTGGAATTTAAGCTTTAAGCCTGGTGCCCCTCGCTGAGTGAGAAGGACTGATAAAACCAGTTGGCTGGCTCTTAAAGCTTCAAATTTTAATTTACTCCATCACTTTTCCCCTGCCTGCCAGCAAAATAAATGGGATGAGCGAGATAGGTGTCTCATTACCTGCTTATTCTATCAAAGAGAAATAGAGGAGGATCCAGTCATGTGTAGTACTGTTGTCACAGGTGTCGATGAAAGGTGACCAAAACGCAGCGGGTATAGTGCTCATCTTCGTGTATCTATTTAGAGAGAGTGAACACTTAAACAAAAATAACAAACGACAATCAACAGTTCTGTAAGGCACCCGGCTATACAGAAAACAACCACCCACAAAAACAGAAAAAACAGGATGCCTAAGTATGGCTTCCAATCAGAGACAACGAAAGACACCTGCCTCTGATTGGAAGCCATACTTGGCCACACATAGAAAAAGAAACATAGAAATAGAAAACTAGAACCAAAATCCTCTTTTTATTGACTTGGCCAAAGCTTTTGATACGGTAGACCATTCCATTCTTGTGGGCCGGATAAGGAGTATTGGTGACCCTGAAGGGTCTTTGGCCTGGTTTGCTAACTACCTCTCTCAAAGAGTGCAGTGTAGAAAGTCACAACATCTGCTGTCTCAGCTACTGCCTGTCAACAAGGGTGTACACCAAGGCTCGATCCAAGGCCCAACACTCTTCTCAATTTACATCAACAACATAGCTCAGGCAGTAGGAAGCTCTCTCATCCATTTATATGCAGATGATTCAGTCTTACACTGAGCTGGCCCCTCCCCGGATTTTGTGTTAAACACTCTACAACAAGGCTTTCTCAGTGTCCAACAAGCTTTCTCTACCCTTAACCTTGTTCTGAACACCTCCGAAAAAAAGGTAATGTGGTTTGGTAAGAAGAATGGCCCTCTTCCCACAGGTGTGATTACTACCTTTGAGGGTTTAGAGCTTGAGGTAGTCACCTCATACAAGTACTTAGGAGTATGGCTAGGCAGAGCACTGTCCTTTTCTCAGCACATATCAAAGCTGCAGGCTAAAGTTAAATCTACACTTGGTTTCCTCTATTGTAATCGCTCCTTTTTCACCCCAACTGCCAAACTAAGCCTGATTCAGATGACCATCCTACCCAAGCTAGATTACGGAGACGTCATTTATAGATTATCAAGTTAGGGTGCTCTCGAGCAGCTAGATGTTCTTTACCATTCGGCCATCAGATTTGCCACCAATGCTTCTAATAGGACACATCACTGCACTCTGTACTCCTCTGTAAAGTGGTCATCTCTGTATACCTGTCGCAAGATCCACTGGTCTATGCTTATTTATAAAACCCTCTTAGGCCTCACTCCTCCCTATCTGAGATATCTACTGCAGGCCTCATTCTCCACATACAACACCCGTCCTACCAGTCACATTCTGTTAAAGGTCCCCAAAGCACACACATCCATAGGTCGCTCGTCTTTTCAGTTCGCTGCGGCTAGCGACTGGAACGAGCTGCAACAAACACTCAAACTGGACAGTTTTATCTCAATCTCTTCATTCAAAGACTCAATCATGGACACTCTTACTGACAGTTGTGGCTGCTTTGCGTGATGTATTATTGTCTCTACCTTCTTACCCTTTGTGCTATTGTCTGTGCCCAATAATGTTTATACCCTGTGCTGCTGCCACGTTGTGTTGCTACCATGTTGTTGTCATGTTGTGTTACTACCATACTGTGTTGTCATGTGTTGCTGCCTTGCTATGTTTTTGTCTTAGGTCTCTCTTTATGTAGGGTTGTGGTGTCTCTCTTGTCGTGATGTGTGTTTTGTCCTATAGTTTTATTTAATTTATTTTTATTTTTAATCCCAAACCCTTGTTGCTGCAGGAGCCCTTTTGCCTTTTGGTAGGCCGTCATTGTAAATAAGATTAACTGACTGGCCTAGTTTAAATAAAAGTTAAATAAAAAGGAAACAAATTGAATGAGTTGGGGTCAGCATGTCACAAGACTGCCTTGGCCTTTGCTTGTTTAGCATTGAACGCTCGTTGTGTCCTGGTTATTTATTTTTCACAAACAGAAACCATTCTGCTCTTATCAAAGTGAATCGATTGAAATAGTGTAAAACATGCAGCATTTTAACAGAGGTCAACATAACGGTAGATATGGCAGACAGACATATCTGGCTGGCCATCAGCAGTATGGATTCGCGGTGTCAGTCTTGCTGAATTGAGAAAGGGAAGTGAATGGGGAAGGAGAGGGGGCGTAGCGCGTGACTGGACTTCCTCTTCCTGAGTCACGTTTCCTGTCGTCTCCACGGTGACCCCATCAGCTGAACTAAGAATTTCACTGTACCCTGCGATTACATTTGCATCCCTGACTAATAAACTCATCTGAACAATCTAAACTAATTGAGAGGTCGTATAGATACGCCCTGCACTTCAGAGGCCTGTGGTAGCACAGACAGCAACAGGAGGAGATAAACAGTAGAGCGAGGGGGAAGAAACGACAGAATAAAGAAAAGATAGTGTCCGTCTGAGAGAGATAATCCATCAGTGTATTGGCATAACCAAATTGGATGAAGTTTAGTTAAATTCTTATTTGTATTTTCTCTGTGTGTGTGTGTGTGTGTGTGTGTGTGTGTGTGTGTGTGTGTGTGCATAGATGGGCAGTTTTATGTTACATTTATGTTAAATTACTTCTGAACTACAATCCATTGTAATTTGTAACAAGACTTCGAGACCTGTAATTTGTATTTTCAAAATACAAAATACTTTTCGATACCATTTTTTTTGTTGCGGTTCACAGTTTTGTGGCCCCCTTTCACCCTGCATTGGTATCAGAAGTCTGATGATTGTATGGTGTGATAAGGCTGTCTTATAAATGTAATTGTCAAAATATATTATTTTGAGCTTCGTCCCCCAAAACAAGGCCGATTAATAATGCCTAGTGTACTTTGCAAGTGTTCATTTTTACATTTATATTTTGGTCATTTAGCAGACACTCATATCCAGAGCGACTTAGTCACTGAATTCAACTAAGGTAGATAAACAACAACGTATCAAAGTCATAACAAGTACAATGTTTTTATAACCGTTACTGAGAATGTTGTTTTAGTGAATCCGTGTATTTGAAAATGTATTTTGTATTTAGAAAATTTGGGAAAATACTAATTAGCATCTTGTATTTCATTTTGATACATTTTCTTCAGAGTATTTTGTAATGGTAACAAGATAGTATATTATCCCATCTCTCTCTGTGTGTGTGTGTGTGTGTGTGTGTGTGTGTGTGTGTGTGTGTGTGTGTGTGTGTGTGTGTGTGTGTGTGTGTGTGTGTGTGTGTGTGTGTGTGTGTGTGTGTGTGTGTGTGTGTGTGTGTGTGTGTGTAACAAATGAGGAAAAGGACTTCGGAGCCCGTTACAATAATAGTTGAAGAAACAAAGCGTAGGCATATTTATCATAAAGCTGTTCAAAATAATGACAGCTGAACACATGAAGTCATTAACCATTCTCGCTATTGTACCCATCACAGCCACAGCACACTGCAGGCATAATGACTTGTCTCTTTGTAAAGCTTTATTTTCATATGTCTAACTGTTGGCTTCGGCATTAGCCAGGGACAGGCAAGTCTTCAAACACAGTGGGAAGGTGTCTGTCGTCTGTCTGGCGCTAACTAACAACAACTGACCTTTCATCACAGTGGAAGGTGGCTCTCTAATGGCCGTGTCGTCTTTGACTTCACCCTGGGAGAGGCTGGTCGACATGCAGGCTGGGTCACAGCATGCCTTAGGGCGATGTCTTGCTCCCAGACATTCACACTGTTTATTGTGAATGCTAATAAGTTATGTTGGGTGGACGAGACGAAGGCAGGCGTCTAATTGGCAGCTCATCTCTGTTCTCCTGCTTCGTGCCCTGACTGCCCTGTGGACGGGGTCAGCTAACATTATGTTAACATGGCAGGGTTCAATCAACGCCTTAGCGATTCATTTAAAATAAAGTAATGAAGAAAGAGCAGCAACAGCATTTCATCACCAAAGACAACTTTGAAGTTTAGTGGCTTGAAGCGTGCAATGTCAACAAGACCATTCTAGCCAAACTGATCACAATAGACGGACGGGGGTGTATGAAGACCCTGACAACAGTCAATGTTTGTAGTTCTGTAATGGCTTGTGCATATCTTTATTTTATTTATTTTTATTTCACCTTTATTTAACTAGGTAGGCCATCACAAGTTCTCATTTACAACTGCGACCTGGCCAAGATAAAGCAAAGCAGTGCAACACAAACATCACAGAGTTACACATGGAATGAACAAACGTACAGTCAATAACACAGTAGAAAAGTCTACATACAGTGTGTGCAAATGAAGCAAGATTAGGGAGGTAAGACAATAAATAGGCCATCGTGGTCTGACATATCGACTCAAACACTGCTGAGTATGAAGCAATCCTTCATAACCACATCTGGTATTATAAGCAACATTGTCATTTACACAGAAATAGGTGCCGGTAATCATTTTGGGTGCCGGTCCTTTTTTATATTTAGGTGCTAATATTCTATAAGAGGAACAGGAGCTCAAGCAGTAGAACATTTGAGGTGCCGGTACTCAGTTCGGTGAGCTCCTGCCCAAGTCAAGCACTGGTCATTTATTGATAGCAGACAGGGTGGAGCTAATTTGAGAATGCTGATACTCATGGTCCATATTCTAACATCCTGTTTTCAGAAAAGTAATGGCCTCAGTGCATGAGAACTCTGAGAAGTGTCTCTTTACTTTAGTTTGCTACTTTACAGGTATTGCCTGTAACCGCCCCTTGGCCAGGTACCAAGGTTATTTGATATTTCTGTGGTGGTGTGAGGAGTCATTACTCTCCTCCCTCTGACAGAATGACTGGAGGCAAGCAGAGATGGAGATAATAACTGAGTGGGAGGGAACAAGATGAAGGAGAGACAGCAGGGTCAGACAACTGTCTGAGGGGTACCAAAATGACAGAACCACCCTGGCAACTTTTGATTGACACTTCCACCGTGGCGTGGCTGATGAGGTGTGGTAAGGTGTTAATAGGATGTTGACCTGGTCCTAGCCCTCCCTGTCACTCATACAGTACATCATTACTGTTTCTAGAGACAGAGTGGGTCTGACAAGAAGCTCCAGAGAGAGGATGATGATGATGGTGGTCCCTAATAGACAACCAACAACTTCAGAGGAGGAGAGTTCAGAGCACCATTACCACAGTACATCTGTAGGGGAGCAGTGTTGGGCAGTGCAGATATGCGTTATCTGTGTTATACACACACTCACAGAAACTCACAGACATATCAGGAAAGTTGAAATGACCGCTGGGTAATTAAACGTGATGTTACCTGCGCAGTTAGCTGGCGAGGGTTCAAAGGGAACACTTGAGTGTGTGAATGGTTTGGGCTGATGCTTATTAACTCTAATGTAAGCTCTAATTAGCAGACAGAGATACTTTAGTCAAATGAACCAAGGTCATGCTGACGACCAAAACAACCTGTTTACTGGGATGCTAGTGCATGTTGAATCCCATTCAATCTGCTTTTTGGTCTGTTAGGTTTGGACCAATGTGTTTTGACATTGACAGATTACTGTCTATGCTGGGACATGCTGCTGATGTTGATATTCTCCATTCATGCAGGCTGGGTCCATATTGGTCTCTATACACTCGGGTATTTCTGTCACTATGCTATCAACCGGAGCCATCCCTGGTACAGTTAAGCCCAGTCAGAGATAGACACCGAAACACGGGTACCTGCAAACAAAGAGTGATTTCTCTATGCATATGTATCCCCTGTCTCTGCACTGTGGTTCTGGCAGCTCTTAGCCCCTGATGTATCATTTAGATAGATTCATATTCATATCTGTGGAAGGAGGGAGCTGCTCTACTGAGGAGAAAGGGGTGTCTCATACTCCCTTTCTACCCACATCCTTCTATGACCATAACACTGTCCACCTGGACAATTACTCATGTCCATAGAAGCACTCATACACTGGTCATCAGGGTTGGGGAGTAACGGATTACATAACGATACATTACATTACATTACATTACGATAACTGTAATCTGTTACATTACCAGCAAAAATATTGTAATCAGATTACAGATACTTTTGAAAAACTAGATGAGGATTTAGAGGATTACTTTTAAATTCAGAAAGGATGTTTGCGGAAAAAAATCTTTGACACTTCTCTTTTCTCAATGACATTCAAATCAGCATTGAAAAAAGGCGCAAGTTTAAGTTTGTTCCACCTGAGCGAGTCTGACCACAAGTCAGAGACCACTATGATGACACACCACATGTGTTTGATGGATCACGGGAAAAGAGCAGGAATAGGCTTTTGTAGGCTACAGTATAAGCTATGTCTTCCAATGGTGCATTTGCTGTTGGCATCCAAAGATTATCACATTTTAATAAACGCAATGAGATAAGGATGACAGCAGTGGTGTAGTCTACGACGATACGGATATAGCTTGTTATTGATATCTACATAGCTCATTGATGTGAATCACGCTGCTGCTCTCTCATTTAGCTATTTGTGCCTTACGGATTGTGGTTGTTGTGGTTGGCTGTTCACAAATCTAAATGTGTATTTGAACCCAATAATGGTTGATTTCAAGAACTTTAAGTTTCCTATAAATCATTGTTTTTGAAACCAGTGGACAGCCAATGAAAAATGTGCTCTTGCAAAAGCTGCATAGTGAGGATCCCAGCCTATGGAATAAAAGTGGGGCTTTTATTGCTCAATCTAATTCATGCTGATAAAAAATATGGACACATGCTCAAACTTGCACACTTTTGATAGACTTAAAGGGGCAATCTGTAGTTGCTACTGTCACACCCTGATCTGGTTCACCTGTCCTTGTGATTGTCTCCACCCCCTCCAGGTGTTGCTTATTATCCCCGGTGTATATATCCCTGTGTTTCCTGTCTCTCTGTGCCAGTTTGTCTTGTTTGCCAAGCCAACCAGCGGTTTTTCTTGCTCCTATTTTTCTCAATCTCTGTTTGTTTCTAAGTCACTGGTTTCGACACTTGCCTGTCCTGACTCCGAACCCGCCTGCCTGACCACTCTGCCTGTTCTGACTACCAGCCTGCCTATTCCCTTGTACTGTTTTGGACTCAGATCTGGTTTCTGACCCCTGCCTGGCCTGACCTCGAGACTGTCTATCTTCTGGTACTGTTTGTACTCTGACCTGGTTTATGAACTCTGGCCTGTCCCCGACCTGCCTTTGGCTACACCCTTTGTTATAATACATTTCGGGGCTCTACCATCTGCCTCTGTCTGCATTTGGGTCTCGCCTTGTGCCCTTGTAGCTGGAAACAGCAGGTTTTTAATGGAAAGTCTACATAGGCGTACAGAGGCCAATTATCAGCAACCATCACTCCTGTGTTCCAATGGCACGTTAGCTAATCCAAGTTTATAATTTTAAAAGGCTAATTGATCATTTAAAAAACCCTTTTGCAATGATATAGAACTTTTTAGTAGTGCTCAAAGCATGCCATTCCGTGAGCGCAGCATTTTTTTTTCAACTCAAATCAATGAGCCTAATCATAAACAACAGAGTAGGAATGGCTAATAAGTCCTTAGTTTTGGGGTTACATTTTGGCTAATCTCTACTACTATATTTCCAAGTCCTATTCTTGAAGATCAAGGGGTATTACATTTATTGGAATGACTGGAATTCTGATAGACTTTGGTTTTTAATGTAAAGATATATTTTAATTGTATTATTATATGTAGTAGAAAGTGATGGGTTAGAAGAAGCATACATAACCAACCCATAAAGTAAAATTTAACATCCATATATGGCCAGCTATGTAAACTTTAACATTCATTTATCTTGCAATAGATGTCGTTCAATTGGTAACATACATTTTTGTCTTCTTCTAATGCCTCTTAAGGGGAAAGTAATCTAAAAGTAACTGAATGTAATCAGATTCTATTATTGAGTTTGGGTAATCCAAAAGTTACGTTACTGATTACAATGTTGGACAGGTAAATAGTAACTGTAACGGATGACATTTAGAAAGTAACCTACCCAACCCTGCTGGTCATGGAAAAGCCCTCTATTAGGAAGACTTACAGTGACTTCAGAAAGCATTCATGCCCCTTGACTTATTCCACATGTTGTTGTGTTAAAGCCTGAATTCAAAATGGATTCAATATTTTAAAATATCTCACACATCTACACACAATACCCCATAATGACAAAGTGAAAACATGTTTTTAGAAATGTTTGCAAATGTATTGAAAATGAAATACAGAAATATGTTATTTACATAAGTTTTCCTCTAGGATTTTGCCTGTGCTTAGTGCTATCCTATTACTATTATTCATTTTTTTCTTCCCAATTTTGTCATATCCAAATGCGATCCAATTACGATCTTGTCTCATTGCTGCATCTCCTCAACGGGCTCATGAGAGGCAAAGATCGAGTCATCCGTCCTCCGAAACATGACCCGCAAAACCGCGCTTCTTAACACCCGCCCGCTTAACCCGGAAGCCAGCCGCACCAATGTATCGGAGGAAACTCCGTTCAGCTGACAACCGAAGTCAGCCTACAGGTGGCCAGACAACCACAAGGAGTCGCTAGAGTGCGATGAGCCAAGTACAGCTCCCCTGGCCAAACTTTCCCCTAATCCGGACAACGCAGAGCCAATTGTGCGCCTCCCTATGGGACTCCCGATCATGTCCGGTTATGACACAGCCTGGGATCAAACCCCAGGTTGTAGTGATGCCACAGACCGCTGCGCCACTCGGGAGGCCCCTATTCTATTTACTTTTATCTATAAAAAACTCCCTAGTCGTTGCCGATGACAAGGATAAAATGATGCAGCGATCACCATGGTCGAAGATATGAGTGGTACTCAGTGATGTGTTGTATTGGATTTGCCCCAAACACAACACTTTATATTCAGGACATAAAGTTAATTTCTTTGACACATTTTTTGCAATTTTACTTTTGTGCCTTACTGCAAACAGGATGCATGTTTTGGAATATTTTAATTCTGTACAGGCTTCCTTCTTTTAACTGATATTTAGGTTAGTATTGTGGAGTAACTACAATGTTGTTGATCCATCCTCAGTTTTCAACTATCACAGCCATTAAACTCTGTAACTGTTGGCCTCATGGTGAAATCCTTGAGTGATTTCCTTCTTCACGGCAACTGAGTTAGGAAGAACACCTGTATATTTGTAGTGACTGGGTGTATTGATACGTGTAATAAAAGTGTAATAAATAACTTCACCATGCTCAAACAGATATTCAATGTCTGCTTTTTGTTTTACCCATCTATCAATTGATGCCCTTCTTTGTGAGGCATTGGAAAATCTCCCTGGTCTTTGCGGTTGAATCTGTGTTTGAAATTTACTGCTCAACTGAGGGACCTTATGGACAATTGTATGTGTGGGGTACAGAGATGAGGTAGTCATCCAAAAATCATGTTAAACACAATTATTGCACACAGAGTGAGTGCAACTTATTATGTGACTTGCTAACTTGTTAAGCAAATTTGTACTCCTCAACTTATTTAGGATTGCCATAACAAAAGGGTTGAATACAATATTGACATTTCAGCTTTTCATTTTTAATTATTTAGTAAACATTTTTAATTACTTAGTAAACATTACTTAGTAAACATTCCACTAAGACATTATGTGGTATTGTGTGTGGGCCAGTGACACAAAATCTTAATGTAACCATTTTAAATTCAGGCTGTAACCCAACAAAATGAGGAAAAAGTCAAGGGGTGTGAATACTTTCTGAAGGGGCACTGTATCCGTAACCATTCTGAGCTCACAGAACCACACTGATCCCAGACCGGAACATAGAAGAGCAGGTAGGCCACCACTGCTTCTATCCAATAAGAAGGCTTGGAGTGTGTGACCTTGATTATGATCAAACAACATTCTATTCTTCAGTCCTTCTCTGATTGGTGAGGGAAAGGAAGGTGGGCTGAGGGTTGTTATGGTGATTATTGCCCACGAGCAGGGACCTCCCAACACCCATCTAATTTACGTTTGCATCTTTTACACACCTGTCTCTAAATAAGCTGCTCTGATTCTGCATTTTACGGCAGTCTGTTATTCATATAAACCTCAAAGTCGTTATCTAGCACAGTGGTGTGACATATAACTGTGCCGATTTGTTTGATTGAGTGGGGGGCAAAAGTTCAGTTATTACCTAGAAAAATCGGAGCTTTCCCTATGCATTCCTTATCATTATGGCATCTCAACGGTTTTCCTTGAACTGTTAACAATGTACTGAAAATGGGGATGGCGAATGCAGGTTTTTCCTCCCACGAACTCCATGCCACTAATGGCAGAGTGAGCACCGCTTTTAAGTGATTACAGGGTAAAGTGCCCATGCTTTTTTCAAGTCTCTGCCACTACTTTCCTTTAAAGCCTAATCTGGCCCTATTTTACCCAATATAGGAGCTGAAAAGTGCTTTCTCCACCTGACCGGAGCAGAGCGGAGCTGCAGAAAGCCTGTTATTAGCTGTCCTTCAGAGAGCCAGGGCTCCACAGCCTTTAATGCTTCTGCTCATCCAGCCACTTGAAGGGAGGGGGAACAACAGCCACATGCTCCATTACACTGAAATGATAGGATTTGTCTCCAATGTGGCCCATTGCCGTCCCGTAAAGTGTATGCTCGTAAACACATTTTTTAAAAGCACAAGGTGCCTCTTCCAATTGTTGGTAATCATAGGAGAATGTGTTAGAAGGTTGTTGTGTGCCATTGAGATTGATCATGGATTTCTATCAAGGGCAACCAAGGGACAAATCAACATTTTGTGTTCCTAGTCTCCACATGAATCCTTAATACTTAACTTTTGTTCCAGGCTCTGTTGTTGTCATTTGAGTTTGCCTGTAGGGTGTTCCAATCATTATCATATCTAGTTCAGCTTGCTGATTTCTTAATGCATTTAGAAGGCTATAAGGACAGTTCTTCCCTAAACCGCCTCAGGGAATGTCATGGTACCAGTGTATGATTAGTTAATGTATCGGTCCACCTCCTGATGTCCACCAGCCTGTGTACATAACATGGTCAGTACTAACTTCTGCTCCCTCTCTCTCTCTCTCTCTCTCTCTCTCTCTCTCTCTCTCTCTCTCTTTGCAGGTGTTCACCAGGTATGGGAAGTGTTACATGTTCAACGCAGCGGAGGAGGGGAAGACGCTGCGGACCACCATGAAGGGAGGGACGGGGAACGGCCTGGAGATTATGCTGGACATCCAGCAGGACGAGTACCTACCCGTGTGGGGCGACACAGGTAGGCCCAACTACACCATACCTGACCCTCTCCATCCAAATCACAATGTATCCATGTGGAGGGTGTTCAATCTGACTATGTGGAGTTGACAACTGGTGTCCACCAAGGTTATATTCTATGTCCTGTGCTTTTCACCATTTATATAAATTCTGCCCAGAATGTATTGACTTGCTGTCAAATAACAGCTCAAGCCAGGATGTGCTTTTCCTTTCAGATTTGGAAGCGATGCCATTCCTTTATCAGTTTCCTCACGATTTGTTGTTCATAGTGGAAGAAGCCCTGTTAGTTGTTCAGATAGTCTTGTGTAGGAGGGAGCTTGCTGCCTGACCTGTTAGCTGCACAATGAGCCTCAACAATGAGCCTCAACCTGCATGGAAGTGAAGGCTGGGGAGTTGTTGAAGCACAGCATCAAGCCAAGTCATGGGCCCTCTAGCAGACAGACTCGATTTACTCTCCATATATAGAACATGTATCATGCAGAGAGCCTGTTTATTTCCCCCGATCAATTATCCACATGTTCTTCTCAGATTAGCAGTG
Source organism: Salmo salar (assembly GCF_965601325.2). Classification (NCBI taxonomy): domain Eukaryota; kingdom Metazoa; phylum Chordata; class Actinopteri; order Salmoniformes; family Salmonidae; genus Salmo; species Salmo salar. The sequence continues at coordinate 30,686,917 of NC_138296.1, read as the reverse complement.
GGGCACATAGGCTTGTCCTCAGCTTTCCCTTCCCATCACTGGTGTGTTTAAGTCTGTTGTGATAAGGCAGAGGCTAAGTCGCTATACAGAGGGGCATCTAGCAGCACAGTGAGAGTGCAGAGCTCTTTGTAGAGTCTCCTAGTAGGATGGAGGGCCCTGGATGGTGCCCTTGTTTATCCCTCTGTGTGTCTGTACGGATTAATTAGCACATAACCAGCTGGCTCAGTCCTGTCAGCAGATAACAGGGGGCTCAGAACTTCCTACTCAGAGCTTCCTCCTTGCAGCTTCCTCCTCACAGCTTCCACCTCACAGAGAAGCAGGGCCTCAGTGCCTTTAGAGACTTAAATCAAGACCATTGGCTCCTAAGCAGAGGCACCGGACACACTGGAAACACCGGGCACACCAGACAAACCGGACACAACGGACATACCGGACATATTAGACACACGGAACAGGGCTCCTACCTCAGCCTTTTTATTATTTTTCTCCCTCCCTATTTCTCTCCACCTCTCCTCTCACCCTCACCTCTCTCTCCACCCCTCCTCTCACCCTCTCCTCTCTGTCTGCCTGGCAAAGGCCTCCAGTCAATCAGAGCTGCACCGTCTCCATGGTCAGGTTTGTGGCTAACTGCATCCTGGGAGCTTTAGAGGGTAGAGAGGCGGCTTGTTTTGTTGCCATACTGTCATGTCTGTAGTACAGAGGAAGTGGACAGTATCAGGATAGAACCATGGAGGAAGAGGGGGTGTTGACATTTGGCATGGGATGTTTATTGATCTGAAGAAGGGAACTCTTGTCTTTTTGGTTCCTGGTTATTTTACTGTCAGCTGGGGGCAGTCAAAATCCACAGAGTTTCCTGGGCCCAGTTTTTAAAAAGTTATCTATCTAGATTTTTCCTATTGGATAGAATTAAATGCAAAGAAATGGAATGAATAGAATGGGCCCCATTCAAGTCAATGATTTGTCTTTTCAATTAATTATATTTCTATGCATTTAATCCTATCCGATAGGTCCAAATCCAGATAATTAAAAAAGAACTGGGCTGTGTTCTTCATCTGGATTGGATGAGCATCAACAGAAGCACAGTACAGATGTAGAATCTTAATTTGAGCCAGTTTTCTACAGCAGGAAAATGATCTTGCAGCAACAGAAAATGCAAAGTATTATGTGGATTAGAATTAACTTACTTTTTTGTAGGGGTTGATACATTTTTTGTAAGGGCAAATCAAGTCTGACATTTTAAAGTTGAAATTACAAACTTTAGAAGCCTTTTTAAACATTGAATATACTACAAGTTTACATTTCCTACTGTGCAACAAAAGAGTGATCAAATGAAGATCCTACATCTGTAGTGTAAAGTCATTCTTGCCTTTTTCATTTATATTAATTCGTCTAGATTGATTTAAAAAAATTATGACAACAATCACTTTATTAGTCATTAACGTATACAACCCAACTCGTTTGCTATTACACTTAACTACAGATGTGCTATCTTAATTTGATCACCAGCGTAGGTGTGTGCGATGTTTTAGAAATAGATATGCAGTTGCCTAGATACACTACAACTCACATTGGCATCAAGATTGCTCGGTGGATGAAATAATGAGAGCTTTAGATTGTCTCTCTCATTTCCTCTCATACAGTAGCTGTCTTCGAGGGGCTGATCTCTCAAGTGCATCTTAAATATTTGCAGCGTTGTCAAGTGGAATTCAATGACGACTTGTCAAGTGATTAGGACCTCATCGAAGTCATTTTCTCCAACCATTTACTTTAACAAACATTTGAATAACTTTCATGTGAATTTAAAGAGAGATTTGCTGCAGGCGGAGTGCTAACCTCCAGCTCCACTTCTCCACTGTGTGTCTGATGAAATTCATTGGCTTCACCCCAAATGGCACCCTATTCCCTGTACAGTGCACTACTTTGGGCCCTGCTCAAAAGTAGTGCACGATAAAGGGAATCGGGTGCCATTTGGGACTCAGCCATTGTACTTGACCTCTGGCTTCTCCAATACCACACACTTTGTTATTGTTCATTGTCCTCAGACAGAAACACATAACATATGAGAAGTATGCACAGAGCTGCTATTGATTTTGACCTAAGATTTTTCCCAGGGTGCATAATACAGTATCAACACTTACTACAACCACCTTTCACAGTATCAACAGGCTTCTTCTGTTGTTTCCAATCAATGTATTCCTTTTTTCGCTGTACTTTCTTAAGTCCTTATCGAACACAACGCAATCTTGGCCGTGTTTGTGTGGGATGTTGTATGGATTGTCTCTGTCTGCAAGAGGTCAACTGGAGTTCAGATTAGAAAGTGGTAGAGCCAGGAGTTTTCTCACTCTTCTCTTGATCTGAAGACTTGTTATCTCATTCTGCCGTTGGGTTAACTACTGCATTTTTGCAGGAGTTGGGAGTAAAACACTCAGCAGTTCACATCAGACTGTGAGGTTATTACACTGCACTGAACAAAAATATAAACGCAATATTTAAAGTGTTTTTTTTACCTTTATTTAACTAGGCAAGTCAGTTAAGAACAAATGATTATTTACAATGACGGCCTACCAGAAGGCAAAAGGCCTCCTGCGGGGATGGGGGCTGGGATTAAAAATATAAAATAAAGATATAGGACAAAACACACATCACAACACTATATTTGTATTATTTATTTTAATTTTCTTTAACAAGGCAAGTCAGTTAAGAACAAATTCTTATTTACAATGACGGCCTACACCGGCCAAACCCGGACAACGCTGGGCCAATTGTGCACCTCCCTATGGGACTCCCAATCACGGCTGGTTGTGATACAGTCTGGATTCAAACCAAGGTGTCTGTAGTGATGCCTCAAGCACTGCAATTCAGTGCCTTAGACCGCTGTGCCACTCGGGAGCCACTATATAAAGAGAGACCTGAGATCTTTTCATGTTGTGTTGCTACAGCATGGTAGCAACTGTCTGGTTCACCTAGGGGTCATGAAAAGGGTTGTACCAAAATGTTTGATGTATTAGAATAATTGATTATGCTTATGTTTTATTAATAGAAGGGGAGGGGTTATAAGACCCCTCCCTCCTTACATTTATAGGGTCCTAGACTACAGATTAACAATATATATATTCGTTATATAGTTTTAGAATTGTTCCACAGTTGTTTGCTCTTTCTCTCTCTCTCTCTCTTATAAAGAAGACCCCTCTTAGAAATGTGTGACTGAGACAGAACTCTACAGGGGAGTGTGGGAGATAAGAGACTACTCAGACATTCCACAATAAATCAACTTTGGGGAGGGGCCATTTATTGCCTAGCTTTTAGATAAACACTGAAACTCTATGTTTGTATAGCTATGGATGCAGGGTTTTGGTCTCAGGAGTAAAAAGGTAATGACGTAGTCAGTGATATCACTAAGGTGGGACTTCGGTTTAATAAAACAACTTGAGACCTTTTGTTTGATGCAGATCTTACTCAGAAACATGCGTGCTATGTTCCTTTTTGTCAACTTCTGTCTGCAATTGCATTAATAAAGGTTTTTGAATTATTTAATTAAAGATATTGTCATAATGCTAATTTCACCAATGAACCAATGATTGACAAGGAAAGACGTAAGGAACGAACCCTAACACAACACAACATGAAAACAACATGGTAGCAACACAACATGGCAGCAGCACAACATGGTAGCAGAACAACATGGTAGCAGCACAAAACATGGTACAAACATTATTGGGTACAGATAACAGCACAAAGGGCAAGAAGGTAGAGACAACAATGCATCACGCAAAGCAGCCACAACTGTCAGTAAGAGTGTCCATGATAGAGTCTTTGAATGAAGAGATGGAGATAAAACGGTCCAGTTTGAGTGTTTGTTGCAGCTCGTTCCAGTTGCTAGCTGCAGCAAACTGAAAAGACGAGCGACCCATGGATGTGTGTGCTTTGGGGACCTTTAACAGAATGTGACTGGCAGAACGGGTGTTGTATGTGGAGGATTTATTTACATCCCTGTTAGTGGGCATTTCTCCTTTGCCAAGATAATCCATCCTCCTGACAGGTGTGGCATATCAAGAAGCTGATTAAACAGCATGATCATTACACAGGTGCACCTTATACAGGGGACAATAAAAGACCACTCTAAAATGTGCAGTTTTGTCACACAACCCAATACCACTGATGTCCAACCGGCCTCACAACTGCAGACCCTGTGTAACCATGCCAGCCCAGGACCTCCACATCCGGCTTCTTCACCAGCGGGATCACCTGAGAGCAGCCACCCAGATTGCTGATGAAACTGTGGGTTTGCACAACCGAAGACTTTCTGCAAAAACTATCAGAAACTGTCTCAGGGTAGCTCATCTGCATGCTTGTCATCTTCACCAGGGTCTTTACCTGACTGCAGTTCGGTGTTGTAACCGACTTCAGTGGTAAATTCTCACCTTCGATGACCACTGGCACACTGGAGAATTGTGCTCTTCATGGATGAATCCTGGTTTCAACTGTACTGGGCAGATGGCAGACAGCATGTATGGCATTGTGTGGGTGAGCGGGTTGCTGATGTCAACGTTGTGAACAGAGTGCATCATGGTGGCAGTGGGGTTATGTTATGGGCAGGCATAAGCTACGGACAATGAACACAATTGCATTTTATCGATGGATTGAATGCAGAGATACTGTGATGAGATCCTGAGGCCCATTGTGGTGCCATTCATCCGCCGCCATCACATCATGTTTCAGCATGATAATGGACGGCCCCATGTTGCAGGGATCTCTACACAATTCCTGGAAGCTGAAAATGCCCCAGTTATTCCATGGCCTGTATACACACCAGACATGTCACCCATTGAGCATGCGCTGGATCGACGTGTACGACAGCATGTCCATATCTCCCCAATATCCAGCAACTTTGCAAAGCCATTGAAGAGGAGTGGGACAGCATTCCATAGGCCACAATAAACAGCCTGATCAACTCTATGCGAAGGAGATGTGTCACACTGCATGAGGCAAATGGTGGTCACACCAGACACTGACTGGTTTTCTGATCCACACCCCAAACCATTTTTTTAAGGTATCTGTGACCAACAGATGCATACCTGTATTCCCAGTCATGTGAAATCCATAGATTAGGGTCTAATGAATTTATTTCAACTGACAGATTTTCTTATATGAACTGTAACTCAGTAAAATGTTTGAAATTGTTGCATTTTAGGTTTATATTTTTTTTCAGTGTAGATTCCACTAGACTAACAGTCATTTAAATGCTTTCTTTTACCTGAAATGTTCTTGATCAAACATACAGTTGAAGTCGGAAGTTTACATACACTTAGGTTGGAGTCATTAAAACTCGTTTTTCAACCACTCCACAAATTTCTTGTTAACAAACTATAGTTTTGGCAAGTCGGTTAGGACATCTACTTTGTGCATGACACAAGTAATTTTTCCAACAATTGTTTACAGACAGATTATTTCACTTATAATTCACTGTATCACAATTCCAGTGGGTCAGAAGTTTACATACACTAAGTTGACTGTGCCTTTAAACAGCTTGATAAAATCCAGAAAATTATGTCATGGCTTCAGAAGCTTCTGATAGGCTAATTGACATAATTTAAGTCAATTGGAGGTGTACCTGTGGATGTATTTCAAGGCCTACCTTCAAACTCAGTGCCTCTTTACTTGACATCATGGGAAATTCAAAATAAATGTGTAGACCTCTACAAGTCTGGTTCATCCTTGGGAGAAATTTCCAAACACCTGAAGGTACCAGGTTCATCTGTACAAACAATAGTACGCAAGTATTAACACCATGGGACCACGCAGCCGTCATACCGTTCAGGAAGGAGACACGTTCTGTCTCCTGGAGATGAACGTACTTTGGTGTGAAAAGTGCAAATCAATCCCAGAACAACAGCAAAGGACCTTGTTCTAAGTACCCTTGAAGAGGTTATGGTAGTAGGTGCCAGGCACACCGGTTTGAGTGTGTCAAGAAATACAGCGCTGCTGGGTTTTTCATGCTCAACAGTTTCCCGTGTGTATCAAGAATGGTCCACCACCCAAAGGACATCCGGCCAACTTGACACAACTGTGGGAAGCATTGGAGTCAACGTGGGCCAGCATCCCTGTGGAAAGCTTTCGACACCTTGTAGAGTCCATGCCCTGACAAACTGAGGCTGTTCTGTGGGCAAAAGTGGGTGTAACTCAATGTTAGGAAGGTGTTCCTAATGTTTGTACACTCACTGTATGTGATCGTATACAGCCTCATAGTGATTGAGTTAACATTGATACACACTCTCATGACTCTATCCTGACTCCCATCTGAAGCATTGGATACTGTTGGAGAGTATAGATTAGCCCCGGCCTTCATTTGTAACCATGGAAGAGAAGTCCTTGACTTTGATTTCTCTCTCATCTTTTCACAGACGAGCCAGGACAATTTTCTCCACCTCTTTCTCTCTCTATAACGCTCCATCCCTTTCTCACTCCATGTTCTTTCTCCCAGTTCTCTCATGCTGCTATATCTTTCTCCTTCTGTCCTACCTCTGTTTTCCCTTTCTCTCTGTCTCTTCGATTAGATTCTGATTCTCCATTGAGTTGTTTAGATTCTGATTCCTCATTGAGTTGTTTAGATTCTGATTCCCTAATGAGTTGTTTAGATTCTGATTCTCCATTGAGTTGTTTAGATTCTGATTCTCCATTGAGTTGTTTAGATTCTGATTCTCCATTGAGTTATTTAGATTTTCCCTTCAGAATGCCGCCAAACTTCATTGGATTCACAGCTAATGAACGTGAATCATTACCTTTGGTGTTCAGAGGATCCTCGGCAGTAATACCCCTCTCCCCACTCTCTTTCTCTCTCTCTCTGTATCCTTTCTCCCACTAACAACCTGTCATCATCATCTCAGATATCCACCATGTTAGAAAAAAGAGGAGAGTGGAACTTCAAACAGAACCTAACACATGTTGTAGTTCTAAGGGCCCTTCTCTCTCTGCTCTGTCTTATTAATTCAGCACTCTCAGGCTTCTCAACAGACTCATGGTGCTGTGAGGCCTCCCGAACACAACATGAGGTTGTTTATTCAACAATAGGTCAGACAGCGGGTGTGATCCACACTGGAGTGGAAAATACTCCTCCGATGCCTTTTTGGTGATTCTTGGTGATAATACACATTGACTTGTGCGAGCGTGTGTGTGGAAACTTGACCATGAAACACCCGTTTACATGAATGTCCAAATGATCAATGTTACTCATCACAGGCAACATGGAACAGCAGGCGTATTTCTAGAAGGAGGACAGTGTAGTGTCAAACTTTCTGCCTGATCAAACACAAGTGGCTGGATCAGATAGGCTACAGCATGACAGATTGGCTGGGTAGTGGGAGTGGGGGTCCGGAGCTGTGGTGTATGGCAGTTGGCAAACCCTCTGGCTGTGTGGGAGGTGTGTGAGAAGTGGAGGGAGGGAGTTGTGAGGGGTGGAGGTAGGGAGGTGTGTGAGGGGTGGAGGGAGGGAGGGAGGGAATGTAATGTCTGTGATGGAATAGCAGAAACAAGGTTGACCCCGGGCTATGTGGGAGATGTGAACCCCTGGCAGCAGGGGCCCACACAAGATTAGATGTGACTGTTCTTATTTGATTTCATACACACATTCGTGGACACACACACACATACACACTATCTCTGTCTTTCTTTCTCTCTCTTTCTCTCTCTCACACACTCTCAGCCCGTTTTCTTCCTCTGCAACGACTGATTCTCTGATTCCCCTCTGCTCCGTGATTTGTCATTTCAGCCGGAGATGGAATCACAGCTGATGCCCTGAGAGGAAGGCAAATGAAATACCACAGTCATTTATTTAGGAAGTCCCACCCAAATACATTACCTGTGGAAACGATGGTGATAAGAATGATGATGGTGGTACAGATGATGATTATTTCAATCTAACCTTCAGGGGTTATCACACTTTCTATCTGTCCATCTCATTCAGATCAAATCTGGTGATGGTGATTCGTTGTGTTGGTGATGGACTGTACAGTAAACTCACATAGCAGTGTGTGTTGATGCTCACATAACCCCTGTCCGCTATTCTCTCCCATCTAAATTAGTATTTCAAAAAGAATATACATTTTCCTCATAATGTACATGACACCACCATGATTACCCATCCATCCAACACGGCCCCATCTACATCGTCCCCCTCTTCAAAGGGGGGGACACTCTTGACCCAAACTGCTACAGACCTACATCTATCCTACCCTGCCTTTCTAAAGTCTTCGAAAGCCAAGTCAACAAACAGATTACTGACCATTTCGAATCCCACCGCACCTTCTCCGCTATGCAATCTGGTTTCAGAGCTGGTCATGGGTGCACCTCAGCCACGCTCAAGGTCCTAAATGATATCTTTACCACCATCGATAAGAAACAATACTGTGCAGCCGTATTCATTGACCTGGCCAAGGCTTTCGACTCTGTCAATCGCCATATCCTCATCGGCAGACTCAATAGCCCTGGTTTCTCAAATGATTGCCTCGCCTGGTACACCAACTACTTCTCTGATAAAGTTCAGTGTGTCAAATCGGATGGCCTGTTGTCCGGGCCTCTGGCAGTCTCTATGGGGGTGCCACAGGGTTCAATTCTTGGGCCGACTCTTTTCTCTGTATACATCAATGATGTCGCTCTTGCTGCTGGTGAGTCTCTGATCCACCTCTACGCAGACGACACCATTCTGTATACTTCTAGCCCTTCTTTGGACACTGTGTTAACTAACCTCTAGACGAGCTTCAATGCCATACAACTCTCCTTCTGTGGCCTCCAACTGCTCTTTAATACAAGTAAAACTAAATGCATGCTCTTCAACCGATCGCTGCCTGCACCTGCCCGCCCGTCCAGCATCACTACTCTGGATGGTTCTGACTTAGAATATGTGGACAACTACAAATACCTAGGTGTCTGGTCAGACTGTAAACTCTCCTTCCAGACTCACATCAAACATCTCCAATCCAAAGTTAAATCTAGAATTGGCATCCTATTTCGCAACAAAGCATCTCTCACTCATGCTGCCAAACATACCCTCGTAAAACGGACCATCCTACCGATCCTCGACTTCGGCGATGTCATTTACAAAATAGCCTCCAATACCCTTCTCAATAAATTGGATGCAGTCTATCACAGTGCCATCCATTTTGTCACCAAAGCCCCATATACTACCCACCACTGCGACCTGTACGCTCTCGTTGGCTGGCCCTCGCTTTATACTCGTCGCCAAACCCACTGGCTCCAGGTCATCTACAAGACCCTGCTTTTTCAAAGTTCCCCCTTATCTCAGCTCGCTGGTCACCATAGCAGCACCCACCTGTAGCACGTGCTCCAGCAGGTATATCTCTCGGTATATCTCTCTGGTCACCCCCAAAGCCAATTCCTCCTTTGGCCGCCTCTCCTTCCAGTTCTCTGCTGCCAATGACTGGAACGAATTACAAAAATCTATAAAACTGGAAACACTTCTCCCTCACTAGCTTTAAGCACCAGCTGTCAGAGCAGTTCACAGATTACTGCACCTGTACATAGCCCATCTATAATTTAGCCCAAACAACTACCTCTTCCCCTACTGTATTTATTTATTTATTTATTTATTTTGCTCCTTTGCACCCCATTATTTCTATTTCTACTTTGCACTTTCTTCCACTGCATATCTTCCATTCCAGTGTTTTACTTGCTATATTGTATTTACTTCGCCACCATGGCCTTTTTTGCCTTTACCTCCCTTATCTCACCTCATTTGCTCATTTGCTTATTTTTCGACTATATTATTGACTGTATGTTTGTTTTACGCCATGTGTAACTCTGTGTTGTTGTATGTGTCAAACTGCTTGCTTTATTTTGGCCAGGTCGCAATTGTAAATGAGAACTTGTTCTCAACTTGCCTACCTGGTTAAATAAAGGTGAAATAAAAAAATAAAATCGACGGGGCCACAGTGGAGAGGGTCAAAAGCTTCAAGTTCCTCAGCGTGCACATCACTGAGGACCTGAAATGGTCCCTCCACAGCGACAGTGTGGTGAAGAAGGCGTAACAGCACCTCTTCAACCTCAGGAGGCTAAAGAAATTCAACTTGGCCCTTAAGACCCTTACAGACTTCTACAGATGCACCATCGAGAGTATTCTGTTGGACTGTATCACCTCCTGGTACGGCAACTGCACCGCCCACAACCACAGGGCTCTCCAGAGGGTGGTGCGGTCACACTGTCTGACCTCCAGGACATCTACAATACCCGGTGTCACAGGAAGGCCAAGAAGATCATCAAGGACCTCAGCCCCCCGAACCATGGCCTGTTCACTCCGCTACCATCTAGAAGGCGGAGGCAGTACAGGTGCATCAAAGCTGGCACAAGAGACTGAAAAACAGCTTCTATCGCCAGGCCATCAGACTGTTAACCTCTATGGGTTAACCCCGTGGTGCACTCCATCAACAGCAGGTGCATTTCAAGAGCGGCAAATTTGAATCCAAATAAATGTCAAAATTCAAATTTTTCAAACATACAACTATTTCACACCCTTTGAAAGATAAACATCTCCTTAATCTAACCACGTTTTACGATTTCAAAAAGGTTTTACGGCGAAAGCATAAATTTAGAGTATGTTAGGACAGTACATTTACAAGAGTTGTGTGTAATGTTTTGTCAATTCAAAGACAGGGTCACAAAAACCATAAAACCAGCTAAAATGATGCACTAACCTTTTACAATCTCCATCAGATGACACTCCTAGGACATTATGTTAGACAATGCATGCATTTTTAGTTCTATCAAGTTCATATTTATATCCAAAAACAGCGTTTTACTATGGCATTGATGTTGAGGAAATCGTTTCCCTCCAATAACCGGCAGTCAAGTCAGCACGACAAATTAAATAATTAAAATTAGAAAACATTGGTAAAATATTATATTGTCATTTAAAGAATTATAGATTTACATCTCTTGAACGCAATCAACTTGCCAGATTTAAAAATAACCTTACTGGGAAATCACACTTTGCAATAATCTGAGCACTGCGCCCAGAAAAATACGCGTTGCGATACAGACTAGCCATCATGTTGGGGAGATCTAAAATCGAAAATACTATGTAAATAATCCATTACCTTTGATTCTCTTCATCAGATGTCACTTCCAGGTATCACAGGTCCATAACGAATGTAGTTTTGTTCAAAAAAGCTCATCATTTATGTCCAAAAATCTCCGTCTTGTTAGCACATGATCTAAGCCCGCCGGACTTCACTTCATGAACGAGGGGAAAAAATATATTTACGTTCGTTCAAACATGTCAAACGTTGTATAGCATAAATCATTAGGGCCTTTTTTAACCAGAACATGAATAATATTCAAGGTGGACGAATGCATCCTCTTTTATAACGTATTGGAACGAGGGTACCCAACATGAACTCGCGCGCCAGGTGTCTAATGGGCCATCATCGTTCCATGGCTCTTGTTTGGTCAGATCTCCCTCCAGAAGACTCAAAACACTTTGTAAAGGCTGGTGACATCTAGTGGAAGCAATAGGAAGTGCCAAAATATTCCTCAGCCCCTGTGTTTTTCAATGGCATAGGTTTAAAGGTAATACAACACATCAGGTATCCACTTCCTGTCAGAAAATGTCTCAGGGTTTTGCCTGCCAAATGAGTTCTGTTATACTCACAGACACCATTCAAACAGTTTTAGAACATTTAGGGTGTTTTCTATCCATATATAATAAGTATATGCATATTCTAGTTACTGGGTAGGATTAGTAACCAGATTAAATCGGGTAAAAAAATTTATCCAGCCGTGCAAATACTGCCCCCTAGCCCCAACAGGTTAAACAGTCATCACTAGCCAACCTCCACCCAGTCCCCTGCCCTGAACCTTAGACACAGTCACTAGTCCGCTACCACCCGGCACTCTGCCCTGCACCTCAGAGAATGCTCCCCAATGTACATAGTCATTGAACATTGGTCACTTTAATGTTTACATACTGTATTCTAGTCAAGGCTCGTCCTATATAACACATGTTCTATTCATACTGTCCATACCGTCTATACACACCATTTATAAATATATATATGACCCCTGCTTATATATTTATATAGACAGTATGGATATTGTTATTTAATTGTATAAACTTTTTGGATTATGTGTGTATTTTTCTTGTATTGCTAGATATTACTGTACTGTTGGAGCTAAAAACAGAAGTATTTCACTGCACCTGCAAATCTGTGTACGTAACCAATAAACGTTGATTTGGTTACTACATTAAACCACAGGTAGAGTAGAATAACAAAAAGTGAACCGTCATATGTCTCCACCCAGAACAGACACAAGACATGCTGCTTTGGTGATTCAGTACTGGGACTTGCTTCCCGTCCTACAAGGCAGCCACACACACACACACACACACACACAGCACCTGTTTGATTTCCTGTTCCACACATTACCCCGACCCCATCCCAGACGTCATGGTGCGTTTCCTTTCTGAGTGCAGGTAGCTGTGTGATGGATGGCTGCTGAGTGATGCCGTGGTGGGCTTTGTGTTCTCTGTCACAGCCGTCCCTTTAAAGAAGCTGGCAAACCCTGGGTGCCGTGCTCCCTCTGCTCAGTCTTTCACTGTTCCAGTCCAGCAGCCTGATTGAAGCTGCTGCCTGTCAAACATGGAGGAGGATGGGCGGCTTGATTGAATGCACAGCAACATGGCTGCCGGATGAGAAGACTGCGGAGAGAAAGTTATTGATTTGAATAAAGCCTATTTTCCTCCAAACTCTCGGTGTGTGTGTGTGAATGTGTGTGCGTGCCCGTGCATGTGTGAGTGTGATAGCACGTCTGCCTGTGGGGAATTTGTGTGCGTGTCTGGATGATGTTTGTCTGGAAGAGGGTCTCTATGCTTTGGAGAATGTCTGCCTGTCTGTGTCCTTGTAAGTGTCACTGTGTGTGTGTGTGCGTGCGTTGTGGCAGCCCAGGGGAGTCAGAGGTGAAACTCACAAAGTAAGACAGCGGAAGACCAATTTGTGGTGCTTTAAACAAGGTAGTTCTTTCATAAAAGTTGTGGAGAATGGGGAGGGGAGAAATACAACTGAAAAGCCTCTCAGGTAACTGGTGGGTCACTATGTCTGTCGTGGCGGCTCCTTGGACCGCCTGTGTCAATGAACAAAACAAAATAGAGAGCGATGAGTCCGGGGTTTCAATCCTTGCTCTCTACTTGTGCCGGGTGGTGTACTGCCCGGGATTAAGGAATGTTCCTTTGGGGCAGAGAACAGGAAGAGAGAGAGAAAGGTGAGTCAAACATTGCCTAGTATCTTATTTGTCATTGGATCAAGGTGCTTATCATACTCACTCCGGCTCTTCTGAGGACCAGGCGTACCCTCTGCCTGTCTGCCCGAGTGACTACATCTCTACTTATACTCATTTGGGATAACGAGGGACAGGTGGGACCAATTCCAGGTGCCAATTGGTTGCAGCGCCTGGACTGGGTAATATTGGTGTTGAGTCATCAGCCGCAGTTAATGCCTGTAGAGCTGTCCATGGTGCTGACTCACCTTGACCTCGCTAGCCCTCTGGAGCTGACCAAGGTCCTGCTCCTGCCTTTGTAGCTCCCTGCTGGCCCCCGGGTTGCCACAGTGTGTGTGTGTGTGTGTGTGTGTGTGTGTGTGTGTGTGTGTGTGTGTGTGTGTGTGTGTGTGTGTGTGTGTGTGTGTGTGTGTGTGTGTGTGTGCGTGCGCTTGTGCATGTGTGAGATTGGCTGGGTAACAGCTCTTTCATGTGTATAGTTAAGAGACAACCAGTGGAATTTCTACTCCTGCTCCTCTGTTTGATGTTGAGCCGAGGCAAATGGGCTGTCTTTCCACTGAACGCATGTTATCCATGTAGAGGAAGAAGGCAGGCAGGGAAGCATATGGCTCTCATTCACAGGCTCACCATTCATCTAAAGGTGATTCATAAAGGCATTTCACTGTCTTTTTCTTTGTCTGTATATTAGGTACTTTTAAGTCAGTTGTGTGTGAGCTGTGTGATAGTAACTGTTAATCTCCCTGTGTGTGTCTATGTTTTCCCCCACAGAGGAGACAGCGTTCGAGGCGGGAGTGCGGGTGCAGATCCACAGCCAGGCAGAGCCGCCGTTCGTCCATGAGCTGGGCTTTGGCGTTGCCCCGGGCTTTCAGACCTTTGTTGCCACTCAGGAGCAGAGGGTAGGTGCCCTTTGACCTAAGTTATTACTGTACACACTGGATAGGTCTGCTGCTATCATCCTGACACTTTTCACTTTTAGATTTCAATTTCAACCTCCTCCTGACTGGAGCTTATCTCTCCGAGATGAAAAACGTGCACTTCTGATAAAGAACTTTCTATTCAGGTGTGTGTTTGTGTGTGTGTGTGTGTGTGTGTGTGTGTGTGTGTGTGTGTGTGTGTGTGTGTGTGTGTGTGTGTGTGTGTGTGTGTGTGTGTGTGTGTGTGTGTGTGTGTGTGTGTGTGCGCATATACAGTTGAGGCAGGAAGATTACAATACATGGATGCCAGTTGTGATACAAACCCTATGGGCTAGACTACGTGAGGTGTGCGACTAGGATTTAAAAAAGTAGCTAAAAAAAGGCATTTTCTCTTGTCTTACACTGGGCATCATTCACAAGTGATAGTATATAATTCACAAGTGATAGGCTAATATTGTCACCCATCAGACTATTCTTGATTTAATCTTGTCTTTACATATACTAAATAATACTCTACCGGTCAAAAGTTTTAGAATACATACTCATTCAAGGATTTTTCTTTATTTTTACTATTTTCTACATTGTAGAATAATAGTGAAGACATCAAAACTATGAAATAACACATATGGTGTCACGGTTGTCGAAATGATCGGACCAACGCGCAGCATGTTTGTAGTTCCACATCTTTTTATTTATAGTGAAACGTTGCAATACACCCAATACTAGAAATACAAAAAAACAACAAACCGTGACGCAGAGAGGAAAACACACTACTCAAAATTAACAACCCACCTCAAAAGGACCAAGCAGCATGGTAAGGAGTATCTGGAGGAATGGACTTGGGAGGAAATTTTGGATGGAAAAGGACCTTGGAGGCAGGCTGGGGAGTATCGACGCCCGAAGGAGGAAATTGAAGAAGCAAAGAGGGAGTGAAAGTCCGGAGCCTCCAGCGACGCCTCCCAGTCCGGAGCCTCCAGCGACGGTCTACAGCCCGGAGCCTCCAGCGGCGGTCTGCAGCCCAGAGCCTCCAGCGGCGGTCTGCAACCCAGAGCCTTCAGCGGCGGTCTGCAGCCCAGAGCCATCAGTGGCGGTCTGCAACCCAGAGCCTTCAGCGGCGGTCTGCAGCCCAGATCCTCCAGCGGCGGTCTGCAACCCAGAGCCTTCAGCGGCGGTTTGCAGCCCAGAGCCATCAGTGGCGGTCTGCAACCCAGAGCCTTCAGCGGCGGTCTGCAGCCCAGATCCTCCAGCGGCGGTCTGCAGCACAGAGCTTCCGGTAATGATCTACAGTCCGATTCTTCTAATAATGATCCACAGGTCGGTGTTACAGAAGCATAGGCATCTGCGGGCGGAATTGGGGTTACACCCGGAGCCGGAGCCACCTCCGCTGCTGGAGGATCGGAGGGATAGGAAGGTTCTGGGTTTAGCACTAGAGCCACCATGACTTTTGTCACCCTCCCTACCCTCCCCTTGTGTTTTTGTGGTTGATTTGTTGGTGGGGGGTTTTGTGTGCAGTCGGGGTCTGCACCTTTGGGGGGGGGGTGGGTACTGTCACATCCTGACCCTTGTAAGAGGTCATTTTCTATAGTAGTTGGGTCAGGGCGTGACAGGGGGTGTTTGGTTGGTTTTCTTGTTTACTATTTCTAGGTTTTGTGTTCTAGGTTTTCTATTTCTATGTTGTTGTTTTTTGGGGTTGATCTCCAATTGGAGGCAGCTGGTCCTCGTTGCCTCTGATTGGAGATCATATTTAAGTAGGGGTTTTTCCTTTTGGGTTTGTGGGTTGTTAATTTTGAGTAGTGTGTTTTCCTCTCTGTGTCACGGTTTGTTGTTTTTTGTATTTCTAGTATTTGGTGTATTGCAATGTTTCACTATAAACTACAACCATGCTGGAACTATAACCATGCTGCGCGTTGGTCTGATCATTTCGACAACTGTGACATATGGAATTACATAGTAACCATAAAAGTGTTAAACATATCAAAATATATTTAATTCTTGAGATTCTTCAATTAGCCACCCTTTGCCTTGATGACAGCTTTGCACACTCTTGGCATTCTCTCAACCAGCTTTATGAGGTAGTCACCTGGAATGCCCTCTTAAAAGTTAATTTGTGGAATTATTCTATTATTCTACTATGTAGAAAATAGTAAAAATAAAGAAAAACCCTTGAATGAGTAGGTGTTGTAAAACTTTAGACTGGTAGTGTGTATGTGTGAAATTTGTTTTGATTTAGATCGACCAATATCATGCACTTCTCTCTCTCAAAACCACTTGGTTCATTTTCATGCCAGCCAGGTAGGCTATAATCCTGTTGTAAAGATAAGCATTGTGCTTAAAATTAGGAAAGTTGAGAAATAAATATAGTAGGCCTAGCTTATAGGAAGCTGATGGGATCTTCCTCTTTTTAATCGAGGCCATCACCCTTTTTTCTCACGCAATTGCATAGCCTATAGAAATGTTGAGCAACATGAGCTCATAGGCTCTCATGAAGTGTTTTATTAGATTTGATTTTCTATTACATTTGCACTGATGTCAGAGTGATTAGAGGGACAATAGAGTGCTGAGTACCAGGTAGTTAGTACGTTTGGTATGCTACTAATGACCATCAGCAGCATCAGAGCTTGGAGAAACCTAATTACCGTGGAATTTGACTGCCTTCATGACTCGTGACCACCATTGTGGAGCTAATACGGTCACCGCAATAGCCCTAGGTCTGACCTCTTATCACTGCCCATTCCCTGACTGGGAGTATCTCTCTTTATCGCTCTGTCTTTCTCTCTGTCTCTCTCTCTCTCTGTCTCTCTGTCTCTCTCTCTCCCCTGGATTGCCCTTGTGTTAGCTGACATTCCATGATTTATCTATTTTTCCTTCAAATCGCTTATGTCTCCAGCATATACATGAGATGCCTTTTCTGCAATTAAAATTAAATCAAAATCATTTTATTTGTCACATGCGCCGAATACAACCGGTGTAGACCTTACAGTGAAATGTTTACTTACAAGCCCTTAACCAACATAGCAGTTTTAAGAAAATACCTACAAAAAAAGTAAGAGAAGAATAACTAATAATTAAAGAGCAGCAGTAAATAACAATGGCTATATACAGGGGGTTCCGGTACAGAGTCAATGTGCGGGGGCACCGGTGTCGAGGTAATTGAGGTAATATGTACATGTTGGTAGTGTTATTAAAGTGACTATGCATAGATAATAACAGAGAGTAGCAGCAGCGTAGGGGGGGGGGGGTGCAAATAGTCTGGGTAGCCATTTGATTAGCTGTTCAGGAGTCTTATGGCTTGGGGTTAGAAGCTGTTTAGAAGCCTCTTGGACCTAAACTTGGCGCTCTGGTACTGCTTGCACGTGCGGTAGCAGAGAGAACAGTCTATAACTAGGGTGGCTGGAGTCTTTGACAATTTTTAGGGCCTTCCTCTGACACTACCTGGTATAGAGGTCCTGGATGGCAGGAAGCTTGGCCCCGGTGAATTACTGTACTGGGCCGTACGCACCACCCTCTGTAGTGCCTTGCGGTCGGAGGCCGAGCAGTTGCCATACCAGGCAGTGATGCAACCCGTCAGGATGCTCTCGATGGTGCACCTGTAAAACCTTATGAGGATCTGAGGACCCATACCAAATCTTTTCAATTTCCTGAGGGGGAATTGGTTTTGTCGTGCCTTCTTCACGACTGTCTTGGTGTGCTTTGACCATGTTAGTTTTTTGGTGATGTAGACGCCAAGGAACTTGAAGCTCTCAACCTGCTCCACTACAGCCCCGTCGATGAGAATGGAGGCGTGCTCGGTCCTCCTTTTCCTGTAGTCCACAACCATGGACTGATAAAGCAGAAAACCTATACAGTACCTTTATAAAGTATTTCCACCCCTTGACTTTTTCCACATTTTGTTGTGTTACAGCCTGAATTTAAAATGGATTCATATTGAGATTTTGTGTCACTGGCCTACACACAATACCTCATCATTTCAAAGTGGAATTATGTTTTTTGATATTTGTACAAATTAATTGAAAATGAAAAGCTGAAATGTCGAGTCAATAAGTATTCAACCCCTTTGTTATGGTATGCCTAAATAAGTTCAAAAGTTTTACAGTTTTGACTTAAATCTACTTGAAAATCTATGGCAAGACCTGAAAATGGTTGTCTATATGATCAACAACCAAATTGACAGAGATTGGAGAATTTTGAAAAGAATAGTGGAGAAATGTTGCCCAATCGAGGTGTGGAAAGCTCTTATGGACTTACCCAGAAAGACTCACAGCTGTAATTGCTGCCAAATGTGCTTCTACAAAGTATTGACTCAGGGGTGTGAATACTTATGTAAATTGATATTTATGCGCCCCATTTTCAATACATTTGCAAAAATTTCCCAAAACAATTTAATTTTGTCATTATGGGGTATTGTGTGTAGATGAGTGAGAAAAAAACAACAATTTAATCCATTTTGAATTCAGGCTGTAACACAACAAAATCTGGAATAAGTCAAGGGGTATGAATACTTTCTGAAGGCACTGTACATATAAAGAAGAAACTGTTCAATAAATCTATAATAAACTGTATAACTACCATCATTTAAAAAAGGGAATGAAGAAGGAAGATCCAAAACATGTTCAGTCATTTCCAGAAGTTTGAAAAACAACTCACGTCCTGAAAAAGATGAGAGGAGGAAAAAGAAAGTAAAAGTCTGCTAGCGATAAGCATACAGAGAAGGTCTACTGTGCGGCAGGCAGGCAGGCAGGCAGGCAGGCAGGCAGGCAGGCAGGCAGGCAGGCAGGCAGGCAGGCAGGCAGGCAGGCAGGCAGGCAGGCAGGCAGGCAGGCAGGCAGGCAGGCAGGCAGGCAGGCAGGCAGGCAGGCAGGCAGGCAGGCGACTCTGGAGGCCTTCAATCATGGAGTGGCCAGGCAGGCCCCCTGGGCCGTAGAGCTCCCAGCAGTCTCAGCTTCAGCTCAGATCTGTCTGTGTGACAGGCTCAGCATCATCATCCTTCATCCTCCCCATTGCACCAGCACAGTGGGAAACACAGTAAATTTAGACACCAGCTAATTAACTCCGCTTTGCACTTTGAATTCAAAGATTCCCCAGACTTCCTACTGTGGCTTGGCCCTTGTGTTCCTGTAGCGTGGCACAACTTCAGTTCCTGACAGAGCCAACCCGAGGACATCTTGTGAGACGCCATGTGATGACCATGCTTATAATAAGGCTGAATATAGCCGATATGTCTTAATGATTAGCAGTACTGTGGGGACTTTGTAAAAGTACAATGGCTGCCTGTGGTCATTGGTGTGCGATTGTAATCAGATCCAACCAGACAGCTCAATTGTGAGGCGGAGCTGAAGTCATGCACTCAAATGAACTCGTATTATTACTTCCAGATAAAAGCCACTTCATAAAAAAAATAATAAGTGCACAGAAGTCAAAGAACACAGCCACTATGGGCACTTAATAATGCATGAACACACACACACACACACACACACACACACACACACACACACACACACACACACACACACACACACACACACACACACACACACACACACACACACACACACACACACACACACACACACACACACACACACACACACACACACACACACACACATACACACACACTGGATTGCCTGTGTTCTTTGATAACCCTCTGTATTTTCTCATTATTTTAAGTATAGGGGAGTTTCAAATATTAAAGTGTTCTTTGCTATGCTTTCCACAGAAGTCACAAGGGCATTCCCGTGCCTGTACATTACAATTCCATTAAAGACCCTGAACCTCTCTCCCTCCTGTGTCTTCTGGATGCGTCTCAGTCATGTATTTTTGGTCTTGGCAACCTAGTGTCCACGGGAGAGGGATGAACTGATATACTATACTGTACTGGTTCGTTAATAAAACTCCAAACTCACAGCTCCGATTTTCAACAAAATCCCCAAAGTTAGCAAATCCATGTAGAGCTCCCAAAGCCTAATTCCAAATCTAGAGTCGACAACTTGAATTATGCCCCTTGTTGATTCAACTGTTTCATTTTAGTTTTGATCAGTTTCTAATATGCTTTCTAATTGCTGACGTGCATCCCAATGGCAGAGTGTGTGGTCATTGATGAATAATCTGTGGGGAGGGGCAGAGAGGGTCCTGGCCGTCATTGGAGTGTATTTAATCAGGTCATCAGTTCACCCCATAGTGGGCGCTGACATCTATCTACTCTGACGATTTGATATTTGATTACAGCAGGATAATAGTGTTATACATCAGCCAGAGCCCACTCCAATTAGGACAAGAGGAAAGATTAGCAGAGGTATGAAGGTGATGGGAAAGGTGATGGACTGACTGCTGCTGAGGAGCACCTGCCTCTCATCTTAATGAAATCGACAGTGCTGGGAAAGTCTATCTTCCTAGAAGTGATGAAGGGAAGACTGTTTAATTGTGAATGGAGACCTATAGGAGCGTGGCCAGACCTTCAGTATATGAGTGAGGCCAGGGCTAGTTTGAAATGTTTTTAAGTGTTGGCTTCATTAGTCGTGTTTCAATCGAGCTGTAGTGGAGCAGGTTGAGAGCTCCAAGTTCCTCGGTGTCCACATCAACAACAAACTAGAATGGTCCAAACACACCAAGACAGTCGTGAAGCGGGCACGACAAAGCCTATTCCCCCGCATGAAGCTAAAAAGATTTGGCATGGGCCCTGAGATCCTCAAAAGGTTTTACAGCTGCAACATCGAGATCATCCTGACTGGTTGCATCACTGCATGGTACGGCAATTGCTCGGCCTCTGACCGCAAGGCACTACAGAGGGTAGTGCGTACGGCCCAGTACATCACTGGGGCTAAGCTGCCTGCCATCCAGGACCTCTACACCAGGCGGTGTCAGAGGAAGGCCCAAAAAATTGTCAAAGACCCCAGCCACCCCAGTCATAGACTGTTCTCTCTACTACCGCATGGCAAGCGGTACTGGAGTGCCAAGTCTAGGACAAAAAGGCTTCTCAACAGTTTTTACTCCCAAGCCATAAGATTCCTGAATAGGTAATCAAATGGCTACCCGGACTATTTGCATTGTGTGCCCCCCCCCAACCCCTCTTTTACGCTGCTGCTACTCTCTGTTTATCATATATGGATAGTCACTTTAACTATACATTCATGTACATACTACCTCAATTGGGCCGACCAACCAGTGCTCCCGCACATTAGCTAACCGGGCTATCTGCATTGTGTCCGGCCACCCACCACCCGCCAACCCCTCTTTTACGCTACTGCTACTCTCTGTTTATCATATATGCATAGTCACTTTAACCATATCTACATGTACATACTACATCAATAAGCCTGACTAAACGGTGTCTGTATGTAGCCTCGCTACTTTTATAGCCTCGCTACTGTATATAGCCTGTATTTTTACTGTTGTTTTATTTCTTTACTTACCTATTGTTCACCTAACACCTTTTTTTCACTATTGGTTAGAGCCTGTAAGTAAGCATTTCACTGTAAGGTCTACACCTGTTGTATTCGGCGCACGTGACAAATAAACTTTGATTTGATTTGATTTGAAAATCAACGTCTCGCTTGCTGATATCAAGGGAATTCTGTGTTCGAGTTAACAACAACAAACTATCTGGATGCATGGATACAGTATCAGTTTTTGATTGGACTGATTCTTCTCCAATGTTATCTGTGCTAACAGACATTTCACAGCCAAATCTGACCTGGCAGGATACGGATTATTTTGGTCCAAGAACTGGTATTTGGCTGAGGAAACTGCATCTCCCACAATGCAGGGGGCGCTGGGTGATGGATGCTGAATGGAGAGTAGCGGAGCGGCTGGAGAGGGCCACCTGCATGCAGGGCAGATGGGCGCTCACACAGCTCCTCCTGGTGTCCCTCTCTCCTCGTCTGCTGTTCCCGTCTCCAGAGCCATGGGGGTGTGGTGGGGGCGAGAGGGGGGAACATTTGGAGCTTTTGTGTTCTTGGAACCTGTTGTGAGTTTTCACAGCGAGAGACTGTATCTGTGAATGTGTCCCACTCAGCCCAGTCTGTTGGCCAGACCTTCCTTTTGTTCCTCTGTCATCTAGCCTGCTGTGTTCTAGAGAGGGCCTTTTGGAACCTCTCTCTGATGGCTCTAAATCACAATAACACCATGACATCTCCTATGTGTCTATGGGAGTTTTAGACTTCAGCTGAGTGTTTTTCCCTGTCACTCTCTCTCTCTCTCTCTCTCTCTCTCTCTCTGTCTCTCTGCTCCATCCCTCCACTGTGTCTCTCCTGTGTTGTAGCTGACCTACCTGCCTCCTCCGTGGGGAGAGTGTGAGTCCAAGGCGCTAGACTCTGGCTTCTTCCAGGTCTATAGTGTGACAGCTTGCAGGATCGACTGTGAGACACGCTACATCGTGGAAAACTGTAACTGCAGGATGGTGCACATGCCCGGTAAGAGCACACACTTTCTTTCCCCTTATCACACTAAACAAAACATGTGGATAGAGTCTGTAATATTGCATTGTCTGGGCCATGGGCAAAACAAAAACAATTGTTTGGGCTATGGGCCATGTTTTTTCATCAAGGACTATTTGAAGACATAGAACAAGGTGAGGAAAGTTTGATGAAGGAGTTACAGTAGTTGTTGCGGTTGATAAAGTAATCTAAAGTCTGTGGTGGGTTTGAAAAGGTCAAAGAGCTGTAAGGTGTAAGGTCAAGGTTTGTGTTGGTGTATTAAAGCTTTCTGCTCCAAGGCTTGTCTATCACCTTGCTCCACACAAAGCTATATTTCTCTCTCTCACACTCTCTTTAGGTGTGGTAGATTTTTGCATGTTACGAGTCTCCTTGACTGATTCCACAGTAGGGTTGCAAAGGGAGGGTATATTACTGGAAACGTTCACAGTTTACCATTAAACTATCAGAATTTTGGTGTCTTTCAAGGATTTTGTGTAATCTATCATAAAACATCTATTGGCCCTTTTGGGTACTCCAGATTATCCCAGGTGTTATCTATGGCCCTCTGTGTGGTCGTATCACATGCAGAATATATAACATCATTAAATAAGATGATTTTAAAATATCAACAAAAACTAAATAAATATGACAAAGCTGTAAAACATGATCATAAATATAAACCATCAACTTAGGGAATACCATTGGTGTTTAATATGAGAGATTCATCATAATATCCTTTATCATTTTTTACACACTTTAATTTATTTTACTATGTCGATATGTATTTGTTGTCAATGTTTTGGTGTCAAATTGGTGGCAGTTGTGAAGAAAAGTCAATAGTTGGAAGAGTTAGATGCTTTTTTCATTAATGAGGCTATTTTCTCTTGACCCATATGGTCTAGCTACTAGAAACTCATGAACAATATGGACACAGATTTATGTTATTCAAGTATAAATTACCAAAGTTACGATAGATTGCCATAGATTTTCTGTTTATTACCCCAAATTACTGAAGATTCCGGTAACTTTAGTAAATCACTGATAGCTTTGTAACCCTATTCCACAGAAATCTGAGCTGTTTACAGTTTGTTTTTCTCAAACTCATAAGTCATCCAGAGGTACTACATTTCATAAATATATCTAGCAGAAAAGCTGAATCTGAACTTTCCTCCCCTTCCTTCTGTGCTCCTTCTGTCCTTCTAGGTGATTCTCCATTCTGTACCCCTGAACAGTACAAAGACTGTGCCGAGCCTGCCCTCGGTAAGTCCACAATATGAATGCACACAAACGCACACGGTTACATGTCTTTTTGTCGAAGGTACTACGCAGCGCACAGACCCCCTCGCGCATTCAACATCGTCAAGTTTCTTTGTAGGACTATTTGGCAGGAAACTGTGAAGCCGGCTGTATCGCCTATTGCCTTTTCTGTTTCTGAGTCTTTAATTAAAGAATGTGAAAAAAAATTGTGTCTGTTTGCTACTTTTCATTAAATCACGCATAGCTGTTCTTTATATGGCCTAAAATACATGTATTCATATGGGCAGAAAATGATCTATAGGCTATAGCAGTGATCACCAACAAGGCATTCCTTGTCGATCACCAAACATTTCTGTAAAAAACCCAACAATAAAGCCTTCTGTTCCTATTTTTTTTATTTGTTTGGCGCTGTTGACTGTAGATGCAGTTGATTCAGCAGCCCTAGCTCCGGGAAGGCAAAGTGTCCCCATTTTAAATTATTTCATGATTCTGAAGGTAGAACTCCACCTACCCAGCAGGCCCAGAGAGCAAATCAAGTGCACCTATAAGCCTGTTTATATGAGTAAGTACATTACATGTTTAAGTTGTTATCCAGCACTGTCAACACTTTGTTCAACATTTTTATGAGCCATAAAATGTACGTTCTCCCTACTTCCACTCACGCTATAACCAGCACTGCATCTGCAATAGAATTGGTGCATGAGGCATAAATAATGCAGTGTGAATTTAGTTTTTCCATCAGCTAACGGAGGGAGAGCGGAGGGACGGTATTGTTGAGTCGAATGAGAGGCAGCCTCACCGCTGCTCCCTTTCTCCCCTCAGACTGACTGTCAGATGCTGGCCATCAGTCCAGTAAAAACATATATATATATATATATATATATATATATATATATATATATATATATATATATATATATATATATATATATATATATATATATATATATATATATATATATATATATGTATATATATATTATACTCACTCAGCTGTGCCTCAAAAGTAATACAACAAATGATCCTGTACCAGTGTGATCATATACCATTTAAAAATATATATCATTTCAAAATTGGCAGGGCAATTCAAGCATAGCATAGTGATAATGTATTGGGCCTATAGCCTACAGCACAAACCTAATTGCTACAGAACAGTTTTAATTGGTTAATGTTGCATAGGCTTAAGTTTTTTTAAGTCATGTTTAAAAAATACATCTGCGGCAGATCTCGGCTGGCATTATAGTACAGTAGGCTATACATTGCACAAGAAGAGTATAAGCTATTTTAAGAGATTTAAGAAAATGAATGCAAATGTATGCTGCTAATGAACAATAACTAGGCCTAATTGATTACCTTTGAAACTATCCTCTTTGAACTGCCGGATCTGAATAAATGTGTTGGATGGATGGCTTCGATAGTCCAGCAATCGAATTTCATGTTGTTCATATGCTAATAATCCAAATATTCTGCTTAAAAAGATCTTGCACCGCTACCCTCCTCATTCGTTATTCTTAGAGGAGGTCAGAGAAAGCTACAGTGGAACCCGAATTTATCCTCTGGGTGCGTGGAAAAAATATCCTGCTGCATGAAGGCTACCCCTACAGACAGGAACGTGCACCGAATATCACACTTTGAAATGCCGACATCGCGTAACCCTGAATGATGAGGTTACAGTGTCTGGATACCTGGTTCTTTCAGCGCCCGGAACATCAACTGGAGGACCCCCTGACATACTTTCAGGCAACATGGGTTGGGGAGAAAGTCGGACTCATTGGAAGAAAGCCAATGTTTCCCATATGTATGGCTTGTTTAACATAATAATGGCTTTATTATTATTTTTCTTACTATTGATGACATCATGCCCAAGGCCAATAAAATTGTTACTAATATGCTTCTATCTATTTTTTTTTCTTCTGAATTTTGGTGCTGCTACGATGCTGTCCTGCAAGACTTGGCAAAGACCAACAATGGAGTGGAGAGCTGGCATTGAACTTTTTGTTGAATCTTGGCTCTACCCACCCCACCATTTGGAAGTTCATCGAGGCATTGCAACGACAGCAGCAAGGAGGTGAAATGAGAAGGAAACAGCAACTTGCTGGCATTCCACCGCCATGGCAAAGACCCTACTACCATAAGCAACAGAAGGATCGGACGTTGCTGGTTGAGAAGTAGCCTACACCAAAACTCAACGGATGGAGTCTTACCTGAAGCGCGTTGCCTACACTTTCAATTAGCAGTTGTGAATACTCCAAAATCCATCTGAGAGAAATGAGCACCTAGTCTACTTGGACACTTCTTCAAGTTCAACCCTTTCAATGACTCCAAAATCCTTATGAGACCAGAACACTAAGCACATTCTTGGATGATTTGTTTGTGAACTTGTTTTTATGGAGCTTCATTGTCATGTAGCCTACTCTTGTATTTTTGGGGTTATTTGAAAAAAAAATGTAGGCCTACTTATTTTTGCCCCGTCATTTTTTCTATTTTGCTAAGCTTTTTTGTTGATAAATAAATGTTTTATAGTAAATGGTTGGTGTTAGTGGATGGTGTAAAAACTAGAGAAAACCAAAAACCATGATTTAAAATGAAAATAGATTGTAGAAACTAGATATAGGTCCAGATATAGTATAGGCTATTTTTAGCCTTCAGCCTTTATATAACCATATGAATGAATTGATATCCACTTAGTGGTCAGTTTATTAGGGCACATCCTTCTAGTACCGGGTCGGACCCACCTTTGCCTCCAGAACAGCCTGCATTCTTCGGGGAATGGAACCATTGCTCAATTGGTATCAAGGGACCTAACGTGTGCCAGGAAAACATTCCCCATACCTTTACACCAACGCCACCAGCCAGTATCCTTGACACGACGTGACTCACTGTCTGCAGGAGTGAACCAATTTTGTGAATGGGATGGTGTACCTAATAAACAATATTCTACCCATATGAACACAATTATTTTAGGCTATAACTGAACCAATTTCTGTAGGCAATATAGCCTATACAACAGGGATCATCAACTAGATTATTTTCTTGAGCGGATGGTTTGGGGGCCGGAACATAATTACAAATAACTTGTAGATTACAAATTGACCACAAGATGCCCAAACAAATACGTTTGACTAAAACATTTCAAACCTTGCTTACATTTGTATACGATGTGTCTCTCTATTACGCATGGGAATACTTTGGAACAGATTTGTTCAATTAAAATCCAACAATGTCCAACAATAAAAATACATTAAAAAAATTGGGTGGCCAAATTTGGCCCATGAGCCGCCAGTTGGGGAACCCAGCTATACAATATTCTGCCCATATGAACAAATACAATAGCCATACATGATTTAATGAAAAGCGGGAAACATACATATATAATAACAGACTCATGAACAGAATCAGGCAATAGTTAACATACACAACATGGTTTCACATTCTTTAATAACAGACTCATAAACACAATCACACAACAGGCTAGAGTGCAGGCTGTACAGCGCACTTCACAGCTTCCCCGGTGCTTCACAACTTCCCCAGGAAACCCGTAGTCTCAAGTGGACAAAAGAGTAGTGTTCGTGGTAAAATATTATGCGTTGCTGCAGTGCTTCGTATTAATAGAATACTTACTGGGAGTGCAACACCTCCCTCCTCCTCTCTCTCACTCATCCTCTTGTTGTTGCAGTTTGGTTTGAAATGATTTGACATCATAGCATTCCTGTTTCTCCATGGGCTAGGGGACATAAAGATAGCATGAAGGTATAGGTACATTGGTACATTGTGTCAACACAAGTGTCTTATCAATTCCCAAAAGATTTGACACATTCTGTATTAGTTAGCTACACATGTATTATTGATCATTCATAGAGAATACAGAGGTTCTCTCATTGTGCTGGTTGGCCCTGGTATTTAGGATTAGTATTTACCCAGCTGTGTTTTTCTTCCTCTAGAAAAGCCAGGTCTAGAAACCTCCCTCGGTTCATTTTACTTTCATACTGTACTGTGTATATTACAAATAAGGAATCTGTGTTTATCTGTGTGTGTGTTGAGAGGAGGGGGAGCTGTATGCATTCACATACAGTAAAATCATTCACATACAGTAGGATCATTCACATACAGTAGGATCACTCACATACAGTAGGATCTCATTTTGTGCCTAAACCCATCTATATTGAACTGTTATTTTCTGTAAAACTGGGATATTGACTTTTTATTCTCACTTTCTCCTTCGTCAAATTTTTTATTAGGCTGTTTTTATACCTTTACCTTTACCACAGACTCATACTTTACTGAAGGGATAAATGAAAATCAGATGAGACATGACCTTGTTTATTCCTCTAAATTAACTTTATTGAAAAGTGTTTATGTGTTTTGTGTAGTAGAGGTGTCTAACTCCCCTGCTGATATCATTAAGGGGAGGTGTTCTCTCATTCTGTTACCTACCGGGCGACAGACACACACAAACACTGGTAATTATTACGCTTTGGCCCTGGCTCATCCACTGTAATTAGGCAATGTGTCTCAAATAAAGAGGATATGAAGCCTGTGGAGACTGTGGAGAGCTAGAGCTAGAGTACCCCCTTGTGCTTGGTCCAACCTGGCCAGCTCCCTCTCGCTCCCTCTCACTCCTCCTGAATTGGTTTAATTTGAAATGGCTGTGCTTATTCCATCCGAAGACACAGACCCAATAATTCTATGCAAATCAGTTCCTAGTTAGACTGTGAACCAATTTGATATACCCACTGCACCATTTTCACTTAGTAAAGTTTGAAGTTGTTCTTTTTTTATACCAATGTGTCAGTCAGGAAGTTTGGGAGACAGAAACAGTGTGGCTTCTGTTTTAATGGAAGAGAGCAGCATCTGTTCTCACTGAAGGGTCCTGTGACTAGATTACAGAGGAACACAGAAATCTTCTCTGTGCCTAATTATACACACAGAGGAAAACACAGACATTTGTTGTCCTGTGAAATGTCGACTTAGATAGCATTGCCCACAGTAATGTGATCATACAATCACGTTACTAGCGTAATCGTTTTACAAATGCGGTTTCATTGCAGGATGAATGACAGAAGATCCTCTCATCTCACATAATGGTTTTAAACCAAACGTACAATAAAAAGGATTAGCTTGTCTCCGGGTTGAACAACTGCTAGCTTAAATATAACATTCTGTTCACAGCCAAAGACAGCGTAATGGAGAGTGTTAAGTCATTAAAAACACTGTTTCTTAATAAGCTTGGAAATATGAAATAAAGCAGACGATTTGGTTAGAATAATTGTTTTTGACAGAGATGAGACGGTGGATAGAGAGAGAGAAATAGAGAGAGAAAGACAGAACGATAGAGGGAGAGAGAGCGAAGGCAATAGAGAGAGAGGTAGGGAAGAAGAGGAAAGAGAGTAAGATAGTGATGTGGGGAGAGAGAGAAATAGAAAGAGGGAGAGAGTGTGTAAATCAGGGTTATGAATGCACACTGCTACCCGGATCCAATAACCCCTTATTTGAATGAGAATGAAAAGGGACTGAGGTGCCATATTGAATTTCCTGTTGCAATTACGTGACCACTTGGCCCTGAAGGCTATTAGTAATCCAAGGGAGACTCCGTCCTGCCCAGGGCGAGCTGGGGAGACTGCCATACTATTGTCACAGTGAGAGATTAGGGTTGGGAGATCAGATTTGATATTTTTATGCATTAAGGGAACCTAGCAGCAGGCTAGAAAGTGTTGAGAATGTGAGTGAGACTGGTTATTGTCAGAGGAAATTGATTTGGATAGGACCAGACAGATTAGACTAGTATTTTTATACTTCCAGGAATGGATAGAAATGTCTGGAAAATTCATAAAACATTCCTGTGTATTTCATGAGGGCATTTACAGTGTCCACAGTTGTTGAGGGTAATAGTTCATTTACAATCGGTAATAACTATGAGAATAGAAAGGTTCAGAACTTTTGTGAAGCATCACAGCACAGTTGAAAAATATATGGCAAATGGAAATCCAATATAAATGGCGTGAAGAGATAGATGGGGGGATTGAATGGAGCTGAAGGGTGGGACAAATAACAACAAGATAACAAATGTAAAATATGCTGTGTCTGTAAAATGTATATAGGGTCACATTGGCTGCGGAGAACGTGATCACACAGTCTTCAAGAACAGCTGGTGCTCTCATGCATGTTTCAGTGTCATTTGCCTCGAAGCAAGCATAGAAGTAGTTTAGCTCGTCTGGTAGGCTCGTGCCACTGGGCAGCTCTCGGCTGTGCTTCCCTTGGAGAGGTTGAGGGTAGAGGAAGGACAGGACTAGATGATAAAAAGAGAGTTGCAACGGGGAAAATAGTCTGGGTAGCCATTTGATTAGATGTTCAGAGGTCTTATGGCTTGGGGGTAGAAGCTGTTTAGAAGCCTCTTGGACCTAGACTTGGTGCTCCGGTACCGCTTGCCGTGCGGTAGCAGAGAGAACAGTCTATGACTAGGGTGGCTGGAGTCTTCCTCTGACACAGCCTGGTATAGAGGTCCTGGATGGCTGGACCCTACTCACTACCCTCTGTAGTGCCTTGCGGTCGGAGGCCGGGCAGTTGCCATACAAGGCAGCGATGCAACCAGTAAAGATGCTCTCGATGGTGCAGCTGTAGAACCTTTTAAGGATCTGAGGACCCATGCCAAATCTTTTAAGTCTCCAGAGGTTTTGTCGTGCCCTCTTCACGACTGTCTTGGTGTGCTTGGACCATGTTAGTTTGTTGATGTGGACACCAAGGAACTTGAAGCTTTCAACCTGCTCCACTACAGCCCCATTGACGAGAATGGTGGCGTGCTCGGTCCTCTTTTTCCTGTAGTCCACAATTATCTCCTTTGTCTTGATCACATTGAGGGAGAGGTTGTTGTCCTGGCCCTACACGGCCAGATCTCTGACCTCCTCTCTATAGGCTGTCTCGTCATTGTCGGTGATCAGACCTACAACTGTTGTGTCATCTGCAAACTTAATTATGGTGTTGGAGTCGTGCCTCGCCGTGCAGTCATGAGTGAACAGGGAGTACAGGAGGGGGCTGAGCACACAGCCCCGAGGGGCCCCTGTGTTGAGGATCAGTGTGGCGGATGTTTTGTTACCTACCCTTACCACCTGGGGGCGGCCCGTCAGGAAGTCCAGGTTCCAGTTGCAAAGGGAGGTGTTTAGTCCCAGGGTCCTTAGCTTAGTGATGATCTTTGAGGGCACTATGGTGTTGAACCCTGAGCTGTAGTTAATGAATAGCATTCTCACACAGGTGTTCCTTTTGTCCAGGTGGTAAAGGGCAGTTTGGAGTGCAATAGAGATTGCATCATCTGTGGTTCTGTCGGGGCAGTATGCAAATTGGAGTGGGTCTAGGGTTTCTGGGATAATGGTGTTGATGTGAGCCGTGACCTGCCTTTCAAAGCA
This sequence comes from Salmo salar, assembly GCF_965601325.2. Classification (NCBI taxonomy): domain Eukaryota; kingdom Metazoa; phylum Chordata; class Actinopteri; order Salmoniformes; family Salmonidae; genus Salmo; species Salmo salar. Next base: position 30,655,654 of record NC_138296.1, on the reverse strand, counting down.
CTTCATGGCTACAGACAGGTTACTTTAGTGTTCTTGGGCACAGGGACTATGGTGGTCTGCTTGTACCATGTTGGTATTACAGACTCGGTCAGGGAGAGGTTGAAAATGTCAGTGAAGACTCTTGCCAGTTGGTCAGCGCATGCTCACAATACACGTCCTGGTAATCCGTCTGGCCCTGCAGCATTGTGAATGTTGACTTTTTTAAAGTTCTTACTCACATTGGCTGCGGAGAACGTGATCACACAGTCTTCCAGAACAGCTGGTGCTCTCATGCATGTTTCAGTGTAATTTGCCTCGAAGCAAGCTTAGAAGTAGTTTAGCTCATCTGGTAGGCTCGTGCCATTGGGCAGCTCTCGGCTGTGCTTCCCTTGGAGAGGTTGAGGGTAGAGGAAGGCCAGGACGATGGGGGGGGGGGTGTTAGTGTTAGATGAAAATAATAAAGGAAATATATTTTTAAAGCTATATGTATGCATTTATGTGTGTTTGTGTATGTACAGTACCAGTTAAAAGTTTGGACACACCTACTCAATCAAGTGTTTTTCTTTATTGTTAATATTTTATACATTATAGAATAATAGTGAAGACATCAAAACTATGAAATAACACATATGGAATCATGTAGTAACCAAAAAAGTGTTTAACAAATCTAAATATATTTTATATTTGAGATTCTTCAAAGTAGCCACCCTTTAACTTGATGACAGCTTTGCACACTCTTGGCATTCTCTCAACCAGCTTCATGAGGAATGCTTTTCCAACAGTCTTGAAGGAGTTCCCACATATGCTGAGCACTTGTTGGAAGCTTTTCCTTCACTCTGCAGTCCAACTCATCCCAAACCATCTCAATTGGGTTGAGGTCGGGTGATTGTGGAGGCCAGGTCATCTGACGTAGCACTATCATTTGTTTTCAACAGGACAATGACCCCAAACACACCTCCAGGCTGCCTGGAGGTGTGTTTGGAATCATTGTCCTGTTGAAAATAAACGATAGTCCTACTAAGCGCAAATGGAAAAGCATTCCAGGTGAAGGTGGTTGAGAGAATACCAAGAGTGTGCAAAGCTGTCATCAAGGCAAAGGGTGGCTACTTTGAAGAATCTAATATATAAAATCATAATTTAATTTGTTTAACACTTTTTTGGTTTATACATGATTCCATATGTGTTATTTCATAGTTTTGCTGTCTTCACTATTATTCTACAATGTAAAAAATAAAGAAAAACCCTTGAATGAGTAGGTGTGTCCAAACTTTTGACTGGTACTGTACACATTTACAAAACAAATATATGGGGGATTGTAAATGATAAATACAATTATATTGATGGAAGCTACAATCTATCTGCAATATTAAATCTACCCCATAAAAAAAATAGCAGTAGCAATTACACTAACCACCCTTCAGTATCTACAAATAGATCATCCTGGAGGCAGAAGGATCAACATTTATTTTCTCCCATCATTATGTCTTTGGTACACTGTCCCAGGTAAAACATGTATACTGTTAAATAGACTCTGACATTTCTGCTAAGTGCATCAAGACGTACGGCCATTCTGAGGTATATGCTGTAGGGAATGCTGTTGAGATGGGTATGTGTTTGTGTGTGTACCCTCAGTTGCCCTCAAACTAAAGTCAACTCTCCCTCTCCACTCTCTCTCCGTCCTCACCCATTACCCCCTTCCCTCCCTCTCCCCCATCCTCACCCATTACCCCTCTTCCCTCCCTCTCCCCCATCCTCACCCATTACCCCTCTTCCCTCCCTCTCCCCCATCCTCACCCATTACCCCTCTTCCATCCCTCCCTTCATCCTCTCCTTCATGTCTCCCTGTCTTCTCCACTGTAGCCAAGTTGTCAATGCTGGAGAGTAGTAACTGCATTTGTAGGACACCATGCAACATGACACGCTACAACAAGGAGCTGTCCATGGTCAAGATCCCCAGTAAGACCTCAGCACGCTACCTGGAAAAGAAGTTCAACCGCTCTGAGAAATACATCACGTAAGTACCTGCCTATAGGAGGCTCCAGAGGAACAGATGAATGCATTAGAAGGAAAAATCTAATATACATCATCCTACAGTATCACATATATTATATGTAGTAATAATGTGTGGGTGGAAAGTGAAGATATTACACTGAGATGTCTTTGACGCTCAGACTAATGGGAAAGAGAACTGGGGCCTGGTATTGAAGAGATCCGTCATGTTATCATGTAATGGGATTTTGATGATAATAACAATAGGCATTCTCTAGTGGATCCAGTCATCAGTTGAGATGCTACTCTACTAATGACATTGTATGGGACATATGGTTCAGTGTAGAAGAATAAGTACCCTTACTTATGGCAATTGATAATACAACAATTGATATAGTAGGTATAGTATGCCCTGTATGTCTATTTCCCCATTGACAGAAAGATAAACACATTTTGAAAAGACTAATGGTTAATAAAACTTTCAAAAAATACAATTAAAAAAACTGATGGATTTAGACTGATGGCCTGAAGAATGACTGATGACTTACCAGTTCATTGATTGATAGTTAAATAGGATGACAATATCAAGATAAATGTGTTGTCTTCTCTTGAACATGATTGAAGTGTTATCTGATCTTATCGATGTCTCTCTTTCAGGGATAACATCCTAGTCCTGGATGTGTTCTTTGAGGCCTTGAACTATGAGACCATTGAGCAGAAGAAAGCCTACGAAGTGGCAGGCTTACTGGGTATAGTCAACTATCTAGCTATTACCTACCTATCTTCTTCCCCTCTCGCTCTGGCTCTCGCTCTGGCTCTCGCTCTCCATCTCCTCTCTCTCTCTCTCTCTCTCTAAAATTCAAATTAAGATACATTTCATTAAATAAAAAATAAGATTATAAAAAGGAAAAGAAAGAATGGCTAATAAATAAAGAACAACATGTACATGGATGATGGTTACACTATATATTACTGTCAGTTATATTCAATGTAAATACTTCAGGGAATTAATGGTTATGGGAAGTCAGGCTATGGCAATCATATACATACTGTAATTGGCAGTAATATTTGCGGTTTCTCCCCCCCCCCCAGAATAGTCATTAGTAAATGCACAGAAGTTGGGAATTGATTGAGATATTTTCTTGAAAATTATCATCTTATTTGGGAGTATTTCTCAGGAAAAAGTGCATCTCTGTCTGTACCTCCCCTGTAATGCAGTGACCACATAGACGCTCTTCTTTGGGTAGCCATGTCTTTTTGTGTCTCCCTTTTTCTATAGCCAGTTGGTGTTCCCTGAGCCTGTATTTGGTCAGGATCTGTCTCTGTTTTGTGTCTCTGACAGAGTAGAGATGTTCTGCGTTTTTGTATTCTGTTTTGAGGGCCAAATAGCAATTTAGTTTATTCAGTATTTTTGTTTCATTTTCCCAATTTGTCAAATAGGAGGTTTTCATTTCTGTAACAATTTGATTGATTTCCCTGTGTGTTTGGATAATAGAGTTGTTTAGTGTTTTCAATAGCTGCCATAGGGGATTCTTTTCAGGGATCAGCTCTTGGGTTTCCAGTGCTTGCTAGCTGTCTCTCTCCTCTCTCTAACTGTGTATTGTTGATCTTCCAGGTGATATAGGTGGCCAGATGGGTCTGTTCATCGGGGCCAGTATCCTCACCATCCTGGAGCTATTTGACTACGCCTATGAGGTCAGACATAGAACACACACCATGTTGAAACTTCCAAAGACACACACATTCTCACAAACGCATTATCAAACACTCTCACAGACAGTTATGTTTGGCGGAAGAAATAATGACAAAAAAATGAATAACAATTCATATCAGAGACCCCAGTCTAATAGGTTACACACACATTTCTCTACAGACTCAAGGCCAATCACACACACACATATTCACATTCACATTTAAATTGTTGAGACGAAAGAGCCTTGTCATATCTCTGTCTGGGCTGAGTGATTGAGGTGCGTGATCAGTCTTTTCATTAAGTCAGCTCAGCTGTTGGTCTCTCTCTCCTACTGCTTTGGTCTGCATGGAGCTCTGCCAAGGACAAACCAGTCATTCTGTGCCCTCTGGGCTTTAGAGATACTCATGAAAAGTAATTTTTTTCAAACCTTTCTCATATTTTAATGGGGAGCCTGTGCGGGGTGTTTTGTCGCAGACAGAGAGAGCTGCTGCTCTGGCTGTGGTTTTAAAGACCGCCACTAAAATAACAGCCTCGGTGACGTTTGGCCTTGAGTCAAGATATTATTACATATGCTGATGCCTAGTCACTTTACCATGCCTTCATGTACATATCTACCTCAAATACCTGGTAGCCCTGCACAGTGATCCGGTTCTGGTACTCCCTGTATATAGCTCCACAATGATCCGGTTCTGGTACTCCCTGTATATAGCTCCACAGTGATCCGGTTCTGGTACTCCCTGTATATAGCTCCACAGTGATCCGGTTCTGGTACTCTCTGTACATAGCTCCACAGTGATCCGGTTCTGGTACTGCCTGTACATAGCTCCACAGTGATCCGGTTCTGGTACTCCCTGTATATAGCTCCACAGTGATCCGGTTCTGGTACTCCCTGTATATAGATCCACAGTGATCCGGTTCTGGTACTCCCTGTACATAGCTCCATTCTTGTGTATTTTATTCCTCTTATGTTACTAGTTTTCTTTTTATTGTTATTTTTAAACTCTGCCTCGTTGGGAAGAGCTCGTAAGCAAGCATTTCACGTTAAAGTCTACACCTGCTGTATTATTTATGGTGCCAATTATAACAGTTAAAATTCACCTTAAACTAAATTGGTCATAAGTTACCACAGCATGTAAAAACCACACATCATGAATCATTTTGTGATACTGTGTATGTCCTTATGACCTGATAATGTGTGTTACATATATATGTTGTCAGGTGGTGAAGGACAAGTTGCTGGACCTACTGAGCCGAGATGACGAGGAGGAGAGCCACGGAGAGGACGTGGTAAGGTCATCAGGTTAATCTGATGACAAACTGGACTGTCACACTGTTTGGAATATGTTTTATACTGTATTTATGGCTTAGCATCCAGCCAAACCTCAATATGATTTATATTATTCTGTGCCAGACAGCTATCCCAATGTCATTCTCAGTTATTGACAAGAAAGGAGATGAGATCTCTCCTACTGGATCGTGTCAAAATGTCACTCAGTGTATTTTTATTTGAATTAACCAGGTAAGTTGAATGAGAACACATTCTCACATACAGCATCGACCTGGGGAATAGTTAAAGGGGAGAGGATGAATGAGCCAATTGGATGATTAGGTGTCCATGATGGCATGAGGGCCAGATTGGGTATGTAGCCAGGACACCAGGGTTAACACTCCTACTCTTACGATAAGTGCCATAAGATCGTTAGTGACCACAGAGAGTCAGGACACCTTTTTAACATTGCATTTTAAAGATGGCACTCTGCACAGGGTAATGTCCCCAATCACTGCCCTGGGACATTGGGATCTTTTTTCAGACCAGAGGAAAGAGTGCCTCCTACTGGCCCTCCAACATTGCTTCCAGCAGCATCTGGTCTCCCATCCAGGACAAACCCTGCTTAGCTTCAGTGGCAAGTCAGCAGTGGGGTGCAGTGTAGACGTGTGCATGTGTATAAGTGTACTACACGCATATGTGTGTGTCACCCTACCTCAGAGTTCCTGTGACCCGGTGGCGAACCACTCGGAGGCCATCAGCCACACGGTGAGCGTCCCCCTACAGACCACCCTGGGCACGCTGGAGGAGATCGCCTGCTGAGCCCCCAGCCCAGCTCCACACACCAGGCAAGGCGACTGTGAGCCACCACCACACGGGGAGCCAGTGAGCAGCAGCCTCTTCCACAGGCTACCAGGACAGAATGATAGTGACTTTGGTGGGGAGGATGGGTGGCTGGGTGGCTGGTCAGAGGAGAGGGTGGCTGGGTTGGGCTAGACTGGGCTGGACTGGGCCTCCCCTCCACACTGTCACTGCAGCACTAATGGGGATTAAGAAACTGTCACCTGGACTTACTGGTGCTCTCTGTTACTGGAACTGTTACTGTTACTGTACTGCTGGAGGAGGACAGCCGCCTCCCCTCCCCCTCACGTGCTCATCTACCTGACTCATAGGTCTTCTCCAGTTCACAGACAGACAGACTACACTGTAAACCTAACGGGAAGGGACTCATCTCTGTCCTAGACATGTGTATTCACTAGTCACCCATCGGTCAGTACTGCCAGACATTGTACCATAACAGTTGCTGTGAACTGTCCAAGTTGCATGCGCTGCTTCCTCTCGGAGACGGTTTCTCTCTTTGGTGATGCTGATTGGCTGACGCTGGACTGCAGTGTTGCTTTACTGTACATTTGCCCTGTCTCTCTCTCTGTCATTCTCTCTCTCTCTCTCTGTCTCTCTCTGTGGCCTATGAGATGAGGCCAGCTATAGAAATAGAATGTATAGATTGAACATGGCTCACATTAACATATTTCATATGACTCATCCATCTAAGGCAGTTCCATTTTGTTGATGCACTGTTTTCTTAGGCGGCAAGTTGTATATCTACGGGAAGGGGTGTTGGGACTGTATTTGCATTCATATTGGGAAAACATGAGCATTCTAAAGAATCAATTCCAAAATGACTGTTTTGCATTCGGTTATTTATTTTGTTGTTTAATGCATCCGTTCTATTGATTCCACTCCTATCAATTTACCACAAGGTTAGTACGCTGATGGAAGGCAAGGTACTGAGCTGCTTCTTAACAACATATTAAACAGGTGCCATATTCCTATGTGTAAACTCATGTAAATTATTAAACGCTTGCCTCTTGGCGGCAGCGCCTCAGTGGGGTAAAAGCACTCATTGATGACTGAGGCTGAGCCAAAACCAGAGAGGTGGAGTATGACATTGTTTACCTGGCAGAATACAAGCAGAGTACAAATGTCGCTCATAAATGAACATGCTGAGGGGGTTTAGTTTCATTTCAGCTGCATGATGTGGGTGTGTTGTCTGGTGAGAACTGACGGACTCCCAACCATATTTTACATAATGGACATGGCCCTTACATGGAGATAGCCCAGCTAGAAATTGAATTGAATTGAAAATTGAATTTCCATGATAATCAAGGCTCTATTAATGGAAATAATGTTTGGACGATAATAATTGCACTGATGTAGATTCAGATGAGGGGAAATGATCTTCTGATTCATTTCAGGATACAGGGTGTGTTGTATTGTGGTGTTAATATTGGTGTTGTGGTACGAAACAACAAAACGGGTACGAGACAGTGTTCTGTCCTGTCTACAGTGGACATGTTATTGAAGAAAGACTTACATGAACCGACTTATGACCAGTTGACATTTTGATTTGAAGCAAATACAAATTTTGTAACAGAGCAGGATAATACTAACACAACGGATTCAAATAATCAAGCCCAACATGTGAACCTGTCGTTTGCAGAAACGGTAGCCTGTCGACTTTGCCGGGACTATTGTCCATCTCTGCCTGAAAGACACAAGGTTTGTCAAATTGGAGGTGATTTTAAGCCCAATATTTTTTTATAGACGATAGCCCCAACCAAACACATTTAATAACCAGTAATAATCAAAATCACCAAACCATGGGTGGTGTGAAATCCACAGGTGTTTTTCTGTTCTCAAAAGTGACAAAGGACTATCCAAAGCCCTGACATGAAACGCTGACTGGTCTGAGTCCATCTCAAAAAGGATTTGGTTTGCACTTTATGTTTCTTTAACACCCCTCCCATCTAGTGCCATCACACTAAAAGGGACCGTATTGCATCACTATGATATGACGAGTACATCCACCCAGAGTAGCATATCAATTAGCCATGATTATTCAGACAGGCGGCAGGTAGCCTAGCAGTTAGCGTGTTGGGCCATTAACCGAAAGGTCGCTGGTTTGAATACCCAAGCCGACAAGGTGAAAAATCTATCGATGTGCCCTTGAGTCAGGCAGCTAAACCTAATTTGCTCCAGGGGCGCCGTACTACTATGGCTGACCCTGTAAAACAACACATTTGACTGCACCTATCCGGTGTATGTGACAAAACTTATACTATGTCATCGTTATAATGTACAGTACAGGTGGGAATGAACTCCAAGTGCTTTGTGAACTATGATTTCCTGTCTGTTGTTGACCTGCTGTGTGTAATCTAATCTCTCATGTATGGCTTATCATGTCTCCTTTAGCAGTGACCTCAGCCATCTCCAGGGGCGGACTTGCCATCTGGCATTTGCCCGAAATGCCAGATGGGCTGGTTCATTTTTAGCCTAGTGGGCCTGTCTAACGGGGAAAAAATTAGCAAGATTATCATTATCTGACCTTGAGGAAAAATATGGACCGGTGTGAGGGCCTCAAGGAAAAAAATGGGCCGGTATATTACAAATGCGAGAGCCAATTTCAGGTCCCAGTCCTCCCCTGCTTCTCACCTACTGTATAGATCTGTCCATGGAGAGAGGTGAACTACTATGGGACACATACTGAGTCTCAGTGAAAATGCCACTGGTTGTTTCTTCTCTTTTGGTTTCTATTGTTATTGCAGGACTGCTTTTTCATTTTGTGATGCAGCGTACAGTATCTGTTTTTAATGTGAAATGATTAAAAAAAGGTTTTGCTGCGGGGGTCCTGTCGTGTTTGCCTTCTTGTGTAGATACTCATTTCTTCATAGCTTTGAAAGAGGATCCATCGTGCAGACCACAAGCATAATACTCTGTCATACAGTGCTTGTGGTTTGTGGGAAGGGGTGGGAGCTTGGAAAAAGGCATCAGCGCCTACATTATGTTGTAGTGTTAGAAATGTAAAGGGGAGATCCTATTTCACTCTGACATCTCTCCTACACAGACTTAATGTGCACTGAAATGTCCTCCTCTCAGCTCCCAGTGATAACAGCAGTCAGGACACCAGAGGACTCCTCCAAGCAGAGCAGTACTAGTAGACAGACTGAGGGAGAAAATTCACTTGAAAGCCATGTTGTGTTGCTGGTCAGGTTCTATTTTGTATCAGCACTCTCCAGGAACTCCTGCCAGCTATTTGCTCTGTCTGTATCAAGAGCTGTGTCTGCGTCTTCCCTCTGGGTGCCCTGTTGTTCCATTAATACAAGTGTCTTATAATATTAGAGTTCAACCCCAGAATCTAAAAATCATATTATTTATGGATGACAACGTCCTACAAAACACAAATGTTATGCAGTTAATTTAGCTCATGCTGCTGATACAGTGAATTGTGTGTGCACTTGATTTACTTGTAGAGTATTGCCAGAAAAAACAATCTGCCAGTAGACGGTGACCTGAGAATATTTACACATTGATTAGGTTGATGGATGTGTAATTAAGGAACTTTGTTACCTGTATAGATTTTTCTCCCTTAGGTTATTGCATAGGCAGTGTTAAAATGTGTTAGCAAAAGATCTTGGTGAGAATACACCAACACACATGGGCAAAGATGTCAGTCGAGCATACAATTTAGATTAATGGTGAAATAGATTATACATTTTGAAACCTTTTTGTGGATGTTTTGTTCAAACCAGGGTTAATCAGAGAAAACCTGTGTGTGTTCATGACTTTGTGATGAATTAATCTAGAAACAATATGACAACCATTTTTGCCCAGGAGGTACAGTATCAACACATGAGCCAGTGTCTATGCTGCAGTGCAGTGCCCTCTCAGAGACAGAGACAGGCCTGGGTTCATCCGGAGTTCACTGGGCATCTTTTCGGCTTTATACAGACATTGCCGGAGGTCCTACGGTGGAGACTGCATTTCCACCCTGCCTTGCATGAAAACAGAGACAATTTGCCACTGCTTAAAAAACTTGACACAGTGGCCTATAGATTTTTACAAAGCGAATGCATAGTGTGAGGCAGCAATTCTAGATCATCTTGAAAGACCTAATTAGGGCTTACATCATGGGACTGCTGTTGTTATTATTTTTGTTTACCATGGTGCTTGATATTTCTTTTTTTGCATAGAAATTGATTTTAAATAATCTGTTGGTAATGTTGAATATCAATATTTTGCAAGCAGCATATGAGATTTTTTTGGGAATCTAACACATGCAACACATCTATTTAGGCTCTATTCAAGCTCTGACAAACAAGGTGTGATGGTTCCGCACTCAAAATGATGTCGCATAAAGAAAGCTTACTTCATTTTTTGATTTATTTTTATTTTCACTGAGAGCGCGATACTCCCCATTTGATGATCTACTCAAGCTCTGCTCAGAGTTAATTACACTTTCCACATGGATAGAGATATTATCAATCAGACGAGAAGCAGAAGGCAGAGGGGTGGGGAGCTACAGAGGAGGGAGATAAGGGGAGTGGGGAACATGCACATATGTTGGATATGGGGTTTAAGATAGAAAGACATGGGGAGAAAAAGAACATTCAAGCTGAACAAAGCCACTAGTAAAGGTCAGGCCATGCCATGCAGTTATCAAAGTTTGCCTATTTTTATTTTGCAGGAGGAATATTTCAACATTTCAAATTTAAACTCCTGAACTCCTGTGTTGTGCCAGTCAGTCCACAAACTGCCTGAGTGAGAAGTAATAAACCTGAGATGCACCACCGTATTTGGGTTTCATATACACTACATGACCAAAAGTATGTGGGCACATGCTTCTCGAAAATCTCATTCCAAAATCGTGGGCATTAATATGGAGTTGGTCCCGCCTTTGCTTAACAGCCTCCACTCTTCTGGGAAGGCTTTCCACTAGATGTTGGAACATTGCTGCAGGGACTTGCTTCCATTCAGCCACAAGAGCGTTAGTGATGTTAGGCACTGATGTTGGACGATTAGGCCTGGCACCCTGTCGGCGTCCCAATTCATCCCAAAGGTGTTCGATTGAGTTGAGTTCAGGGCTCTGTGTAGGCCAGTCAAGTTCTTCCACATCGATCTCGACAAACCATTTCTGTCTGGACCTTGCATGTGCACGGGGGTTTTTCCATGCTGAAACAGGAAATGGCCTTCCCCAAACTGTTGCCACAAAGTTGGAAGCACAGAATCATCTAGAATGCCATTGTATGATGTAGCGTTAAGATTTCCCTTCACTGGAACTAACGGGCCTAGCCCGAACCATGAAAAACAGCCAAAAGACCATTATTCCTCCTCCACCAATGTTTACAGTTGGCACTATGGATTGGGGCAGGTAGCATTACCTGGCATCTGCCAAACCTAGATGCGTCCGTCGGACTGCCAGATGGTGAAGCGTGATTCATCATGCTCCAGTCCAATAGTGGTGAGGTTTACACCACTTCAGCTGACGCTTGGCATTGCGCATGGTGATCTTAGGCTTGTGTGTGGCTGCTCGACCATGGAAACCCATTTCATGAAGCTTCAGTTATTGTGCTGATGTTGCTTCCAGAGGCAGTTTTGAACTCTGTAGTGAGTGTTGCAACCGAGAACAGACATTTTTATGCACTACGCATTTCAGCACCTGGTGGTCCCGTTCTATAAGCTTGTGTGGCCTACCACTTCGCGGCTGAGCCGTTGTTGCTCCTAGACATTTCCACTTCACAATAACAGCACATACAGTTGAATGGGGCAGCTCTAGCAGGGCAGACATTTTATGAACTGACTTATTGGAAAGGTGGCATCCTATGACGATGCCACGTTGAAAGTCAGTAAGGCTATTCTACTGACAATGTTTATCTATGGAGATTGCATAGCTGTGTGCTAAATTGTATCAATTGTCAGCAGCGGGTGTGGCTTTTATAGCCGAATCCACGAATTTGAAGTGGTGTCGCATACTTTTGTATATATAGTGTACTTACTTGCACAACTGATATTGGTACCATAACAGCATTTCTTATCCAAAGACAGCTTAAGGTATGAAAGCTCTGTATTTTCCCTGTTTATCAGAATGTCTGCCATTTGCTGTCAGCTTGGGATCGAAGGAAAAGTTCAAACTTGAGTCATACAACTCCAAGTCATCCGTTATTTACATCTACACTATTTCAATTTCTCCCTGTTTGTGACTCACCTTGGCAGCAGTTCATCCTTCATGCCTGAAACCAAAATAATTCCTTTATTCAATGTAACTCACTTGTGGTTTGTCAGAATGAATGAAGGATTTGTTCACCTCATCAGGCCATGACAAATAACCTCGACTATAGATAGGAACTTACCTGCCACTGGGCACAGACGTCATTTCAACGTCTAGTTTTGGTTTAAATTTGGTTGAGTTGTCAACTAACGTGAATTTAACTTGAAATCAACAAAACATTTCACCATGTCATTGGATTTAGGTGGGAAAAAAGAAATTCCCTGACGTTGATGACTTTTTGCAAATCCAATTAGTTTCCCACGGTGATTCAACGTCATCGCATTACTTTTTTTGTTAAAATGAGCGAGGAAACAACGTTGATTCAACCAGTTTTGCCCACTGGGCAGCCACATACTGCTCAATGTATTGTCCGTGCCTTTACAAACACCTCTGTGACAGTGAGGACTAGTTAGTTCGCAGAACCTCAGAAAGGGAGATTATTTTTCCAATTTAGGAAGTGTAGTTTGATAAATGAATTTAAAATGTCATTGACCCGATCCCTAACACAGGAAGACAATTAATCTACACCATTCTATTCATAGGCCAGATCAAGCCGAGCTGTTAACTGAAGCTGTTAAATTAATCTGGCATTTAGTCGATGACATCAATAAGTGGACGAGGGTGAGAGATGGCGCGATGTCTCACTTGCCAGAGGTGCGTTTGAGTCTCTCGGAGTCTTTCTCTCGCTCTCATTTGTTCTGGGCAGACAGTATATTCTCCTTCTGGATGGCCTCCCATGTGTTCAGTCTACTGACCTGCCTGCCACGGATATCCAGAACTGAAGGAGGGATAGAGGAGGGGGAAAGAACAAAGAAAATGGGAAGAAGAATAAATGAGAAAAATACTTTTGAAGGAAAATGGAAGTAGACTTCTAAAATACTGGAAGTTCAATACTTGAAGTGAATTATCTGATCATTGGTCTCCCTTCCTCTGTCTCCCTCCCCCAGTCTCTCACCAAAGTGTTTGATCTTGACAGAGGGGATCCTGCGGATGTGTCTCTTGATGAAGAGGTGGAGGTGGGAGAGGATGATGAAGGGTGGAGCCAGACAGGGTCTAGAGTGGTACTCTGCGATCAAGTTGTAGCGCTGGAACTTCCAGTGGGTGACGCTGTGCTCCTGCACTTTGGAGAATGTGTAACTGCAGGAAGGAAGGAAGGAGAGCGAGAAATGGTTAACAGGCAGAATATCAGGGAATAGGTGACTCCCACTCATATAACAAATTATTGATTTTATTATACTTTTTGGTAATGATGTTTTGGGCCCCAATGACACACATGAAAGAAGAGCCAGAAAAATGTATGGCATTTTGACAACACTCAAACATGCAGGGCTAGTATCAAATAAGACACTTCAAAATTCTATCAAGTTGATTCATTTAAATACAACAACAGTAAGGAACTAGATAAGATAAGATAAATTCAGGAATTCAGCCCACGGATTAAAGAGGCCTATTGAATGAGTGATGATCTCTCAAGGGGAACACAAATAGAGTGAAAACATACATATTGGGGGGGGCTAGATGGGAAAGAGGGACAGAGTATGAAAGAGGGACAGAGAGTGAGAGGGACAGAGTGGGAAAGAGGGACATACCGAGAGGGTCCGTTACCTGAACATGGCAATGAGCAGGTTGACCAGCAGGATGTTGGTGACCAGCAGGAAGATGACCAATAAGATGACCACCAGCCAGTTAGCATAGGTACTCGTGCATGGCTCTGCCCCTGCCTCGATCAGGGTGACGTGATTGGTGCACGCTATCCCCTCCTCCAGTTTATCAGCTACGGACAGACAGAGGGAGGGGAGGGAGGGAGGGAGACGGTGAGAGTTCAAAAGAGATGGGAAGAAGCAGGGGGAGGGGTGTGCAGAATAAATATTTAAAATGGTATGACAAAGTGGGTAGATTGGGCAGGGGTTGGAGTGGGGAATTGAGATGGGATACAGAGATAGCGGAATCGAGAAAGAGAGAGAGAGAGGCAGGTATACACACACATATGCACTGAGTATACAAAACATTAGGAACACCTGCTCTTTCCATGACATAGACTGACTTGTGAATCCAGGTCAAAGCTATGATCCCTTATTGATGTCACCTGCTAAATCCACTTCAATCAGTGTAGATGAAGGGGAGGAGACCGGTTAAAGAATGATTTTCCAGCCTTGAGACATGGATTGTGTATGTGTGCCATTCAGAGGGTGAATGGGCAAGACAAAAGATTTAAGTGCCATTGAACAGGGTATGGTAGTAGGTGCCAGGTGCACCGGTTTGTGTCAAGAACTGCAACGCTGCTGGGTTTTTCACGCTCAACAGTTTCCGGTGTGTCAAGAATGGTCCACCACCCAAGGACATCCAGCCAATTTGACACAACTGTGGGAAGCATTGGAGTCAACATGGGCCAGCATCCCTGTGGAACACTTTCGGGGGGGGGGGGGGGGTGCAGCTCAATATTAGGAAGGTGTCCTTAATGTTAAATACGCTCAGTGTGCATACAGGTATATACACAGGTAACTGCCAAAAGAAAGGAAACACCAACATAAAGTGTCTTATTAGGGCGTTGGGCCACCACGAGCCAGAACAGCTTCAACGCACCTAGGCACAGATTCTACAAGTGTCTAGAACTCTATTGGAGGGATGCAACACCTTTTAATCCATGAGAAATTCCATCATTTGGTGTTTTGTGGACACACACACACACACACACACACACACACACACACACACACACACACACACACACACACACACACACACACACACACACACACACACACACACACACACACACACACACACACACACACACACACACACACACACACACACTTAAATCTCCTATCCTCTTTTCAGACCTCTCTTTCAAAGTTACTGATCTCTTCTAGCCATGGTAGCCAAAATAACGGCCAACTGGGCATGTTTTAAGTATGATGGGATGTTAATCGTTTAATTAACTTAGGAACCACCTACTTTCAATATACAGTACTTTGTATCCCTCATTTACTCAAGTGTTTCCTATATTTTGGCAGTTACCTGGACTATGTTACATGCAAACCACATTCATTCACAAACATTAACACACCATCCATTTCATGAATGGGGATATGTCCAAATATGTGCAGGTATGGCCTGTAGAACACTCGGCGGAAGATCCAACCGGGACAAGGATCGTAGGAGTAGAGCAGCGTCTGATTGGCTACGCCGTAGGCCATGAGCCACACCGCCAGGAAGAAGAGGAAAAAGAAGACATCCTTCATGTGCCAATCAGGAGGGGAACAGAATATTAAGGGGAGAAAATGACATTGTCTGTTTTTTCTAGTGCAGTTTTTAAACTTGTTTTTGGATATTAGTTGTCGCTGCCAAAACCAGCACCTGGATCTAGACCATAGACAGTGCTTTGCAAGTATTCAGACCCCTTGGATTTACAAAGTGGGATTAAAATAGATTTATTTGTAATTTCTTGTCAACAATCTATATAAAATACTCTAAATGTTAAAGTGGGAGATTTTTTTTTTCTTTTTTAAATGATTAATAAAAATTTATATATATATATATTACACATACAACCACCCGAGCCACTGCCTGTTCACCCCGCTAGAAACACCTTCTATCTCAAGGCCATCAGACAGGTAAACAGCAATCACTACCTCAGAGGCTGCTGCCCACATTGAGACCCAATCACTGGACACTTTAATAAATGGATCACTAGTCACTTTAAACAATGCCACTTTAATAATGTTTACATATCTTTCATTACTCATATCACATGTATGAGTAATGAAATGGCCATATATGGATGGCCATCGCTCATCCATATATTTATATGTACATATTCTCATTCACCCTTTTAGATTTGTGTGTATTAGGTAGTTGTTGGGGAATTGTTAGATTACTGTTAGATTTGTGTGTATTAGGTAGTTGTTGGGGAATTGTTAGATTACTGTTAGATTTGTGTGTATTAGGTCGTTGTTGGGAATTGTTAGATGTGTTAGATATTACTGCACTGTTGGAACTAGAAGCACAAACGCTACACTCGCATTAACATCTGCTAACCATGTGTATGTGACCAACACTATTTGATTTGATTTTATAGTAGAGTGACCAGACGGAAACCACTCCTCAGTAAAAAAGCACATGACAGCCACCTAAAGACTCTCAGACCATGAGAAACAAGATTTTTTGGTCTGATGAAACCCAGATTGAACTATTTGGCCTGAATGCCAAGCGTCACGTCTGGAGGAAACCTGGCACCATCCCTACGTGAAGCATGGTGGTGGCAGAATCATGCTGTGGAGATGTTTTTCAGCAGCAAGGACTGGGAGACTAGTCAGGATCGAGGCAAAGATGAACGGAGCAAAGTACACAGATCCTTGATGAAAACCTGCTCCAGAGCTCTCAGGACCTCAGACTAAGCACACAGCCAAGACAACGCAGGAGTGGCTTCGGGACAAGTCTCTGAATGTGCTTGAGTGGCCCAGCCACAGCCTGGACTTAAACCTGATCAAACATCTCTAGAGAGACCTCAAAATAGCTGTGAAGAAATGCTCCCCATCCAACGTGACAGAGCTTGAGAGGTTCTGCAGAGAAGAATGGGAGAAACTCCCAAATACAGTTGTGCCAAGCTTGTAGCGTCATACCCAAGAAAATTGAGGCTGTAATTGCTGCCAAAGGTGCTTCAACAAAGTACTGAGTAAAGGGACTGAATACTTATGTAAATGTAATATTTCAGTTTTTCTATTTTCTATACATTTGCAAAAATGTCTAAAAACCTGTTTTTGCTTTGTCATTATGGGGTATTGTATGTAGATTGATGAGGGAAAAATGTATTCAATCCATTTTAGAATAAGGCTTAACTTAACGAAATGTGGAAAAAGTCAAGTGGTCTGAATACTTTTAGAAGGCACTGTATACAGTCGTGGCCAAAAGTTTTGAGAATGACACAAATATTAATTTTCACAAAGTTTGCTGCTGCAGTGTCTTTAGATATTTTGTCAGATGTTACTATAGAATACTGAAGTATAATTAAAAGCATTTCATAAGTGTCCAAGGCTCTTATTGACAATTACATGAAGTTGATGCAAAGAGTCAATATTTGCAGTGTTGACCTTTCTTTTTCAAGACCTCTGCAATCCGCCCTGGCATGCTGTCAATTAACTTCTGGGCCACATCCTGACTGATAATCAATGCTTGGAGTTTGTCAGAATGTGTGGGTTTTTGTTTGTCCACCCGCCTCTTGAGGATTGACCACAAGTTCTCAATGGGATTAAGGTCTGGGGAGTTTCCTGGCCATTGACCCAAAATATCGATGTTTTGTTCCCCGAGCCACTTAGTTATCACTTTTTTCTTATGGGAAGGTGCTCCATCATGCTGGAAAAGGCATTGTTCGTCACCAAACTGTTCCTGGATGGTTGGGAGAAGTTGCTCTCGGCGGATGTGTTGGTACCATTTTATATTCATGGCTGTGTTCTTAGGCAAAATTGTGAGTGAGCCCATTCTCTTGGCTGAGAAGCAACCCCACACATGAATGGTCTCAGGATGCTTTACTGTTGGCATGACACAGGACTGATGGACTCGCTCACCTTGTCTTCTCCGGACAAGCTTTTTTCCGGATGCTCTAAACAATCGGAAAGGGGATTCATCAGAGAAAATGACTTTACCCCAGTCCTCAGCTGTCCAATCCCTGTACCTTTTCAGAATATCAGTCTGTCGCTGATGTTTTTCCTGGAGAGAAGTGGCCTCTTTGCTGCCAATGTGATTTTCTGGATTTTTGTTTTAGATTCCGTCTCTCACAGTTGAAGTGTACCTATGATAAAAATTACAGACCTCTACATGCTTTGTAAGTAGGAAAACCTGCAAAATCGGCAGTGTATCAAATACTTGTTCTCCCCACTGTACATACATATATACAATACCAGTCAAAAGTTTGGACACACCTACTCATTCCAGGGTTTTCATAACTTTTACATGGTAGAATAATAGTGAAGACTTCAAAACTATGAAATAACACATATGGAATCATGTAGTAACCAAAAAAGTGTTACACAAATCAAAATATATTTTATATGAGATTCTTCTTCTCCACCCCATCTCATTTTATTTCTCTCAAATTGTCGCAAACTTGCTTTAAAATTGCAACATTTTCTCTACGCCCATGGCAAAATGTGTAGAATTGCAGGAAATTAACTCTAAAACTAAATTTCACAAGGGCTCCCAAAAAGCTTTAAGGCTAGTACTTTGACTACATGTATGTGGGTACACAGAGCCCCTCATTACCATTTTTTGTGGTCCTCACAACCATGAAAGTTGTCCATCCCTGATCTAGACACTGCAGTAAAAAGGGTTTTATCCCTCTTTTTAGAAAGCCCTCACCATTTTTTCAACGATGATGATCTTGGGTCCCAGCTGTTTGTGGATGGCGAATATGTGGATGAGACGGAGGGTAAACACCATGTAGTCCACAGCCATCACAGCCCGGCCAAACTCATAGGACAATGGGAACATTCTAGAACACACAACAAACACCTGGTTATAGTCGGTTCTGAATGAAAGTTGAAAATACTTATTTTTCGGATGTTGAAAATACGTATTTTCCAGACGTTGAAAATATGTATTTTCTCGATGTTGAAATCAGCCTAATTTTTGGTTCTGAATGAATCTGACTAAATCATAGACGTCTATGATTGGTTCAGATTTGGTCCGGATGATGGACGTTAAAATCAAGGCTGATCTGGACCGCACCAAAAAAAGAAATCGGATAAGGCATCGGCCCATGCTTACTGAGGTGTAGCCTACAGTGTCCCCTGACATTGAATTTTATGAATGCCCATCTATGTGCTAAGCTTACCATTTGTAGAACACCAAAAAATACATCCAAAACATGTTGGCTCGTGCTTACCGGGGTGTAGCCTACCATGTCGACAGCAATGGAATTTTATGAATGCCCATCATTTGAAAAAAAAGGCCATTGCAATGGATTCATTAGTCCTGATTCCTGTGACTAATCAATTTGGCTAATAAGCTCTGAATATCAGCAACCCAATTTGATCAGGATTTATCGTGAGCCTATTTGCAATGTGTTTACGCAGCGGGAAATGTAGAAGTATTTTCTTTTTCGCTATGATCAGCTTGTCAAAAATACACATTTGAAACCACTAATCATGACAATGGGGTGAAACTCCTGAACAACAGTCCATATTATCAATTTAACTTTGAACTGTCCTGTTTTTAAGATTCGTTGTTTGTTAACATTTTTTATTTGATTGGGCGCCATTTAGGATAGGCTATTTGATCGGAGAAACCGGCATGATGTAAAAAGTGTCCGTCTCATTACATAGTCATAAATGTTTATCTCCAGTCTGTAGGTTACAGAAAAGGCCACATACTCTTTCTACCATATCTTCTACATAATTTATGTTAGATACTTTTTTTGATGGAATGTTGGTAGAGCGCCGCAGCGATGCGTCTCTCCAACAGCACCCTGAAGAGGCGCGCTGGGAATGGACAAGCACCCCTGCTTTTGACAAAGTGGGCACTGTTTATCACAGTGTGTCATCAGCATTCACCTAAAAAGCCCATATGCCACTGGTTGAGAGAAATTGTATTTGTTTTTGGGCAGAATTAAAATCAAATGTTGTCACATGCTCCAAATACAACAGTGGAATGCTTACTAACAAGCACTTAACCAACAATGCGGTTAAGAAAATACCAACAACAAAAAACAAACAAGTAAGAGATAAGAATAACAAATCATTTAAGAGCAGCAGTAAATAACAATAGTGGGGCTATATCCAGTATAGGGGGTACCGGTACAGAGTCAATGTCAATGTGTGGGGGCACCAGTGTCGAGGTAATATGTACATGTAGGTAGAATTAATAAAGTAAAGGGGGGGGGGCATGCAAATAGTCTGGGTAGCCATTTCATTAGCTGTTCAGGGGCCTTATGGCTTGGGGACAGAAGCTATTTAGGAGCCTCTTGGACCTAGACTTGGCGCTCCGGTACCGCTTACCGTGTGGTAGCAGAGAGAACAGTCTATGACTAGGGTGTCTGGAGTGGACAATTTTTAGAGCCTTCCTCTGACTACGACTGGTATAGAGGTCCTGGATGGCAGGAAGCTTGGCCCAGTGATATACTGGGCCGTACGCACTACCCTCTGTAGTGCCTTGCGGTCAGAGGCCGAGCAGTTGCCATATCAGGCTGTGATGCAACCCGTCAGGATCTCGATGGTGTAGCTGTAAAACCTTTTGAGGATCCATGCCAAATCTTTTCAGTCTCCTGAGGGGTAATAGGTTTTCTTGTGCCCTCTTCACGACTGTCTTGGTGTGCTTGGACCATGTTAGTTTGTTGGTGATGTGGACGCCAAGGAACTTGGAGCTCTCAACCTGCTCCACTACAGCCCCGTCGATGAGAATGGGGGCGTACTCGGTCCTCATTTTCCTGTAGTCCACAATTATCTCCTTTGTCTTGATCATGTTGAGGGAGAGGTTGTTGTCCTTGCACCACATGGTCAGGTCTCTGACCTCCTCCCTATAGGCTGTCTCATCGTTGTCGGTGTTCAGGCCCACCACTGTTGTGTCATCAGCAAACTTGATAGTGTTGGAGTAGTGCCTGACCGTGCAGTCATGAGTGACAGGGAGTACAGAAGGGAGCTGGGAGTACAGGAGGGGGCTGAGCACGCACCCTGAGGGGCCCCCGTGTTGAGGATCAGCGTGGCAGATGTGTTGTTACCTACCCTTGCCACCTAGGGTGGCCCGTCAGGAAGTCCAGGATCCAGATGCAGAGGGAGGTGTTTAGTCCCAGGGTCCTTAGCATGTTGATGAGCTTTGAGGACACTATGGTGTTGAACACTGAGCTGTAGTCAATGAATAGCATTCTCACATAGGTGTTTTTTTGTCCAGGTGTGAAAGGGCAGTGTAGAGTGCAATAGAGATTGCATCATCTGTGGATCAGTTGGTGAGGTATGCAAATTGGAGTGTGTCTAGGGATTCTGGGATAATGGTGTTGATGTGAGCCATGACCAGCCTTTCAAAGCATTTCATGGCTACAGATGTTATTGCTATGGGTCGGTAGTCATTTAGGCAGGTTACCTTAGTGTTCATGGGCACAGGGACAATGGTGGTCTGCTTGAAACATGTTGGTATTACAGACTCAAGCAGGGAGAGGTTGAACATGTCAGTGAAGACACTTGCCAGTTGGTCAGCGCATGCTCAGAGTACACGTCCTGGTAATCCGTCTGGCCCTGCGGCCTTGTGAATGTTGACCTGTTTGAAAGTCTTACTCACATCGGCTCTGGATAGCTTGATCACACAGTCATCCGGAACAGTTGATGCTCTCATGCATGTTTCAGTGTTACTTGCCTCGAAGCGAGCATAGACGTTATTTATCTTGTCTGGCAGGCTCGTGTCACTGGGCAGCTCTCGGCTGTGCTTCCCTTTGTAGTCTGTAATAGTTTGCAAGCCCTGCCACATCCGACAAGCGTCGGAGCCGGTGTAGTACAATTCAATCTTAGTCCTGTATTGATGCTTTGCCTGTCTTATGGTTCGTCGGAGGGCATAGCGGGATTTATTATAAGCTTCCAGGTTAGATTCCAGCTCCTTGAAAGCGGCAGCTCTACCCTTTAGCTCAGTGCAAATGTTGCCTGTAATCCATGGCTTCTGGTTGGGGTATGTACGTACAGTCACTGTGGGGACGATCTCCTCAATGCACTTATTGATAAAGCCAGTGACTGATGTGGTGTACTCCTCAACGCCATCAGAAGAATCCTGGAACATATTCTGTTCTGTGCTAGCAAAGCAGTCCTGTAGTTTAGCATCTGCTTCATCTGACCACTTTTTTATAGACTGGTGCTTCCTGCTTTCATTTTTGCTTGTAAGCAGGAATCAGGAGGATAGAATTATGGCCCGATTTGCCAAATGGAGGGTGAGGGAGAGCTTTGTACGCGTCTCTGTGTGTGGAGTAAAGGTAGTCTAGATTTTGTTTTCCTCTGGTTGCACATTTAACATGCTGATAGAAATTAGGTCAAACTGATTAAAGTCCCCGGCCACTAGGAGCGCCGCCTCTGGATGAGCATTTTCCTGTTTGCTTATGGTGGTATACAGCTCATTGAGCGGGGTTTTAGTGCCAGCATCAGTCTGTGGTGGTATGTAGACAGCAGGCTGGTAGGGATAACGTTAGCAGGCTAGTTGGCTAGCAACCTTGCAGGCTGATTTGTAACAATACATTCATAAAGTATTTGCTTGTAAGTTGTCTGAAAATGTTATTGAAACTAGTAGTCATGTGTGCAAACGATTTGGTTTAATTTGAAGTTATACATTTGAAGTTATTTGTTGGAATTTACATTATTGGAAATAGCATGGCTTGTCGGGTCTTTCATATAATGTCACGCTCCACAAAAACATTTTCCAATATTGACTTTGGCACTCTGATCGGTTTTATGTAATAACTTGAAAAATAGAAAAGCGACGTGTAACTTCACATTGGGACTTTTGATGTGTATACTAATTCAAATCCATATGTTACATGTGGTTACGTTTAAGCTACATACCCTTTTAAGTTGGAAGGTGTCGTGGAAAATTGCAAGATTATGTTATAATGCTTGTATTGTATTATAATGGTTGTTTTATTCGACAGAATAGAGTATTCTGTTAACTATTGTGTGTGTGTTTTACTGAGGATGGGCCTCTATGAGATAGCACTGACCTAGGAGATTTACGATGTCTTTGGGTAATAAAGCCTAAAGAGCATTCCAGAGAACATGAGCTAATGATTCTGTTCTATACCGTACCAGGGAGAGACGGTTCCAGTTTGGAGTAGGAGGACCAGACACTGGTCTATACAATGAAAACTGTTCACACAGCAGTTGCTGTCTGCTATGTTTTATAGATATCTTTCATACAAATCTTAACCTTGTGACCATTCTATGTATCTGTTGTTCGTCATGTACGTTGAGAGGGGTGTATCTTGGCTGTAAAAGATCTTTATACTTTTGTGTTGTCACTTTTCAATGGTGCACTATTGAAAGTCAAGTGCTATTGCGAAGCTCTTATCATTAAAGATGTAGTTTAAGTATAACTCAGACTGGTGTGTGAAGTTTGTAACTCTCCTCATTTGGTAATGCAGAAATTAGCCACCACATTTGGCGACGGGGATGGGACGTGAATCTTCACTCGGTGACCGCTCTGACGACCTAGGTAAATCGTGCATGAGGGATCTCTCAAACTTGGGATCTCAGGGAAACCACACTTCGGGAACGAAGCAGAAGGACCCACCTTTGATCTGAGAGGCAGCGAGCCCAGTGGATACCACATCTCAAACTTTGTTTTTTTTAAAGAAAGAGGTGAGCAAACCACACTTGAAGTCGAGTTTTTAGAAAAGCCTCTGTTACGTGAGCTCTGAGTGTGTATTCCTTTGTGAGGGGGGCACCTTGGAGGCGTAAGCAGGGCCGAGTCAGAGAGTAATCTGAGAGTTTGCGGACTCAAAGATACTCTGCCACTGGTCGGTTGTGGGCGACCTAGAGCCGCCCTGACACTGAATTGATCACAGTGGGAATTGGTGCGGTCTGTGGGGGTGAGGGGCCAGGGTGACTGTGTGTTCTGTGTGAAACACGGTACTTGGTGAAGCCCTATTGGAAGAAGGACCTCATTCTGAAAGTGTCTGTGTGACTGTCTAAGTGACCCTCAGAGGTGGTGAATTCCAATTATTTAAAATGTGCTAGCCAGGTATGCCCTGGGTTACTCTGTGTGAGTATTTTGTTTTGGGACCACTAGGTAATCTTTGTAGGAGCGTTCTGTGTGAGCGGGGTAGGTTGACTCTGTGTGGGTAACCTTTCAATTATGTTCTGATGTTCTGTGTGAGCATCTGACCAATCCTGTGTGGGTGATCCTTAAAGTTCTGTGTGAGTACCTAAGAATTCCTAACGTTTTATATGGATTCTGTGAATATATGAAAATATGATAAATTGTATGTGTGTATAATCGATTACTAGAGATTTGATAAAGTAATGCTGAGAATATAATTAGATACAATTTAAACCACCCATTCGTAGATGTACGTAGGTTTTGAGTTGGTATCTTCAATGGATCATTTGATAAAGATGAGGTTTTAAGCATTATTAAACTGTCTACAATGTGTATGAAATTGTGCTCTAGAAACTGATTGGAGTGTGTCCACTTTTGGTTATCTTACCCTAACGATGTAACTATAAATGCTTATTGGATTATCTCCGACTGGGTACAACAGTTGAAATAAAACTGCCCTTAAGGTCTGAAACTGTTTTATTTTTTCCTCCCAGTATGAGAGGAGTTGCTGGATTTATTGAATAAACCGTTTTCCATAAAGTTAGAGCGAATTAAGATTGAATCTCGACGTAATTTATGTCATACAAAGCCTAGGGTATCCATCAAACTAATTATCATTATTATTAGGTTTTGTTTGTAGTTAACTTTTTGGGTTTCTGAATCGGTGTAGTATAATGAATGCTAACAAAGTGTTTTGTGTTTTTCTTTGGAAAAATGGGGATTTCATTGTCTCTCTTTGGAATGTTTCCTGGGGTTATATTCTTGGGTGAGTGAGATTGAGGCTATAAACTACCAAAATGGAAGAGGCCTGGACATTTTTGGGGGTTTTTACCTTAAGGTTTGCAAATACCCACACACAACACATTTGTTATAACTATTTGTCGGTGTTTTTAAAATACTATGTTTGATTTGTTTTTCTATTTCCTTTGGGTTTGGTGAGTTTTCCATTTGACTTAGTGCTAAGATATCTTAAAGGGGCACCCACACACATGGAATTTTTATACGTTTTTATTTTCTGAGTTTTAATTAAACATGTGAATTATTTTGATAAAGAAATGTTCTGGGAACCTGGGATACAACATGTAGGAAATGTTTGACGGTTTTTCTTTAATTTGTCTAATATAGTAAGAAACACCTCTTTGAAGGGGTGGTATGACTTTTGACCTTTGTCAAGGCTTTCCTTTGTGGTCTGATCAGCCTCATTGGAAATCCATTTGGATAATGAATTTAGGGTCATTTGTTATACTGATTTCAAGGTAATTCGTGAAATTGATAATTATGATGGAGTTTATAGTTCTTAGACATATTTGTAATTTGGACCAATGTGAAGGAGAGGGCATTGCCTTTAACTAAGGGTAGGCTGCTTTAAGTCTATTTTCCTATGACTATATGGGTAAAATAATTTTTCTTTGTGGAGGTTTTCAGAGTACCGTAAATTCCGGACTATAAGCCGCAACTTTTTTCCCAGGCTTTGAACCTCGCGGCTAATATATGGATTTTTCCCGCTTTCAATTTTTTTTCAAAAAAAAAACACATTCTGTGACGTGCTCAGTTTTTTTGGCGGCATGAAGCTTTCATTAGACCAATGAAATTGCCGAACGGGTTAAGGTCAAACAACTTTTTTGTTTACTGTTTAGATTAAATCGAGCGCTCTCAAACTTCCCATCATTCTGATTACGGTAGTCATTTTGTCACCCTCATCATGGCAAAGACACAAAGAAATGCATATGATGCAGCTTTCAAGTTGAAGGCGATTGATCTGGCTGTTGGAAAAGGAAATAGAGCTGCTGCACGGGAGCTTGGTCTTAATGAGTCAATGATAAGACGTTGGAAACAGCAGCATGAGGAATTGACAACTAAAGCTTACTGCTCATTTTACATTTTTTGTTACAAGCCGTGTTTCGTTAAAGCCTATTTATTTTTGTTACAAGCCGTGTTTCGTTAAAGCCTGTGTAAAGTTAATTTGTTTCAATGTACCGGTAGGCACCTGCGGCTTATAGACATGTGCGGCTTATTTATGTTCAAAAAAATATATATATATTCAGTGGGTGTGGCTTATATTCAGGTGCGCTTAATAGTCCGGAAATTACGGTAGTGATTTTAATTTGTGTATGTTATTTGAAATGTAGTTTTATCTTTTGACCAGTAGTAGTGTTGTTTTATACATTACTCTCATGGAGAGATATGTGTTAAAAATGGGGGAGGATTCAGTTCTTTGAGGTTTTGGATTGAGTAATATGTGAAAGAGTGTATTGTTGTGTTGTTTGTTCTGTTCTATTCCCGATAGGTTATAGATCTAACTTCCTGATCTTTTGGCTCTGCAATGAAGTTGAAATTGTGATGGGGAGTATAAGCCAATTTGAAAGAATAGTTTCAATAGAATGTGTTGTTATTCTCTTTGAAATATGTTTACACATTTGTATTAAGAATAATTGGTAAAAGTAATAATTGATCATGTAGTTAATGAACTGAACTAAACTGTTCTGATCTGTTCTTTCGAGGTTATCATGGAAAGTGACATCAGACGGTATCTTAATGCATGGAAGAGATAACTGGACCGAACAGTGTGTGTACCTCAAACCCCCTCTAACTGGCTGAAGAAGAGTGACAAAGGCGTTGAATACGGCCCTGTCTGCACCACTTCTACCGAGAGAAAGGTGCTGAGCCAGAAATCTGTGTACAGTATCCGATCTAAGCTATCAACTGTTTTTCTCTCATGTTTTTCTCAGGAGTGTGAGAGGAGTCCACGTGGAGTGAGCATTGGGCGAGATCTGTTCTAAACTTCTCTTATGTTGCTGGTATACTGGTTGACGAATGGACAAGACATAATGGGCGTCTAAGGTGAAACATTGAAATTGGGACATTATAATGGGCCATTCACTTTGAACTGTAAAGCTATCTGAATAAGAACGAAAAGGACGCCAGAAGAGTCAGTGCCTGAAGGAGGGGGTTGGTCAACTGTGCCCCAAAAATTGTTTTAGACTTTTGGGGTATCAGGTTGATTGTAGAGGTCTACACCACGCACAATTATAGTAATTTAGATTAACAATGCGTTGAGACACTGATCTGTATTATAATCGTGATTAAAAACAATTTATTAGTAGAATTATGGGATAATTATACTGGATGTTAATATAAATGTACATTCTGCCAATGTTGATGTGTGTTTAAATTGAGTTTTTACTTTGAGTGATAGGACCAATTTGAATCACTGAGCAATGTCATTTAAAAATTTTGGTTGGATAATTAGTTGGGTTTCTAATTATGATTTTATTTGGAAATTGAATGATTTTTAAAACTGAGGGATTGATTGTTTTGATTGTTGTTATGAACTAAAGATGCTGACGTTGTTATAAGCATGCCATGGTGAATGACATGGGTGAACTCTGATCTGGAGAGTGAAAATAATCCTAATCTATTTGATCTATTGTCACGCCCTGACCATAGAGAGCCCTTTTATTTCTCTATTTTGGTTAGGTCAGGGTGTGATTTGGGTGGGCATTCTAGATTTTGTATTTCTCTGTTCTATTCTATGTTTTCTATTTCTTTGTGTTTGGTCGAGTATGGTTCCTAATCAGAGGCAGCTGTCTATCGTTGTCTCTGATTGGGAATCATACTTAGGCAGCCCTTTTCCCCACCTTCAGTTGTGGGATCTTGTTTTTGTACAGCTCTGTGTAAGCCTGCAGAACGTAACGTTCGTTTTCGTTTTCGTTATTTTGTTTAGTGTTCTGAGTTAAATAAAAGTAAACATGAGCACTTACCACGCTGCACCTTGGTCTACCCATAATGACGAACGTTACAGAAGATCCCACCAACAACAGACCAAGCAGCGTGATCAGGAGTGGACATGGGAGGAAATACTGGACGGGAAAGGACCCTGGAGTCAGGCCGGGGAGTATCGCCGTCCGAGGGAGGAGATTGAGGCAGCGAGAGCAGAGCGGCGATATTACAAGGCACTATACCAACCACGAGGCAAGCACGAGAGGCAGCCCCCAATTTTTTTGGGGGGGGGGCACACGGGGAGATTGGCTAAGTCAGGGTTCAGACCTGAGCCAACTCCCCATGCTTATCATGGGGAGCATAGGACTGGTCAGGCACCGTGTTATGCGTTGATGCGCTCGGTGTCTCCAGTGCGCAGGCGCAGCCCGGTGCGCTCAGTGCAAGCTCCTCGCAGTTGCCGTGCTAGAGTTGGCATTCAGCCAGGAAGGATTGTGCCGGCTCAGCGTTCCTGGTCTCCAGTGCGTCTCTTCGACACAGGTTATCCTGTGCCAGCTCTACGCACGGTAACCTCAGTTCGCGAGCACATCCCAGTGCGGCCTGTTCCAACACCCCGCACTTGCCGGGAGATGGGGGGATCCAGCCAGGACGAGTTGTGCCAGCACTGTCCTCTAGACCTCCGGTGTGCCTCCACTGTCCAGTGTGTTCTGCGCTGGCTCTATGCACTATGCCTCCAGTGCGCCTTCATAGCCCAGTGCGTCCCGTGCCAGCTCTCAACACTCACCGAGGTAAAGTGGGCATCCAGCCAGGTCGGGTTTTGTCAGCCCTACGCTCCAGACCTCCAGTGCATCTCCCCAGTCTGGTGAGACCTGTTCCGGCTCCACGTAAGAAGCCTCCAGTGATGATCTATGGTCCGATGCCTCCAGTGATGATCCATGGCACAAAGCTTCCAGTGATGATCCATGGCCCGGAGCCTGTAGTGATGATCCATGGCACGAAGCCTCCAGTGATGATCCATGGCCCGGAGCCTGTAGGGATGATCCATGGCACAAAGCCTCCAGTGATGATCCATGGCCCGGAGCCTGTAGGGATGATCCATGGCACGAAGCCTCCAGTGATAATCCATGGCCAGGAGCCTCCAGTGATAATCCATGGCCCGGAGCCTGTAGGGATGATCCATGGCACAAAGCCTCCAGTGATGATCCATGGCCCGGAGCCTGTAGGGATGATCCATGGCACAAAGCCTCCAGTGATGATCCATGGCCCGGAGCCTGTAGGGATGATCCATGGCACGAAGCCTCCAGTGATAATCCATGGCCAGGAGCCTCCAGTGATAATCCATGGCCCGGAGCCTGTAGGGATGATCCATGGCACAAAGCCTCCAGTGATGATCCATGGCCCGGAGCCTGTAGGGATGATCCATGGCACGAAGCCTCCAGTGATAATCCATGGCCAGGAGCCTCCAGTGATAATCCATGGCCCGGAGCCTCCAGTGATAATCCATGGCACGAAGCCTCCAGTGATGATCCATGGCCCG
This sequence comes from Salmo salar, assembly GCF_965601325.2. Classification (NCBI taxonomy): domain Eukaryota; kingdom Metazoa; phylum Chordata; class Actinopteri; order Salmoniformes; family Salmonidae; genus Salmo; species Salmo salar. The sequence goes on along the minus strand of NC_138296.1, from coordinate 30,626,586 downwards.
GAGCCTGTAGGGATGATCCATGGCACGAAGCCTCCAGTGATAATCCATGGCCCGGAACCTCCAGTGATGATCCAGGGCACAAAGCCTCCAGTGACGATCCACGGCACGGAGCCTGTAGTGACGATTCACGGCAAGGAGCCTCCAGCGACGGTCCACAGTCCGGAGCCTCCAGCGACGGTCCGTAGCCTCCAGCGACGGTCCGTAGCCTCCAGCGACGGTCCTCGGTCTGGAGCCTCCAGCGACGGTCCGGAGCCTCCAGCGACGGTCCCCCGGTCCGGAGCCTCCAGCGACGGTCCCCCGGTCCGGAGCCTCCAGCGACGGTCCCCCGGTCCGGAGCCTCCAGCGACGGTCCCCGGTCCGGAGCCTCCAGCGACGGTCCCCCGGTCCGGAGCCTCCAGCGACGGTCCCCCGGTCCGGAGCCTCCAGCGACGGTCTGCAGTCCGGAGCCTCCAGCGACGGTCCCCCGGTCCGGAGCCTCCAGCGACGGTCCTCGGTCCGGAGCCTCCAGCGACGGTCCTCGGTCCGGAGCCTCCAGCGACGGTCCTCGGTCCGTAGCCTCTAGCGACGGTCCTCGGTCTGGAGCCTCCAGCGACGGTCCGGAGCCTCCAGCGACGGTCCCCCGGTCCGGAGCCTCCAGCGACGGTCCCCCGGTCCGGAGCCTCCAGCGACGGTCCCCGGTCCGGAGCCTCCAGCGACGGTCCGGAGCCTCCAGCGATGGTCCGCGGTCCGGAGCCTCCAGCGACGGTCCGCGGTCCGGAGCCTCCAGCGATGGTCCGCGTTCTGGAGTCTCCAGCAGCGGTCCGCGGTCTGGAGTCTCCAGCGGCAGTCCGGAGTCTCCAGCGGTGGTCCACGGTCCAGAGTCTCCAGCGGCGGTCTGCAGTCCAGAACCTCCTGCAGGGGTTCCCAGTTCGGAGCTTCCGGCGACGATCCATGGTCCGGAGCTTCCGGCGATGATCCACGGTCCGGGTCCTCTGGCAACAATCCACGGTCCGGAGCTATCGACAACCACCGAAAGAGAGTCGCCACCGAGGATGGCGGATCCTCGAGTAGAGCGGGGTCTACGTCCCGCACCGGAGCCGCCACCAGACCCTCCCCTATTGAGTCAGGTTTTGCGGCCGGAGTCCGCACCTTTGGGGGGATACTGTCACGCCCTGACCATAGAGAGCCCTTTTATTTCTCTATTTTGGTTAGGTCAGGGTGTGATTTGGGTGAGCATTCTAGAATTTGGATTTCTGTTTTCTATTTCTTTGTGTTTGGCTGAGTATGGTTCCTAATCAGAGGCAGCTGTCTATCGTTGTCTCTGATTGGGAATCATACTTAGGCAGCCTTTTTTCCGACCTTCAGTTGTGGGATCTTGTTTTTGTACAGCTCTGTGTAAGCCTGCAGAACGTAACATTCGTTTTCCTTTTCGTTATTTTGTTTAGTGTTCTGAGTTAAATAAAAGTAAACATGAGCACTTACCACGCTGCACCTTGGTCTCCTCCTTACGACGATCATCACATCTATAGGCATTGCCTTATAAATAGTGGAATCATGATGCTTGTCTTGGGTCATGTTCATTAGGCACCAAGGGAATGCATTTTATTTTAACTAGGAGTCACTACCTGGATTTGTCCAACAAGATATGCTAATCTTAGTTTCTGGGATTAGTCATTTCCAACATACTATACTGATCCATTGGAGTGTGATAGATGACTAAAGCTTATTTTATTAAACTCCACTGTTGCATGCACTGCATTATGCATTAAATATGTGCTTTTCACTGTCTATGGAAAATATAGCTTTGAATCTCATAAATTGTATGCATTTTTTGCTTTTCTTTGTGGGTTCGTGCAGGTGACTGTGTATCATAGCCTTTCCAGACAAATTGCTAGATTGCTTAGAAAATGTGTTGGGGATTGAAATAAGAGACAGTGCTGAGTTTCTTGGGATGAGGCTGAGTTAGTGTTGTGGAAGCTGGTCATGTGCAGGAACCCCATGCGATGAGTTATTGCTTTGTGATTTTTGGTTTATGTAGAATATGTATTTTCTATGTGAATGAATGTTCTTAATTCTTGTAATTTTCTTTTAAGTTGAGAAGATTCTCAAAATGGGGGAGATGTCGTGGAAAATTGCAGGATTATGTTATAATGCTTATATTGTATTATAATGGTTGTTTTATTCGACAGAATAGCGTATTCTGTTAACTATTGTGTGTGTGTTTTACTGAGGATGGGCCTCTATGAGATAGCACTGACAGAGAAGATTTACGATGTCTTTGGGTAATAAAGCCTAAAGAGCATTCCAGAGAACATGAGCTAATGATTCTGTTCTATACCGTACCAGGGAGAGACGGTTATAATGTCACACTCCACAAAAACATTTTCCAATATTGACTTTGGCACTCTGATTGGTTTTATGTAATAACTTGAAAAATAGAAAAGCGACGTGTAACTTCACATTGGGACTTTTGATGTGTATACTAATGCAAATCCATATGTTACATGTGGTTACGTTTAAGCTACCTACCCTTTAAGTTGGAAGGTAAAACCGAATCGTATATGGATGTGGCTGTAAATACTCATCATTCTCCATCAGCCATTGTTTTCAATAGGACACAGTGGAAAGAGTGCTACCCTTTGGAATTATAGTGTAGTGTAGAATGCGCTGGTGAAATAACTGGGTTGTCTATAACAATATATTCCACTCATTATCTGATGAGCTGGTGAACTTCAAGCAGAGAGACAGACAATAGTGAATCAGTTGACAAGTCACGTAGAAAAGGTGATCTTGTACAATGTTTCATGTGGCAGAAAAGGCATACAACATCATTCAACGTTTTTACAGTAGCCAACTGCGTTACAATACCCCTATTTCTGATGATTTGTCCTACGTATGTACTGTATAAGAATAATGAAACTAAGACTGACATTTCTCAACATGCTCAAAACCTGCCATTGGATACAAATGATTGTAAAAAAAAACTGTGCAATGTCATATTTACCATGTGCAATTTTGTTTTCTTCAGTACTTCAAAAATAACAGTTTTGAAATGTTTATCTTGTATTTTTTGCTATTGGATTAAATGGTAGTTAAAATGACTAAATGGTGAGCCTATCATTACCTGATAAGCTGGTGACAAAAAAAAAAATGGTGGTATTTCACGGACAAACTTTGATTTTGCATGAATGACTCAGGTTTGAAAGATGTGTGAAACCCCATTGAATGCTCAATCAAAGGTTCTGAACATAAGACAGGGAGAATTACAACTGTTATCAGTTTAGAGTTTTGTACTTACCAGAGTTTTGAAAAATATACCACTTACATCTGGAAAATGTGCCAAAGTGATTGAAAAAAAACGAATATTGAAATAAAAAAAGCTGTGTTTACATCGACACACAGACACATAAACACGTGCACATATATATGTAAAAACACACACCTGCAGCCCATGCCCAGTGCAAAGAGTGAGATGGCTGTGATGTTACACTTATTCCACATGTCCTGGATGTAGAGCTTCATCCTCTGATATAAAGTAGTGCTGCCCCTGAAGAACGTCTGATAGATAGAGAGAAGGACAGAAAGGGAGGGAGAGAGCAATACTTTTTTGTTTATTGTCACCTCCAAAATTAATGGCAGCCTTGATAAAGATGACCAAAAAATACATATTGAGCTATATATACATAAAGTGCTAAGAAAAAGTATTTGCATATCTTGGATGTTGAATGTTCAACCAAAAGATAATATTAGATAAAAGGAACTTGAGTGAACAGATAACACAACAATTACATACTTATAAAATGTATTTCATTAACAAAGTTATGCAACACCCAATGCCCCTGTGTGAAAAAGTAATTGCCTCCTTACACTCAATAACTGGTTGTGCCGCCTTTAGCTGCATTGACTCCAACCAAACGCTTCCGGTAGTTGTTGATCGATCGCTCACGTCACTGTGGAGGAATTTTAGCCCCTCTTCCATGCAGAACTGCGTCAACTCAGTGACATTTGTGGGTTTTCAAGCATGAACTGCTCACTTCAAGTCCTGACACATTTGGAATAACCTCATACGGTCAAGCATGGTGGTGGTAGTGTGATGGTTTGGGGATGCTTTGCTGCCTCACGGCCTGGACGACTTGCCTTAATAGAAGGAACCATGAATTACACTCTGTATCAGAGAATTCTACAGGAGAATGTCAGGCCATCCGTCTGTGAGCTGAAGTGCAGCTGGGTCATGCAGCAACTCAATGATCCAAAACACACAATCAAGTCTACATGAAAATGGTTAAAAAGCAACACATTTTAAGTTTTTGAATGGCTTAGTCAAAGTCCAGACCTAATCCCAATTGCGATGTTTGGCAGGACGAGGAACAAGCAGTTCTTGCTTGAAAAAACGCAAATGTCGCTGCGTTAAAGCAATTCTACATGCAAGAGTGAGCCAAAATTCCTCTACAGCGATGATCAACAACCACAGGAAGCATTTGGTTGCAGTCATTAAAGGTGGCACAACCAGTTATTGAGAGTAAGGGGGCAATTACTTTTTCACGTAGGGGAATTGGGTGTTGCATAACTTTGTTAATTAAATAAATAAAATAAGCATCCATTTTTGTTATTTGTAAACTCAGGTTAACTTTATCTAATTTTAGGTTTTGGTTGAAGATCTGATAACATTCATTATTGTTACGGCTTGGTAATCGTGGAGGAGGAATGAGGCGCAGGAAGCAGCGAACACAGGGTAGTGGTGTTTTTAATATACACTCACACAAAAAACAAATGTTCCCACACACAGGGGAGAAAATACATACGGCGTCCAACAACGTCGACACGAACATAAGCCGTCTGACAAGAAACAATCATTAATCCCGCACGAACAGGAGCGGGCCAGCTAAACTAAATAGCCCCTCTAATGGCTAATTGACCACAGGTGTCACAAAATAAAAAATGGGAAAAGCAAAAGGGAATCGGTGGCAGCTAATAGGCCGGTGACGACGACCGCCGAGCGCCACCCAAGCAGGAGGGGGCGCCACCGTCGGTGGGAATCGTGACAATTATGAAAAACACAGAAAATCTGAAAGGGGGCAAATACTTTTTCACGGCACTGTAGAGCGAGCAAGAGCAAGAGGGAGAGCGATTCAAGTTCCTCGGTGTCCACTGAGGAATTAACACGGTCTTCTCAACCCAGCAGGAGGTTGAAACGATTTGGCATGGCCCCTCAGATCCTTTTATAGCTGCACCATTGAGAGCATCCTGACTGGTTGTATCACTTGCATGGCAACTGCACCTACCTCGTCCAGAAGGCCCTACAGAGGGTGGTGCGGACGGCCCAGCACATCACTGGGGGGGATGTACATGCCAGGCGGTGTCTGAGAAAGGCCCCCAAAAATTGCTGAAGACACATGCACACACTAACCACCACACACACTCTCAGCCACGACTAATTGTACCCTTTTTGGTCCACCAGCTTCAAACAGCTGTAAAAACGATATTTTGTGTTATTGAAAATATATTTCACAGCGATTTAGATGGTACAATGATTTCCACTAGATAACACAGCCACAAAGTCGGAACAGCTTTCCCAGTTTGACAACAGATGCCACTCTGGTGGGAGAAATGAATAGGCAAATATCACAGCCAATCACAACATTGGTGGATAAGTAATACTGTGAAACACTATCATTCCGCTATTAGCAGCAGATACAGTATATTATGGACATTTTCTGAAATTACAATGCAAAAATTCAACAACAAAAAAATCCCGTATAGCACCTTTAACAAGTAATATAACAAAATCTCAAAAAGAACCTGTCAAAATGATTGGCAAGGGTCGCTGTTTTCAATACTTTGTGCACCCCCCGTTGAGAGGATAACGACACTTAGTCTTTTTCTGTAATGTTTTATGAATCAATCCACAGTGAACAACAAATAACAATAACAAGTAAAAATAACAATAACAAAAATAACATGATACAGTACAGGAAGTACCGAGTTGATGTGCAGGGGTACGAGGTAACTGAGGTAGATATGTACATATAGGTAGGGGTGAAGTGACTAGGCAAAGGACAGATAATAGACCGAGCTGTAGCAGTAGCGTATGTGAAGCAGTAGCAGCAGCGTATTTTTTGCGAGTGTAAAATTTTTGAGCATACAATAGGGTTCGATATTTGCGTTATTTATTTTGCTCATCTTTATCAATGGTGCCAATCATTTTTGAACTGACTATATATGTATATGTTTTAGTGCGTGTGTGTGTGTGTGTGTGTGTGTGTGTGTGTGTGTGTGTGTGTGTGTGTGTGTGTGTGTGTGTGTGTGTGTGTGTGTGTGTGTGTGTGTGTGTGTGTTTACATGCGATGCGTCCTACCTGTCAAAACTCCTAACAGACCAGGATGAAGACCCAGAAGTAGAGAACAAACTCTAAGGTGGACGGGCCGTGAGGGTGCGGGGGCTTGAAGTCCAACAATAGGACGTAAGCAAACAGGCTGAGGAACAGGAAGTACATCAGCACGTTGCCTAGAAACGCAGTGACGGGCGCAAACCAGAACTCCCTCCAGCGTAGCAGTATGAATGGCCTCTTAGGATTGGAGGGGGCACCTTTCAGATTGACCCTTATAGCAGTATATTCCTCAGCATCCTCATCCCTGAGAGGATAAGAATGAGAATAATTACTTTTTGTGTGTGCATGCATGTGTGCAAGCGTGCATGCGTGTGTGTGTTTACATGATGTCGGTGAGGGAGAACATGGTGGCATCGCCTCCGTCCAGACTGTCTGTGTCTTGACCATGGGGGACTTGCTCAGTCTTCCCCTCTTCCTCAGGATCCCTGAGAAATAAAGATAGAAATAGAGAGAGCTGATAAACCGACAGACAGACATTGCGCAGAGGAAACTTTCCTTCACCACCAGCCTAATTTCTCAAATTCACACCCTATGAGGAAAATAAGGAATGCTTTACATATTGGCCATTTGCCACATATTGGAAACGTTTTTTTCCCCTTCACCACCAACCACATGAAAAAATACTATAGTTTACTATAGTGTAAATACTTTAGTATTACTATAGTTATTGTTATTGCAGACTGTATACTGCAGGGGTTTTCAAACTGTGGTCCGTGGACGTACTGCAGAGGTCCGCAAAAATAAAAAATGCCCATTTGAAAATGTTTTTTTATGAATATCACTAGCAGAATACCACCGTGGATAAAAATGGAATGTCTCTGTGTCCAGTATGAAGAAAGTTAGACGCAGTTTCACAAGCCAATGCTAACTAGTGTGTGACTGGACGTCTACAGGAACAGTTAGCATGCTAGCTAGTCCAGTTCATCCAACTCTGGGGAAGTAGTATATATTTGTAATATGGAGAAAATGACTATCATTGGAATTAATTACATGGTTTCTTCTGAATAGAATATTCTTAGGCGGGCCGTCTAAGTGGTAATTTACGGATGGAAAAACAGTTTGTGTTCATTGAACTATACTGCATATAACAATCAAATAAAAGCTAGACAGTCAGAGAGAACAGAACATTCAGGATACATACCCATTGATTTTGTTCTGTTTGAGCAGAGGAATACAGCATTAGCTCCATGTCAAACTGTGTAGAATTGCAGGAAATGGGTTTAAAAACTGCAACATTTTCTCTCAACTCAATGAATTTAGTCGATTTGCAGAACATTTTATTTACAAAAGAAAAATGTTCTCTACGCCGCCAAGATACCTTTTTAGCTAATAGACTAGGTTAGAGTTCACACTTCCAATGAACTGTCGCATTTACTATAACGTTTTTGTTTCATTACCTTTGACATTGAAGTGGAGGCTATCTCCTTGAGGAAACCTACTGGACAAAATACTAAAAGAGCACATTTTCCAAAACCTCTAAGTAGGACTGGGGTCTGAACGGATAGTTCAGAGCTTCTGTTCTTTTCTATAACCTTTAGGGAACACAATATTGTCTATACTTGGCATGTAGGTTCCTTACTTATGGGTGGCACAAATTGGAATATGGGGGAAGGGAATGGGCAGGTTATATGCAAATTAAATGCTGTACTGGCAACTAATTAGCTAAATGAAACAAGCAACATTGCATTTATTCTGAGAAGTCCTCCATCAGCTTCAACGGTGATTGATGACTAAGAAAGCGGTAACTGGGTGCGCTAGGCTACTATAGCATGACAGTAGCCAAATCCCGTAACCCTTCTTCGCCTCTGCGCTCATTCACACCCCCTCAAAGATTTAAAAGCAGTGGATTGGTGTAACTGTATTGGTATACATTTCATCTACACCTACCCAATGCTTTTACATATTTTTTATCACTTTTCATGTTATTCTATACAGCAAATAACCAAAGATCAAAGCCATCAAATTACACCGGCAATAGAAGTGTGAACCTCATTATGAATGGACAAAATGTTAGCGCCATAACTCTTTGACTATATGAAAATTGGACAACTTGTGTTCATAACTACATCATTGATTGTAAATAACAGCTTTATTGTACATGTTACGGCTGTTGTAGAGAGGGGACCAAAGCGCAGCGTGGTAAGTGTTCATTATGAATTTATTAAACAATGAAACACTAGAACAAAGAAACAAAACGAAAAGATAAACAGTTCCGTCAGGTACACTATACAAAACAGAAAACAACTACCCACAAACACAGGTGGGAAAAGGCTGCCTAAGTATGATTCCTAATCAGAGACAACAATAGACAGCTGCCTCTGATTAGGAACCATACTCGGCCCAACACAAAGAAATACAAAACATAGAATGCCCACCCCACACCCTGACCTAACAAAATAGAGAAATAAACCATCTCTCTCAGGTCAGGGCGTGACAGTACAGCATTACTAGATAGCTAGCTTGCTAATTATTTTGTGTCCAAACCAGCCTGATTTCATTGATCTGTAGCATGTTATCTTGATATCTACTTCAGTTAGCTCATACCCCTGCACAACCACTTGGAACTGGTACCCTGTCTATATAGCCAAGTTATTGTTACTCATTGTGTATTTATTCCTTGTGTTATTATTTTTCTATTTTTTCCTAGTGTTAAAATTATTATTATTATTATATTATTTTAGAATTTTTCTCAAATTTTCTTTTTTTTCTCCCTGCATTGTTTGGAAAGGCCCGCAGGTAAGCATTTCACTGTTAGTCTACACCTGTTCTTTATGAAACATGTGGCAAATACAATTTTATTTTATTTGAGTGGCCCAAGTCAGCTGCAACAATGGGACATTTGAGCTAGCGTATTCACATCGCATTGGGCATAATAAAATGTTTTTAAAAAACTTGGAAATTAACTGTTTCACTTCAGTAATCATGAAATATATGTACATTATAATTAAATAAAAGGGTTTAAAGTATTAGAAACCACCAAAATAACAATTACTTAAAAAATGAATTTTCATTTAATTTTGGCTTTTTCCCTACAATGGTTATTGTAGGCCGCATCAAAAGCATCTTAAGGCTAAGTTCATCGTTAGAACCTTGTTTTTCCATGATTCCAACAGTTCACCCAAGTGTTTTGATCTAAATCGCATGTCAAATCGCAATATTAACATTTGGTCAAAAATAAGGCCTAGATTATTTTTGGTTGAAGTTTAATTGAACAGTATAAAACAAATCAGAATGGAGACCCAATGAAATCCCTTAGAATGTATGTGTTGCTACACTAGGGTCAGGCACTACTCAAAGCAAATGTAGGGGGGACATGTCCCCCCTGTTCCCTGGCTCCTACGCCCTTGGTTGAGAGCTACTTCCAAACTAAATGGTACATAGTCACAAAAGTACAGTAGATGGGGTTAGTTAAATTAAGTTTTAAACAAAAATGAATGGAGCGAATTTTGATTGGCAGTTATTTTTTCCTGTGAGCGGTGAGTGTTTTTAGCGAAGCGGGGGAATGTGGACGTTAAGCGATGAACGGGATTTCCGACCGCTCAACTCCTCTGTTAGTATAGTATTCTACAGTATAGTAAAGTTTACTACAGTATTCTATTGTAAGTACTGTAGTATTCTATAGTAAACTGTAGTATTTGTTAAAAGTGGTCAGCCAATCTTCTCTATATCTTAATGCTTAATGGATTGGAAATTCTCAAACAGGTAGCCACTAACCTGAAGCTGATGAGGTTGGTGTAGATGAGGGGGGGTAAGAAGAAGGTGAGGATCAGTTTCCAGACTTCCGTGCTCCTCTCCATGTCTCCCCACCAGATCTGAGACAGCAGAGACTGCCAGGGGAAGAGGTAGGAGCAGAGTTAGTCCTGAGAAACTTCAATTAACCACCCTCCACATTCTAATACACACACTCTGGAAATCTGGTTAGTTTTATAAAGATGAATGTGAACATACAGATCACACGTACACACAAATCACACGTACATACAGATCACACGTACACACAGATCACACGTACACACAGATCACACGTACACACAGATCACATGTACACACAGATCACACGTACACACCTTGACCTCTGATCCCTTGGTTTAATACAGACCTGCAAGCCATCGTGACTGAAGAAGAGGCGGGCATCGGCTGCGGTGGCCATCTCCAGACAGGTAGCTTCGCCCCACACCAGAGACTGCCTTATAAGGAGGTTGAAAGAGTGACTCTCACTGCTCTGATAGCATTACCTGAACACATCTAGAGAGACAATTAAAGAGTTAATACTCAACACTCACTGAACAAGTCTAGAGAGAGGAAACGGGTCACAGGTTTTCACATTAGGTTTCCCATTAGGAACAAGGGGTGCAAACTGGTTTGCTTCCATCCTCATCCTCCAGGCCTTGAGTGTGAAAACATTGCAAATGGCCCCAGACCGGGATGCCCTCCAGCAGACTTTTCTAACAGGTGGTCCCTTGCATTCTGATCCGGAGCCGCTACTAGGCATAATGGTTTATAACTTCACTCACAAAATACAAGATGCTCACTTGTATGCAAAACCGATAAAAGCCCCTAGGCATTACTTGGATACATTGACTGTCTAGGCTTTAATTGGGGAATCAGGATGTCAGGGAGCAGCCCATCACATTAAGTATCAAACTAGCTAAACATTTGGAATAAGGCTAGCCCACCAACTTCTGTGCTAGCTCCTTCATAGAGAGCTTGGCCGCCGTCTTACTCTCAAGCTTAGACAGCTCCCTCAGAATCTTACAGCCTGCCAGAGCACTGAGGACAGACTTCCCTGCCTAGAGAGAGAGAAAGAGAGAAAGCAAGAGCGAGTGAAAGAGCGAGAGAGAGAAAAAAAAAGGGGATTGTTTCAACATCAGTAACATGTCAGAGTTCTGGTTCCGGTGGCATGCATTGAAACGCTTGGCTTTCTTGTGGCTTTCTTTAGCAAAAGAATTAACTGACTTATTTTCAAATAATTGTCAACACATTAAGGCTACAAAAATGCATTCCAACTGTTCACTGTGTCCCCTAAATCAGTTAGGAACATTCCTTAATATGATGTGGGAGTGCCCTGCAGTTAAATGCTTCTGGGGCAAAGTTATAAAATGTATTTTTAAGTACATTAATTTAAATATTCAATGCATTGCATCTATTATGTTACTTAACAATGATAGCCTGGGCAAATATACTTGACTCTGTAAAGAACAATCTCAGCTAAAGCCCCCCATCTATCTATCTATTTAGACTTGTGTTACTTTCTTTGCTTTCAGGCCCATGGGGAAGGCGTGGTACGGGTTGGGGGGGTCTCTGGTCATTGTGCGGGGAGGGCGTGGGGGATTGGGGGGATGTAAGGGGAGACTCAGGGGATGGATGGGTGGGAGGGGGACTGATAAGCAACCTCGGTTGCTGGGTGGGGTTGGAAGGGGAGGGAGGCATGCTTTCTTCTGGTGGGGGAGGGGGGCTAGTCGGGGTGGGAACTGAGGTGGGGAATGGTTTGGGGTTATCTCAGTATGTATTTCTTTAATTGTTTTTGTTCCTGTAACCCCCCCCCCCCCCAAAAAAAAAAGATGACAAAACTAAATGAAAAGTCTGTCACAACTAAAGAAAAAGGGGATAAAGAACAATGCAAAAATGTGTCTGCATTGATAAAGTTCTGAGCATCAAGCATCCAACCATTTGAGAGTAATTGTTCATTGTTGTCATGATGGCAGCCTGGAACCATACATTCTTAACTGACTTACCTCGTCAGATAAAAGTTTAATAAAATCATTAATTAATAAATTACCATCTCCCAGAAGTAGACAGCCATCTCGCTGCAGTTCTGCAGCACAGCCCAGATAAACAGAGAGGCCCAGGGATAGACACAGCACTGCTCCCTATACGGACAATCCCCCAGTAACAACTTATTCACTTGCTGAGAGAAGGGGGACAGGGGGAAGAGAGATACAGTACATAGAGAGATAGGGTGAGAGTAAATACAGCTTGGTTAGCACAGCAGTCACAGTTACATTCTATGGCCAGTGATAAAGTGGGTTCACCGTAGCAGTGTTGATAATTCAACTATATTGGTGGAGTCTACAAGCCTAGTTAGTACACATCACTGGACCTTGTCATTGACAACAGATGCATTTGTAATTCTGGTAGTGCCCTAAACACTTTTAGAAAAAAAATAATAATAATCTAATCAAATGTTTTGTCACATGCACAGAATACAAGGGGTATAAACTTGACCATGAAATGCTTGCTCATGAGCCCTTCCCGACAACACAGAGTTTTAAAAAAATGTATAAGAATATTTTTAAAAATAAGACAAGGAATAAAATACACAAATATGAAGCTATTTACTGGGAGTACAAGTATCATATCGCTGCGCAGGGGTACGAGATATATGTGGTAGATATGTACATGAAGGCAGGGTAAAGGGACTCGGAATCAGGATAGATAATAATAAGGTATGTGTGGTAGGTATGTACAGCGAGGGGAAAAAGTATTTGATGCCCTGCAGATTTTGTACGTTTGCCCACTGACAAAGAAATGATCAGTCTATAATTTTAATGGTTGGTTTATTTGAACAGTGAGAGACAGAATAACAACAAAAAAATAAAGAAAAATGCATGTCAAAAATGTTATAAATTGATTTGCATTATAATGAGGGAAATAAGTATTTGACCCCTCTGCAAAACATGACTTAGTACTTGCTGGCAAAACCCTTGTTGGCAAACACAGAGGTCAGTCGTTTCTTGTAGTTGGCCACCAGGTTTGCACACATCTCAGGAGGGATTTTGTCCCACTCCTCTTTGCAGATCTTCTCCAAGTCATTAAGGTTTTGAGGCTGACGTTTGGCAACTCGAACCTTCAGCTCCCTCCACAGATTTTATATGGGATTAAGGTCTGGAGACTAGCTAGGCCACTCCAGGACCTTAATGTGCTTCTTCTTGAGCCACTCCTTTGTTGCCTTGGCCGTGTGTTTTGGGTCATTGTCATGCTGGAATACCCATCCACGACCCATTTTCAATGCCCTGGCTGAGGGAAGGAGGTTCTCAGCCAAGATTTGACGGTACATGGCCCCGTCCATCGTCCCTTTGATGCGGTGAAGTTGTCCTGTCCCCTTAGCAGAAAAACACCCCCAAAGCATAATGTTTCCACCTCCATGTTTGACGGTGGGGATGGTGTTCTTGGGGTCATAGGCAGCATTCCTCCTCCTCCAAACACGGCGAGTTGAGTTGATGCCAAAGAGCTCCATTTTGGTCTCATCTGACCGCAACACTTTCACCCAGTTGTCCTCTGAATCATTCAGATGTTCATTGGCAAACTTCAGACGGACATGTATATGTGCTTTCTTGAGCAGGGGGACCTTGCATGCGCTGCAGGATTTCAGTCCTTCACGGCATAGTGTGTTACCAATTGTTTTCTTGGTGACTATGGTCCCAGCTGCCTTGAGATCATTGACAAGATCCTCCCGTGTAGTTCTGGGCTGATTCCTCACCGTTCTCATGATCATTGCAACTCCACGAGGTGAGATCTTGCATGGAGCCCCAGACCGAGGGAGATTGATAGTTCTTTTGTGTTTCTTCTGTTGTCACCTTCTCATCAAGCTGCTTGGCGATGGTCTTGTAGCCCATTCCAGCCTTGTGAAGGTCTACAATCTTGTCCCTGACATCCTTGGAGAGCTATTTGGTCTTGGCCATGGTGGAGAGTTTGGAATCTGATTGATTGATTGCTTCTGTGGACAGGTGTCTTTTATACAGGTAACAAGCTGAGATTAGGAGCACTCCCTTTAAGAGTGTGCTCCTAATCTCAGCTCGTTACCTGTATAAAAGACACCTGGGAGCCAGAAATCTTTCTGATTGAGAGGGGGTCAAATACTTATTTCCCTCATTAAAATGCAAATCAATTTATAACATTTTTGACATGCGTTTTCCTGGATTTTTTGTTGTTATTCTGTCTCTCACTGTTCAAATAAACCTGGCACCTACTACCATACCCTGTTCAAAGGCACTTAAATATTTTGTCTTGCCCATTCACCCTCTGAATAGCATACATACAAAACCCATGTTTCAGTTGTCTTAAGGCTTAAAAATCCATCTTTAACCTGTCTCCTGCCCTTCATCTACATGGATTAAAGTGAATTTAACAGGTGACATCAATAAGGGATCATAGCTTTCACCTGGATTCACCTGGGCAGTCAATATCATTGAAAAGCAGGTGTTCCAATTGTTTTTTTTACTCAATATACAGCAGGGGTTGGAACCGTTTTAGGGAGCAGAACAACATTTCTCAAGCAACAGAAATGGAGCCTGGAACAACAGTGATCTATACTGTTCCAGAACATAACCGTTATTTTAAAAGCATGGGAACCGGTTAATATCATTATTTTATGTTGCAGGCATTTTTTCTAGTCCCACAAAAAAACACAATAAAGCACCTATGCAAAACCCTCAGTCACTCAAACTTATTTCAGTGTCTGCTTGCAAGCTGAAAATCTTTATCAGTGTGTGTGCACGTGTGTTTAGGCTACAGACATTACAATCGTGATTCAGAAGATAGGGAAAGAGATTTTTAATTAGCTTCTGATATAGAGGTCCTTGATGGCAGGGAGCTCGGCCCCAGTAATGTACTGGGCTGTCCACACCACCCTCTATCGCGGTTGAGGGCGAGCATTTGCCATACCAAGGTGGGAGAAAGCAGTGTGAAGTGCAATTGAGATATCGTCATCTGTGGATCTGATGGGGAGGTATGCAAATTAGAGTGGGTCCAGGGTTTCTGGGATGATGGTGTTGACGTGTGTCATGACCAGCCTTTCAAAGCACTTCATAATTACAGATGTGAGTGCTACGGGACGATAGGCATTTAGGCAGGTTACCTTGGAGTTCTTGGTAACAGGGACAATGGTGGTCAGCTTGAAACATGTTGGGTTTACAGACTGGGACAAAGAGAGATTGAAAATGTCAGTCAAGACACTTGCCAGCTAGTCTGCGCATGCTCTGAGAACCCGTCCTGGTATTCCATCTGGCCCGGCGGCGGTTTAAAAGTTTTACTCATATCGGCAAACGAAGAGCAAGATCACTATGAATTCCAATAGGAATTACACATCACTTTACAAGCCAGCATAATGTGATTTGCCGGCCTAATGTGGCCTGTAATCCAGGAGCTTCAGACCACTGTGTTAGGGTATATAGGCACTCAAAGTAAGGCATTATAATATACAGCATGTAATGTATTGTCAAAAAGAGGTGGTTCATTTTAAAGGCTAATAAGGCTGGTAGAACCGTTCAAAGATAAAAGGGTTCTTGTTAGAACTTTTCATAGAGGGTTCTAGGAAGAACCTTCCCACTGGGCAAACAGTGGTTGAATCAACGTTGTTTCCACATCATTTCAAGAAAACAATTCTATGTGATGAAGTTCAATCAAATGGGAAAAACTGATTGGATTTGCAAAACGTCATCAAGGTAAGGGAATTTTGTATTTTTTACCTTACTTCTAATCTAAATACAATGTCATGGTGACATTTGTTCTTGATTTTACGTTGAATTCAAGTTAGTTGACAACTCAACCAAATGTAAATAAAAAATTGATATTGAACTGACGTCTGTGCCCAATGGGTTAAGACGATAAAAAGGGTTCCTGGTAGAACCATTTATTTAACGGTTCTAGATATAACCAAGAAGGGTTTCCATATGGAGACAAGCCGAAGAACCCTATATGGTTCTACTTAGCAACTTTTTTTCTGAGAGTGTATAGGGGATAGAGTGCTATTTGGAACGCAGCTATGGCAGCCACTACCTTCAGTGTTCTCCAGGTGCTGGTGCTCTGGTCCAAACCCAGAGGACTGTAGTAGAAGGGCTGACACACATCTCCCAGGATGTCCCATAGTAGCCGCGACACCTGGAGGGAGAGGCGAGTCACATATAACTGAGAACAAAACACCTAAATTAGAGCAAATGTGCCTCAACTCCACACAGAACGAATGACCCCATACCTCCCCTCTCACCCCTCCTATTTGACCAATTCACCATGTGCGCATGCACCAGAATGATGTGCTCTCCCCACTATTTATTGTTTCTGCAGTGATGATTCACCATCTTCAGACAATGATTGTGTAACTTATTTGTAGATCATCATTGTTTGAAGATCAAAAAGCAGTAGTAGCAGTATTATTTATTTTATCTTTATTTAACTAGGCAAGTCAGTTAAGAACAAATTCTTATTTTCAATGACAGCCTTGTTCAGGGGCAGAACTCGGGGATTTGATCTTGCAACCTTTCGGTTACAAGTCCAACGCTCTAACTACTAGGTTACCTGCTGTGTGTGTAGTGTGTGTGGTGTGTGTGTGTGTACTGTGTACTGTGTCTCACCCCAGATGCCGGTGCGCTGGTGGGAGATGTAGTCTTCCATCTTGGACATGAAGGCCGTTTCCCCTCCCGCCGGCCTACACTCCCATCATCCACCAGCAGGAAGGCCTGGTAGTTATTATCCAGGCAGCACGAGTCACGGGATGCGTTCTGGACATAATACCGCGCTGGGAAACTACCCTGAGAGAGGAGGAGGAGGGGGGAGGAAGGGTAGAGAAGGGGATCAGCGAAGGTAAAGCGAGAGGGGAGGGGGAGAGAGATCAATGTAGATAAAATATAGGAGGGGAGAGAGAAAAAGAGGTAATTGTGATTACCATCCATTGTGTATTACAATGTCCTTGTTCTTACTAATTACATTTCCTGTGGTTTTGCTTGGCTGAGTGAGAGAGGGTGAGAAGAAAAGAGGGGAGAGATGAAGGAAAGTGAAGGACATTAATTTATTTGTATACAGTGTCAGTGTACAGTAGTGTGTTCCTGTGCCGCCTTATGTGTGTGCGTCTGTGCCTGTTTAATTCTGTATACATTGAACATTGTGTGTGTGTGGTCATGACATGTATGCATCTATTCGTGTGTGTGTGTAAGTGTATTTGTGTCTCTGAGCGTGTACCTGTGTGTTAACTAGCTGCTCTTTGTTGTGCACCAGCCCCAAGGGGGCCACGCCCACAGCAATGACTTTCTTCTGGGAGAGGGAGGAAGCCGCCACAGCATGATCTCGCTCTGCCTCCACAACACAACACAACACAACACAACACAACACAACACAACACAACGACCTACCCCCTCCCTCAGCCCCCCCCCCCCCCCCGTCACTATCGACGCCCCTGGGAGTGAGAAAGAGAAGAGGAGGGAGAAATGCAGGGAGTGAAGGGGGAGGGGAAGAGAGGCAAATGTTAATGACACAATAGGTGCATACATTTTTTGAATCCCTGCAGGAATTGAACCCACAACCTTGGAATAGCAAGCACCACATGCTTACCAACTAAGCAACAAAGAATCATAGACAATAAACAATATACAGATAAGGAGCAGGAACCTGTTGGTTAAAATCAAATCAAATTTTATTAGTCACATGCGCCGAATACAACAGGTGTAGACCTTACAGTGAAATACTTACTTACGAGCACCTAACCAACAGTGCAGTTTAAAAAAAAAATAATACCGATAAGAAGTAATTAACAGATAAGAAGTAACAAGTAATTAAAGAAGGGCACTGTGAAAATATGTGAGATGCATCCATCCTTTAATGGGGGGGGGGGGGGGTCCTAGTGGGGGGAGGTCCTCTTTTGTTCTCTATTGCTCCTCTATTGTTCCTCAAGCAAGGGGGGATGCCAATGACATCAGAGGGAACCATCAGGCCAACTCCTTGAATGGCTTACTCCAGTTTGCACTTTTGTCAAAAAAACGATTTTGCTCAAAACAAATATTTATTTTTAGCTTACTGTATTTATAAGTGGGATGTTGTTTTTAAAAGTAAAAAAATTGCTGGAGTGCATCTTAAATAAATCTGAAATACTGTTAGAATGTTTTTCAATTGACTGCCATAGGCCCAAATAAAGAAGTAAACATTGGCTGTTAATAACATATTTGTTTTCACATGGTTGGTGTCACAACAAGTTTCAGATATAAAAATGGGGCATTGGGCCAAAAAAGTTTGGGAACCTCTGTACTATATATAGTATTTACTGTACTGTTTTTACAGACTAGTATGGTATACTATAGTTTTTACTGTAGAGTTTGTGCAGACTGTAATATACTGTAGTATGTACTGTAGTGTGTTTGGGGACAGAACTGTAGTATTTACTAACATGTTTTTGTTTTATTATCTTTGACATAGAAGTAGGGGGCTTTCTCCTTCAGGAAACCTACTGGACAAATACTACTCTTGTAAGGGTCCTGTGTGTAGCTGGTGTAGAGAGTCAGGCGCAGGACAGCAGAATTGAGTAATCAACTGTCATAAAATAAGTCGTACTCATCCTTAAAAATGTCATACTGGAGAGAAGAGGACCAAAACGCAGCAGGTATGTGCAGGCTCATCTTGACTTTTATTAACTATCAAAATGAATGCCAAAATAACAAACCATGAGAATGAACGAACAACCAACAGTCTGGCAAAGCATAGGCTCAACACAGAACAATTCCCCACAACCCCAAAGACAAACACACACACCTATATAGGACTTCCAATCAAAGGCAACTATACACACCTGCCTTCAATTGGAAGTCCCAATCATCAACCCAACATTTAACAAACACAAACATGCCACGTCCTGACCAAAACTAAAACACTAGCTCCATCTGCTGGTCAGGACGTGACAGTACCCCCCCTCAAGGTGCAGACCCCGGAATGCACCTAAAAAAGAAAAACAAGAAAATCCCCAATACCCCAACAAAAACCCAACAAACAATAACCCCTAAACCATAAGGGAGGGAAGGGAGGGTGGCTGCCGTCAACGACGGCACTGTGCTACACCCTCCCTCCCCAACCCACCTATCCTGGAGGTGGCTCAGGTGCAGGCCGTTCCAGGCTGTCGGGGCAGTCTGGCAACTCGGGACAGTCGGGGCAGTCTGGCAATTGGGGACAGTCGGGGCAGTCTGGCAACTGGGGACAGTCTGGGCAGTCTGGCAACTGGGGACAGTCTGGGCAGTCTGGCCACTGGGGACAGTCTGGGCAGTCTGGCCACTCCGGCAGTTCAGCGCAGTCTGGCCACTCCGGCAGTTCAGCGCAGTCTGGCCACTCCGGCAGTTCAGCGCAGTCTGGCCACTCCGGCAGGTCAGGGCAGTCTGGCCACTCCGGCAGGTCAGGGCAGTCTGGCCACTCCGGCAGGTCAGGGCAGTCTGGCCACTCCGGCAGTTCAGGGCAGTCTGGCCACTCCGGCAGTTCAGGGCAGTCTGGCCACGCCGGCAGTTCAGGGCAGTCTGGCCACGCCGGCAGTTCAGGGCAGTCTGGCCACGCCGGCAGGTCAGGGCAGTCTGGCCACGCCGGCAGGTCAGGGCAGTCTGGCCACGCCGGCAGGTCAGCGCAGTCTGGCCACTCCGGCAGTTCAGCGCAGTCTGGCCACTCCGGCAGTTCAGCGCAGTCTGGCCACTCCGGCAGTTCAGCGCAGTCTGGCCTCTCTGGCGACTGTTGACTGGCGGGCAGCTCTGACGACTGTTGACTGGCTGGCAGCTCTGACGACTGTTGACTGGCGGGCAGCTCTGACGACTGTTGACTGGCGGGCAGCTCTGACGACTGTTGACTGGCGGGCAGCTCTGATGACGACTGTTGACTGGCGGGCAGCTCTGATGACGACTGTTGACTGGCGGGCAGCTCTTGCCCCGTCAAACAGCCCTTGTGCCCCCCCCTAAAAAATTATTGGGGGTGCCTCTCGGTCTCCCTTACCTCGCCAGCCTTCTTCCGCTGCTTGGTCCTTTGTTGGTGGGGAATTCTGTCATAAAATAAGTCGTACTCATCCTTAAAAATGTCATACTGGAGAGAAGAGGACCAAAACGCAGCAGGTATGTGCAGGCTCATCTTGACTTTTATTAACTATCAAAATGAATGCCAAAATAACAAACCATGAGAATGAACGAACAACCAACAGTCTGGCAAAGCATAGGCTCAACACAGAACAATTCCCCACAACCCCAAAGACAAACACACACACCTATATAGGACTTCCAATCAAAGGCAACTATACACACCTACCTTCAATTGGAAGTCCCAATCATCAACCCAACATTTAACAAACACAAACATGCCACGTCCTGACCAAAACTAAAACACTAGCTCCATCTGCTGGTCAGGACGTGACATCAACGTACTTTACTCAAAAAGACAAATTTACAAAGTAACATCACAAGCCCACAAAGATGGACCGAATTACAATAAACAATCACTCACAAACACAACATGGGGAACAGAGGGTTAAATAATAAACAAGTAACTGGTTGAGTGAAGCCAGGTGTGAAAGACAAAGACAGAACAAATAGAAAATGAAAAGTGGATCGGCGGCAGCTAGAAAGCCGGTGACGTCGACCGACGAATGTCACCCGAACAAGGAGAGGGACCGACTTCGGCGAAAGTTGTGACAGTACTCCCCCCTTGACGCGCGGCTCCAGCAGCGCGCCGACACCGACCTCAGGGACTACCCGGAGGACGAGGCGCAGGGCGATCCGGATGGAGACGGTGGAAATCCCGCAGCAACGAAGGGTCCAAGACGTCCTCCACCGGCACCCAGCATCTCTCCTCCGGACCGTACCCCTCCCACTCCACGAGGTACTGAAGGCCCCTCGCCCAATGCCTCGAGTCCAGGATGGCTCGAACAGCATATGCCGGGGCCCCCTCGATGTCCAGAGGGGGCGGAGGAACCTCCCGCACCTCAGCTTCCTGGAGTGGACCAGCCACCACCGGCCTGAGGAGAGACACATGGAATGAGGGACTAAAACGAAAATCTGGGGGAACCTGTAACCTGTAGCATACCTCGTTCAGTCTCCTCGGGACTTTAAATGGCCCCACAAACCGCAGACCCAGCTTCCGGCAGGGCAGGCAGAGGGGCAGGTTTCGGGTAGAAAGCCAGACCCGGTCCCCCGGTGCAAACACCGGGGCCTCGCTGCGGTTGCGGTCGGCGCTCGCTTTTTGCCGCCTCTCGGCCCGTTGTAGGTGTACATGGGCGGCGTCCCAGATTTCCTCCGAGCGCCTAAACCATTCGTCCACCGCAGGAGCTTCGATCTGGCTCTGATGCCAAGGGGCCAGAAACGGCTGATACCCCAGTAGACACTGGAAAGGAGAGAGGTTAGTGGAGGAGTAGCGGTGTGAGTTTTTGGCCATCTCTGCCCAGGGGATGAACGCCGCCCACTCCCCCGGCCGGTCCTGGCAATATGACCGCAAAAACCTACCCACATCCTGGTTTCTCTCCCACCTGCCCGTTACTCTCGGAGGGAAAACCTGAGGTGAGGCTGACCGAGACCCCCAGACGTTCCATGAACGCTCTCCAGACCCTGGACGTGAACTGGGGACCCCGATCAGAGACTATGTCCTCAGGCACCCCATAGTGCCGGAAGACGTGTGTGAACAGGGCCTCCGCAGTCTGTAGGGCCGTAGGGAGACCGAGCAAAGGGAGGAGACGGCAGGACTTAGAAAACCGATCCACAACGACCAGGATCATTGTGTTGCCCTGTGAGGGAGGAAGATCCATCAGGAAGTCCACCGACAGGTGCGACCACAGCCGTTGTGGAACGGGTAGGGGTTGTAATTTCCCTCTGGGCAGGTGCCTGGGAGCCTTGCACTATGCGCACACCGAGCAGGAGGAAACATAAACCCTCACGTCCTTGGCCAAGGTGGGGCACCATTACTTCCCTCTAAGGCAACGCACCGTCCAACCAATGCCAGGATGACCAGAGGAGGGTGACGTATGGGCCCAATAGATCAAACGGTCGCGGACAGCAGACGGAACGTACAGGTACCCAACTGGACACTGGGGGGGAGTGGGCTCTGTGCGTAACGCCCGCTCAATGTCCGCATCCAGCTCCCACACCACCGGTGCCACCAGGCAAGATGCCGGAAGTATGGGAGTGTGATCCATGGACTGCTCCTCTGTGTCATACATCCAGGACAGTGCGTCTGTCTTAGCGTTCTGGGAACCTGGTCTGTAGGATAGAGTGAAAACAAAACGGGTAAAGAATATAGCCCACCTTGCCTGGCGAGGGTTCAGTCTCCTCGCCGCCTGGATGTACTCCAGATTGCGGTGGTCAGTCCAGATGAGAAAAGGGTGTTTAGCCCCCTCAAGCCAGTGTCTCCACGCCTTCAAAGCCTTGACAACAGCCAACAGCTCCCGGTCCCCCACATCATAGTTTCGCTCCGCCGGGCTGAGCTTCTTAGAAAAGAAAGCACGGGGCGGAGCTTTGGTGGCGTGCCCGAGCGCTGAGAGAGCACGGCTCCTATCCCAGCCTCAGATGCGTCCACCTCCACTATGAATGCCAAAGAGGGATCCAGATGAGCCAGCACGGGAGCCGAGGTAAACAGAGCCTTCAGGTGACCAAAAGCCCTGTCCGCCTCAGCCGACCACTGCAGCCGCACCGGGCACCCCTTCAGCAGTGACGTAATGGGAGCTGCTACCTGACCAAAACCCCGGATAAACCTCCGGTAGTAGTTGGCAAACCCTAGAAAACGCTGCACTTCCTTTACCGTTGTGGGTGTCGGCCAATTACGCACGGCTGAAATGCGGTCAATCTCCATCTCCACCACTGACGTGGAAATGCGGTACCCTAAGAAGGAGACGGACTGTTGGAAGAACAGACATTTCTCAGCCTTGACGTACAGGTCATGCTCCAACAGTCGACCAAGCACCCTGCGCACCAGGGACACATGCTCGGCGCGTGTAGCGGAGTATATCAGAACGTCATCAATATACACCACTACACCCTGCCCGTGCAGGTCCCGGATAATCTCGTCAACAAAGGCCTGGAAGACTGATGGCGCATTCATCAACCCGTACGGCATGACGAGGTACTCATAGTGCCCTGAGGTGGTACAAAAAGCCGTCTTCCACTCGTCCCCCTCCCAGATACGCACAAGGTTGTAAGCGCTCCTGTGATCCAATTTTGTGAAGAATGCATTGCATTGACTCGATCGCACTGGTGATGATAGTCAGCGGGTAGCTGTACCTCACAGTGATCTGATTGATACCTCGATAGTCAATACACGGGCGCAGACCCCCATCCTTGTTCTTCACAAAAAATAAACTCGAGGAGTCAGGTGAAGTGGAGGGCCGAATGTATCTCTGCCCCAGGGATTCGGAGACATATGTTTCCATAGCCACCGTCTCCTCCTGTGACAGAGGATACACGTGACTCCTGGGAAGTGCTGCGTCTACCCCCCGTTGATGAGGTGGTAATTTAGTCGCCCTCTTCTTACAGAAGGCGAGAGTCAAATCGGCATATTCTGAGGGGATGCGCACGGTGGAGACCTGGTCTGGACTTTCCACCGTAGTCGCACCGTTGGAAACCCCCACACACCTCCCTGAGCACTCTCGTGACCACCCCTTGAGAGCCCTCTGTTGCCACGAAATAGTGGGGTCATGACAGGCCAACCAGGGTAAGCCCAGCACCATGGGAAATGCAAGAGAATCAATAAGGAAGAGACTGATTCTCTCCTTATGACCCTCCTGCATAACCATGTCTAGTGGAGCGGTGGCCTCCCTAATCAGCCTTGACCCTAATGGTCGACTATCTAGGGCGTGCACAGGGAAGGGCATATCCACAGGAACAAGGGGGATCCCTAAACTATGGGCAAATGAACGGTCAATAAAATTCCCAGCTGCGCCTGAATCTACTAGCGCCTTATGCTGGGAATGCGGGGAAAACTCAGGAAATTAAATAAACACATACATGTGAGCAACAGGGGCCTCTGGGTGAGCCTGGTGCCGACTCACCTGGGGTGACATGATAGTGCCCCCCCCCCAGCACCGACCATCAGTGTGCCCTCTGCAGCCACAGATGGTGCAGGGAATGGCCCCTCCTCCGGTCGCCCTAAGTGCAGCACCTCCCAGCTCCATGGGCATCGGAGTGGAGGTGCTGGAGGATGGAACTGACAGGCCCCGATCCGGACGTCCGCGGGCAGTCAGCAGGTTGTCCAGCCGGATGGACAGGTCCACCAGCTGCTCCAATATGAGGGTGGTGTCTCGGCAGGCCAACTCCCGACGGACGTCCTTGAGCAGACTGCACCGGTAGTGATCGATCAGGGCCCTGTCGTTCCATCCTGCACTGGCGGCCAGGGTCCAGAAGTCCAAAGCGAAATCCTGCACACTCCTTGTCCCCTGCCTCAGGTGGAACAGACGTTCACCCGCCACTCGTCCCTCAGGCGGGTGGTCGAACACTGCCCGAAAGCGGCGTGTGAACTCTGCATAATGGTCCAACGCCGCGTCTCCCTCACTCCATATGGCGTTGGCCCACTCCAGGGCTTTGCCTGAGAGGCAGGAGACGAGGGCGGACACGCTCTCACGCCCCGAAGGAGTGGACGGTCGCCAGGTAGAGCTCCAGCTGGAGTAGAAACCCCTGGCATCCGGCAGCCGTCCCATCATACTCCCTCGGGAGCGCGAGTCGAATCCCGCTGAGACCGGGTGAAGGAGGGGTGGACAGTGGGACCTGCTGTAGTGGGGCTGGTGGAGGCGCTGGAAATCCTCTTCCTCTCTCCCAATGATATATCGTCTGCAGCACGCGATCCACGACGGTGCCCAGATGTTGCAACATGGTCGCGTGCTGCTGAACGCGCTCCTCCACTGCAACAGGGAGGGCGTCTGCTCCTGCTGACTCCATTCTTCGGGTGAGTGATTCTGTAAGGGTCCTGTGTGTAGCTGGTGTAGAGAGTCAGGCGCAGGACAGCAGAATTGAGTAATCAACGTACTTCACTCAAAAAGACAAATTTACAAAGTAACATCACGAGCCCACAAAGACGGACCGAATTACAATAAACAATCACTCACAAACACAAAATGGGGAACAGAGGGTTAAATAATAAACAAGTAATTGGTTGAGTGAAGCCAGGTGTGAAAGACAAAGACAGAACAAATGGAAAATGAAAAGTAGAAAAGCCGGTGACGTCGACCGCCAAACGCCGCCCGAACAAGGAGAGGGACCGACTTTGGCGGAAGTCGTGACAACTGTGAACAAAAATATAAATGCAACATACAACAATTTCAAAGATTTTACTGAGTTACAGCTCATTTAAGGAAAACAGTTGATTGAAATAAATTCATTAGGCCTTAATCTATGGATTTCACTTGACTGGGAATACAGATATGCATGTCTTGGTCACAGATCAGGTGTGGATCAGAAAACCAGTCAGTATCTGGTGTGACCACCATTTGCCTCATGCAGCACGACACATCTCCTTCATATACAGTTGATCAGGTTGTTGATTGTGGCCCGTGGAATGTTGTCCTACTCCTCTTCACTGGCTGTGAGAAGTTGCTGGATATTGGAGGGAACACGCTGTCATACATGTCGATCCAGAGCATCCCAAATGCGCTCAACAGGTGACATGTCTGGTGAGTATGCAGTCCATGGAAGAACTGGGACATTTTCAGCTTCCAGGAATTGTGTACAGATCCTTGCGACATGGTACTGTGCATTATCATGCTGAAACATGAGGTGATGGAGGCGGATGAATGACACGACAATGGGCCTCAGCATCTCGTCACGGTATCTCTGTGCATTACGAGTGACGTTGATAAAATGCAATCATGTTCATTGTCCGTAGCTTATGCCTGCCCATACCATAACCCCACCGCCACCATGGGGCACTCTATTCACAATGTTGACAGCAACAAACCACTCACCCACACGATGCTATACACGCTCTCTGCCATCTGCCCAGTACAGTTAAAACCGGGATTCATCCGTGAAGAGCACACTTCTCCAGCATGCCAGTGGCCATCGAAGGTGGGCATTTGCCAACTGAAGTCGGTTACAATGCCAAACTTCAGTCAGGTCAAGACCTTGGTGAGGAAGACGAGCATGCCGATGAGCTTCTCCGAGATGGTTTCTGACAGTTTGTGCAGAAAGTTTTCGGTTGTGGAAACCCACAGTTTCATCAGCTGTCCAGGTGGCTGGTCTCAGACAATCCTGCAGAATCTGGATGTGGAGGTCCTGGGCTGGCGTGTTTACACGTGGTCTGTAGTTGGGAGGCCGGTTGGATGTACTGCCATTTTTTTTATGTGGGTTTGTAAGGAATGATCTGTTTTTGGTCACATTACTTCTCAAAACGGCACCACTAATGTTCATACAGTGAGCCTGTAGAAGGGGCTCTGGTCTCAATTACTCTGAGAGGCAGGCCTGTCGTGACCAGATTTAACCTCTCATGGGCCAGGCCCAGAGGGCCATGGTCTATGGGTAAGGTTGATACATTTGTCTGTTTACCTGGGTCAGGAGATCCATCCGTAATGGGAGTTTCCAGGGCTCGTTGCAAAGCATAAGAATGATCTCTGCTAGCCAGAGCTTGCCTGGCCATCGAGGGGCTACCGGGATAAGGGAGAAGCCTCCTTCCCTCACTCTGGCTGGAGTGGGGAGTAGGGCTGTTGCGGTGACTGTATTACAGACACACCGGCGGTCACAAGTCACGAAGGCAGTCAAATTCCACGGCAATTAGGGTTCTCCAAGCTCTGATGCCCCTCTGTCCCTCTAATCACTCTGACATCAATGCAAATGTAATTGAAAATCTAATCAAACACTACATGAGAGCCCATTAGCCCAAAATGGCCTCCATTAAAAAGAGGAGAATCCCATCAGCTTTCTATAAGCTAGGCCTTCTATATTTATTTACCAACTTTCCTAATATTAAGCACATAGCTAATCATTACAACAGGAGTATAGCTTACCTGGCTGGCATGAAAATGAACCACAGGAAAAGCGTCCTCCATTCGGTATTTTATTTTTTCCCCTGCTTCAATACAGGTGCATGATAATGGTCCATTCTAAATCAAAACGAATTACACACATATAAATTCAGCAAAAAAAGAAACGTCCCTTTTTCAGGACCCTGTCTTTCAAAGATAATTCGTAAAAATCAAAATAACTTCACAGATCTTCATTGTAAAGGGTTTAAACACTGTTTCCCATGCTTGTTCAATAAACCATAAACAATTAATGAACATGCACCTGTGGAACGGTCGTTAAGACACTAACAGCTTACAGACGGTAGGCAATTAAGGTCACTGTTAGGACACTAAAAAGGCCTTTCTACTGACTCTGAAAAACACCAAATAGAGATGTCCAGGGTCCCTGCTCATCTGCGTGAATGTGCCTTAGGCATGCTGCAAGGAGGCATGGGGACTGCAGATGTGGACAGGGCAATAAATTGCAATGTCCGTACTGTGAGACGCCTAATACAGCACTACAAGGAGACAGGACGGACAGCTGACCGATCTCGCAGTGGCAGACCACGTGTAACAACACCTGCACAGGATCGGTACATTCGAACATCACACCTGCGGGACAGGTACAGGATGGCAATAACAACTGCCCGAGTTACACCAGGAACGCACAATCCCTCCATCAGTGCTCAGACTGTCCGCAATTGTCACGTCCTGACCAGTAAAGGGGTTATTTGTTATTGTAGTTTGGTCAGGACGTGGCAGGGGGGTGTTTGTTTTAGAGTGTTTCGGGGTTTGTTGGGCTATGTGGTATGTAGAGGGGTGTTTGTTTAGAGTGTTCTGGGGTTTTTGGGTTATGTTCTAGGTTAGTGTATTTCTATGTTAGATCTAGGTTGTTTAGTTCTCAATGTTTAGTTCTCAATGCTGTGGATTACAGGGAAGACATCCTCCTCCCTCATGTGGTACCCTTCCTGCAGGCTCATCCTGATATGATCCTCCAGCATGACAATGCCACCAGCCGTACTGCTCATCCTGTACGTGATTTCCTGCAAGACAGGAATGTCAGTGTTCTGCCATGGCCAGCGAAGAGCCCAGATCTCAATCCCATTGAGCACGTCTGGTACCTGTTGGATCGGAGGGTGAGGGCTAGGGCCATTCCCCCCAGAAATGTCCAGGAACTTGCAGGTGCCTTGGTGGAAGAGTGGGGTAACATAGCAAGAACTGGCAAATCTGGTGCAATCCATGAGGAGGAGATGCACTGCAGTACTTAATGCAGCTGGTGGCCACACCAGATACTGACTGTCAATTTTGATTTTGACCCCCCCCCCCCCCTTTGTTCAGGGACACATCATTCAATGTCTGTTAGTCACATGTTGTCACGTCCTGACCAGTATAGGGGTTATTTGTTATTGTAGTTTGGTCAGGACGTGGCAGGGGGTGTTTGTTTTATGTGGTTCAGGGTGTGTTTTGTGTATGTGTTTAGGTAGAGGGGTGATTTGATTTATTAGTCCCGGGTTTGTTAGTCATTGTTCTATGTTAGTATATTTCTATGTTCTATCTAGTCTTTTGTAGTTCTATGTTTAGTTAATTGGGGTTGGACCTTCAATTGGAGGCAGCTGGTTATTGTTGCCTCTGAGGGTCCGATAATTAGGAGTTTGTTTTTCATGGGATTTTGTGGGAGATTGTTCTTGTTTTGCCTGACGAGACTGTCAAGTTCGTTTGTGTTTTTGTATACGTTTATGTGTTTTCCTTCTTCACTTAAATAAAAAGAAGACGAGTGTACATTTTCCTGCTGCGTCTTGGTCTCTACCCTACGACACCCATGACACATGTCTGTGGAACTTGTTCAGTTTATGTCTCAGTTGTTGAATCTTATGTTCATACAAATATTTACACATGTTAAGTTGCTGAAAATAAACACAGTTGACAGTGAGAGGACGTTTCTTTTTTTGCTGAGTTTATTATTTAGTATATATAAAGACAAGATTAAATCAAGAATAATCTGATGGGTGACAATATTAGCCAATCACTTGTGAATTCTATATTATCACTTGTGAATGATGTCCAGCTTAAGGCAAGAAACATTATTTTTTTAAAGAATCATAATCACACACCTCATGTAGCTCAGCCCATTGGCCTATAATGTTTTGACAAAGTTTGTATTACAACTAAAGTGGCCAAATAACTCCTTAAAATTAAGAACATTAATCTGCTTTACAAGGGGTGTAGAGCTTAACTGGCATACATAAGCAGCGCATGAGTTTCAAGTTCAGGGAAGATAATTTTCACGACAAAAATGGTCCTTTATAATGAAAGCATTACATACATAATTGCATTTGCAGTCACTTTTGATAATGGTGTTTTTCGCTAACAGAACATTCATGTTTACAGCCTCGGCCGCGGGCATTGCTGCGCTTATAATGTGAAGAAATAGCCTAATAGTTTATCAACTTTTTACGCTAAACGTTCTGATCTGTTACGTCAGCCTCATTGCATAAAACGTTTTTATTGATGCTAATGGTTGTATTGATTTGGGATCTATCGCATCCCACAACTGTCCCAGACTATGTTTGGAATATTTATTTCTCACACAGAATAGGTCAACTTTTGTAATATGCGGGATAGTAGATTAACATAGGCTCGTGCTTTTGTTGTTTGTTAGGCCTACTCATCTTGTTGGCTGACGAAAATTAAATGTGGACAGTTCTTCCAATATCTTTAATATGCACCTCGGAATTGGATAAGGACACGCCCAGTTATGTCACTGATGTGTCTGTCTTCACTTGTAGCCTGTGAGAAAGACCCGATCACGTGACGGAGAGCCTCAGGGAGAAGGTCTGCAAAAGGCATAGATTTTTTTAGGGTGCATTATGGCCACACAAAGGGGCTGCCGACGGGATATTCGAGGCATTATCAAGTGCTTCTCAAATTGTGAATGAGAGAATGATAAAGTGTGAAAAGCCTTCAAATCATTATTAGAGTCGCATCATGCAGCCTTGCAATGTATTAAAAATCTAAACATATAGCCCAATGTTTGTAGAACAACTAAAGTTATATTAATAACTCTAAATCAGTGGTTCCCAACCTTTTTCGGTTAATGTACCACCAACTGAATTTTGCTCTGCTCGGGGTACCCCTGAAGTACCCCCTCATGTGCATTTTAACAGTAGGTCTATGATCTCATGAGTCTTCTCAAGTACCCCCCGTGGATAGGCCAAGTACCCCCAGGGGTCCTAGTACCCCTGGTTGGGAACCACTGCTCTAAATTAATCATATAGGAGTACCTATTTCTTTGTTAACCTCTCTACACAGAATAGCTGCATGTGTGCATTCCCTCAAATCGTTTGGAGAAAATATCCTTTCTATTTTATTCAGCTTTGTTCAATTGTATTCTTCAAACTATAAAATAATGCCATGGAATTCTAAGCAAATCTTGTCTGCTAAATGAACTAGTGTAGCCCACAGCCATATGGCATAGCCAGATCAGTAAAACTCAGAGTATGCTATTCTGTTCTGAAATAGACTACATTTTCTTCATATCATGTTTCTTTAGACCTGTCTAAAATAAATAATGGATTTATTACATGGATAATGGCTATAATAATGGCTATATTACATGGATTTATTAGACTTTTTAAAATGTAGATGTTCCAAAGGTCTGCATCAGTGGCTTGTAGGAAGCCAGGAGATGCTAAATGTGTTTATGTTAATTAATGATCAATTACCATGAGACGACAGTTATTTGCTTGACAATCAGAGGCGGACAAAATGTCTTGACCGCCACAGCCCTATTGGGGAGTATGAGTCCTGTAGGGGGAAAAGCGTAGAGCAGTATGTTAGTCCAGCCCTAGAGGTGCATAACCTGATATCGCAAAGAAATACGGGTAATGTGCCTTTTCATGCGATGCAAAGAGATCTACGGATGCTTGTCTGCATTTCTTCTCGATTCCCTCCACTACTCGGGAATGGAGTTTCCAATATCCGTAAAGGGGATTCCCTCTGGACAATAAGTCCACTCTTACATTTAGTACTCCAAGGACATGAGTCGCGCATAAGGAAAGTTGATGAGTTTTGCTCCACTGAATAATTGCCTTTGCTAGGCTGTGAACAAGTGCAAACCTGGCGATTGACACTACTGAGTGCCAAGTAGTGTTGTCACAAAACCAGAATTCGACATAATTTGACTTTGATATCAGGTTTAGTACACCAAAATGATACCAGGGCAAAAAAGGAAAATTAGGCAGACAAAGTGACAGAATGGCACTTGATCCAGACAGATCTTTTGAGGTCAATATTACATTATGTACATTTTTCAAAGATAGCCATGTATGCATTAATTAATCAATTATACCATCAAATAATCCATTTGACTTTGTTTATTACAAGCTAACTACATAACATAATGGCAATTGAATTTAATTGTAAATTGCTATTGATAAACTGGGTTAATCCAGATGTAGCCTAGGCCAATTCACAATTCTTTTTTTCTTTAACCTTTATTTAACTAGGCAAGCCAGTTAAGAACAAATGCTTATTTACATGATAGCCTACACCGGCCAAACCCAGACAACGCTGGGCCAATTGTGCGCCGTCCTACGGGACTCCCAATCACGGCCGGTTATGATACAGCCTGGAATCAAACCAGGGTGACTGCAGTGACACCTCAAGCACTGAGATGCAGTGCCTTAGACCGCTGCACCACTCGGGAGCCCAATACAGGTGAATGCATTTTCAATAGGAGTGTGTTCATGTATTGAGTTATTCAGCTTGTTTTGGCTGATTTCATGGGGTTACAGATGAAAAAATATCTATTTCCTTTCCATTTGGGACTTATGTTATTGTACTGATCAACAACATTCGCATAGAAGAAGCAATCTCTTCTTTTATAAAAGTGTGCCCTTTCTCTAAGACCTAATGACATCATTCACACACACAGTGAGAGAGACGGGAGGTGAGGGCATAGACATTAAAACCAGTAGACAGTGATAGCGTTGATGTCATCCACGTATTCCTATAGATAACTCCCGATGGCGCATGAAATATTTGAAGCACGCCATATTGCTGAATGAGGCTGAATGGCAACCAAAAACAAAATCGTTAACGATCATGGTGAAAGTGGTCGTAACTAGCAAAGGATCATGGTCGATGTAGTCGATTTCATCCTGCCTGAGAGAGTCAACCCAACCGGGCATGAGCCTCCTCGCAGCCTGCCGGCCTGTGATTGGTCTGTGTCAGCACGTGGTCCTGTGTGACGACAAATGTAGTAGTCAGAACGGATCACTATTTAATTAAATATCACGATTTGTAGTGAACTTTAAAATAATTCACTGTGGGGATCAAACTTGATCATAATAAACACATTTTAGAGGCCAAAATGGCTTCAAAATGTTTTTGTTTTTTTTATCGTAATTTACATAAGCTTTCTAGGGCAGACCAGGGCTTGCTACACAGTAGCCGACCAGCATAGCTCAGAACTTCACGCTCCAGACCAGACACTCGGGGCTAGCGAGAACAAGTGAATGAATAGGTATTTTGTCAATGACTGTATGGTTTGTGGTGACAATCAGCTTTGAAATCAGCATATTTGCATTATGGTACTTAGTTATCACAAACAAAGTTCTAGGGTAGTGAATTAACGTTAGCTTCAGTTGTAAGTTAGCAAGGAAAGTTAACCTACAAAGCTGGAAGCTACTGGTATCTTCTTGTATTGTAAAGTGGTGTAGCCTGTAATGGACATTGTTTTGCGAACAGTAATTAACAGTTGAAACATTTCTACATGCCGTGTAGCATTATTGAAGTGTGTTAACGTCTGTGCAGCATGAGTGGGGAGCTAACATATGACGCAGCCCAGACACCCAGTGAGTGCAGTGGTTCCTTGGGACAGGCTTGAGCTAGGAATGACTAAGTGGAGCAGGCACAATGCGCTCACCTTATAAGAGGACATCGGCAGCGCTGCTAGAGAGACTTGATCCTCTCTCAATCAGTAGATGACATGAGACATTTGACAGAAGTACCAAAGGTTTAGAAAAACTCTAGTACCATGTTCTAGTATAAAAAACGTACAGAAGTTTCCAGAATGCCATTGAAGGCAGGAGGTCTCACTGCAAACTGCAGTCTGTAGCCCTTGGTAACTGTGGATAGGATTCAAGGCTTGACTGCACATGCGCGCCAGTTGTCTACTCTCGGCCAGTAGCCAACGGGGAGGCTGACTCTCGCTCACCAGTGGTGCATTGTATTTTTGCTCTGTTTCCTTGGCAAGATGCCTGGTTGTGACAGGTGTTTTATTGAAAGAGAGTGTAGTGACACTGGGAACTGGTGACAGTGCTTTGAAGCAACTGGCAATTTGTCTTCCTGCCTCGGCTGAAAACGAACGAGTGGAGGGGAGAGCTGTGGCACGGAGGGCACCCGGGGGTAGAGTGATCTCCCTTGGGTGGAGCACAGAGTCTGTGCTCCACCCAAGAAGGAACAGTGCAGGGAACCGAATGACTCATTGACTGCCCCTCTCTTCCGCTGGGGGCGTACCCATAAGTCTGACACCCCTTCTTCCTGGCAGGAGAACCAGAGGGGCGGGACTTGGATGCGGCTGCAGGGGATGGCCGTTTGCCCCAGTGTCACATGCTGTGTCTCTGGGGGCTTCCCCACTCCCCACCTTGGTTGGTGGAGGGCTAGCCCGGATTGCCATAGTTCCCGGGTCTACAGGGCAGACAGAAGTTGAAGGCTTGACTTTCCTTCTTGCAGAGTTTGCACTTCTGCTGCATGGTGGCAACAGAAGGCCCAAACAGTACCTTAGGCACTACTAGAGTTTCAAGGAAGTCTTCTTTGTCCTTGTCGGATAGAATGGACCGGTTGAGGCACAAGGCTCTCTTTCCTACCACTGCAAGATTCATGACGCGGCCACAGCATTGGATGGCACCTCTAGAGGCACGGAGGTTGAGCTCTGTGAAGGCATTGGGGTTGAGGTGGCTGGCCAGTGAAAGCTCAAATACCCACGTCCTCCATGTCCTTGACCTCAATGTTGGAAAAATGCCTGGTTTGGACCCTGGAGGTAAGGGGATTGACCCAGTAGCACTTGGGTTCCGGCAAGTAGGCTGGGACAGCCAGGAGGAGCTGTGGTCACACTTTATTTGCATAGTCCGGATTTTCTACAGATGGTCATACTATCAACAAACTGTTGATAAGCAACTGCTTGCTAAGGTTAGGGTTAGGTATAGAATACGGATTAGGGTAAGGGTTAAGTTTAAGGTTAGGATAAGGGCTAAAGTTAGGATTAGAGCTAGGATTAGTAGATAATTAGTTGAAATGTTACTGATAGCCTGTAGAGCCTCTACAGATGGACTATCCAAATAAAGTGCTACCAGAGCTGCTTGCCTAGGACAGCACGAGAGGAGAGACGCCTCCCATCGTAAAAGTCCCCCTCTGCGTCTCAGTCCCTCACGGGTTCGGGCCACTCAATGTTGAGTCTGGCCGCTGCCCATTTGCAGACATTGAGCAGCAAATATTTGTCGTCCGCTATCGATGCCCGCTAAGGACGGAAGATGATCTGTCGGCTTGCGCCTCATCTTCCATCTCCTCTTCCTCTCCTGCGTAGAGGAGTCTTATCCCGTCATCATAGGATGGGAGGTCCTCCTCCCAATGGGGGTCATCAGGAAGCATTTAAGGAAAATGTCAATTTTCAGTGTACAAACTTAACATGATGAACAATAATGACATTTACTCAAACAGGTGGCCAAAAATAACTATCTGAAAGCCACGGCCCCGATAAGCCACACCTCCAATCTTCTAATAGGCTGTCACCTCTACAATATATTATTAAAAAGATTCAAATTGTACCCTTCCCATTACAAAAAGGTTCCAGTTTGAACCTTTACACGGGGGTTCCTCAAGAAACCTTTTTGAACTGGAAAGGTTCCCTCTGTGTGGCAATTTTTTGGAATCCCAAAAGGTTCTTCCAGGCTCCTTTACTTCTAAGAGTGTATGAATTAATTATATTTTAAACAAATAGATGAAACAGAGTGGGCGTTGTCCTCAGCTGTGCTCTGACCAGCCTCAATCACAGCACACCATGGTATGTCTGTTTGTGTGTATGTGTGTGTGTCTAACCGGTTCTCTGTGCCGCCTTGACCAGGCCCTGTCTCAGCACCTCCCTGACCCAGGTTTTGACCTTCTCGCACCCCCCACCCCCCACAACAGAAACCACCAGGTTGGGGGAGGGCACCCCCCAGTGGGCCGTCATCAGACTGTACACGATCTGAGGTGGGGTGTCGCATGACAGACGCAAGAACTGACCAATAGCAAGAGAAAAGGAGAAGAGGGTGGGGAAGGGTCAATGACTATCGCCACACAAAGTTATGATGCTCAAGAAGCTACATAAAGTGCTGCTTGCTAGTTGCTTGTTTTGCCTATATGGTGTAGCTAATCGAAAGTGAAGAGATATCAGTACAGGTGAGAACATTACGCCCGCCATGGTTCCATAGAATGCCAGACAGACGTTCTGCAACATACAGCCCAACCAGACCTGATGTAGATGAGCAAAAGACTGAAATGAACTACATTCACATATTTGTCATTTAGTGTCAATGAATGGATATGTGACGTATTAATTTCATAACATATAGCATCATGAGATTAGCATGAACTCATTCTCTCAGTAGGATCATGTGGTAACAGCTGAGTCAATTGAGAGTTATGAGTTGACAGGCACGCAGCCAGCTACCTAATTCATGAATCAGCCAGTCACCATACTGACAGATATGTATGTGTGTGTCCTAATGTTATTTATACTTTAGTGATACCCTGGGCTGATTGATTGAGTGCGGGACACGGCTGAATAAACACACTGTCCTCCATGAGGTCATCAACAAGGGCCAGAGGCCAAAACCAAGACACCAGTGTTGTGTGTGTGTGTTAGTTTGCCCTTGCATGAGTGTGTGTGTGTGCTTGCATATGTGCAAGTGTATGCACGCACATGTGTGCATATGTTGGTATGTTAATGCTCTTACATGTGTGTGTTACTCACATGGCTGTGTCTCATATCAGACAATATACCATGGGTTTGACACACAATTACTAAGCCTCGACTCCAATATTACATTTACATTAACATTTAAGTCATTTAGCAGACGCTCTTATCCAGAGCGACTTACAAACTGGTGCATTCACCTTATGATATCCAGTGGAACAACCACTTTACAATAGTGCATCTAAATCTTTTAGGAGGGGGGGGGGTTAGAAGGATTACTTTATCCTATCCTAGGTATTCCATAAAGAGGTGGGGTTTCAGGTGTCTCCGGAAAGTGGTGATTGACTCCGCTGTCCTGGCATCGTGAGGGAGCTTGTTCCACCATAGGGGTGCCAGAGCAGCGAACTATTTTGACTGGGCTGAGC
Source organism: Salmo salar (assembly GCF_965601325.2). Lineage (NCBI taxonomy): Eukaryota > Metazoa > Chordata > Actinopteri > Salmoniformes > Salmonidae > Salmo > Salmo salar. The sequence goes on along the minus strand of NC_138296.1, from coordinate 30,590,143 downwards.
GGGAACTGTGCTTCCTCAGAGGTAGGGGGGCCAGCAGGCCAGAGGTGGATGAGCGCAGTGCCCTAGTTTGGGTGTAGGGACTGATCAGAGCCTGAAGGTACGGAGGTGAAGTTCCCCTCACGGCTCCGTAGGCAAGCACCATGGTCTTGTAGCGGATGCGAGCTTCAACTGGAAGCCAGTGGAGAGAGCGGAGGAGCGGGGTGACGTGAGAGAACTTGGGAAGGTTGAACACCAGACGGGCTGCGGCGTTCTGGATGAGTTGTAGGGGTTTAATGGCACAGGCAGGGAGCCCAGCCAACAGCGAGTTGCAGTAATCCAGACGGGAGATGACAAGTGCCTGGATTAGGACCTGCGCCGCTTCCTGTGTGAGGCAGGGTCGTACTCTGCGAATGTTGTAGAGCATGAACCTACAGGATCGGGTCACCGCCTTGATGTTAATAAGAACGACAGGGTGTTGTCCAGGGTCACGCCAAGGTTCTTAGCACTCTGGGAGGAGGACACAATGGAGTTGTCAACCGTGATGGTGAGATCATGGAACGGGCAGTCCTTCCACGGGAGGAAAAGCAGCTCCGTCTTGCAGAGGTTCAGCTTGAGGTGGTGATCCATCATCCACACTGATATGTCTGCCAGACATGCAGAGATGCGATTCGCCACCTGGTTATCAGAAGGGGGAAAGAAGAAGATGAATTGTGTGTCGTCTGCATAGCAATGATAGGAGAGACCATGTGAGGATATGACAGAGCCAAGTGACTTGGTGTATAGCGAGAATAGGAGAGGGCCTAGAACAGAGCCCTGGGGGACACCAGTGGTGAGAGCACGTGGTGCGGAGACAGATTCTCGCCACGCCACCTGGTAGGAGCGACCTGTCAGGTAGGACGCAATCCAAGCGTGGGCCACGCCGGAGATACCCAACTCGGAGAGGGTGGAGAAGAGGATCTGGTGGTTCACAGTATCAAAGGCAGCAGATAGGTCTAAAAGGATGAGAGCAGAGAAGAGAGAGTTAGCTTTAGCAGTGCGGAGAGCCTGCGTGACACAGAGAAGAGCAGTCTCAGTTGAATGACCAGTCTTGAAACCTGACTGATTTGGATCAAGAAGGTCATTCTGAGAGAGATAGCAAGAGAGTTGGCCAAGGACGGCACACTCAAGAGTTTTGGAGAGAAAAGAAAGAAGGGATACTGGTCTGTAGTTGTTGACATCGGAGTGTAGGTTTTTTGAGAAGGGGTGCAACTCTCGCTCTCTTGAGGACGGAAGGGACGTATCCAGTGGTCAAGGATGAGTTGATGAACGAGATGAGATAAGGGAGAAGGTCTCCGGAAATGGTCTGGAGGAGAGAGGAGGGGATAGGGTCAAGCGGGCAGGTTGTTGGGCGGCCGGCCGTCACAAGTCGCAAGATTTCATCTGGAGAGAGAGGGGAGAAAGAGGTCAAAGCATAGGGTAGGTCAATGTGAGCAGGACCAGTGGTAGAAAGTGGACCAGCGGTGTCGTTTGACATAACAAACGAGGAGCGGATGTCGTCAACCTTCTTTTCAAAATGGTTGACGAAGTCATCCGCAGAGAGGGAGGAGGGGGGGGGGATTCAGGAGGGAGAAGAAGGTGGCAAAGAGCTTCCTAGGGTTAGAGGCAGATGCTTGGAATTTAGCGTGGTAGAAAGTGGCTTTAGCAGCAGAAACTGAAGAGGAAAATGTAGAGAGGAGGGAGTGAAAGGATGCCAGGTCCGCAGGGAGGCGAGTTTTCCTCCATTTCCGCTCGGCTGCCCGGAGCCCTGTTCTGTGAGCTCGCAATGAGTCGTCGAGCCACGGAGCAGGAGGGGAGGACCGAGCCGGCCTGGAGGATAGGGGACATAGAGAGTCAAAGGATGCAGAAAGGGAGGAGAGGAGGGTTGAGGAGGCAGAATCAGGAGATAGGTTGGAGAAGGTTTGAGCAGAGGGAAGAGATGATAGGATGGAAGAGGAGAGAGTAGCGGGAGAGAGAGAGCGAAGGTTGCGACGGCGCAATACCATCCGAGTAGGGGCAGAGTGAGAAGTGTTGGAGGAGAGCGAGAGGGAAAAGGATACAAGGTAGTGGTCGGAGACTTGGAGGGAAGTTGCAATGAGATTAGTGGAAGAACAGCATCTAGTAAAGATGAGGTCAAGCGTATTGCCTGCCTTGTGAGTAGGGGGGGAGGTGAGAGGGTGAGGTCAAAAGAGGAGAGGAGTGGAAAGGAGGAGGCAGAGAGAAATGAGTCAAAGGTAGACGTGGGGAGGTTAAAGTCACCCAGAACTGTGAGGGGTGAGCCATCCTCAGGAAAGGAACGTATCAAGGCGTCAAGCTCATTGATGAACTCTCCAAGGGAACCTGGAGGGCGATAAATGATAAGGATGTTAAGCTTGAAAGGGCTGGTAACTGTGACAGCATGGAATTCAAAGGAGGAGATAGACAGATGGGTCAGGGGAGAAAGAGAGAATGTCCACTTGGGAGAGATGAGGATTCCAGTGCCACCACCCCGCTGGCCAGATGCTCTCGGGGTATGCGAGAACACATGGTCAGATGAGGAGAGAGCAGTAGGAGTAGGAGTGTTATCTGTGGTAATCCATGTTTCCGTCAGCGCCAAGAAGTCGAGGGACTGGAGGGTAGCATAGGCTGAGATGAACTCTGCCTTGTTGGCCGCAGACCGGCAGTTCCAGAGGCTGGCGGAGACCTGGAACTCCACGTGGGTTGTGCGCGCGGGGGCCACCAGGTTAGAGTGGCAGCGGCCACGCGGTGTGAAGCGTTTGTATGGCCTGTGCAGAGGGGAGAGAACAGGGATAGACAGACACATAGTTGACAGGCTACAGAAGAGGCTACGCTAATGCAAAGGAGATTGGAATGACAAGTGGACTACACGTCTCGAATGTTCAGAAAGTTAAGCTTACGTTGCAAAAATCTTATTGACTAAAATGACTAAAATGATACAGTACTGCTGGCTGGTGAAGTAGGCTAGCTAGCAGTGGCTGCGTTGTTGACTTTGTTTGAAAGTGTAGCTGGCTAGGTAACGTCGATAGTTTCAGTACTACACCTTTATCATGATACAAAGGCAACTATGTAGCTAGCTAACATAACACTAATCAAGACGTTCCTTTGTAATGTATTTAGTTTCTACAATGCTGCTCGTCGGTAAAAGTTGGCTAGGTTTGGAAAATGGCGTCGCGGAGGACGAAAATAGCTGGCTAGCTAACCTCGATAATTACTCTAAACTACACAATTATCAAACTATGACAAAGACAACTATGTAGCTAGCTAACACTACAGTAATCAAATCGTTCCGTTGTAATGTATTCGTTTCTACAGTGCTGCTAGTCGGTAGTCGGTAACAAGGCCCTGCATTACAATATTTAAATAATGTCACTAAGATGGCACAGGTGGATTCATCATTGAACACAGCATATTCTCCAGTGCTGAATCAACACAGTGTTATATTTCAGCAATAAGGCCCAAGGAGGTGTGGTATATATGTCCAATATACCATGACTAAGGACTGCTCTAAGCACGATGCAACAAGGAGTGCCTGGATACAGCCCTTAGCTGTGGTATATTGGCAATTCACCACAAACCCCCAAGGTGCCTTATTGCGATTATAAACTAGTCACCAACACAATTAGAACAGTAAACAAGTAATTGTGTGTCAAACCCATGGTATATTGTCTGATATAGCACGGCTTTCAGACAAATCAGCATCAAGGACCCAAACTACCCGGTTTATAACACTGTTCCATTGTCTATAATATGGGTCCACACTTTTCAGCGTTAAATTAAAGGTTGAGTAAGTTTGAATTTTGTCCACAAATGTACTCAATTTTCTATGTAAATAGTCTATGAGTAAATGCCATAATGCAGTTATTTTGTTTCATACTTCACATGTTAGCTGAAATCGTATTTTTCCGAAGTTATTTTAGCTGTCACGCTAGCTGTTTGGCCCGAACACATTAACAAATCATGGGATTTTATCATAGGAAATTAACACCTGTAATATAGTAGCCTCTGCTTCCAGGCCTCAGTCACATTGTTCTCAAGAGTCTGGGGAAGTTCATATTGGAAAGGTACAGTGAGGGAAAAAAGTATTTGATCCCCTGCTGATTTTATACGTTTGCCCACAGACAAAGAAATGATCAGTCTATAATTTTAATGGTAGGTTTATTTGAACAGTGAGAGACAGAATAACAACAAAATAATTTAAAAAACGCACGTCAAAACTGTTATAAATTTATTTGCATTTTAATGAGGGAAATAAGTATTTCACCCCCTCTGCAAAACAAGACTTAGTACTTGGTGGCAAAACCCTTGTTGGCAATCACAGAGGTCAGACGTTTCTTGTAGTTGGCCACCAGGTTTGCACACATCTCAGGAGGGATTTTGTCCCACTCCTCTTTGCAGATCTTCTCCAAGTCATTAAGGTTTTGAGGCTGACGTTTGGCAACTCGAACCTTCAGTTCCCTCCACAGATTTTCTATGGGATTAAGGTCTGGAGACTGGCTAGGCCACTCCAAGACCTTAACAAGACATTTGTGGAGTGGTTGAAAAACACGTTTTTTAATGACTCCAAACTAAGTGTATGTAAACTTCCGACTTCAACTGTACATATAGGTAGGTGTAAAGTGACTAGGCAACAGGATAGATAATAGACAGTAACAGCAGCGTGTGTGAAAGTGTGTGGGTGTATGTGTGTGTTGGGGTGTCAGTGTAAGTGTGGGCAGAGTTCAATGTGTGTGCATAGAGTTAGTGCAGAAAAGAGTCAATGCAGGTATTTTTTTTTATTTAACATTTATTTTACTAGGCAAGTCAGTAAAATTATACAATGATGGCCTACCCCGGCCAAACCCTCCCCTAACCCGGATGACGCTGGGCCATTTGTGCGCCACCCTATGGGACTCCGATCACGGCCGGTTGTGATACACCCCGGAATCTAACCAGAGTCTCTTGTACTGAGATGCAGTGCCTTAGACCGCTGCCCCGCACAGGAGGTAGTCCGGGTAGCCATTTGATAAGCTATTTAGCAGTCTTGTTTAGCAGTCTTATGGCTTGGGGGTATAAGCTATTCAGGGTCCTGTTGGTTCCAGACTTGGTGCACTGGTACCGCTTGCCATGCAGTAGCAGAGATGAACAATGGCCTGGTTGGCTGGAGACTGTACATTTTCTTTTACAATTTGGAATAGGCACATTCAAACAAAAGTATAGCTGCGGGAAGTCGTTTTTGTTGGGGGGGGGCTAGACAAATATCTTTGTCATTGCTGGCGCTGCAGACGGATATATCGGTCTGCTAATACAGGACTATTAAAGGCCCAGTGCACTACTTTATTGTTGTAATTTATTTCTTCAGATTTTCGGGGGTGTTGCTGCACCCTCAGAACCCCTAATTCCCATGGCTATGAACAAAGGTGGAGAGTTGAAACCGAAAGCCAATCATTTTCACTGGTGCCCACTTGGGGTAGTGTCATTTTCAACCAAATTATATACAACATTTATTCAAAACAATATATAGTATGCCAACAATGCTAGCACCGTAAATGATCTTAATCTGGATAATTTGTGCTTCTCACAGCCAATTAGCCAGCAGCCGCTGGTAATCAGCGTTCCACTCATACCTACAGTGAGGGAAAAAAGTATTTGATCCCCTGCTGATTTTGTACGTTTGCCCACTGACAAAGATATTATCAGTCTATAATTTTAATGGTAGGTTTATTTGAACAGTGAGAGACAGAATAACAACAAAAAAATCCAGGAAAAACGCATGTCAAAAATGTTATAAATTGATTTGCATTTTAATGAGGTGGAAGTGGGTTCTATTTCTATGTCTAGTTTATTATTTTGACCTTCAATTGGAGGCAGCTGTTCCTCGTTGCCTCTATTTGAAGGTCATATTTAGTAGGGGGGTTTTTTCTATGGGATTTGTGGGTAGTTGTTTCCTGTTTAGTATTTGTTGCACCTGACAGGACTGTTTCTCGTCGATGTTTGTTGTTTTTGTTAAGTGTTTATGTTTTCCTTCATTAAAGAAGATGAGTAGTCACATTCCCGCTGCGTTTTGGTCCAATCCCTACGACACCCGTGACATGGTGAGAAGGTGACAACAGTTGGCGCGATTATTCGCAAATGGTAGAAACACAAAAGAACTGTCAATCTCCCTTGGCCTGGGGCTCCATGCAAGATCTCACCTCGTGGAGTTGCAATGATCATGAGAACGGTGAGGAATCAGCCCAGAACTACACGGGAGGATCTTGTCAATGATCTCAAGGCAGCTGGGACCATAGTCACCAAGAAAACGTACCCAATTTAAACAGGTTACTACTCTGGCCCAGAAAATAGAATATGCATATTATTAGTAGATTTGGATAGAAAACACTCTCAAGTTTCTAAAACTGTTTGAATGGTGTCTGTGAGTATAACAGAACTCATATGGCAGGCAAAAACCTGAGAGAAATTGAACCAGGAAGTGGGAGAAACAATTTAAAGGCAATGCTACCAAATACTAATTGAGTGTATGTAAACTTCTGACCCACTGGGAATGTGATGAAAGAAATAAAAGCTGAAATAAATAATTCTCTACTATTATTCTGACATTTCACATTCTTAAAATAAAGTGGTGATCCTAACTGACCTAAGACAGGGAATTTTTACTGGGATTAAATGTCAGAAATTGTGAAAAACTGAGTTTAAATGTTTTTGGCTAAAGTGTATGTAAACTTCTGACTTCAACTGTACATTCTGTAGCTACCTCAGTTACCTTGTACCCCTGCACATCAACTCAGTACTGGTACTTCTTGTATATAGATAGCCAAGTTATTGTTACTCGTTATTGTTATTCTTTATTCACTGTGTATTTATTCCTTGTGTCATTATTTCTATTTGCATTGTTGGAAAATGACTCGTAAGTAAGCATTTCAATGTTGTTTATGAAGCATGTGTCAAATAAACTTTGATTTGATGGGAGTGGCAAACAGCTTGGATACACTTCACCTTCTTTTAGCCTCTTACTGACAAGAAGTTCCACAGGCTTTATTACCGAAGAGGTGAAAGCGTGGTAGGGACTAATAATCAAAGGTACTATTTTGTCCCCTAAGGTGCACTATTGGCTGTTTTGAGGTCACACTGCAAACTTACAATTATGTAGGGGAGAGTTGGGTAAGTTGAGCCATTTTTTTACATTCAGCATCACTATTTCAAGAGAGATATAGTATTCTTTCTAACAAAGACACTGTATCTACATTAATTTTCAGATGTTGTTTTTCCGTGGAAATAATCACAATTCATGTAAACATAACAGTTTTGAAAACATAGCTTGTCAAAAGTAGTCTCTTGAAAAAAATGAGGTAAGTTGAGCATAGAGAAAAGGGTAAGTTGAGCCACCTTGGGGTAAGTGGGTGATGTTGTTCTGTGACAGTGGGTGATGGTGTTCTGTGATAGTGGGTGATGGTGCTGGTCAGTCAAAGTTTAATTAATGGATTGGGGGTGTAATATATTGTATATCTTAAATGCATGCCTACATTCATATAAAGATCTCTGTTCAATATCACTTACCCTTCCATTTCTTGAGCAGTTGTCTGGGACAGGGATGTTGTTTTGATGTGCCAATTTGTAGGCAAGTTCTCTCCATAAAACTGGTCTGCGAGATTCTTGACATGTTTATCAAGCTCAGACTCCATGTCATCAGATAAGACCTTGTGTGCCTCTGCTACTCTATCATAGCTCTCTTTCACACAGGTACGTGGTCCTTTTCTTTTTTGTCAATGTACCATTCAGTCTATTTTCTCCATCTCTATCTGTTGCTGAATGGACTTATTCCCTTCTCTCAATTCCTTGGGGGGCTAAACGTGCTGGTTTTACATTTGTATACACTGGGCATGACGATGTCTGCTCTTTAACAATAGTTTAAATGCTTGATACATTGCATAAAACTGACAAAATGTTAGAATTTGTATGGTCTATGGTGGCCATTGGCTGAACTTAACCAATGGACATTGCCTTAACTTACGCCAAGGCAAACATATTGACTATATTAGCCCAAACATGATACACTTTCTGTTGTATAGCACACTGTATTGGCAAGTTGGGGTGGAAGTGGGTTAGGGCCTCTGACTGAGCTAAGGCTGTTTTCGCTTTCTTGAATGCCTCCTCACATCTGTCTGTCCACTTCCACTGTTTGGTTTTGTTCAAAAGTTCATGCAGGGGCTTTAACATGTTAGTTGGTTTGGCACAAACTTTGCGTAGTATGTCAGTAGTCTTAAGAATGATCTCAGCTGACTCACGTTCTGTGGGGATGGAGCTTCCACAACGGCCTTCACCTTCGATGGTGCCTTGTGGAGCACCAAACTGTCGATGACATGGCCCAGGTACTCAACAGAGGGCAGGAAAAACTCGCATTTGTCCTTCCGGACCCTCAGACCGTACTCCTCCAATCTCTGTAGTGTAGCGTTCAGGTTTCTCAGGTGCTCCTGCTCGTCTTTGCCGGTGATGAGTAGATCATCGAGGTAACATTGGACCCCAGTGATCCCGCTCAGTATCTGGTCCATAGCTCTCTGAAACAAGGCCGGAGCTGAAGTGATTCCAAAAGGAAGCCTCCGGTACCTGAACAGTCCTTTGTGAGTCACTATGGTCAACAGTTCTTGTGACTCTTGGTCCACCTGCATCTGTAGATAGGCCTGACATAAGTCTATCTTACTGAATTTTTGTCCTCCAGCTAAACCAGAAAAGAGGTCGTCAATGAGGGGTAGTGGATATTTTTCAGCAGTCAAAACTGGGTTAATGGTGACTTTGAAATCACCACAGAGTCTGAGTGATCCATCTTTTTTATGACTGGAACAACGGGTGTAGCCCATTCATTAACATTCACTGGATCCAATACTCCACTCTCGACTAGTCTGTTTAGCTCAATTTCAACTTTTGGTTTTATGGCGTATGGGACAGGTATAGCTTTGAAGCATTTTGGCTTGTTCTCTGGTTTCACGGTCAGTTTAACTGTTATGTCCTTCATACTGCCAAGGTCTCCTTTGAACACATCCACGTGTTTCCTCAATATCCCTTGTAGGTTTGTGTCCTCTTTTGCAACCATGAATTTCCTGCCAGTTTAGTTTGATCTCTTCCAGCCATGTGCATCCTAGCAATGCTGGATGGTTGCCTTTCACAATGTAGAGTGGTAGCTTAACCTTCTGTTTGTTGAGCTCCCCTGTAACAATCACACTTCCTCTCACTGGAACAATCTCACCGGTGTATGTTTTCAGCGTCATCTTTGTGGGCAGTAGTGTGAGGTGATGTAGTTTCTCCTTGTATACAGCCTCAGACAGCAAAGATATGGCTGCTCCAGTGTCCACTTGCATCCGTACTGCGTTTCCATCCAGTAGCGGTGTCACCCAGTAGCCGTATCCATTGTCTGGAATTACATTTACATTTTACATTTAGCAGATGCTCTTATCCAGAGCGACTTACAAATTGGTGCATTCACATCCAGTGGAACATCCAGTGGAACAACCACTATACAATAGTATATCTATAACTTTTTGGGGGGGAGGGTAGGGGGGAGGGTTAGAAGGATTACTTAATCCTATCCCAGGTATTCCTTAAAGAGGTGGGGTTTCAGGTGTCTCCGAAAGGTGGTGATTGACTCCGCTGTCCTGGCGTCGTGAGGGAGCTTGTTCCACCATTGGGGTGCCAGAGCAGCGAACAGTTTTGACTGGGCTGAGCGGGAACTGTGCTTCCGCAGAGGTAGGGAGGCGAGCAGGCCAGAGGTGGATGAACGCAGTGCCCTTCTTTGGGTGTAGGGACTGATCAGAGCCTGAAGGTACGGAGGTGCCGTTCCCCTCACAGCTCCATAAGCAAGCACCATGGTCTTGTAGCAGATGCGAGCTTCAACTGGAAGCCAGTGGAGTGTGCGGAGGAGCAGGGTGACGTGAGAGAACTTGGGGAGGTTGAACACCAGACGGGCTGCGGCGTTCTGGATGAGTTGTAGGGGTTTAATGGCACAGGCAGAGAGCCCCGCCAACAGCAAGTTGCAGTAATCCAGACGGGAGATGACAAGTGCCTGGATTAGGACCTGCGCCGCTTCCTGTGTGAGGCAGGGTCGTACTCTGCGAATGTTGTAGAGCATGAACCTACAGGATCGGGTCACCACCTTGATGTTAGCGGAGAACGACAGGATGTTGTCCAGGGTCATGCCAAGGCTCTTAGCACTCTGGGAGGAGGACACAATGGAGTTGTCAACCGTGATGGCGAGATCATGGAACGGGCAGTCCTACCCCAGGAGGAAGAGCAGCTCCGTCTTGCCGAGGTTCAGCTTGAGGTGGTGATCCGTCATCCACACTGATATGTCTGCCAAACATGCAGAGATGCGATTCACCACCTGGTTATCAGAAGGGGGAAAGGAGAAGATGAATTGTGTGTCGTCTGCATAGCAATGATAGGAGAGACCATGTGAGGATATGACAGAGCCAAGTGACTTGGTGTATAGCGGGAATAGGAGAGGGCCTAGAACTGAGCCCTGGGGGACACCAGTGGTGAGAGCACATGGTGCGGAGACGGATTCTCACCACACCACCTGGTAGGAGCGACCTGTCAGGTAGGACGCAATCCAAGAGTGAGCCGCGCCGGAGATGCCCAACTCGGAGAGGGTGGAGAGGAGGATCTGATGGTTCACAGTATCAAAGGCAGCAGATAGGTCTAGAAGGATGAGAGCAGAGGAGAGAGAGTTAGCTTTAGCAGTGCGGAGAGCCTCCGTGACACAGAGAAGAGCAGTCTCAGTTGAATGACCAGTCTTGAAACCTGACTGATTTGGATCAAGAAGGTCATTCTGAGAGAGATAGCAAGAGAGCTGGCCAAGGACGGCACGCTCAAGAGTTTTGGAGAGAAAAGAAAGAAGGGATACTGGTTTGTAGTTGTTGACATCGGAGGGATCGAGTGTAGGTTTTTTGAGAAGGGCTCCAACTCTCGCTCTCTTGAAGACGGAAGGGACGTAGCCAGCGGTCAAGGATGAGTTGATGAGCGAGGTGAGGTAAGGGAGAAGGTCTCCGGAAATGGTCTGGAGAAGAGAGGAGGGAATAGGGTCAAGCAGGCAGGTTGTCATAACATGCAAAGATTTTCCCCCTTCAGACAGGGTATCACTTTGTTCATCCTCTGTGTGCTCCATTTTATGCACTTTCTTTTTGTACTTCCTGAAGTCGCTTTTCCTTTGTTCAGTACTTTTGTTTGATTGTGTCTTTTTGTTTTTACATGCACGTTCGATGTGACCTTTTTTTTCACAACTTCTGCAGTCTAAGTCTTTGCACCAACAATCCTCTGCTTGGTGACCTGGTTTCCCACAGCGAAAGCATGGCTTGCCACCTCCTGCCTTGTTTTTTTAACCACATAGACACCTTATGCACTTTGGTCGATGCACTTAGCTGTTGTGCGTCTTTATTTGCCATTTCCACTTCTATTTCTCTCTGCAATGTTAAAACCTCTTACATCTAGACGTTCCGCTAGAGGAACACCTGCTCCAATATCCAATGATAGGCGTGGCGCGAATTACAAATTCCTCAAAAATACAAAAACTTAAATTTTTCAAACATATGACTATTTCACAGCATTTTAAAGACAAGACTCTCCTTTATCTAACCACACTGTCCGATTTCAAAAAGGCTTTACAGCGAAAGCAAAACATTAGATTATGTCAGCAGAGTACCAAGCCAGAAATAATCAGACACCCATTTTTCAAGCTAGCATATAATGTCACAAAAACCCAGAAGACAGCTAAATGCAGCACTAACCTTTGATGATCTTCATCAGATGACACACCTAGGACATTATGTTATACAATACATGCATGTTTTGTTCAATCAAGTTCATATTTATATCAAAAAACAGCTTTTTACATTAGCATGTGACGTTCAGAACTAGCATACCGGAGGAATTTGCTAACAATTTACTAAATTACTCACGATAAACGTTCACAAAAAGCATAACAATTATTTTAAGAATTATAGATACAGAACTCCTCTATGCACTCGATATGTCCGATTTTAAAATAGCTTTTTGGTGAAAGCACATTTTGCAATATTCTAAGTACATAGCCCGGCATCACAGGGCTAGCTATTTAGACACCCGGCAAGTTTAGCACTCACCAATATCAGATTTACTATTATAAAAGTTTGATTACCTTTTGTTGTCTTCGTCAGAATGCACTCCCAGGACTGCTACTTCAATAACAAATGTTGGTTTGGTCCAAAATAATCCATCGTTATATCCAAATTGCGGCGTTTTGTTCGTGCGTTCCAGACACTATCTGAAAGGGTAAATAAGGGTCGTGCGCATGGCGCAATTCGTGACCAGAAAATTCTAAATATTCCATTACCGTACTTCGAAGCATGTCAACCGCTGTTTAAAATCAATTTTTATGCCATTTTTCTCGTAAAAAAGCGATAATATTCCGACCGGGAATGTCCATTTAGCTAAACAGAGGAAAGTAAACAAAGCTTTCGGTCGACGCGGGCACGAGCCTGAGTCTCACAGTACTGTAACCAGCCACTACCCAAACGCGCTACTTTTTTTCAGCCAGAGCCTGCAAAGCCACGATTCAGCTTTTTACCGCCTTCTGAGACCCTATGGCAGCCGTAGGAAGTGTCACGGGACAGCTAAGATCCTCACTCTTCAATAAACAGAGACAAGAAGAACGACACCTTGTCAGACAGGCCACTTCCTGCATGAAATGTTCTCAGGTTTTTGCCTGTCATATGAGTTCTGCTATACTCACAGACACCATTCAAACAGTTTTAGAAACTTTGGAGTGTTTTCTATCCAAAGCCAATAATTATATGCATATTCTAGTTACTGGGCAGGAGTAGTAACCAGATTAAATCAGGTATGTTTTTTATCCAGCCGTGAAAATACTGCCCCCTAGCCATAACAGGTTAATTTACTCTCAGTCAAAAGGCGCTTCTGAATTGCCTCGCTGCGCATGCCACACACTAACCACACACTATCACGTATAGTGTCACTCATTGATCGCCCAAATTCACAGCGTTCAGATAACTGTTTCAATACAGCCACAAACTGTGAGATTGATTCCTCCTCCTCTTGATTTCTCTTATGAAACCGGAATCTCTCTGCGATTATCAGTGGTTTGGGAGAATAATGTCCTTTTAAGGTAGCCACAATTTCATCACATGATTTATCACCAGGTTTTTCAGGCGTTACTAGGCTGCGCAGTAGATTGAATGTTTTTCCTCCCATAACAGTCAAAAATGTTGGCACAACAACTTCTGCTTTAATTCCATTTGCCAACACAAAGTACTCAAAACGTTCTGTGTAAGAACTCCATTGTCCCACAGATTCATAAAATGTTCCTATATTTCCAATCAATGCAGACATTTTGGGTTTATTTTTCTCTCACACACTTTTCAGACGGTCCCTTACACCCAGACCCCTTTTTTTTCTTTCTTTTAACTCAGGATGCACTTTCTCCCGCAGCGAAACTCTTCTTATCCCTCGAGGCTCTCGTTGCCGTGACATCAAAGGCCAGCTAGCATCACTCGACTGGCTAGCTCCATGTTTTTTTTGCGTCTTTATAAAAAAAAAACGAATTTAACTCATACTTTCTGCCGAAGATGAGTACAAACGTGAGAACGTTTCTTCCTCGTTGCCAGTTTTGTTGTATAGCACACTGTATTACTTATACAACTAATATAAGGACAGGACATGAGACGGGAGTAGAGATGTTATTTAATATATATATTTTTTTTTTTGGGGGGGGGGGAGTAGAAATTAATGTGGGCATTGTTTAATGTGTTTCACAGGAAGAACATTCCAAGCATTTCAACGTAGGTAAGAAAGGGAGGGGATGGTGGAGATTTTAATATGGTTTATTCTAATGAGACTGATAGATTGCCTCATAGGCCTAACATTGGTGTGAACAAGTTGGTGAATTTCTGCCAAAGCCTGGACTTAATTGACATATGGAGAGTAAAAAACCCTGGAGAGATACAATACACATGGAGTAATAGAGATCGTTCCTTACAATCAAGAATTGATTTGTGGGTGATAACCTCTAGTCTTGTGCCCAACACTGTAGAGGTGAAAATACTGCCTGCAGTCCTGACGGATCATAAAGTCATATGGTTGACTGTAAGAATATGCAGTAATGATGGTAAGAAATACTCTGGTGGTTACTGGAAACTAAATAACTCATTGTTATTGCATGATGATTTAAAAAATGTGATTAAGAATCTAATTTCTGTTTACTGGAGTTTAGCTACATCTAATGCAGAATATGGGAAATATTGGGAACTGCTGAAATTTAAAATCCGCTCAGCCTGTATTACTTATGGAAAACGGCTTGCTTTAAGAAGGAGATGTGAGGTAGCTGAACTCTCTAAGACAATTGCCGATATCACAGATATTGAGCATCTTGACCTTAATGAGAAAGCTAAATTGAATGATTTACAGAATCAACTAGATACATTGTATGAGGAAAAGGCTAGAGGAGCTTTCATAAGATCTAGAAAACAATGGCTTGAAAAAGGAGAAAAGAACAGTAGATACTTTTTTAATTTGGAGAAGAGGAGAGGGGAACTCAACACACTTCGGAAACTTAAAATTAATGGGGTTACCACTGAGGATAGAGAGTTGATATCAGAATTTACCACTAAATTTTATGAGAATCTTTACTCCTTAGATAACAATTTGAGTGACTCTAAGGATCTCCTTGATTCTATAGAGAATGTTAATTCGATTAGTGAAGAACTCAATCAGTCTTGTTGCCAAGATTTATCCATTATGGACATCCAGTACGGGGTTGCTCAGTTAAAAAAGAACAAATCTCCAGGTTGTGATGGATTAACCTCTGAATTTTACAAAACCTTCTTTGGAGAAATAGCACCTTTTTTACTTGAAACCTTTAAGGAGGCTATAAAGAAGGGAGAACTACCTGCCTCTCTGAAGCAAGGGGTTATTACTCTTATACCTAAACCACACAAGGATCTCCTAAGTATTGATAATTGGCGTCCAATCACACTCCTAAATAACGACTACAAAATTATAGCCTTAATCTTTGCAAAAAGGTTAAAGTCTTGCTTAAATGATCTGATTGATGAATGTCAATCAGGGTTTATGAAAGGGCGCCATATATCTAATAATCTGAGGCTGATATTAGACTTGGTTGAGTATCGTGATCTATTAGATGACTTCCCTGTTATCCTATTTCTGGATTTTCAGAAAGCATTTGATACAGTAAGTCACAATTTTATCTTTGATTGTCTTAAGCATTTGAAATTTGGTCGTTTCTTTGTTGATACTATTAGAACTCTGTATAATGGTGGCAATAGCTGTATCAAACTCTGTCATGGAACATCCTCAAGATTTAACATTTACAAAGGAATACGACAAGGTTGTCCAATTTCACCTTTTTTATTTTTGTTAGTTTCTCAAATGTTATGCTCATTAGTTCATAAAAGTCAATTTGAAGGCATTACATTCCAGTCCAGAGAGATCAAGATATCCCAACTGGCGGATGACACCTCACTTTTTTTGAAAAATGTATCTCAAGCTAGATTAGCATTGGATATCGTGAAGCAGTTCTCCAAAATCTCAGGCTTGACTTTAAATCTTTCCAAATGTGAGTTGTTTGTTTTGAAAGGGGCTGTCAACCCAGCAGATTGTAACATCTCTGAAAAAGATACTGTAACCTACCTCGGTGTAAAGATCACCAAAAATCTTAAGGCTATGAATGATCTTAATTTGAACCCTGTAACTGAATCTGTCAAAAAAAAATTATCCTCATGGTTAGGGACGGATTTAAGTCTTCAAGGAAGGGTGCTTTTATCCAAAGCTGAGGGCCTATCTCGTGCATCCTATCTTTTTTCATCTATTGACATTCCCAAATCCACTTGCTGTACCTTAGATAGGCTTTTGTACAACTTCATATGGAAAAACAAGCCACATAAGATAAAAAGAGATGTTATCACCAACAGGGTTTGTGATGGCGGTCTAAATGTCTTAGATTTCACTCTCTTCAATCAGATATCAAAGGTCAACTGGATTAAAAGGTACATAAAAAATCCTCATAGTTTCTGGAATATTATACCTCATTTTGTTTTTCAGAAGTTTGGAGGGCTTAATTTTTTACTACAATGTCCATATATTGTGGGTAAAATTCCTGAGAAACTGGCGGTTTTTCACAAGCAGGCTTTAATGTGCTGGGCTTTGTTGTATAAACACAACTTTTCACCTCATAAATGTTTTATTTGGAACAATGGGTCAATATTACATAGAAATAAGATGTTATTTAACCATAAATGGTTCTCGAAAAACATTGTTCTTGTCAGCCAATTGGTTAATAACAGTGGGAATCTATTTACACGGAGAGAATTTATGGAAAGATACAACTTTGAGGTTTCAAGCAAGGAATATGACACTGTTATTAAAGCTATACCTAATGGGATAAAAACTTTACTTCAGAATAATACATATTTTGGAATATCTCCGATTGTAAGCGATATTCAGTTGAATGGCATTGGTCTACTAGATACGAAATTCAACAATCGTTTAATAAGGGATATTTTCTACAGGAAGTCTATTCCCTCTGCAATATTTTGTTGGGCTTCATCGTTTGATGTAAACTGGCGCCGTGCTTGGCTCACTCCACACAGATTTATGGTGACCAATAAAGTAAAGGAGGTCTCCTTTAAGATAATCCATAGATGCTATCCGTGTAATAGCTTGATCTCTAAATATATATTTGACGTTACCAGTGAATGCAGTTTTTGTGAACTAGAAACTGAATCTATTGAACACTTATTCTGTAATTGTTTATATAGTGAAGTGTTTTGGACTGATGTAAAACTATATCTTAGCCGCAAATTGCATACAACCATTGATATTACTAAGTTTGACATATTATTTTACTACACTGATTCCACAATTGAACGTGAGTATGTCATAAATCTCTTTATTTTATTAGGAAAATCTTTCATCCACAGATCAAAATTTATGAAGAAAAAGCCCCTTTTCTTAATTTTTTTATCTGATTTGGAACAGTACTTAGAATCTTTAAAACGTATACAAAACAATATGTCAAAAAAATGTATTCGATATATGTCTGTATTTGATTTGATATAATCGGTTTTTTTCTTTTTCTCTAATTTCTTTGGATTCCCTCTGGCTGTTATGTTATGTTTATGTTCTGCATGTTACTGTTATTTACAACAAGTTAAATAAAGATTTGTGCAAACTTTAAAAAAATAAAGAAAGAAAGAAAAAAAAAAAAGAAAAAAAAAAGAAAGGGAGGGTTACAGGTGCCCTAAAGGGACAAAACTAGAATATCAATACACAACACTTTCATGATAGGTTTAGGATCTCACATTGTAGCTTATTTACAACTGATTTACAATTATTATTATTTTTTACTTTGGTTTAGATACAAGCATCATTAAACCGATAACACAATATATTAATTTAACTATGAAAATCTGTTTTTTGGACGCAACTTGCTCACCACTTTTTCCATGTTGTTTCTAACTTCACATACTCCATGGAATGATCTCCTATTTGGTGTATGGACGGTTTCCCAGAAACAAGGGGTGGCTCAAGTAACTATTTGGGTCAACTTACCCCACTCTCTCCTACCTATAGTTAATGGTACAGTGGGCATACCTTACAGGGTACCACTACAGTGACAAGCATTTGTACCCCTTTAAGTACAATGTGCAACCTTTTTTTCTGAGACTGTGGGATACTGTAAGTGTTAAGTAAACAAACTGTAGACCAATCTAACTGGTAGAACCTGACTAGCAATAGCTGCTGAAAGCGGATTGGCATTCAATTCAGAACTCATATCCCATTGACCCACACCCTAGTACCTGTCATAGCATGCTCAGTGCATATAGAAGTTATACTGTACCGGAAGTGCATTAAGATGGCTAGTCTCGCTCTCAAACTTTCAGATCTTGTATGATGAGAAATCAGGCCTGGGCTAGAAAAACGGACCCTCTAGCTGATTGGCAGCTTTTCATGCAATTGAGAAAGAGATGTACTACCTCAATCCAGAAAGCTAAATCTAGCTGCTTCCTAAATTCTATCTCCGACTCTACTGGTGATATGTTAGAATTTGGGAAAACAGTAAATGCACTGAAGTGTGGAAATTCCTCTCCTTCCCTTCTTAAGCAAGTTGTGTCAAACTCTGACATCATTACTGAGAAAAATAAGAATTGATGTTTTTAATTAGTTCCGTCAACTTCTAGTTAATCTTTGCTTTCATTACAACAGCTTTGAACTTGTGATGTGCTAGACACCTTGTGCAAGATTGATGTAAAAAAATACATTTAAAAAAAGCCACAGGGGCTGATTTGCTTGATCCTTTCTTGCTGCAGCTTTCTGCTGATCTGATTGCAGAATCTTTAGCACTCCATTTTAACCTAACAATTATTTCTGGTATCATCCCCAGGATCTGGATTATCACCCCATTTCAAATTATCTTTCCTAGCAGCAAAAATTATAGAATCCTTTGTAAATATTAAATTTAGATCCTTTTTAACTACAAAATAAAGTACCTTCGGAAAGTATCAGACTCCTTGACTTTTTCCACATTGTTACGTTAGCCTTATTCTGAAATTGATTAAATAAAAAAAATCCTCAGCAGTCTACACAATACCCCATTATGACAAAGTGAAAACAGGCTTTTAGAAATATTAGCTAATTTATTAAAAATAAAAAAACAAATACCTTATTTACATAAGTATTCAGACCCTTTGCTATGACACTCGAAATTGAGCTCAGGTCCATCCTGTTTCCATTGATCATCCTTGAGATGTTTCTATAACTTGATTGGACACGACTTGGAAAGACACACACCTATATATATAAGTTCCCTGTCACGTCCTGACATTTACATTTACATTTAAGTCATTTAGCAGCGCTCTTATCCAGAGTGACTTACAAATTGGTGCATTCACCTTATGATATCCAGTGGAACAGCCACTTTACAATAGTGCATCTAAATCTTTTGGGGGGGGGGGGGGTTAGAAGGATTACTTTATCCTATCCTAGGTATTCCTTAAAGAGGTGGGGTTTCAGGTGTCTCCGGAAGGTGGTGATTGACTCCGCTGTCCTGGCGTCGTGAGGGAGCTTGTTCCACCATAGGGGTGCCAGAGCAGCGAACAGTTTTGACTGGGCTGAGCGGGGACTGTGCTTCCGCAGAGGTAGGGGGGCCACCAGGCCAGAGGTGGATGAACGCAGTGCCCTCGTTTGGGTGTAGGGCCTGATCAGAGCCTGAAGGTACGGAGGTGCTGTTCCCCTCACAGCTCCGTAGGCAAGCACCATGGTCTTGTAGCGGATGCGAGCTTCAACTGGAAGCCAGTGGAGAGAGCGGAGGAGCGGGGTGACGTGAGAGAACTTGGGAAGGTTGAATACCAGACGGGCTGCGGCGTTCTGGATGAGTTGTAGGGGTTTAATGGCACAGGCAGGGAGTCCAGCCAACAGCGAGTTGCAGTAAACCAGACGGGAGATGACAAGTGCCTGGATTAGGACCTGCGCCGCTTCCTGTGTGAGGCAGGGTCGTACTCTGCAAATGTTGTAGAGCATGAACCTACAGGATCAGGTCACCGCCTTGATGTTAGTGGAGAACAACAGGGTGTTGTCTAGGGTCACGCCAAGGTTCTTAGCACTCTGGGAGGAGGACACAATGGAGTTGTCAACCGTGATGGCGAGATCATGGAACAGGCAATCCTTCCCCAGGAGGAAGAGCAGCTCCGTCTTGCCGAGGTTCAGCTTGAGGTGGTGATCCGTCATCCACACTGATATGTCTGCCAGACATGCAGAGATGCGATTCGCTACCTGGTTATCAGAAGGGGGAAAGGAGAAGATTAATTGTGTGTCGTCTGCATAGCAATGATAGGAGAGACCATGTAAGGATATGACAGAGCCAAGTGACTTGGTGTATAGCGAGAATAGGAGAGGGCCTAGAACAGAGCCCTGGGGGACACCAGTGGTGAGAGCACGTGGTGCGGAGACAGATTCTCGCCACGCCACCTGGTAGGAGCGACCTGTCAGGTAGGACGCAATCCAAGAGTGAGCCGCGCCGGAGATACCCAACTCGGAGAGGGTGGAGAGGAGGATCTGATGGTTCACAGTATCAAAGGCAGCAGATAGGTCTAGAAGGATGAGAGCAGAGGAGAGAGAGTTAGCTTTAGCAGTGCGGAGAGCCTCCGTGACACAGAGAAGAGCAGTCTCAGTTGAATGACCAGTCTTGAAACCTGACTGATTTGGATCAAGAAGGTCATTCTGAGAGAGATAGCAGGAGAGCTGGCCAAGGACGGCACATTCAAGAGTTTTGGAGAGAAAAGAAAGAAGGGATACTGGTCTGTAGTTGTTGACATCGGAGGGATCGAGTGTAGGTTTTTTCAGAAGGGGTGCAACTCTCGCTCTCTTGAAGACGGAAGGGACGTAGCCAGCGGTCAAGGATGAGTTGATGAGCGAGGTGAGGTAAGGGAGAAGGTCTCCGGAAATGGTCTGGAGAAGAGAGGAGGGGATAGGGTCAAGCGGGCAGGTTGTTGGGCGGCCGGCCGTCACAAGACGCGAGATTTCATCTGGAGAGAGAGGGGAGAAAGAGGTCAAAGCACAGGGTAGGGCAGTGTGAGCAGGACCAGCGGTGTCGTTTGACTTAGCAAACGAGGATCGGAGAGAGGGAGGAGGGGGAGGAGGATTCAGGGGGGAGGAGAAGGTGGCAAAGAGCTTCCTAGGGTTAGAGGCAGATGCTTGGAATTTAGAGTGGTAGAAAGTGGCTTTAGCAGCAGAGACAGAAGAGGAAAATGTAAAGAGGAGGGAGTGACAGGATGCCAGGTCCGCATGGAGGCGAGTTTTCCTCCATTTGCGCTCGGCTGCCCGGAGCCCTGTTCTGACCATAGTGAGTGGTTATTTTCTATGGTAGCGTAGGTCAGGGAGTGTTTGTCTGTTTTTGTATGTCTATGTTCAGTTTCTAGTTTTGCATTTCTATGTTGGTGTTGTTTGGCATGACCTCCAATTAGAGGCAGCAGGTTGTCATTCTCTCTAATTGGAGGTCCTATTTAAGTTGATGTTTGTTTCACATGTGTTGGTGGGTGATTATTCGTTGTGAGTGTATTTGGTCCTCCTGCGTCACGGTTTGTTGTTTTGTGTATATTTTGAAGTGTTTAATTGTTGCATTCGGTTTCACTGTTTAAAAAAATATGTGGAACTACGAAAACGCTGCATCTTGGTCCCCTCCTTCTAACAGCTGTGACAGAATCACCCACCAAAGCAGGACCATGCAGCGTGGTAAGGAGCAGCAGAAGTATCTGGAGGAATGGACTTGGGAGGAGATTTTGGATGGTAAAGGACCCTGGAGGTAGGCTGGGGAGTATCGTCGTCCGAGGGAGGAAATCAAAGCAGCGAAAGAGAAGCGACGATACTACGAGGCTCTATATGCACCGAAAGGCAAGGCTGAGAGGCAGCCCCAAAAAATGTTTAGGGGGGGGGGGGGGGGGGGCACAAGGGTAGTTGGGAAGAGTCAGGATGGAGTCCTGAGACAACTTCCCGTGCTTACTGTGGGGAGCAAGGGATGGAGCAGACACCGTATTTTGTGGTGAAGCGCACTGTGTCGTCAGGGCGCATTCAAAGGCCGGTGCGAACTGTGCCCGCACCCCACGTTTATCAAGCGGAGTTGAGCATCCAGCCAGGGCGGGTTGTGCAGGCCGTGCGCTCCAGACCTCCAGTGCGCCTCCAAGACCCAGTGTACCCTGTGCCTGCTCTGCGCACTCTTCCTCCAGTGCACCACCATAGCCCAGTACGTCCTGTTCCTGCTCCCCGCACTAGCCCGAAGGTGCGTGTTACTAGTCTGGCGCCTCCTATGCCAGTCCCACGTAGCAGACCTCCAGTGCGCCTCCAAGGCCCAGTGTTCCCTGTGCCTGCTCCGCTCACTCTTCCTCCAGTACGCCTCCATAGCCCGGTAAGGCCGGTGCCTGCTTTGAGCACGCGGTCCGCAGTGCGTCTCCCCAGTCTGGTGAGACCAATTCCAGTGCCCCGTAGGAAGCCTCTAGTGATGGTCAATGGTCCGACGTCTCCAGCAATAATCCATGGCATGAAGCCTCCAGTGATGATCCATGGCCCGGGGCCTGTAGTGTTAATCCATGGCACGAAGCCTCCAGTGATGATCCATGGCCCGGAGCCTGTAGGGATGATCCAAGGCATGAAGCCTCCAGTGATGATCCATGGCCCAGAGCTTGAAGGGATGACCCATGGCACGAAGCCTCCAGTGATAATCCATGGCCCGGAGCCTCCAGTGATGATCCATGGCACAAAGCCTCCAGTGATTATCCATGACGCGGAACCAGTAGTGATGATCCATGGCACGGAGCCTGCAGCGAAGGTCCCCAGTCCGGAACATACAGAGACGCTCTTCAGTCCGGAGGCTCTAGTGACGCTTCTCAGCCTGGAGCCTCCAGCGACGCTCCCCAGTCCGGAGCCTCCAGCAACGCTCCCCAGTCCGGAGCCTCCAGCGACACTCCCCAGTCCGGAGCCTCCAACGACGCTCTTCAGTCCGGAGCCTCCAGCAACGCCTCCCAGTCCGGAGCCTCCAGCGACGCTCCCCAGTCCGGAGCCTCCAGCGACACTCCCCAGTCCGGAGCCTCCAACGACGCTCTTCAGTCCGGAGCCTCCAGCAACGCCTCCCAGTCCGGAGCCTCCAGCGATGCCTCCAGCGACGCCTCCCAGTCCGGAGCCTCCAGCGACGCCTCCCAGTCCGGAGCCTCCAGCGACGCCTCGCAGTCCGGAGTCTCCAACGACGGCCTGCAGCCCAGAGCCTTCAGCGGCGGCCTGCAGCCCCGAGTCTTCAGCGATGGTCTGCAGCCCCGAGCATTCAGCGGTGGCATGCAGCCCAGAGTCATCAGCAGCGGTCTGCAGCCCAGAGTCATCAGCGGTGGTCTGCAGCCTAGAGCCTTCAGCGGCGGCCTGCAGCCCCGAGTCTTCAGCGGCGGTCTTTAGCCCAGAGTTTTCAGCGGCGGTTGGTGGTCCGAAGCATCCGGCGAGGATCCATGGTCTGGTTCCTCCGGACATACAGAAGCAGGGGGATCAGTGGGCAGTGGGGGTACCACGCCCGGAACCAAAGCCACCGCCATAGACAGTTGTCACCCACCCTACCCTCCCTTTGTGTTGTGTTGTTTTTTTAGGCGCGGTCAGAGTCTGCAACTTTGGGGAGGGTACTGTCACGTCCTGACCATAGTGAGTGGTTATTTTCTATGGTAGAGTAGGTCAGGGAGTGACAGGGGGTGTTTGTTTGCATTTCTATGTTGGTGTTGTTTGGCATGACCTCCAATTAGAGACAGCAGGTTGTCGTTGTCTCTAATTGGAGGTCCTATTTATGCTGATGTTTGTTTCACATGTGTTGGTGTGTGATTATTCGTTGTGAGTGTATTTGATCCTCCTGCATCACGGTTTGTTGTTTAGTGTATATTTTGAAGTGTTTAATTGTTGCATTCGGTTTTACTGGTAAAATAAATATGTGTAACTATGAAAACGCTGCATCTTAGTCCGCTCCTTCTAACAGCTGTGACAGTCCCACATTTGACAGTGCATGTTAGAGCAAAAACCAAGTCATGAGGTCAAAGGAATTGTCTGTAGAGCGTCGAGATAGGATTATGTCGAGGCACAGATCTGGAGAAGGGTACCAATACAATTCTGCAGCATTGAAGATCCCCAAGAACACAGTGGCCTCAATCTTTCTTAAATAGAAGAAGTTTAGAACCACCAAGACTCTTCCTAGAGCTACCCCCCCCCCCCCCCCCCCAGACTGGGGCGAAGGTTCACCTTCCAACAGGACAATGACCCTAAACACACAGCACAATGCAGGAGTGGCTTCGGGACAAGTCTCTGAACATCCTTGAGTGGCCCAGCCAGAGCCCGGACTTGAACCCGAACGAACATCTCTGGAGAGACCTGAAAATAGCTGTGCAGCGATGCTCCCCATCCAACCTGACAGAGCTTGAGAGGATCTGCAGAGATGAATGGGAGAAACTCCCCAAATACAGTTGTGCCAAGCTTGTAGCGTCATACCCAAGAAGACTCGATGCTGTAATCGCTCCCAAAGGTGCTTCAACAAAGGACTGAGTAAAGGGTCTGAATACTTATGTCAATTTGATATTTCCGTTTCTTATTTTTAATAAAATTAGCAAATATTTCTAAAAACCTGTTTTGGCTTTGCCATTATGGGGTGTGTAGATTGAGGAAAGAAAACTATTTAATCAATTTTAAAGTAAGGCTATAACGTAACAAAATGTAGAAAAAGTCAAGGGGTCTGAATACTTTCCGAAGGCACTGTATATTCTAAAATGTACACCAGTCAGTGCTATGACCTGGTCTGAAACCTATCTTCACTACCTCTAGGTTTTAAATGATGTTCTTAATGGTGTGGATAATAAGAAATACTGTGTCCATGTTTATTGACCTGTCTAATGATGGCATCAACACTGTGGATCACTCATCACTTATTCAGAGGCTTTCATCAATTGGACTTGACCAGTAGCTGGTTTGAAAATAATTTAAAAGGACAGAATACAGTGTATATTTACTGATGGAGTTAAATCAGGTTGTTTAGACATAACAAAGGGTGTCCACAGTATCCTTGGTCCGAATCTTTTCATTATTTGTTTATGTATAAAAAATATATATATGTTTTTAAATACTTTCACCTGTATGCATATTGACCCTGTGGTATATTCTATTGCCACCACAGCTGACAAGGCTCTGTCAGAGCTTCAATCTGCCTTTATCGCCCTGTAGAAAGCCTTGGTTGAACTGAAATTAATTCTTAATGCAGGTAAAACCATGTATATGCTATTTTCCAAATCACGTAAAAATGTATCTGATGATTTATGTATATGTTTTGGATGGAGCCCTCATTGTGTCCCCGCTTATGAATGTCTGCCACTGTATTGAAGCCATTGGATGCAGTTTATCAAAGTGCATTGCGCTTTATCAAGGGTGATAGGTTCAGTACACATCATTGCATTTTGTATCAGAAAGTAGGCTGACCTTCCTTGAAGTCTCAGAACTAAGCATTGCGCTCTTTTTGTCTATAAAGCCTTACCTCATACCTTACCTCATTGTTTACCTTCAGACTTATAAATTACCAAACCCAGACTCAGGAATGGCTAAACCTTGAGATTCCTTCAATATCCTTCACTCTCCTTCCAGACACACATTAAGCATCTCCAATCCAAAATTGGCTTCCTATTTTGCAACAAAGCATCCTTCACTCATGCTGCCAAACATACCCTCGTAAAACTGACTATCCTACCGATCCTTGACTTCAGCAATGTAATTTACAAAATAGCCTCCAACACTCTACTCAACAAATTGGATGCAGTCTATCACAGTGCCATCCGTTTTGTCACCAAAGCCCCATATACTACCCACCACTGTGACCTGTATGCTCTCGTTGGCTGGCCCTCGCTTCATATTCGTCGCCAAACCCACTGGCTCCAGGTCATCTATAAGTCTTTGCTAAGTAAAGCCCTGCCTTATCTCAGCTCACTGGTCACCATAGCAGCACCCACCCGTAGCACATGCTCCAGCAGGTATATTTCACTGGTCACCCCCAAAGCCAATTCCTCCTTTGGCCGCCTTTCCTTCCAGTTCTCTGCTGCCAATGACTGGAACAAATTGCAAAAATCACTGAAGCTGGAAACTAATATCTCCCTCACTAACTTTAAGCATTTTTTATTTTTTATTTGACTACGTTTGTTTATTCCATGTGTAACTCGGTGTTGTTGTTTGTGTCGCACTGCTTTGCTTTATCTTGGCCAGGTCGCAGTTGTAAATGAGAACTTGTTCTCAACTGGCCTACCTGGTTAAATAAAGGTGAAATAAAAATACATTTAAAAAATCCACCGATTTAAATTAATCTGCTTTTTGTTTTTTTGCGCCTCTCATGTGGAATGATCTCCAAACATCCTTAAAGTTGGTCTTTCTAGGGCAATTCAGGCGGATGTTAGCGTTTTTACTGAAGAATGTTTGTTTCATGATTGTATTTAGGTTTTCGTGTTTTGTGTTTGCTTTTCCATGTGTATATACTGTAGATATGTACAGTATAGTGTAATCATTTGATGTTTTCATGCTGGGCTCATCTGAGAAAGAGAGCGCAGTTTCAGCATGACTCCCTGCTTAAATAAAGGTCAAATAAAATAAACACACACACACACACATACACACACACACACACACACACACACACACACACTCTCTCTCTCTCTCTCTCTCTCTATACAAATATTGACTGTCCACTCAAGCACCATTATTCAACAGAGTACATAAGAGAGAGGAAAATGAGTGGACAAGATTAAAGGTATCACTAGACAAGAGAAATACCTTCCTCTCTCAATACGCAGGTGTCCAATGACCCAGGTATATTCAACAAAAGCAATGTCGCAAAAATAACTTGTGACAGGTGTAATGGAAAGGGCAACTAAATAGGAGAAAGGTTCTAAAAGATCCACAAAATGTTTATCTGTTTGACAGGAACTTTCTTTGTAGCGACAAATGATGGAAAAGTGTTTCTCTAATAAATAATGAATTATATAACACACTTATGTTTAAAATGCTCATAAAAGTGCAGTAAATGTGTGTACACAAAACAAGCTGCTCAGTTACTACTCTGCCAGCAGGAGCTCCGGGTGCCCAGGCTGTGCGCCCAGCAGTGGCGGTTCTAGACCATTTCAACTGGGGGGGCCAAGCTGGGGCCAGTTGTACTGTTAGAGGGGCCAGTTACATTAGATGTTATTGTTGTCATATCGTTTTCTTCACTGCAGTGCAGGCATTAGCAGGCAAAATACCATGTTCCGCGTTGCCACTGTCTAATAACAGATGTAAAAAAAGAAGGATAGCAAAAATTAGTTATGTCAAAATTATTTCATACTCCACATTTAGGGGGGCCACAAGGGTGTCCAAAATTGTTGTCACAGGGGCACTGGCCCCCCCCCAGAACCGCTAGTGGCGCCCAGTGCTTGGATTGTTTTGTCAGCTATTTGCTATGAGGGGGAACTGCAAAGTAAATGGACATCCTGGGGTGCTGAAATGTGCGCTCAGTTCTTCTGGATCTGGCCTATCAGGTAGTCAACTGATGGCGCTAAAGAGCAAATTGTACTTGAATTTTTATTTAAAAAATCATAAAAAGTAATTGGGAGCCTGCTGGATGGAATCTGGGACTTGATAAACTGGACAGCCACATCCAACAACAGTCGAATAACAGTGAGAGGGATACACTAGCTAGAATCTTCTCACGGACCAGGTAAGACAAAAAATGCATGACTCTGTGAATTCCCAATTCGCAACACCGTATTTTGTTTCAGATGCTAGGTAGTGGACAAGGTGTGTTAACTAAATCATTGTAATTGACATAGGCTACATTTCCATTTTTCCTATTTTAGGGGTTTTGTTAGTTCTCCTTGAAATGGTCTAATAACTTAACATAGATTGTTAACTTTTTTTCTAATTTGGCACACAGAAACTAGAGGACATAGTAACTTGGTCAAAAATAATGGCACCGATTGGCCTACAGGGGTCGCTGTTATTAGCAGTCTCACGAACCCTCATATCTGTTACCCCGTTTGACCTAGAGACTTTAAACTTTGTATGCAGGCTGTTTCCGCATGCTGAATACATTTGCCACAAGGACTCATAAGGTCCGTCAGGATAGATTTTCCTCCATCTTGGACATTTTGGAAAACGTATTCTCATGAACCAAATAATATCAAATTTGACAGTTTGATAAAAGCTAAAGGGATTGGTAAAATCTATCAGTCCCAAGACCCAAGCAAAGAAAATATTCTTATTCTGACCTTCATTTACCTGCATATCCAGACCTTATATTTTGCCTCACAATGAACTGAACTGTTTTACCATTTTCTTTTCAGGACAACCAGGACTACACATAGAAAACAAAACTATTTGACAAACAGTTGCAATCATGAGTTTTATTGACAAATGTAAAATAATAAAAGGTCCGCCAAAGCAAAAACCTGATAAAAATGAATTTATTTGAATGCTGTAGTACAAAAACTGTTTCTTCAGTGAGAAATTAATATCCAACTAGTCAGTGACAACTGTGTGGAGTTTGTGACAGCAACTACGTGAGCTTATTAATGTATTATAGACACTATGTCCTGGGATTTCCTATGATATTCTATGTCGAAGAACCCCTTACCTTCTAACAACTATTGTGTAGCTTGTGAGCGTCATAGAGCAAAACATGTTACACGTGTTCATGAGTCTCAGCTTTTTCATAGATAGCTACAAACTATTAAAAGCGCAAACCATTCTTACTCTACAGGCGTTTTTGTAAAAAAAAGCCCCTTCTGGGTCCGCCCTTGTCTCACAAAAACTGCTCTAGCTCAGCCCCTTTCAATAACACATAATGGTTGTTACCAGCTGGGGGTTAGAAGCCCTAAATCACGCCAGCCTAAGAGATGGCTGAGTTATCGATAAATCAGGAAGTCCGATTTTACGTGTCCATTTAAATCCTTTGTAAATCCACTCCAATGGCCTGTCAACTTGAAACATTTTAGGGTCATCAAAAACATTACCATGTATAGCATATGTTTGGCATTGATATTATAAAAAAGGAGGAAGCTTAACAATTCACTTTGACTGCGTAACACTAATGTTTAAAATAATCATAGAAAATCTTCCTCTTGGACTAAGAGTCAGATTCACTCCAAATGGGTTCTTTAGACTCATCACAATAGTTCCTAAAGAGTTTTAAAAAATAACATTGATGCATTCAAAGATGACCACACTATACCAGTAGATGCTTATTAGCACATACGCTAATATGCAAAAAAATACTTCTCATGAACTATAGGACTAAATGGCACCAAATTTGGAATATAGGCCCTTGGTACGTCTTAACTTAGCTTTTCTCAAACTAAGGGATTGTCCATTTAAACCACTGTAAATCCACTCCACAGTGGCCTATCAACTGGTGTCATCACTGTTATGGCCAGCACCTAAGATGAACCACAATGAATTTGCTATTGACATAAAAATAAACTTAACTATTAAATCATTATATATGTAACGCTAATACTCAAAATCATCTGCAATCATCATCTTCTCATGAACCATATGTCAGATTCACTCCAGATTTTGTATTTAGACTATTACATCAGTCTAATGGTTTTGAGAAGAAAAAAGGTGTTGCAGAATTCAAATATGGCCACATAGATGCATGTTAGCACAAATGCTAATGAAAAAAAAAACATACATTTTCTTCACATGAATGAAAAATCAGATTAACTCCCGATTTGGTATATAGACTCAATGAATTTGAGAATGATTAGTTGCTGCATTTAAAGTGGGCCACGCTACACCACTAGATGACACCATATGACACCAGGGATATAAGAACTGAACCAATGAACATGGGGCCATGAAATTTGGTATGTAAACCTTATGTATATGTCCTTAGAAGCTGTGTAAATATAAAGTCCACTGCAACCTTTAATGGCTGCACCAGACCAGTTGGTGGCACTATGGATGTCATTAGCATCCTATGGTGCCACTGGTGCCAGAGCAATGACTATTGTCTAATGCAAAAAATATATAAGAAACATGGGCAATCCAAAATAAATATTGTGATTAGTATATCTGTATAATCACATAGTTGCCCTATTATGCAGTATGAACATAGTTAAAAGTAGATCTATTATTCAGGAAAATTAGAAACCCGGAAGTCCTGCCGCTTGCAGTCTGCGTATTACAGCTGTGAGATTGTATTGACGTATTTTGGAACGCTGATGTAACGGCTGTCTACGGAAGAAGTGGACCAAAATGCGGCGGAGTTAGGGTTCGTCATTTTTAATCTCACGAACACTATGCAATTCACAAAACTGACAGCCAACACAGTCCTGTCAGGTGCAACAACTGTGACAAGAACAATTACCCACACCACACAACGGAAACGTAGGCAACTTATGTGTGACTCCCAATCAACCACAACCCTCTACAGCTGTGCTTGATTGGAAGTCACACGGCCAAAATTAAATGAAACAATAAAACACTCACTCCCTTCTGCCACGTCCTGACCCAACTACACCCTCTACTGGTCAGGACGTGACAGCTGATGTGGAGTGTATCAACTGAGATTTAAATCATTTACACACAAATATTGAATTCCTGGACTTTATTTTGTCAACGATGACCGCAATAATGCTGAAAATATTTCACAAATCTTAACGTAAACCATTAGTCAAATTGACCCCAGAATTGGTATATAAACTCATTACATTAACTAATGACTAAGAATGATTACCTGTTGCATTAAAAAATAACCAACCTACAGCACTACACTAAACTTCACTTGCATCATCCTTGTGGTATTGAGATAAACATGGTAATGATTTCACATGATAGTCGCTACATGATAGAGTGCCTGCTTTGATAACCAACTGATACTGTCCTTTCTATCATCCTGTGAACCTTGTTGTAGAGGCCTTATGGACTTAAATCATTGTGCAACATCATGGGTAAGTTCTGGCCATTGTCTTTCAGCTCGAAAAATAGGAGTTCTACTGCTGTGAGCGTTTAAATTCTGCCTGTTCAATGTATTTCCATCACATTTTAAAATTGTAGGCTACTGATGGTTTTGTCATAAAAACTGTTGTGTTAATTAGCAAATTATGAGATTATTATGGACAAGAGCACGATTTATATTTGTCAAATGGCTGCCAATCATCGATCATCATGTCTCCTGTGAAGTTCATCATAACTTATTTCCTCTGTAGCATAATAAACTGCATGCTTTTCCGAGTTGTAGTGGGAGGACCACATAACATATCATCATGTAACTCCAAGTTTCCTTTAACATCATTAATTTTACCGGCAAAAAGATCCTACCATGTGGAATGAACAAATTGTCTGCCGACATTTATGAAATGATCTCCTGTTTCTATCATCTTGTTCTTGGCTTTTTTTATGCTTCATATAATTTATCCGCATGGGGTAATCGTCTTGGTAGCCAACTTGATTCTTCTTGCATGTCCTACTGAGGTGAAAAAGCATTGGATTGGTGTAAACATGGGCGAGAGTGTCACGTCCTGACCAGTATAAGGGTTATTGGTTATTGTAGTTTGGTCAGGACGTGGCAGGGGGTATTTGTTTTATGTGGTTCGGGGTTTAATGGGATATGTAATTATGTAAGAGCGGTGTTTGATTTATGTGTTCCGGGGTTTTTGGGTAATGTTCTTGTTTTGTATTTCTATGTTTTTCTATGTTGTGTATTTCTTTGTTGGCCTGGTATGGCTCTCAATCAGGAACAGCTGTACATCGTTGTTGCTGATTGAGAGTCATACTTAAGTAGCCCTGTTTTCACCTGTCCCTTTGTGGGAAGTTGTTTGTGCATTGCTGTGTGTAGCCTGCATTACTGTGAGGTCGTGCGGTTTTTTGTTTTCAGTGGTCTAAATTATAAATTAAAATGAGCACTCAACCCGCTGCACCTTGGTCCCTTTCATACGACGACCGTTACAAAGAGAGAGTTTCCTTCCACCAGTCTTAGCATTAATCTTTTTGAATCCAAGTCATATTGAGTTTGACTTTATAATTTAAAGGGCCAATCAGCAGTTGAAACAAAAACAAAGCGTTATACCCTTCTAAAATAACTTTGGTGCACATAAATGGTAATTTTTCGCTAACATTTTCAAATATAAAATTACATTTGTTTTCATTGCTTTTTCAAATAACAAATGTGCCCACTCTGGTCTTGGCACATGTGGTCCAGCCAACAGTTCACAGATAAAGTGCCTATAGGCACTTTATGATGAGATCATAATGGATAAAAGAATGTTTGTATTTGTGAAATGGCAGCCAAGCAACATGCCACCAGGGGTCTATTTATAGTCCCCAGGTCCAGAACAAATTCAAGGAAACTCAGAGTCATTAGTGCATGGAACTCCCTTCCATCTTATATAGCACAAGTGACCAGCAAACCTGGTTTCCAAAAACAAATAAAGCAACACCTCACGGCACAACACCTCTCCCCCATGTGACCTACTTGTTGTGTGTATGTAGTAACATGTATGTGTAACTGATAGGCACACACACACTACATATTCATGTTTTTAAATGTATGTAAATTGTAAAGTCTTTAATGTCTTTTTCGTTATATGTCGGACCCCAGTAAGACTAGCTGTTGCCATTGGCTAATGGGGACCCTAATAAATCAAAGCATCGATCATCATGTCACCAGAATTAGACCCTGGATATTTATTTGAAAAGAGCACCAAGCTCATCACTGTGCACTTTCACCACTCTGTGAAGTTCATCATAACATAATCTGTAGGGTAGTAAATTGCATCCAAGTCATAGGAGGACAACACATATAATCATGTGAATCCAAGTTTACTTCAATATAATGCTTTTATATCAATATTTGCACATAAATGCATTTTCCATAGCCATTTCATGCGGATTAATTTTAGACACAAAAAGATCCCACCATGTGGAACGAACAAATTGTCTGTCACATTTATATAATTATACTCCCACTTCCTGTTTCCATCACAGCTGTAGTGATTTTCTATTCGGTATGACAATAGTCCCATAGAAACTGTGGATGGAGACGTGGTCTTTGTCTCTATTTGCTCTCTCTTGAACAGAGTTTTGTCCAGTCTTATCTCTCCTTTGTTTCTATTTCTCGGAAACAATTAATGTAATGCATAGTACTACCATACCAGCATGTGGGCTATCATGCCTTACCTTTTGTGACTGACACAAATTGTGTAATTTAAATTCTCAAGTTTAGTTTGAGAGGCTTTATACATATACAGAACTTATGGGCCAATTGTCACTCACAGAGTTTTGCTTTTTCACTCCTTTCAAATAGGGTTACAAAAACCTTTCAGCTTTTGTATGTCAAGAGACCAGAGGGCATGTTTTTTTAATAAACTACTTTGTTTGTGGGACAGTTGGCAGCTGCTGTACAACTTAAATTAGTCATATGTCCAACCTCTCGTCCTATCAATTCATGCATGAAAAAGATGGACTAGCCTGCCCTGGTGATTCGAGACGCGCGTGTCACAAGAGCGTTTTATTTTTACAACAACACAGACATTATCCCGTCATTGCCACTCAAAAAAACGGTTAAACGTCGACAAAAAAATGCAACAAAGTCATACAGAACCTTGTTAGAAGGTATGAACAATACAGCAAGCCTACAGTAGTATGCCTTGCCTACATTGATGAGTAACTGTCACAAGGATTGAGAATTCAGCTATTCTTGTCTCCTTCACCACATAGGAATAATGTGCCATTTACGATCAATTTGCAGTTGTGCAGATTTATTACAAAAATATTTACCAAACGCAATAGCTTTATACTATAGAGCCTTGAGGAGGTAGATTTTTGCCAATGAATGTAAAGCTACTGGCATTGATGAATGTAAAGCTACTGGCATTGATGAATGTAGGCTATATCAAGATTAGGGTACAACAGGTTAGGTGGAACTGTAAGATCAAGATTAAGTTACAAGTTTACTGGTTCTGTAAGCAATTTAGCCTACTGAATTTCAGCAACAGAAAAGAGAGCAATTGGTTAAATAAAGAAATACCACGAAATGGAGAGGAATATCATAGGCTACTGCAATTTTACATCTAAATTGATTTATTTTGCGATAAACGTTATTTATTCTATAATAAAAGTCAGTTAATACTATACTTTCTGCATTCAGTGAAATATTTAACACAGAAACAGAAAACACTTTCTGCATATGCTGTAGTAGGCTACCGTTCACACACGATTTTGGCTTGCCAATACCCAAAGAAGAACAAAAAGAACACCTTATGGCACAACGGGGACTGAAGAGAAACATTTTTATGCATTTTGTATTATATTTCGCACTTGTATGACATAGCCTATGTGATATGTGGTTGGGATACAACTGTGATATGTGGTTGTGTCGCCTAGCTATCTTAAGAAGAATGCACTAACTGTTGGTCGCTCTGGATGGGAGTCTGCTGAATGACTCAATTATAAATGTACACTACATGACCGAAAGTATGTGGACACCTGCTCGTCAAACGTCTCATTCCAAAGTCATGTGCATCAACATGGAGTTGGCCCCCCCTTTGCTGCTATAATAGCCTACACTCTTCTAGGAAGGCTTTCCACTAGATGTTGGAACATTGCTGCGGGGACTTAATTTCATTCAGCCACAAGAGCCAGGTCGGGCACTGATGTTGGGCGATTAGGCCTGGCTCGCAGTCGACGTTCCAATTCATCCCAAAGGTGTTCGATGGGATTGAGATCAGGGCTCTGTGCAGGCTAGCCAAGTTCTTCAACGGCCTCCTGAGTGGCGCAGTGGTCCAAGGCTGTGCCACTAGACATCCTGGTTCGAGTCCAGGCTCTGCCACAGTTGGCCGTGACCGGGAGACCCATGGGGTGGTGCACATTTGGCCCAGCGTCGTCCATAAGGGGAGGGTTTGGCCTGCAGGGATGTCCTTGTCCCATCACGCTCTAGCGACTCCTGTGGCGGGCCGGGTGCATGCACGCTGACACGTCGCCAAGTGTACGTGTTTCCTCTGACACATTGGTGTGGCTGGCTTCTGGGTTAAGCAGGCATTGTGTCAAGAAGCAGTGCGGCTTGGTTGGGTGTCGGAGGACACACGGCTCTCGACCTTCGCTCTCCTGAGTCCGTACGGGAGTTGCAGCAATGAGACAAGACTGTAATTCCCTATTGGATAGCACAAAATTGGGGGAGAAATAAATAAATAAAAGTTCTTCCACACCAATCTCGACAAACCATTTCTGTATGGATCTCGCTTTGTGCACGGGGCATTGTCATGCTGAAACAGGAAAGGGCCTTCCCCAAACTGTACTATAGAATGTCAATGTATGCTGTAAGATTTCCCTTCACTGGAACTAAGGGGCCTAGCAAGAACCATGAAAAACAGCCCCAGATCATTATTCCTCCTCCACCAAAGTTTACAATTGACACTATGCAGTCAGGCAGATAGCGTTCTCCTGGCATCCGCCAAAACGCGTTTCCACAGTCCAATGGCGGCGAGCTTTACATTGCGCATGGAGCATGGTTAGGCTTGTGTGTGGCTGCTAGGCCATGGAAAGCGATTTCATGAAGCTCCCCACAAAACAGTTATTGTGCTGACTTTGCTTCCAGAGGCCGTTTGGAACTCGGTAGTGAGTGTTGCAACCAAGAACAGACAATTTTTATGTGCTTCAGCACTCGGCGATCCCATTCTGTGAGCTATTTATTTATTATTATTTATTTTTTGACTTTCATTTAACTAGGCAAGTCAGTTAAGTACAAATTCTAATTTACAATGACGGCCTACCAAAAGGCCTCCTGAGGGGACGGGGCCTGGGATAAAAAAAAGTATAAAAAATGAATACAATATAAATATAGGACAAAACACACATCACAACAAGAGAGACAACAGAACACTACGTAAAGAGAAACCTAAGACAACAACATAGCAAGGCAGCAACACATGACAACACAACATGGTACAAACATTATTGGGCTTGTGTGGCCTACCACTTCGTAGCTGAGCAGTTGACCACTTCACAATAACAGCAATTACAGTTAAACTGGGCAGCTCTGGCAGGGCAAACATTTTACGAACTGACTTGTTGGGAAGGTGCAGCACTGAAAGTCACTGAGCTCTTCAGTAAAGCCATTCTACTGCCAATGTGTCTAGGGAGATTGCATGGCTGTGTGCTCGATTTTATACACCTGGCTGAAATAGCCGAATCCACTCATTTGAAGAGGTCTCCACATACTGTATATATACAGTGTATATTTATGTATATTTTGTATTTGATATGTTGTTTTGTTTACTTTTTGGACCCCAGGAAGAGTACCGCTGCCTGAAAAGCAGCTAATTGGGGATAAAATAATGCTAAAAACACACAGGCTATTTCATGAAATTGCGTGACACGTGTTTAGAATAGTAAACCAAACCTAATCTTTGTCGGATTTTCTTCTTCCCGTTCTCCCTTCGCCTCCTTCATGCTCTTTATCCGTCATTACGCACTCTTGCCC
Organism: Salmo salar; assembly: GCF_965601325.2. Taxonomy (NCBI): domain Eukaryota; kingdom Metazoa; phylum Chordata; class Actinopteri; order Salmoniformes; family Salmonidae; genus Salmo; species Salmo salar. The sequence goes on along the minus strand of NC_138296.1, from coordinate 30,554,118 downwards.
CCTCCCTCTCGCCTCTTCTCCGGTCATGTCTAGATGGATTACAGCTTTTGTCAAATTGACGTAGTTTTTTTGTGCGTTTTAGCTAAACCTAACCCTTCTCCTAAATGCTATGAAAAGTCAATTTTTACAAAAGCTGTATCCCTCCAAGACATTACATTACATTTATTACATTTAAGTCATTTAGCAGATGCTCTTATCCAGAGCGACTTACAAATTGGTGCATTCACCTTATGATATCCAGAAGGATTACTTTATCCTATCCTAGGTATTCCTTAAAGAGGTGGGGTTTCAGGTGTCTCCGGGAAGGTGGTGATTGACTCCGCTGTCCTGGCGTCGTGAGGGAGCTTGTTCCACCATTGGGGTGCCAAAGCAGCGAACAGTTTTGACTGGGCTGAGCGGGAACTGTGCTTCCTCAGAGGTAGGGGGGCCAGCAGGCCAGAGGTGGATGAACGCAGTGCCCTTGTTTGGGTGTAGGGCCTGATCAGAGCCTGAAGGTATGGAGGTGCCGTTCCCTTCACAGCTCCGTAGGCAATCACCATGGTCTTGTAGCGGATGCGAGCTTCAACTGGAAGCCAGTGGAGAGTGCGGAGGAGCGGGGTGACGTGAGAGAACTTGGGAAGGTTGAACACCAGACGGGCTGCGGCGTTCTGGATGAGTTGTAGGGGTTTAATGGCAGGGAGCCCAGCCAACAGCGAGTTGCAGTAATCCAGACGGGAGATGACAAGTGCCTGGATTAGGACCTGCGCCGCTTCCTGTGTGAGGCAGGGTCGTACTCTGCGAATGTTGTAGAGCATGAACCTACAGGATCGGGTCACCGCCTTGATGTTAGTGGAGAACGACAGGGTGTTGTCCAGGATCACGCCAAGGTTCTTAGCACTCTGGGAGGAGGACACAAGGGAGTTGCCAACCGTGATGGCGAGATCATGGAACGGGCAGTCCTTCCCTGGGAGGAAGAGCAGCTCCGTCTTGCCGAGGTTCAGCTTGAGGTGGTGATCCGTCATCCACACTGATATGTCTGACAGACATGCAGAGATGCGATTCGCCGCCTGGTTATCAGAAGGGGGAAAGGAGAAGATGAATTGTGTGTCGTCTGCATAGCAATGATAGGAGAGACCATGTGAGGATATGACAGAGCCAAGTGACTTGGTGTATAGCGAGAATAGGATAGGGCCTAGAACAGAGCCCTGGGGGACACCAGTGGTGAGAGCGCATGGTGCGGAGACAGATTCTCGCCACGCCACCTGGTAGGAGCGACCTGTCAGGTAGGACGCAATCCAAGCGTGGGCCGCGCCGGAGATGCCCAACTCGGAGAGGGTGGAGAGGAGGATCTGATGGTTCACAGTATCAAAGGCAGCAGATAGGTCTAGAAGGATGAGAGCAGAGGAGAGAGAGTTAGCTTTAGCAGTGCGGAGAGCCTCCGTGACACAGAGAAGAGCAGTCTCAGTTGAATGCCCAGTCTTGAAACCTGACTGATTAGGATCAAGAAGGTCATTCTGAGAGAGATAGCAGGAGAGCTGGCCAAGGACGGCACGTTCAAGAGTTTTGGAGAGAAAAGAAAGAAGGGATACTGGTCTGTAGTAAGAACTGGTCTGTAAGACAAACCCCTCTTCTCCGGCAAGGGGCTAAAAAAAATCTCGAATAGGTCCGACGCCAGGACAGTAACAGTTAAAACCTAATTTTTAAATTTGAAGTTGACTGCTGGAATTGCACCGCATATAGAGCTAGAGCTGCGCTCCACCACAACCACGGAGCTTCCTAAATACGTTTACAGAGCTCCATGTAGCTGTGTGTAGGCCTATGTAGCCAAGCCCACGACAGGTATGTTGCAGACACGGTGTAGAGATGGGATGATATAGAGCAGGGGAGTGGGAGGAGACCAAATGGTAAATTAATATAAAACCAACTGAATCACTCTACAAACAAACCACAGGACGCTGTGGAGAACGGCTCATAATAATGACCAGAATGGAGCACATGGAATGGCATCATACACCTGGAAATCATGTATTTGATAGCATTCCACTATCACCGCTCCAGTCATTACCACGACCCAGTGCCACCAATCTCCTGTGAAATAATAGCAAAATATGTTGATGATGAAGTTTCACATGACCCTCCCCTTGTACTGTAAAATAAATTGCACCCCCCCCCCCCCCCCCCCCCCCCCATATAATTGATTTAAAATTATGTTTACGACCACAAATAACAATAACTAGCGACCCTGCTTATAAACGTGCATATCGACGTTGCCACTTTCAGCATACTTTTGTGGTACAGTCGATGTCACGCAGGGCTACGGGCCAGAAGGTAGAGGTTTCGCCGACCTCCATGGGCGAGCTCACTCTAGCTGCATCTTTCATTACACTACGATGTATTACACTACGACACTACGGCTGCAGACAATGATCAGCTAGGGGAAATCAGATTTAACATTTTGATGGCATATTTTTTACTTTTTTTAATTTCAACTTTTTTTAACTAGGCAAGTCAGTTGAGAACAAATTCTTATTTACAATGACGGCCTATTTATAATTATATAAAATATATGCAACACATTTTCCCCCAACAACTTTCTGTGCCAATGCACAACACAACCAATAAACAAAGCATACAGACTTCGGCCACTTCAGTAACATGGTTTGCTTTTTCAACACCACAATAAATAGACTATATCAATTTCGACAACCAGAAAGTACTTCCTCCCCTACCTTGTAGGCCTACGCAGTATCGAATCGTTGCATTGACAATCTTTGAATGTTATTAAACTTTTTGTTTTGTTGTAACAGATGTCTCTTTCCATTCATCAAATGGCCGTTGCACAGTGGATTGATTGATAATTGTGTCAGGTAAAAAAAAAAACGTATACAGTATACACAAAGTACAAAGATTGTTGTGAAGGGGATTGCGCAATAAAGTCGGGAACTTATTTCCATTGTGGTCCTTGCTTTTTTTTTTACATAAATACATATATAATTACATAGATAGAGACAAATTACTGAGGTACAGACAAAAAAAAATGCTCGACCTCAAGATGACTATGAGGGGGGAGTTTAAGAACAATTCTTACAAGCTTGTTTTGTCTGGCCTGTAGCTTATTCTTTACATATTTGGGGCTGCTGGTGAACCATGATCTTCAGGCATAATCAAAGTGACACTGGACCAACACATTAGCCAGTCTGTAATAGGTATGACCAGTCTGTAATAGGTATGACCAGTCTGTAATAGGTATGAAGGTGTCTGGTCAGAGTTCCTGACATATCGTACTGGTCTTATTCTGTCATTTCTGTTATTTTTTCTTTTTTTTATTGTATTTTTCCCGTAGTGTTATCCAATTTGTATTCTTATTCAGACTCTTGAAATATTTGCTCTATACAACCAAAATGTACCCTTAACATGTGAATGTAATTACGGCCTTTGTAAAGACAGCAAAGATATATTGTGTATGTTTAGTACATGTTCTTTATATGCTCTTGAATAAAAATGTATGAAAGAAAAGTATGTGTGGAAATACGTAGTGCACATAAAGTTAACTTCTGCGGTTAAATTCCCATGCACCGAATAAAAAACAACAAGTTAAATGGGTTTCCATCGCAATTTTAACTCTTGGCCTATTGATGGTTTTGCCACACACTTTTTTTTTTTGCATAGGTATTGCGAATGTGGCCACTCTCGTATTGGTAAAATGTGCTCTAGCCAAAAGCTCACAGATACAGAGTGGGTATAGCCAACATGATGAGATTATTATGGACAAAAGTGCAAGATTATTTTTATTTATCAAACGGCACCAAACATCGATCATCATGTCACCAGAATAAGACCCTCGATATTTATTGAAAGGAGCATTAAACTCCTCACCATTCACTTTCACCACCACCCTGTGAAGGTCATCATAAATGATTTAATCTGTAGCCTAATAAACTGCACGCTTTCCCATGATGTCGTGACTTTTTTTATCCAACATGTACTTTACTCACAAAAAAAATTGGCTGGAATTATATTTTGGAGAATGTGCGCATGCGCTTCAAGTATCTAATCGGATGAAAACTCGTTGTTTTTATGCCACATACCACAAAAGGTAAAACATTTTAAAAGTGAAATGATTCATATTTAGGTTATATTAAAGTGTTAGGTTCTATGTGCATGAGGAATAGACCCTTGGATTGGAGAGGAGACAGAGCGCGCATTAAGTGTTCCTGAATAACTGGACCTACCAGGAAGAATGATGATCTGCAACAGACAGCGCGTCTCAGTATCAAAAGTAAAAATACATCCAGACTGGCCTGCTACCGCGCCTTTCGAGACTTTATAAACGGTCTAGAATAGACTCACAACTGATCCAAATGCAATGAAACATTCAAATCACAGGCCTTTGTCGCCGTTATTCAAATGACATTTTCACTGCAGCCTAGAGTAGAATTTTGCACTCCCTTGAAAACAATAATGCAATTACAGGTAACCTGAAACTGTCCGAAACAGGTAACCCTAATCGAGTCTTGTATTATTCCACGTCCTTGTTCAAGGCATAGACCAAATTGCACGGTTCTAAGCAATCTTGTATCTATACAATTTCAAGCCAACCCCATGGCCATTTCATATAGAGGGTTACCTACTGATCATAGCATGTTTGTGTTAGAGACTATCTGAAATCCCACAGCTGTGGTCTTGGACTGATTCATGTAAATGTCAGAAGTTTGATTTCGAAAATGGATCTTATTGAAATTCTGGCTTCTCAAACTAAATCTGACATTTTTTTCATTACTGAGACTTGGTTAAAAAGGTATGTGCCAGACTCTGATATGTCTCTAAATGGATATAATGTTTAAAGATCTGACAGTGCTGGCAGAAGTGGAGGTGTCTCCAAATTCATGAAGAACAACTTGAATGTTACTTTGTGTATTACCACCTCTGTCCCCAAGCAATTTGAATGGATTGTCCTAAATGTGGGACCCCCTCATTACCCAAGTAGGTTATGACAGCCTCTGGACCCATTTGGAAAGAAGTAGAGGGTGCTCAACCAATGTGAGTCGAGGTGCAACCTAAAAATGTGCAAACATCATTGGAAAGGAAAAGGCGCAAGGCTCGCTCGCCATTAAAAATTCCTACTTTTATTAAGCAACTTTAAAAGATGTACGTTTTCGGCCTTCAATGTCATTTTTCTGAATAATCACAAAGGGAATGGACAAGTTCATATGGGGCATGGGGCAGACAATTAGGGAGAAACTCTTAAACTGGTGGCCTTATTGAGAGACTGTGGTAGACTATACAGGTTGATACTCAGGGTGTGAGGTACTGTGGTCAATGTCTCCACCTAGTGATGAACTACACAAGTGGAACCAGTAAAAAAAACTATTGGAAAACTGGGCAAGCTCTTTTTCAACTGCAGTAGGTGTAATTTATATACAACCTTTACTATATAATACATGGTCAATATGTTGTGTATTGGAATATAAACAACAGGGCTAAGCAAAACTAGGGATAACAACAAAAAACATCAAAAGCTTAGGAAAAGAGGTCTAAAACTGGCTTGTCACTTGACAAAGAAAGGGATGCAGCCCTTCACAAAATAACACTATAGTCCATCTCTAGGTTAAGACCTCTGGGGACTAAAGTGTCTAAGGAATGCATCCAGAACATCTCTCTGGAACTTTGGTGTTTGTCAACATCACACTGCTTTTGTTTTTGCTGACTTGTTCAATTCTAAAGTAAAAGAACTCATTAAGTGTCCTCACTCTTTGAAATGGAGGGTCACTGGGCTGTTGGGGTCAGCATGTCAAAAGGCACTTCAGTGCTCATACATTCTAGTGCAGGGATCATCAACTAGATTCAGCCGCTTGACGATTTTTTTTCTTGAGTGGATGGTCAGGGTGCCGGAACAAAATTACAAATAATTTGTGGATTGCAAATTGCCTGCAAGAAGCCCAAACAGATATAATGTTTGACTAAAACATAATAATTTTTAACCTTGTTTACATTTGAGAATACTTGGGAACAGATTTCTTAAATTAAAATCACTTGGAGCTGATTTCCTGGTGTTTTTACAGTCTTTCATGCCCCCAAAAATAATACAAAATAAATAAATAAAAATGTCTCTCTGAAAGATTGGGGGGCCAAATAAAACCATCTGTGGGCCAAAATCAGTTGGGGAACCCTGTTCTAGTGCGTAACTCCCTTGAGGTTCTCCTACGAAAAATAAGCCGCACAGGCAGCGAATCACGTAGATCACGTTGCTAGAATTGCAATTGATGGTACTTTAGATTTTTATGTCTCAACCCGATCTGGGGTGGGAGAAACTTTTCATATGTTTAGTGTACTGGCATTGAGTATACAATGCGTAATAAAACCTATTTTCACTTTGTCATTATGGGGTGTGCAGATTGCTGAGTGGATTTTTTTATTTAATCCATTTTAGAATAAGGCTGTAACGTAAATTTTTGGGGAAAAATTCAAGGGGTCTGAACACTTTCCGAAGGTACTGTATATACATATATATCTTTTTTTTTGTTGTTGCCTGTTTTGAATGTTATTTTGGCATTCATACGTGTCACATATCAGTTTGCAAACAATGTAAAAAAAAATTAAATCATTGAGTTAATAAAGCCGCATACAAACTTGGTCTCTATTTTGCTTTTTTTAGTAAAGCAGCTCCAAAATGCAGGTGTTTCATCCTAGCTCAGTGCTTTTTGTGGTGGTGGGGCAGCCAGCGAAAAATACTGAGCGTAGGGGTTGGTAGTGTTCTCTAGTTGTGCTGTGATTGGCTCAGTGTTTTGTCACTCATGGGGACACTACGTCACCGCCAAATCTACGGGTAGAGATAGAAAATTCAAGCCCCTTGGGTGCTGCCATAGAGTTACATTCGAAGTGCCCATCCAAGAAGGCTCAAGGTCATTGGCCACAGATAAAATGATGTCAAATCACATATCTATCGTATCTTTTATTGGACTGATTATGTCAACATCAGACTTTTAAAATCTTAGCTAGCAAGCTAGGAGTCATCATCATGAATCAAGTCGACAATCTCCTGGCAAATCCTTTTCAATCCTTATCATATAAAATTGTAGATAAACCGTATCTGTGCTCATTGGCCATTGGACATGAACATTACACAAAAAATTGGAAATAACAAATTCAACAATGAGTGGTTTGGAAGGAATCAGTGGCAAACTGCAAGCATTGCAAATAAATCACTAGCCTGCTATTCAGTGGAGTGGGTGTGTGGTCTACATTTTCCCAGCTTAAAGGATAAACTATTCAACATTGGCCATGCTGTCAATCCAGCATGACTTCTGCTGCGCTCAAAACAACTGGAAACTTGTAACTGGAAAATCTCAAATTTCAGTGAGTTCAAGACAACTGTGAACTCGGAAAAAAGGAGCTCCAACTGGGAAAATAAGTTTTGAACGATGATCCAACTCGGAATTGCAAGAACTGGGGCCTCTTTCTAGAGCGCTGACCTGAAGATCACTGATGTCAACCTTGTTTTTTTCAGAGTTCCCAGTTGTCTTGAAAGAACCATAAATCCAGAGAATGCCGGACTTTGATGACAAAGTTTACCCAAGAAGGTCCACCGTGAGCACAGCACAACAAAGTGAGTCCAAAAACGTCTTGTATGCTGCTGCATACATTATATAATATGCTATAATAGGGAGATATGTATATTGTAGTTAAGAGAGTAATACTAAGTGTATGTTGTGTAGTAAGCTGTTAATAGCCCATGTGCCTCACCCTAATAATTTGGTCCCTTTTCCCCTCATAATTTAGCCTACTGTTCTGACTTGGTGTACATGTAGCCTATAGCCTGCTTTAGCAAAATGTCATAATTGAATATTGTAAGAGTTTTCATTGTCTGCTTATATGCCCCCTTTATTTATCCTACGGTTCTGACTTGGTGTACAGGGAGAATACTGTAAGAAAGGTCCATGTTCTGAATTCTGTTGCTGTACATTTCAAAAGTGCTGAGCAAATAGTTATATTGACTACGTCCATCCTACCTCGTTCATTAATGTCTTAATCAAATTACGGATTGCCTCTTATTCTCTCGTCATCCACTTCTGCCATAGTTTGTACATCTAAATTGTCAGTAGAAACCACATTTGTTTAAGCAAGTCAGCCATATCAGCTATGTTTTTTTAATGGCAGTAAATTAGGCTGAATTAACTGTTTCGCTGCCAGACAAGGCTCCACTGATAGCCAGGTGTAACAGTGGTAAGGTGTTGGGACTCTGCTGTTGGGACAGCTTTATGTAGGCTCTAACAGTTTGTGGGCACCGTTTGTCACCATTATACTGCAATTAATGTATTGTTTATTGTTGTGTAGTGGCTTTGCTGGGATGGATCTAAAAAAAAAAAAATTCGTTTGTCCCACCAAGATTTACAAGGTAAAATCGCCACTGCACTGGACACAAACTGGTTGAATTACTGTTGATTCAAAGTCATCACATTGCATTTTTTGTTGTCATTTTTCAACCAGTTTGTGCCTAATGGGCACAACATTTTCAATGACCGAAATGTAATACTGTGTGTACAGGTATGTCTGAGTGGATGTGTGGGGCTTTGAGTGGATGAGTAGTGTTGAGATATAGCGACTGAGAGTATTGAGTAGATATCTGGTAAATCAGTGGGAATAATTGTGCCTAAAGCCAATGCATTGCATTGTAGATCATTTTTTTTATTTAACTAGGCAAGACAGTTTTAAGAACAAATTCTTATTTACAATGACGGCCTACACCGGCCAAACCTGGACGACGCTGGGCCAATTGTGCACCAATCACTGTTACTGCTGCTTCTGCTCAGCCAGCACCTGGTTTGGTCTCATGCCCCAACTTGGTCTCAGTGCATTTCGTAATATTCTGTATGTAAATCCGAGACACTCCATTTAGTATGATATGTTTAATATGGTATGTATTCATTTGTGGATGTCCATGTTATGTTATATGTTTATTTGTTACGAATTTGCAAAACGCAGTATATGTTACAAATTCTAGCTAGGTGGCTAACCTTATGGTTAGGGAAGGGTTCGCTAAAAGAGTTAATGTTAGGGTTAGGGGAAGGGTTAGTTAACATGCTAAGCAGTTGCATAGCTAAAAAGTAGTAAGTAGTTGAAAATGTGCTAATTAGCTAAAATGCTCAAGTTATCCCTGATGAGATTTGAACTCACAACCTTTGGGTTGGTAGACGTTGGTGTTATACAAGTTAGTAGACACTCTTATCCAGAGTGACTTACAGTAGAGTGCATACATTTTTATTACATTTTAAATACTGGCCCCCCGTGGGAATCAAACCCACAACCCTGATGTTGCAAGCGCCATGCTCTACCAACTGAGCTACAGTGGGACTATATATGTGGGATTATATGTGTAACAGTATAGCTTCCGTCCCTCTCCTCGCCCCAACCTGGGCTTGAACCAGGAACCCTCTGCACACATCGCGCCATAAAAGCCACGGCCCTTGCAGAGCAAGGGGAACAACTACTTCAGGTCTCAGAGCGAGTGACGTCACCCGATTGAAACGCTATTAGCGCGCACCACCGCTAACTAACTAGCCATTTCACATCGGGTACATATACCTACCCATCCACCCCGACCAACACCCTAATTTCATAACCATAATAATAACCATCTGTCTTATGTAACCACACCAAATATAACATATAATTATACTTTGATAGGTCCGAATTTACGTTTACTATGTTATGTCTAGTCTATGAGTCCAGGCTACATGCCCGAGTTGAACCCATGCGCCATGTGGGGAGCCTGCTGGATGAACTGTTGGAAGAGACACACTCAGAGCAGGACAAGTACATCATGAATGTTCATGATTTCACCACGTCTTGAATTGAGGTCAGCTCTGTCAATTATTGCACTACTCATTTAAAAAACATTCCCTGCAATTTTATGTAACTAGGCAAGTCAGTTAAGAACAAATTCTTATGTACAATGACGGCCTACCCCAGACTACGCTGGGCCAATTGTGCGCCGCCATATGGGACTCCCAATCACGGCTGGATGTGATTCAGCCTGGATTCGAACCAGGGACTGTAGTGACGCCTTAGACAGCTGCGCCACTCGGGAACCCAAATGCAGTGTCCAATGTTATAATCCCTCACCATACATTTAGAGTGCAGTATTAGAGTCGGAATGATAACGCTCAATCCAGATAGGCAGCAATGGCAAAGGTGACATGTTCTGATGGAACTGTTCTATCAAATATGCCTATGCTCCTCCACGGTAGGTAGCAGTAATGCACCATAGAAGACCACGGCGCTAGTACAGGAAGAAGAATCTACCATTCATTTCCGTAAATAAAATCGGTCACCATTTTCTCTTCCTGTTGTGAAGTTAGCGGCATGAAGAAGGCACGTTTCATTGTATCACGATCGAAACAGCATTTTGCGTTGCAAATAGAATTGTAGCTATCTGAACACTATTTCATTTGATTGGTAAGACTGAAGCCTTTCAAATACGTTTCTGTAAACGCATTACCATCAAACTAATGGTAACCAGCACATTTATAGCAAGCTGTTCTAACTGTATTGTGTTGTTATGCTTTATGTTTCACAATACTTGCTTACCACTCTGTATCTTAGTCAATTTAGTCAATTTACTCGCGTGCTATTGTCGCCATCATTCCCTCCCCAGCGCGTGTGTGTAAAGCTTGGAGATTGAGGGGAGAGATTTCATGAACACTCCCCCCTTGAAGACGGTGCGGTTTGGGGGCAATGTTGTTGCCACGTTAGCGAAATTCAAACAGGTGAGGTTTCCAATCCAGTGACACCAAACATGGATGCCTTAAACACTTATATGATTCACTCTGGAATGTAGTTATAACCTGGTATGAATATGACAGTATTTGCTGCTGGTTGGTTGTTTTTCAAGGGAGACACCAGTGACTATGAGTTGTTGAAACATCAGCTGGCAGATCCAGATATCAAGGTAAATGAGCACGATTAGCAGTTATGCAACATGTACTGTGTAACAAGAAAGTTTCCAGAGGTCTTAATGATAATAGAATGTCTTCCTTTTTTGACAGGATGCCCAAATCATCAACTGGCTGCAGGAGTTCCGGAATTGTGTGACACAACTCAGCAAAGACCATGAGCAGCTGATCTATGTGGTTCTGGTGAGGATGGAACACTTGAATCAAGAGATGGACAGTACTGCCCAGGCCAGGAACAGTTTTCTAATGCTGTATCTACCCCTTGTCTCTGTGTACCAGAGGCTGCCGTGGCTGGGTCGAAGCCCTGCCGTAGTGGAGGAGTATCTGGCCTTCCTCAGTAACCTGGTATCTGCTCAGACTGTCTACCTCCGGGCCTGCCTCAAGATGGTGGTCTCCAACTTCACACCCAGTGAGTTCCTGTCTGTCTGCGTGGACATTCTGATAACTCAATATGGCTACTTTGAAGACGTATTGTTTTTCCTTCCTTTCCAGAGAGAGTGAAGATTTGTGAGGGAGGAGTGGATATCTCCGACTCGGATGATGACGATGAAAGTAGGTGTTATTGTTTCGTTACTGTTTACAATGGAAAACCAAGATTGTTCAACGGACAGTCCCTGAAATGTTTCATTGAAATACACACTGCAGTAAATTCATAGTGACCTGAGACTACAGTTGGTAAAAGGCTGCTCTACTCGTCCTTTTAGGGAAACTAGGCACACTTCTAAAGTCCTTGAAGAGTGAGGATGATAAGAGGGGAGGTGAGGTGTAGATAAGATAATGCACGGAGACTCTAGCACTGGGGACTTTCACTGCAGGAGTCCCACCCCTTATGGTTACTGATTTTTGTCAGGCTGACAGACCTCTTCATAAATCTTAGTTTTACTTCAATGTTACAATTTGTTTTTACTTCAAACGTTACAGAATCAATGTTCCATTCCAATATAAAGGGTATAATGACAGCCAGTTCAGATCCAACTTGTTCAACGTTGGATGTTAGTTGGAATACTTTTTCAATTTATGCACAATTTTAACCCTTTCTCTTCTTTCTTGATTTTTGAAGACCTTCCAATACATTTTGACCAGTGTCATCAGGCCCTGCAGCTGATTGCCAGATATGTCCCATCGTAAGTAGCCATAAGACAATCCTACAACATGTTGCTGGATCATTTTCAGACCCAGGTCTGACCTTGGGAATTGTTGGCCCCCAATGCAAACTGGTAACAAACTTTTTGTTCTTCGTCCTTCTCATTTCAGCACCAGCCGTTTCCTGATGCCCATTCTGACTGAAAACGTTCCTTTTGTGCAGAAATCTTCCAGAACCCTGGTAAGTAGTGGCTACGGTTGGTAGCCTCATATTTGTTGTTTTAATTGTCAGATTGTTGTACAGTATGGTTGTCTTTCTCTCTCCCCAGGAGTGTTATGTCCATAACCTTCTGCGGGTGGCGGTGTACATCCCCTCTCTACGACGAGACGTCCTGGAACTCATCATCAGTAGGATGCTCAAACTGGACGTAAGTGTGTGTGTGTTTAAGCCACAGTTGCTCCTGTGTGTGTGCGTGTGTGTGTTGGCTTTCCAGTTCTTCACTGAGAAATAGGTGTTTTTTGGTGTGCTAACACTGTGTTGTGTTCCAGGTGAGTGCTTCTCGGGGAGAGATAGAGGAGGTGGAGGAGAACGCTGTGCAGCAGGAGATGAAAGGAGAGCAGGGGGAGGAGGGCCTCTTTGACATGGTGACTGACTAGATCTGCTAGGGTTTACATACAGCAGTCACTGGTGTGATAGTTCTCCATTTTGCGACTGATGTGGTGTGACGTTTCCCTCATCTCTCTCTATCACACAGGATGAGGATGTGTGTTCAGTGAAGTCCAGTCCAGCAGGGACCAATGTGATGGTCCACCCTGTCGCTGAGAGACTGGACACTCATGGTTGTGCTGCTGGCCTTCATCAAGGACATGTGCCACGTCAACGGTGGGCACAGGGTCTTCACACACTCACTAGACATATGACAAGACAGTGCTTACTCTGCTCCCTTTCTCTCTCCCCTTCCACCCCTCCATCTCTCCCCCTCCTCTACTCTCTCTCTGGCAGGTTGTCTGGATGTGGAGCAGACTAAGGATCTATACAAGGACCTGGTGTGTGTGTTTGATAAACTTATCCTACCTACACACGCCTCCTGTCACGTCCAATACGCCCTCTTCTACCTCTGCAGCTTCAGACTGGTCAGTACTCGCAACGGTGTGCATCCGTACGACTTTATAGTAGTGGCATTTTATAGAACGGTTGAGTGGGTAACTGGATTGATTGGCTGTGTGTTTGACCCCTCTCTCAGGCTCTGGCAGAGGCGTTTCTGGAACACCTGTGGAGGTTACTGCAGAGCCCGTCTCACCCGGCAGTACTGCGCCAATCTGCCGCTGGCTACATGGGTAGCTTCCTGGCCCGTGCCAACTTCCTGCCCGTCGCGTGAGTCACACCCTCTGTCCTCCTAAATATGTTCAGAAAGGGCTCCTTAGACCATGTTGGGGTGTGGTTAGTTCTACGCAGCATACTCTCTGGTTCCTCCTAACTCCCTAACTAAGATTCTCTGACTGTGTTCTCCGTCCTGCAGTACGGTGCGTGCGTGTCTGGACCTGCTGGTCCCCTGGCTCCACCTATACATGGACAGCCAGGACTCTGGCTCCCGGGCCTACTGTGACATCACGCTACACGGGCCCTTCTACAACGCCTGCCAGGCTGTCTTCTACACACTAATCTTCAGACACAGGAGCATCCTGGAGGGTGACATGAAGAAAGGTAGGGGATTACACATGCGTGTAAAACACATACTTACACAGATACAATCCCCCAAAAACAAAAATTATATCAGTTGAGATATATATATATCTATATATATATATATATATATATATGCTCTACCAGTGTCCAGTATTATATAACTGTATGTCTGTTTCCCCCCCAGGGCTGGCGTACCTGCAGGGTCTGAACCTAGAGAGGATAGTGATGTGTCAGCTCAACCCTCTGAAGGTCTGCCTGCCTGCCGTCACCAACATGTTTGCTGCCATCACCAGGTACAGTGGTACACCAACCAACCACCCTTTTAGCCAGTCACACATCAATTACGCTCTGCTACAGCACTGTTCATTTCTGTCTGTCTGCTTCTAAAAATGTGTAGTGGTTGTTTGACCCAGATGTGTATCCATCCATCCACCCACAGAAAGTACCAGTTGGTGTTCTGCTACACCATCATCGAGAGGAACAACCGCCATGTTCTCCCCGTGGTCCGCAGCTCCGTGGGGGGCGACTGTGTGTCCACCAACACCAACCCCCTGGACAGTTTCTTCCCCTTTGACCCCTACGTGCTCAAGAGGTAACCCATGAACCCTTCTCAGGGACCACTTATCAGTAGGTACAAAACAGGAGAAATTGGTTGGAAATGGCAGTAGTACGACCTGAACTCTAAGAAAAGAGTTCATTTTCCATTTCTGATCATGTTTTTCTCCTCTCCAGGTCAAGTAAACTCATCGAGCCCCTCCACCAGGTGTGGGAGGAGCCAGCAGACACTGAGGTGGACACCTTCACCACCAAGAGAGTCAGACAGGTAAAACACAGACACTCTTGTATTCTCTCAGGCACACACATGATTGGATGCTGTGTGTCTCCCTATTGGTTGTTTTTGTGGTTTGATTGGCTGTTTTCTCTCTGTCTCAGTGCTCGGATGCAGATGAGGATGACTTCCTGCGAGGGGAGACGCCGGAGACAAAGGGGGTGATGGGTATGACCCCTGGCTCGTATGAGTCACACCTCCACAGCCCCAGCAGTGTGGGCTCCCCGCCCATTGCCTTCCTACAGAGACCCTTCTGACACCCCCATATTTAACATGGACTCATCCACAACCCCCTGAAAAATGGACTATTCCACAACCCTGAGTGCCTTCATACAGAGACACCCAGCTTTAACATTTTCAAATGGAATATTAAATGATCTTACCATAGACCGTTCTGAATTTTGACCCCCTGCTGTTTTAAAATGGACGGGTCCATCCTTCCCTATCATCTCTGAAGAGAAGTATCAGTCGGAACCATCTACAATCACCACCCCATCAAGAACCTACTCCAGGATGCAAAAGATTATGAACACAAAGTGTACAATGCGTGGCTAGAGCTATTCATTTTCTAATAATGGTTCTATGTTATAGCAGTTAACATGTTATAACTGGTTAAAAGTGAATAAGTTCATTTCACTCAACTATGGAAAGAAAATGTATTTGTTTTATCTAGGCTGGGGAAACCGTAAGTAGATTTAGTGTTCTCGGCGACGGTAACTGTATTTACAAAAAACAAATCTGACACTTTCAATGGTTCATTGCTTTTTGGTTGTCTCTGATCTACAATTTGTATCAAGTTCTGCACAACACATTTTTATGATTTATATAATTGTACAAATTGTAAACATGTTCCCTTATTGAAATTCTTCTTAACCAGAACAGATACTTGTAAGAAGGGTCACCTGCAGTAGATGAAACATTATTTCTGTAAACTTGTGCTTGTATGAATGGAGTATCAATTACGTAGTTGACATACACTACCCTGTAAATAAAAGCCAAACTATTTCTAGGTTGACAGAAATTCATTTATTGTAAAAAAATTATCAGTTGGGAACTGTACAAGGATGTCCTGCCCCACTATGTTGCACTGTAACACGCGTCCTCAGGTACGATTCTCAGAGGGTGTTTGCTTTGCGTATAAAAATACGGAAACACTTTCTCTGAACTTGTGTGAGAAAGAGTAAAGGGGTGTATCGTCATCAGCAGGGTCAAAGAAAGACACTTGGCCCTTGACCCAGTCCAGCTGCACTCTGACCCTATTGAGTTTCTCTGTGACTGTCACCGCTGCTGTTGGGGGTGAGGTCATCGCTCTGTACTCCCTGTCTCACAGACACATGGTCCAAAACCCGTTCTCCGGCCAGGCCTGGACCTCCATATTCCTGGTGACAGACGTACAGGCCACGCCCAGAATCCAGTCGTTGTTACATCCTGTATCCACTACTCAGCAGTGGCTTCCTGAGCTAAGCCTGGTCATGCCCAGGACCTCTGCACTCATGTGGAAGCGCTCAGGGTTGTCAGGGAGACGGTGGGGCTGGCTGGTGTACTGAAGGGATATGACAGGAAGAGGCAGGGGTGGGCTGTGTTTGGGTCCAAGGTCACAGGAGCTGAAGAGGGGGAGATGGGTTAGAGACAGGAAAAGGGTTTGGGTCACTCACCACTGTTTTAGCTTCTCTTCACCAGGTTAAAATGCTGTGGGAGTTAACTTCCTTATCTCCTCATCTCTGTTAACCATTGAAATTGACTTACTGTATTCAACATGCAGAAGCATTTTCTTCCAGACTCTGTACTTGAGGTTACAGAGGTGCTTGGCCACATCAATCAGCGCCCCTGAAATCCTCTCTGGACCCTGCCCTGTGCACTGGGCTCTGAAATGACAAAATAATACAATTGTCCTGTTCAGTATTCCAAAGCAGAGAGAGAGAGGAAAAAATAGAATGATAGACAGAGGTGGGGGATATCAACATACCTCTCTATAGTGGCTTTAAAGTTCTGAAAAACAAAGAAAGTGTAATATTGTGTCTGAATAAACAAATAAATCCCATCCTCTCCTCAAAAATGATTATTCTGGCTTTATTTAATTTGTGTGTAATGTGTAAATTGTGCCAGTACAAACCTGGAGCAATGTCATGTCTTCAGCATCTGTCATCTCCTGTGTTATGACTGTTGTAGTCTCTTTGAGGTATAGCATCCCTGCTGCAGCCTTTGTCACCATACTCTTCATCACCCCTTTCTTCTCCTCTTCCTCCTCCTTCAGAGCAGCTAGCCTCGCTGCCTCTTCATCATACAGGAACTGGTGGAGTTCCACAAAACAGTCTCCAGGGCCTGATTCTGAGGGGCAGTTAGAGCACAACTTGATGGATTTGAGTTCATTTTAATGAAAAGGATGACATCTGATGACATCTGTGGAGATTACCTTAATGGGCTCGAGCATCTCTTCAGAGGTTCCCTTCAGTCTAATGAGGGAGTCCAGAGTATGCTGTAAGGTTTTCAGTGCTATGTTGAGCTCAACCTGCAAGTAAGAGGGTATTCTAACATGAGGTTTCTTATGAAAGCAGCAAGCTGTAACTCGATTAGACGTCTAGATTTAATTATGTGAAATAAATTAACAATAGGTTCAATGCCAGGTGTGTCGCTTGATTAAAATAACCCTTTCAATACCAGAGATAATGTACAATGTTTAAAGATGTTTTACTCTGCAAACACACTATGTCCATCAACACCACTCATTGACGTACAACCAGCAGATCAGATATTATCCCATAGGAATGCAGATATAATACTTTACACCCTTTGGAATTTCTCTGCTAATACTGTACACTCGCATATACTGTCAGGATAGACCTGATTAACAGCATTCTACCGCCAGGGGCCACAGGCTCCTTACATGAGGAAATGGCAACGTTAACTATGAAAACAGACGTTGCCAAGTTATTTCATGCATATACATACTAGAGTCATTTCAATTATTATTCAGTCTCTCACCTTGCAATCCTGTGCTGGCTTCTCTGTGGGTACGCAGTCATGGTTCTTGTGTATTTTCGAGGCTTGGCACACTACACAGACAGGCTGCTTGTCCACCAGACAGAAGAATCTGAGTCTCTCTCCATGTAGACTACAAAGTACACTGTTCCCCTCCGCTGAGCTCTGAATCCTGCCCTGTTGCAAAGCTTCACAAGAGGTTCTTCAGAGCCAGGTTGGAGGGAGGAGTGTTCTTGGAAGCTCTTCTCCTGCAGACAGGACACTGTCTGAGGTCTGAGGTGTTCCAGTAGCTGTGGCTACATGGTAGGAAGACAGGGTCCCTGAAGATGTCACAGCACACAGGACAGGAGAGATCCTCCTCTGGGAGACACACACTGGATGACCTGATCAGGTACCGGGAGTCTGTGAAGAAGATATCCTCTGGCTTAAACAATGCTTACGTTTCCATGTCAAGCATATAAATGTGGAGATTATTTACTTTTTCTTTCAGAAATGACCTCCCTTTGAATTTTCAAAACAGATACTCAAAGTGCCTATTCTTCCATTGTTCTTGTTCTAATGCCAGACCTTAAAAGTGCAGGCTGTTTTCCTGTCTGTTGAGTTGTGTTTGTGTGTGACTCCAGAGACACACAGTACTGCATGACAGACAGCAACGTGAAACAGGAAGTCGAGCCCTATTGGTCACATGTGGAATAGCTGCAGACTGGTTTAGCCTAGAACCTGTTACATGTTTTGAATAGCAACATTGTTAAAGGTTGTAGATAGAGATACACAATCAATAACTTTAAAACCCTTTAAAAGACTGAAAAGGGAAAGACGACTGCCAAGATGTATCTCATGAAGCAGGATGAAAATATGATCAACCAAAATAATAAAAAAATTATTGGTAAAATCATCATAAATAAAATGACCACTTGCTGTGCGGTATAAGAGACCATTTACTGTGCGGTATAAGAGAAAACAGTCTATAACTTGGGTGACTGGAGTCTCTGACAATTTTATGGGCTTTCCTCTGACACGGGCCCAGTGATGTACTGGGCCGTTCGCACTACCCTCTGTAGCGCCTTAAGGTCAGATGCCGAGCAGTTGACATACCGGGCGGTGATGCAACCGGTCAGGATGCTCTCGATGGTGCAGCTATAGAACCTTTTGAAGATCTGGGGACCCGTGCCAAATCTTTTCAGTCTCCTGAGGGGGAAAAGGTTTTGTCGTGCCCTCTTCACGACTGTCTTGGTATGTTTGGACCATGATAGTTCGTTGGTGATGTGGAGACCAAGGAAATTGAAACTCTCAACATCAGTCCACAGTATGTGGTTTGTAGCTTGTGTATCACTACATGTGATTGTGACCACTTTATATTATTGGGGAAAATCTATGAACATTAATTAGTGGCTTGATGACAATGATAATTTCAGGCTACTCACAAGAGATTTTATTGTAGGATGCATACAGCTATCACTACACCACTCAGTGACTATAGTCGTGTAACTGCGCATCTCTGGAACACTCATTCATCTCTGGAACAACCTCTTCATTCAAAGACTCAATCATGGACACTCTTACTGACAGTTGTGGCTGCTTTGTGTGATGTATTGTTGTCTCTACCTTCTTGACCTTTGTGCTGTTGTCTGTGCCCAATAATGTTTGTACCATGTTGTTGTTATGTTATGTGCTACCATGCTGTTTTGTCATGCGTTGCTGCCTTGCTATGTTGTTGTCTTAGGTCTCACTTTATGTAGTATTGTGTTGTCTCTCTTGTTGTGATGTGTGTTTTGCCCTGTATTTATATTGTATTTATTATTATGATTTATTATTATTACTATTATTATTATTTTATTTTTTTATCCCAGGCCCCGTCCTCGCAGGAGGCCTTTCGCATTTTGGTAGACCGTCATTGTAAATAACAATTTGTTCTTAACTGACTTGCCTAGTTAAATAAAGGTTAAATAAAATAAAATAAAATAAAATGGCGAGATCCAAATCACAGCATCCTATCCGCTCTCTCCACGAGCCTAGGATGATGTATCCCCCTTTTTCCTCCGGTCTGTCGTTACCATGGGGATGACGTCAGGTTGCACCACCGATTCGGCCCAGTAGTAGCAGGAGAGGCGGGTCCATGATTCAGTCAGCTGGTTAAGAAGACAAAGAGAGTCCTCCAAGCCCAGTACCTTCTCGTTCCACCGTCGAATCCTCACAGCTAACGCCCTTCCTTCCATCCAAAATGCGCGAAATAGTGCATCTGCAAGCCGGACAGTGCGGAAACCAGATTGGAGCTAAGGTATTACTCTTCTCTTGTTTCTATATCAATAAAATAGATTGCTTAATTTGGGGATTGCATGCGACCTAGATAAACCTCTCGTTCTCTCTGCGTAGTGCGTAGCTAAATTAAGAATGGCCGCTTGTAATCCACCCATAAGACTGCATCCTCGATAGGCTATAATAGGCCTATAGGCTACCATGGACGAAAAATGCATGATCATTCCGTGCACAAGATAAACTACATTTTAATCGCTGTTGCATACGATATGACAGGTCCTGATGTGTTAGATTATTTTTTTTAAATTTCCGCTGATTCATTCCCAATGGTTATTTGGGGTCCTTGTAAATATGGGCGTTGAAGGGAAAGATATGGTAGCCTACTAGAATACCTCCGTCCTCCCTCTTATGACATTACATATTCAACCTGATTAATATTTCGGTCTAAATGGCATTTTAATGCTTCATTTGAAGCATTTAGACGATAACATAATTATATAAAGGGAATATTTAATGCAATTCATGCTATTTGTGTTGCTCTTGAAAAGGTAAATGTCCATGCAACAGAAAATACACATTGCATTATCTATTTATTTATATTCTAACTTGAGTTTTAAATGGATGCTTCTGTGTATTGCTATTGACGTGCATCTCATCCCCCTGTACCCTCGCTCGCTCTCATTGTCTCTCTTTCTCTCACTGTCTCAGTTCTGGGAGGTGATCAGTGATGAGCATGGCATCGACCCGACTGGCACCTACCATGGAGACAGCGACCTGCAGCTAGACAGGATCAATGTGTACTACAATGAGGCCTCAGGTACAGTATGCACATTATATAGCACTGCATACATGAACCACATAATGTCTCCAATTATTGAAACATGCGCAATTAAATAAACTGCTGTTTTAATTAGGAATAATTAACTGATTACACTTACACAAACAAATAATACATACATAAAACATGTACAGTAACAATAGTTTCAGTATGCCCAACATTTCCCTATTCTTATTTTATGTACATGTTCTTATTCATTCCTTTACACTTGTGTGTATAAGGTAGTTGTTGTGAAATTGTTAGATTACTTGTTAGATATTACTGCATGGTCAGAACTAGAAGCACAAGCATTTTGCTACACTCGCATTAACATCTGCTAACCATGTGTATGTGACAAATACAATTTGCTTTGATTTTTCAGGTGGGAAGTATGTCCCCCGTGCCATTCTGGTGGATCTGGAGCCGGGCACCATGGACTCTGTCAGGTCTGGCCCCTTCGGACAGATCTTCAGGCCAGACAACTTTGTCTTCGGTGAGTGGTTGGTGTGTTCAGTGCAGATATGAGATTTGGTGGTAGGTACTTATAATATCTTGGCCAGGAAATAATGGGTTATGACACTTCTGTCTGCAGGCCAGAGTGGAGCTGGAAACAACTGGGCCAAGGGCCACTACACAGAGGGAGCAGAGCTGGTAGACTCTGTCATGGATGTAGTGAGGAAGGAGGCAGAGAGCTGTGACTGCCTCCAGGGCTTCCAGCTCACCCACTCCCTGGGTGGGGGTACTGGCTCTGGCATGGGCACCCTGCTCATCAGTAAGATCCGCGAGGAGTACCCTGACCGAATCATGAACACCTTCAGCGTGGTGCCCTCTCCTAAAGTGTCCGACACAGTGGTGGAGCCCTACAATGCCACCCTCTCTGTGCATCAGCTGGTGGAGAACACAGATGAGACCTTCTGCATCGACAACGAAGCCCTCTACGACATCTGCTTCCGCACTCTCAAGCTCACCACACCCACCTATGGAGACCTCAACCACCTGGTGTCAGCCACCATGAGTGGAGTGACCACCTGCCTTCGTTTCCCTGGCCAGCTCAACGCCGACCTCCGCAAACTGGCTGTCAACATGGTGCCCTTCCCCCGCCTGCACTTCTTCATGCCCGGCTTCGCCCCCCTCACCAGCAGGGGGAGCCAGCAGTACCGCGCCCTGTCCGTTCCTGAGCTCACCCAGCAGATGTTCGACTCCAAGAACATGATGGCGGCCTGTGACCCTCGTCACGGCCGTTACCTCACCGTGGCTGCCATCTTCCGTGGCCGCATGTCCATGAAGGAGGTGGACGAGCAGATGCTCAACGTCCAGAACAAGAACAGCAGCTACTTTGTGGAATGGATCCCCAACAACGTGAAGACCGCTGTCTGCGACATCCCACCCCGCGGCCTCAAGATGTCTGCCACCTTCATCGGTAACAGCACAGCCATCCAGGAGCTGTTCAAGCGTATCTCTGAGCAGTTCACTGCCATGTTCCGCCGTAAGGCCTTCCTTCACTGGTACACCGGAGAGGGTATGGATGAGATGGAGTTCACTGAGGCTGAGAGCAACATGAATGACCTGGTGTCTGAGTACCAGCAGTACCAAGATGCCACCGCTGAGGAGGGCGAGTTTGAAGAGGAGGGAGAAGAGGAAGCCGCCTAAACCACCCAGTCACTCAACTACCAAACAGTCTATCACTCCCCTCCGTCCTGTCCCCAAAGCACAACTTGATTGATTTAAGTTAATGTTAATGAAAAGGAAACTCAGATTTGTGATAATTAAATTAATGTGCTCAAGCATCTCTTCCCTTCAGTCTAATTAGTATCCTGTAAGGTTTTCAGTGCTCATCCTAGAAGTCGGAGGGTATTCTAACATGAGGTTTCTTATGAAAGCAGCAAGCTGTAACTCGATTACTAGATGTCTAAATTGAATTATGTGAATAAATGAACGATGTGTTCCAATGCTAGGTGTGTTGCTTTACTTAAAAAACCCTTTCAATACCTGAGAATTTTCTTTCTGTAAAAACACTATCAGTCCATCATCTGACACGCTGGTTTTAAGTCAGTAAGTGGTACTGACATACAACCAGCATGTCAGATAGAATACTTTGGACCATGGTAGGTAAATTATGGTGCAGTGGGAAAGAATTTTTGTATTTCAAATGCTACCGTACTGCACCACAAAATACAGTACCGTACTGTATTTTTTGGGCGCCAAACACTTTGTTTATGGCTCATTTAATATATTTTGAGGCATGCCTTGTAAGGGACTATATTCTTTTCACCTGTTAGTGAGAATTTTTTACATTTACGTCATTTAGCAGATGCTCTTATCCAGAGCGACTTACAAATTGGTGCATTCACCTTATGATATCGAGTGGAACAACCACTTTACAATAGTACATCTATATCTTATTTTGGGGGGGGGGGTTAGAAGGATTACTTTATCCTATCCCAGGTATTCCTTAAAGAGGTGGGGTTTCAGGTGTCTATGGAAGGTGGTGATTGACTCCGCTGTCCTGGCGTCGTGAGGGAGCTTGTTCCACCATTGGGGTGCCAGAGCCGCGAACAGTTTTGACTGGGCTGAGCGGGAACTGTGCTTCCGCAGAGGTAGGGGGGCCAGCAGGCCAGAGGTGGATGAACGCAGTGCCCTTCTTTGGGTGTAGGGACTGATCAGAGCCTGAATGTACGGAGGTGCCATTCCCCTCACAGCTCCGTAGGCAAGCACCATGGTCTTGTAGCAGATGCGAGCTTCAACTGGAAGCCAGTGGAGTGTGCGGAGGAGCGGGGTGACGTGAGAGAACTTGGGAAGGTTGAACACCAGACGGCTGCGGCGTTCTGGATGAGTTGTAGGGGTTTAATGGCACAGGCAGGGAGCCCCGCCAACAGGGAGTTGCAGTAATCCAGGTGGGAGATGACAAGTGCCTGGATTAGGACCTGCGCCGCTTCCTGTGTAAGGCAGGGTTGTACTCTGCGAATGTTGTATAGCATGAACCTACAGGATCGGGTCACCACCTTGATGTTAGCGGAGAACGACAGGGTGTTGTCCAGGGTCACGCCGAGGCTCTTAGCACTCTGGGAGGAGGACACAATGGAGTTGTCCACCGTGATGGCGAGATCATGGAAAGGGCAGTCCTTCCCCAGGAGGAAGAGCAGCTCCGTCTTGCCGAGGTTCAGCTTGAGGTGGTGATCCGTCATCCACACTGATATGTCTGCCAGACATGCAGAGATGCGATACGCCACCTGGTTATCAGAAGGGGGGAAAGGAGAAGATTTATTGTGTGTCGTCTGCGTAGCAATGATAGGAGAGACCATGTGAGGATATGACAGAGCCAAGTGACTTGGTGAATAGCGAGAATAGGAGAGGGCCTAGAACTGAGCCCTGGGGGACACCAGTGGTGAGAGCACGTGGTGCGGAGATGGATTCTCGCCACGCCACCTGGTAGGAGCGACCTGTCAGGTAGGACGCAATCCAAGAGTGAGCCGCGCCGGAGATACCCAACTTGGAGAGGAGGATCTGATGGTTCACAGTATCAAAGGCAGCAGATAGGTCTAGAAGGATGAGAGCAGAGGAGAGAGAGTTATCTTTAGCAGTGCGGAGAGCCTCCGTGACACAGAGAAGAGCAGTCTCAGTTGAATGACCAGTCTTGAAACCTGACTGATTTGGATGAAGAAGGTCATTCTGAGAGAGATAGCAGGAGAGCTGGCCAAGGACGGCACGTTCAAGAGTTTGCTGTACCAATCTAACTCCTATGTGGTTACCGTGCCCCTTCAATTTAAAATATATAGGGGACAGATAAGAGTCGTAGCAAGTCTTCAACCTTTAATGTTTGAGCATTTTGCCATGTCCCTTTGGCCTGCTTTGCCCTGTAGTCGCTGCCTGTTTGGAAGCCTTTGTTAAGGCCTCTAGAAGTGCAAGTGATACAAAACACCAAATATTCATTGATATGTTGTAATGTCATTTTTAAATATTTATTTCACCTTTATTTAACCAGGTAGGCCACTTGAGAACAAGTTCTCATTTACAACTTCGACCTGGCCAAGATAAATCAATGCAGTGCGACACAAACAACAACACAGAGTTACACACGTAATAAACAAACGTACAGTCAATAACACAATAGAAAAAGTCTATATACAGTGTGTGCAAATGAGGTAAGATGAGGGAGGTAAGGCAATAAATTGGCCGTAGTGGTGAAATAATTACAATATACCAAATAAACACTGGATTGATAGATGTGCAGAAGATGAATGTACAAGTAGAAATACTGGGGTGCAAAGGAGCAAAAAAAATAACAATATGGGGATGATGTAGGTGCAATGTATAGGTGCAATGATCTGTAAGCTGCTCTGACAGCTGGTGCTTAAAGTTGGTGAGGGAGATATGTGTGGGGGTGACCATTAAAATATACCTGCTGGAGTGCGTGCTACAGGTGGGTGCTACTATGGTGACCAGTGAGCTGAGATAAGGTGGGGCTTTACCTAGCAAAGACTTATAGATGACCTGGAGCCAGTGGGTTTGGCGACGAATATGAAGGGAGGGCCAGCCAACGGGAGCATACAGGTCGCAGTGGTGAGTAGTATATGGGGCTTTGGTGACGAAACAGATGGCACTGTGATAGACTGCATCCAATTTGCTGAGTAGAGTGTTGGAGGCTATTTTGTAAATGACATCGCCAAAGTCAAGGGTCGGTAGGATAGTCAGTTTTACGAGGGTATGTTTGGCAGCATGAGTGAAGGATGCTTTGTTGTGAAATAGGAAGCCGATTCTAGATTTATTTTGGATTGGAGATGCTTAATATGAGTCTGGAAGGAGAGTTTACAGTCTAACCAGACACCTAGGTATTTGTAGTTGTCCACATATTCTAAGTCAGAACCGTCCAGAGTAGTGATGCTAGGTGGGCGGGCAGGTGCGGCAGCGATCGGTTGAAGAGCATGCATTTAGTTTTACTTGCATTTAAGAGCAGTTGGAGACCACGGAAGGAGAGTTGTATTGCATTGAAGCTCGTCTGGAGGTTAGTAAACACAGTGTCTAAAGAAGGGCCAGAAGTATACAGAATGGTGTCGTCTGCGTAGAGGTGGATCAAAGAATCACCAGCCGCAAGAGCGACATCATTGATGTATACAGAAAAAAGAGTCGGCCCGAGAATTGAACCCTGTGGCACCCCCATAGAGACTGGTCTGGACAACAGGCCCTCCGATTTGACA
This sequence comes from Salmo salar, assembly GCF_965601325.2. Classification (NCBI taxonomy): domain Eukaryota; kingdom Metazoa; phylum Chordata; class Actinopteri; order Salmoniformes; family Salmonidae; genus Salmo; species Salmo salar. Next base: position 30,528,341 of record NC_138296.1, on the reverse strand, counting down.
CACTGAACTCTGTCTGAGAAGTAGTTGGTGAACCAGGCAAGGCAGTCATTTGAGAAACCAAGGCTGTTGAGTCTGCCAATAAGAATGCGATAATTGACAGAGTCGAAGGCCTTGGCCAGGTCGATGAATATGGCTGCACAGTATTGTCTTTTGTCGATGGCGGTTATGATATCATTTAGGACCTTGAGCGTGCCTGAGGTGCACCCATGACCAGTTCGGAAACCAGATTGGATAGCAGAGAAGGTACGGTGGGATTCAAAATGGCCGGTGATCTGTTAACTTGGCTTTCGAAGACCTTAGAAAGGCAGGGTAGGATAGATATAGGTCTGTAGCAGTTTGGGTCTAGTGTCACCCCTTTGAAGAGGGGGATGACCGCGGCAGCTTTCCAATCTTTGGGGATCTCAGATGATACGAAAGAGAGGTATTACCTAGCAGCCAACCTGCTTGCACCAATACCATGTAATTACAGTAAAATAATGTGAAATACAAACCCAATCTCCCCTCAATGAATGTCATTCATTAATTATGATTACAGTAGCATTTACTTTTTTACAGTAAAATACACTAAATTCTATGGTATTGTACCATGTGTCATTACACAGTAGTTATTTTGACACTGTATTTAAATTACAGTAGTTCTACTGCAATATAAAATACATTAACGTCCTTACCACTAGCTGCCTGTAAATTACTGTTAATGTTACAGCAACACCTTTACAGTGTACACAACATCAATGCCAAACCAAGTTTTTTTCCTGTGAAGCCTGTAAAAAATGGTTGGATTTACATAATGGGAGGGGGCTTCACAGGAGGGACTACCTGTTTGATCACACTTGCAGGGTGTTTCTCTTGACCACAGTCGGTTTCAGAATATTGATTTCATAATAGCCTACTACCATCCGCCTCAATCTACAGTATGGTATTTGAAATATGTATTTTTTTGCTTGGTGCCAATATATCGTCAGTCCACAGTGTGTGGTTTGTATCTTGTGCTTCACCACTCGTGATTGTGACCACTTTGTGTTACTGGGGAAAATCTCTCGTGAACATCATTAGTGGGTTGATGACAATGATACCTTCAGCTCACTTACGAGAGTCTGTTTTACTGTAGGATATCTGCAGCTATCACTACACCACTAAGTCAGTAGGGTCGGGTGACTGCGCATCACTGGAACACTCATTGATGAAGACTTCCAAATAACAGCATCCTATCCGCTCTCTCCACGAGCTCAGGATCCCTCCTCTCCTCCAGTCTTTGGTAACCATGGGGATGACGCCCACCGATTCGGCCCATTAGTTGAAGGAGAGGCGGGCCCATCAGACAGTCAGCTGGGGAAGAAGATAAGAAGCGTCCTCCGGACCAAATCTCGACTGCGGTTTCCTCACTGCCAACGCCCGTCCATCCATCCATAATGCGCGAAATAGTGCATCTGCAAGCCGGCCAGTGCGGTAACCAGATCGGAGCCAAGGTATCATTGTTGACTCCTTTGTATTTTACCAACAAAATAGATTTCTTCATGTGAATGATTGCAGACGAGCTAGATAAGCCTCTTCTTTTTTTTTTACCTCTGCGTAGCAAAATGAAGAAAGGCCGCTGATAATCCACCCATAAGACTTGTAGAGAAAGCTGGTGCAGAACTGTGTGCATTATCGATTGGCTATGATATAAGATGCATGAAAAATGCATGGTCATTCCGTGCACAAAATAAATATGTGTATAAGAGAAATAGGCTAAACAATAGCTATATCCGATTAATATCAGTTTATATCACTGTTGCATATGAAATGGGCAGATTTGTTATTGTTGCTGCTGACTCATTCCCAATGGTTATTTGGGGTCCCTAAATGGACGTGCGGTGGAAAGGAGAGATAACGGTACTAGAATACCTTCCTCTCCTCTCTTTTATGACACAACATATTTAACCTGATACATTTTTAGATCTAAATGGAATTTTAATGCTTAATTTAAATAATTTAGAGGCTTACATATTTATGTAAAGGGAATATTTAATGCAAATCATGCTATTTGTGTTTCTCACAAAAAGGTAAATGTCCATGCAACAGAAAAGACATTGTATTATATCTATTTATTTATATTTTATATTCTAACTTGAGTTTTAAATGGATGCTTCTGTGTATTGCTATTGACGTGCATCTCATCCCCCTGTACCCTCCCTCGCTCGCTCTCATTCTCTCTCTTTCTCTCACTGTCTCAGTTCTGGGAGGTGATCAGTGATGAGCATGGCATCGACCCGACTGGCACCTACCATGGAGACAGCGACCTGCAGCTAGACAGGATCAATGTGTACTACAATGAGGCCTCAGGTACAGTATGCACATTATATAGCACTGCATACATGAACCACATAATGTCTCCAATTATTGAAACAAACAGAAACATGCACAATTGATTAAATAGACTCATGTATTAACAATTAAAAAATACTGGCATTCAGAGGTACCCTATTATCACAAATACAGTGCAAATATGCACAGTAATAATTGGTTCCGTACGGCCAATATTTATTTTCGTTTCTAGGTGGGAAGTATGTCCCCCGTGCCATCCTGGTGGATCTGGAGCCGGGCACCATGGACTCTGTCAGGTCTGGCCCCTTCGGACAGATCTTCAGGCCAGACAACTTTGTCTTCGGTGAGTGGTTGGTGTGTTCAGTGCAGATATGAGATTTGGTGGTAGGTACTTATAAAATCTTGTCCAGGAAATAATGGGTTATGACACTTCTGTCTGCAGGCCAGAGTGGAGCTGGAAACAACTGGGCCAAGGGCCACTACACAGAGGGAGCAGAGCTGGTAGACTCTGTCATGGATGTAGTGAGGAAGGAGGCAGAGAGCTGTGACTGCCTCCAGGGCTTCCAGCTCACCCACTCCCTGGGTGGGGGTACTGGCTCTGGCATGGGCACCCTGCTCATCAGCAAGATCCGCGAGGAGTACCCTGACCGAATCATGAACACCTTCAGCGTGGTGCCCTCTCCCAAAGTGTCCGACACAGTGGTGGAGCCCTACAATGCCACCCTCTCTGTGCATCAGCTGGTGGAGAACACAGATGAGACCTTCTGCATCGACAACGAAGCCCTCTACGACATCTGCTTCCGCACTCTCAAGCTCACCACACCCACCTATGGAGACCTCAACCACCTGGTGTCAGCCACCATGAGTGGAGTGACCACCTGCCTTCGTTTCCCTGGCCAGCTCAACGCCGACCTCCGCAAACTGGCTGTCAACATGGTGCCCTTCCCCCGCCTGCACTTCTTCATGCCCGGCTTCGCCCCCCTCACCAGCAGGGGGAGCCAACAGTACCGCGCCCTGTCCGTTCCTGAGCTCACCCAGCAGATGTTCGACTCCAAGAACATGATGGCGGCCTGTGACCCTCGTCATGGCCGTTACCTCACCGTAGCCGCCATCTTCCGTGGCCGCATGTCCATGAAGGAGGTGGACGAGCAGATGCTCAACGTCCAGAACAAGAACAGCAGCTACTTTGTGGAATGGATCCCCAACAACGTGAAGACCGCTGTCTGCGACATCCCACCCCGCGGCCTCAAGATGGCTGCCACCTTCATCGGCAACAGCACAGCCATCCAGGAGCTGTTCAAGCGTATCTCTGAGCAGTTCACTGCCATGTTCCGCCGTAAGGCCTTCCTTCACTGGTACACCGGAGAGGGTATGGATGAGATGGAGTTCACTGAGGCTGAGAGCAACATGAATGACCTGGTGTCTGAGTACCAGCAGTACCAAGATGCCACCGCTGAGGAGGGCGAGTTTGAAGAGGAGGGAGAAGAGGAAGCCGCCTAAACCATCCAGTCACTCAACTACCAAACAGTCTATCACTCCCCTCCGTCCCGTCCCCAACTCCATCCCTTCATCCTTACCATCTGCTTTCTCTCAAGAAGGCAGATGTTCCAAAATTAATTGAATGTTTTTCCACATTAGACAGTGATCTTACCAGATAGTAGTAAACTTTTGACATTATTTTGTTGTTGTATGTTGGAAATCCACTGAATTGTTTCCATTTTCCTACATTCATCTCATCATTGCTTTGCGGAATTAAAAGCAAGTGATTTTAAAGTTCAAATTAAATTGGTACTTACTCTTATGTTTTTATTGTTTATATATGATGGGTGTTATAAATAATTTATATGGTCTTATATAGACTTGATTACTGTACAACATAAAATTAAAATGTCACACTAGGTTAAAGTCAGCATGTACAATTACAGTATTTTCACATACTGTAAGTTATATGAATTTGAAGCCATGAGCCCAAAATGCCAAAGGTAAAAGCAGATTTACAAACCAGAAAAGGCCAACCACAGTTGGAAACTGGGTTTGTGAGGGAGCATTAACTATAGGCTGAAGACAAACTGCACTGCCCACTATGGGTTCATGCCAATGAGTTAGTAGCAATAAACTCTGCATTGGAATGCATTCCTAGAATGTAACAACAGGCAAAATGAGACTGACGTATAGTGACTGTTAAAGACAGAAAGATTTGGCCGCATTGTTTTCAGCAGTCATCACTTCCCAGCTCCTGCAGTCAGTTGCCGCTGGCTAATAATTCTGACTGAAGCTATTTTGTCAATCACAGCTTCACCGAAAGCTGACTCGTAAGGTCTGCATGCTGAGCAAGTGCGTTATTTCTCATACACTTCACACTCACCATTTTAGGGATGTCTGATACATGATGTCAGCTGATACGATGCTCTGTCTTCTGTTTTTCCCCTCTCGTTAATTCCTCATAGAAGTCTGGTTGTGTTTTCAAAAGAGAGAGAGACAGAAGCAAGTCTTGACATCATCTGATCAAAGTCCAGCACTGATTATGCAAAGAAAATCTACTGAGGTGGCCAATTCTAAAAATGACTATTAGTATTTATTTAACATGTAGGCTACAATAGATAAATATGTCATGACATTGTGAAACAACTCTACATGATGAGAATTGAATCCCATCATAGGCTTTGCAACATACAAACAGCGTACTGGTAAGAACACACATGAATCACATTTCAGCCAATGTTAAATTAATGTAACAATTCTGAAATACGACAATACAATTATTCAAATGTAAACAATCATTCATTTTGTGCTTAAATATTATTAATAATGATATAATTATTTGTTCTGCACACAGTATCCGCAAACAGAGAATATCCCACTGGGAGAAATGTTTTCTAGATAATATTAGCTTACAGTGTCATTATCTGTAAAGCTGGATACAGGACTGATTCAGTAGTGAGACATGTATTGAGGTAAGTAATCAGTGTAAAAATCTAGACAATTAAATGCTTTTCTGACAATCAATAGTGGTTAAACAAATATTATTGCACGCTATACATTTAAGTCATCTATAAGGAATTTATACAAACATTTACATTACATTCCAATATTATTTTTTGCATGTATCAAGGTAGCACAGGTAACAACAGTCTGCTTACAATTATAGCAGTTAGACTGTATCCAGTCTTTTAGTAGCTGTTGAGAGGGCCAAATTGCCTCGACAGAGGACTGAAATACTCAGACTGAAATGTATTTACCAAAGACGAGTATGAGCAGGGACTGAATACTGGTCCTCTTCCATATAGTGCAGGTGATGGTTTGGTTCCTCTTCCAGTATGACCATTTGAATGATTGTGTACATGTCTATCCCATTCAAATATGCCAGTGCTATTAAATAACACACTATAGAGAAAGCAGTCAGAGCCTCATGGACCTTAGATCTAGTTGTTCTAGTTGCGGGCTGTGGTATTTGCTGTAGCTATCCCAACGTCTGTGTCTGGGTTCTGTACTAGCACTAGTCCATGTGCTTGCAGTACGTACAGTACACAGTGCCTGGGCCCTCCTCTTCCAGGGCTAGGTGCTGTGTACCTCTCGTCCCATCCTGTATCTGTCAACGTTGTGTCATGACCCTCTAATATCTAGGTAATCATCAGCTCTTTAGGTGGAGCTTCTACAGTCATCAGGATTTTGCTGTTGCTTGGATGTACAGGACAGGTGCTGAGAGACTTCTGAGAGACTAGGCTCAGATGAGTCTCTCCTCCTTGGGCAGCTTGAGTGCGTCTGGTGTCTCAACACTGCTGGCCCCCGTCTGCTCCTCAGCACTGGGCTGGTACGTCCCCTCTGTCTGCCTCTTCTTCCTCACCACGCAGAAAAGCCACACTAGCACAGCAGACGCTATGGCCAGCAGCCCCAGTATAACAGTCGGGGCCACAATAGCTGCAATGTTGGGTCCCTAGAGGCAGAACAACACAGGGGTGGTAGTCAATCTCACAAATAAAGCTCTGGATACTTCTGGTTTAATTTCCTCTAACAAAAACAGAGATAAAGATAGCAGCAGCTTACTCACTGGGGCAGTTGTGTTAGAGGGTAATCTATTAGTTGTGTTGTCCCCTGTAGAAAACATTAATGATTACCACTCAGGTCATTGTAATAGTTTTCTACAAGAATACAAATACACCCTCTCTTTGATTAATGTAGGATAACACAATAGGATTGAACAATGTGGAAAAACAGGTCATTTTAAAATTACACACTGTATACGAAGTGCAGGTGATAGAAATGACACGTGTGGTGCTCTGAGGCAATAACCTACATGTCCACACATGACCACATACCAGAACAACATGCACATGTAAAAGCATGTATATGAGTATTGTTTGTATTATTTTTTAGTTGTATTGTTTGTATATCGTTGTTTTTTAATTTGTGACTGTATCAGTGTTTTGTAACTTTTCATGTTTTGTGTTTTTTGTGGACCCCAGGAAGAGTAGCTGCAGCTTCTGCAAAAGCTAATGGGGATCATAATAAACAAATAAGCAAACTTTTTTACACATCCAGTTACTGAAATACAGTTAAGAGTAATTTATTTACAGCCTAGGGGGAGGGGGAAACAAAACAGAAAGATGGAAGTTGATGTCATTTTTAGATTGATAACATAATAGCCTATTGCAATGCAATAGGATCACTGAGTTCCTCAAGTCCAGTGCTTTTTTCAGGCACTTTCTCCATGACAAGCCATGTGATTACTCTGTCACATCCCGCACAGTAACTACTTGAATGTAGGAGAGGGGGAGGAGAGGACTTGGAATGCGGCCTTTGCCCGTGGTCAGTGAAGCTCAGCCCCTGAACAGTTTTACTAGTTGAAGTATCCGGAAAAGCACTTTTATTTTTTGGTTACCATGTCAGTGCGGTGTCAAAGTGATTATTGACTATTAATTCACAGTAGATGTCTTGCTTAGAAAACTTCAACGCCCATTTAGGGATGTCAAACTAAGTTAATGATTGGCTAGTGCAAATAGTAAAATAGTAAACTCCCCCAGGGGAAAAAGTACACCATGATAACAAAAAACAAGGGTAGGTTGTTTGGGGGAGGGGCACAGCTTTTGCTCAAAATGAGACACCGAAAAACCTCCTGTAGCAGTGACAGCCAGATACGTTTATTGTAGCAAACTAACTACAGTTGACATTACAGCTTGGAGGTGTCTGCATTGGAGTGCAGCCATTGTTCAGTGTTGTCCCATTACCAGAAAAGCAGAAGAACACTCAGAACAACAACTAAGGGCAGCTTTATCTATTGTTTCTTGCTGGGTAACATACAGCTAAAATGCATTGTGAAAACGTTCTATAAGCACATACAAACCCCTTATAACGTCTTACTATCATCTGATAATGATCCTGACTAACAGTTCAGTGCACTGACGACTAGCAGTGTAAAATATAACATATAAGGGCTCATACGTACTTTATAACAAGTAATAAAGCATTACAAATACGAGCATTACGTATTACCATAAGTCTATCAGAGAAATCACATGTCCGCATTAAGAAAGGTGGGTGTACCAGAGCTTTTCATACCAATGGTTCCTACCCAAAGCTCTCACGCATTACGAAATATTTGTACAACCTGTTGGCATGTTACTGCATGCTTTAGTTTTTATTGAGTAATGCCTAGAAATGTGTGCAACCTGCTTTTGTGCTTTTGTGCATATCGTTCCAAGCAGTCGTACAGTAGATTGTTTGTCTGTGGTCAGAGACAATCCAGTGTGGTGGTGATGGGGTTATTTCACAAGAAGGATGGGGGGGGGGGGGGGGGGGTTGTAGAGGTAGTGGCATGACTCACCCACAACCCAGGAAGGATTACTCCCCAAGACCAGGAGTAGGACACTCCCAGCCAGGAGACCAGGCCAGGCCGTCATGTCTGGGAGCAGTGCCATCTCCATTCAAACCAATGGGTTCTAAAGAGAGTAGACCATCAGCAAGAGGACGCCTGGACATCAGCAAGGGGCCATTTCATCAGGAGTAGTGCTCAGCAGCACAAGCAGTCTCCAGGGCCGCTCTAAAGAGATGAAGGTGATAGTGTTAAAGAAAAAAAGAGCAGTTCATATGGAGCTACACTGAGCCCGAGTCTCTATTGAAACCCCAATGTTATTGAGTCTGGTTAATAAAGTGACATAAAATGTAAGAGAAGATGAAATCATAACAGCTTTCTATACTTCATTTGGCATAGAATCATTGTAAGTCCCAGGAGAAACAATTATCCCATACCATGACAATACAATGGAACATAATGGATCAAGTTATTATAAACATTTCAGACTGTCAAAAACTGTCCAACCGGAAATGGATAGGGCTGCAGGTAGCCTAGCGGTTAAGAGCGTTAGGCCAGTAACTGAAAGGTCGCTGGTTAGAATCCCTGAGCCGACTAGATAAAAAATCTGACGTTGTCCCCTTAAGCAAGGCACTTAACCCTAATGGCTCCTGGAAGTCGCTCTGGATAAGAGCATCTGCTAAATGACTAAAATGTACATTTGACCTTAGAGGCAAAATTACAATTGTAATTCATTCAGCACCATGTCAAAACATGACCACCCCCCCAAAAAAATGTGAGTGAAGTTTTCAGTCCCTTCAAGGCACATTCAGAATCATTTGTTTGAGACATATAGGCCTATACGCCAAATGAAAGGTTTAAGGTGGGCTGACTTAGTAAAACTAGTGGTATATGTGAACAATTGCACCTGTTCAGGGAGGTGGGGAGGGAGGGCATTGAGATAACAAATGACAATTCATAAATCATATTCTTAGTAAATGTTGTGAAAGTAGCATCCTATCGAAATAAAAGTAAAGCCTTATAAAAGTATTGTAAAGTATAGGATTTATAGTGCCCCATAATTCATTTCCAATACTTCCAAGCCATTTTATGTAAAGAGAAACTGCACTCCTGCTCCACAACAAATTAGTCGATCTAATAATACAAGTATAGGATTTTATTATACAAAGACCTGTACAGAACATTATACACACCTTTTCGCCGAATAATGTTGATATCCGTTTTAGGCAACTGGGATCAATCCAACTCCTTGCGAAAAAACAACGTCTCGCTTCCGCCGCCTCACCTAATCGAGTGAGTGGGTGAACCGAAACTGGATCATATGTTAGGACATGTTTATGATTAAACCTCTCCCAACAATGTCTGAAAAAAATCTGCAAACTAAATCCGATCGCAAAGCCGTTTTACTGGCTGAATGGGTTTATTTTGATATATCACCGTAGACTACCTGTATAGGTTTAACTATGTAAAACAGTTTTTTTAATTCCCTCTTCACATCGCCCCTATGGTCACATGGTTCACTTCAGTCTCGTGTTACAGTACCTGAGCCCAGTATCAACCTGTGGCACAGGAGACAGATACCCTTTGTATGATGAGGCACCAGACTAGTGGACAAACATCAACCTGCTCAATGGGGCCTACTTCCTCCCATTGCTCATGCTCTCTCACTCATTATGGATCCTTAACTATTAGAGTTCTATGGGACCCTTTCTCAAGTTCTACTGTTCTATTGATGTGTGTCTGAAGCCTTGAAAGTGTTCATCTAACTTTTTTTCCATCTGCAAAAGAAAGATAAAAGGCTGTGGAATATGTTCAGACCCAATGAGTAAACACTGAACATTTTTTAAATACTGTATTTTAAGGGACACATGTTTCATCTGAGTGCATGGTGAGAATTTGTTTGCAGCTTTAGGACCTCTAGTGGAGAGCAATTATATTTTTCTAGCTGACCCTATCCTCAAAGCAAGATAAAAAGAATCCTGAAATACCATAAGCACAGCTAATCATGGTCCCTTAATTCTTGCCTAATCGCAGTTTCATCTAGGCCTATGCCAGAATGTGACTGAAGACTGGCATAGAAAACACAATCTGATCAATGTATGATTCTATTTCCATGTTTGTATTTGGTGTGGTTGATTGTCAACCCATAACCACCCCAATAGTGTATGTTATGTAGGCCTACATTCTGCAGTCTGCAAAAAGCACTGATTAGTCACATCATTATGTGTGCAGAAAGTATCTCTGCCACATAGGTCATTCGGTTAATGGTCTCCCATGTATTGACGCACACAACATAAACTTGAAGTATGCATCATCAATTGCTAGAGCCCTACACATATACACAAATCCACTGAAACACACACAAATGTGGTGTAGACATTATGGGACCAAAAATGAAATAGTCTTGGGACTTTCCTCTTCACTCCAGACTGGAATGTAGACATGTTTCCATCTAAAAGAGTGGCCGAATTTGGTACAGTGGTTGTGTTTGTTTGCTTTGACCAAAGCAGTGGGGTACATGGGGGAGCAGGGACTTGTCAATTGAATTTCTACCTGAAACGTTTTGTAATTGCACGCGTCTTGTGGCGCTGTTCCAGAACAAGGTACTTGTTGCTTGCCAATCATAGCTTTACTGTTGTTCTACCCAGCGAATCATCGTTTAGTACAGAAAAACCACCCGCCCCATTTCATTCGACATTTTGGTGGCTTTGTGAAATTTACTGGTGGGTGGTTTTTGAAATAGCTGTTTTGAACAAAACTATTCAGAGGAATATTCCAGATAACAGTAAATACTTAAAAAATTAATGGCCCTTTCTTTAAAAAATACAATTTCTGTAGAAATGATTGGCTCATATAGCAGGCTATCATAACAATACGATATATATATATACCTAGTCATTTCAAAATTACACTAAAGCGAAGCTGTCAACCTGCGAAATCAGATGCATTTTTAAATACAACAACCGAATTCCTTCAGTGATAGAATTTATCTTAGTGTACGCTGCGTGAGAACATTGCTTGCTAGTTGCTACATTGTTGAGGCCTGAAACCTTCCCCGGGAAAATTTGCGAGCCACTCAGCCAGCGTGTCTGTCACTCGCAGCCGGAACCGCAATAATGGCGAAGGTTCAAGTACTAAATGTCGCTGTCCTCGATAACCCGAGTCGATTCGGAAACCCATTTCAATTCGAAATAACATTTGAGTGCATGGAAGACCTGCCAGAAGGTAAGTGTTGTGCTCACCTGTCGAATAATTACTTTGTTTATTCGCATCTGACGATTTATGGCTAGCTTGCTAACGTTACCTCGCTAACTAAATCTCAGACGATTTATGGCTAGTTTGCTAACGTTACCTCGCTAGCTAAATTGCCAGTTTGAACATGAAGTAGCTGGCCTAGTTGAGAATCTCGCTAGTTAGTTAGCTCTGAGATGATCAACTACTTCATGTTCAAACTGGCAATTTAGCTAGCGAGGTAACGTTAGCAAACTTGCCATAAATCGCCAGATGAGAATTAACAAAGTAATTATTCGACAGGTGGCAAAGAATGGTTAATTAATTCCTTATGTGTCTACTGAACAAAGAGTTGGCTCGTTTAAAAGAATGTGTTTAGCTACACAATGTAGTTAGTTGATATTGCCAGTTAGTTGATATTGCTAGTTAGTTGGCTATTTTGCCTGTAGCTGGCTAGCTTAGCCAGAATGGTGTCCAACTTTTGTTTATATTTGGTTGGCGGCGGGGAATTCTGACGGAGGTAACTAACGTTAACTTCTAGAACACACATTGACATGTCCACTTGCCTTGCGTTATCTACCAAACAATCAAATCATTTCACAGGTGTCATTGATAACATCATGCTGACCAAAGCAGACTTCAACAGCATTCTGACCAAAGCAGTCTTCAACAGCCTTCTGACCAAAGCAGTCTTCATTCCAGCTATTTCCTTGCTTTCTCCAAAGTTTCGAACTGAGTTTGTGGGCCGGAAGATAGTGATTTGAGACTTTATAATTTTCTGTGTTGCAGATCTTGAGTGGAAGATCATATATGTGGGTTCAGCAGAGAGTGAAGAGTATGACCAGACCCTTGACTCTGTTCTGGTTGGCCCAGTACCAGCCGGGAGGCACATGTTTGTGTTCCAGGTGAGTTTTTTTATTTTTTATTTATAGATGGCAGTAACTAACAATGTTATTTCAGCAGTAGTCTGGCAGCAGCTTTCCTTGCCCCTCTTCATTTCTCTCTCTCCCAGTGGACCTGCTCTGACTTGGGGCCAAGGCCAGGCCACTGGTACTTTTCAGATATAATTTACATAACAATGGCCAACTGTGAACAAAAGCAACTGATTTGATGATGCAGAGGTTGTTGATTCTGTCCTTAGTGACAGCCCTAGCAATGGAAACCGTTCCCAAAAAAATAACACTGGGCTTATAACATAATCACTAGCGACACACTGGTGCTGTATTGGAGAAACCAGATATAGAAACTACACCCTCCCTCTTACCCCGCTCTTCTCCTGCCTTCGTCCTTGCACCTCATCTACAGTATGTTATCCTTCAACAGGCGGATGCCCCAAACACGGGTCTGATTCCAGAAAGTGATGCTGTCGGTGTAACTGTGGCGCTAATCACCTGTACATACCGCGGACAGGAGTTCATTCGTATCGGGTACTACGTCAACAACGAGTACACCGACCCTGAGCTGCGGGAAAACCCACCCATAAAACCTGACTATGGACAGGTAAAGGAGGAAACTCAATGGGTGTGCTTGACTGTTTCTTTCCAGGAAGATGTTCAAGTTTTATTAGTCGTATGTACAGGATACATAAGGTATACACCGTCCAACGAAATGCTTACTTGCACTTTACTTGTTCACTACCATTCACAGATCTGACAGGACTGTTACATTAATATTGAGTAAAATAGGTGGAGCTATTGCTTACACCAACCAATTTTTATCAGATCTATGAAGGGGAATGAATGATGGCAGAGGAGAGGGGACAACTTTTTGGAATGAAATTAAACCTTTGCGTTGTGGAAGGGCGAAATATCCATTAATACATTGGTCTTAAAGTGCAAACTCCGCTCACTCATCAGGGAGACGTGTGCCACAGTACTGCTCAGGCTTTAGTATAATGTAAAAATGGAACATGTACTTATATTTGCAATAAGACATCTACTGAATAATTTCCACCTTAATGCTGTTTGTCTTCCAGCTCCAGAGAAATATTTTGGCTTCGAACCCACGTGTAACAAGATTCCATATCAACTGGGAAGGGTGTGCAGAAAGGATGGAAGACTCAGAGAATGTGGATCCTGCCCCCAACTCTATGCTGCCCCCATCTTGCCTCCCGGGCAAGGCCCCACCCATAGGGTTGCTACCTGACAACTCTATGGACTGCTTGTAGAGGGAAACATACAAATACACATAATCTTTGATCAACCCAAGCACTATAAGCAGAAGAATGGACATGGACATTCTGACTTGGATGTACAGCCAGCTTTGCCTTACAGCTGCCCTTATTTCCCAGAAACTGTCAACAACACACTCTCACCTTGGACTACAGTGTCTTGCAACCAAGACAATCTTTCTGGAGTAATCTTTATTATCTATTGGAAGTTTTTCACTTTCATGTCTATAACGTGGTGAAAAGAAGTTTTAAAACTAATTCATCCCTTCATTTTTAATACTATCAACAGGGCGACAGCTGAAGTATCCAAGTTTCCATAGATGGTTAGCAGCTAATTGGCAGAAATACTGATTCACACCAATTAGTTAGCTGTTAATTATGTGATGTAAATACCAACAGGATTATGACACTAGTGAAGCAAAATGGAGGAAGAAATGACCCAAGTTGCAGGAAGGAAAATAATGGTGGTATTCTTTTGTACTTTCTGAGCCATTGTGTTTCAGTAGTTATAGTCCTTATAGCATTTGAGTTACACTTTTCCCTGTTGGTGTTTTGGGAGACTTTTGGATGGGGGGGGGGGGTGCTAATAATGGTATGTACATATGTTTATTTTCCTGTGTGCCATTTTGTTTTTGAAATAAATATCTTTTTGTTATGTGATGTGTGTGATTGTCCCTGACAAGCTTTGAGATGTGATGAAAATGGCAGATGTTGGAACTCTAGGAGAATCACCTTTTTTTTTAACTTTGAAGGGTTTTGCAATGAAAATAATGGGTGGGGCTTCCTCGACTATTTGTTACATTCAAAAATATCTGTAGTGTAGTATGCTCACCTATAGTGCACATTTTGAAATGAATAGCCTGGCTTGCTTGTTGCCGTGCAATTTGATTTACAGCTGTGTTCAAGACAAAATTGTGAAAATGTTAACATGCAAATCTCCCCTTTTCACTGAATCCTGTTCTCTTGTCATTGACTTCAGAGTTTACTGAATGTAATTGTAATCCTTTTGTGAACGGTTTGCTGAAAAAACTTGCACGTATGGACGCTTGCAGTTATTGACAACTATGAAATGTATGACTGTCATTTTCTGCATAGGAGATAATGGCAAAAGCGGTATGTGAATGTGGGCTGTCTGGTGGTAAAATCTGATATCTAGGACGATTCGTGCAATATGAAATAGAACTAAATGACACTGGTTTCCTTGCCAGTCATACTAACATTTACATTTTTGTCAAATTTAGCTGTTTTAAGATGCAGTCGATCTGCTAAATTACTCAATATAAATGTAAATTTACCGATAACTTGGAATGTATCAAGTGGTGTACTCCGAGATAATCCATATTTATTTTAGATATTCTGAAAATGTAGTCTCCGTGTGCGTTCAATTCTGACCAACTTTCTAAAAATAGCCCGTCTTGACGTCACACAGCCAATCACGGATTAGTCGGGCGGGAGGGGTCGGTATAGGGACAGTTTGCTACAGGCCTTGCATTTCGATAATACTTTATTATGCACGAATAAGACGAACTTTTGGAAGAGGTGAATCATACATGTATTTTCCGACCATTGAGTTAACCAAAATCAGCAAGGAAAAACCAACCATTTGGTAAACTAGAGGAAAATAATAGATGACGTTATTAGCTGGTCTGAGAAGGCGGGCTAAAAAGACAATTTGACAGATACCAATAGACAAATCACAACATCACAACGTTTGGATTTACTGATGCATATCCAATCAACAGTTGTCTCGTACTGTCTGTCACATAAGTATTGGCCAATGAGGTATATTCAGGGGGTGGATCTCTGAAGCAAGAGTTCGTCTCTCTGTAGTCTGAGGATTAATGGAGGACTGTTGATTTTGGCAAGTAAGCCACAGCTGATCTGTTCTGATACCTGAGAAATCATCGGACCTGAGCTCAAGGAAAGGGAGGGGCTGCTATCGATTTGCAATAATAATTACTTGGAAAAGTGGATATATAAGGTTTTTGTGTCGGAATACATTGGAAAGTCAAGGGCCTTTAGTGGGGTCTGCAAGTGACTGATAGATAGCTAGGAAGGCGACGATAGCTAGCGAGCCAGCCAGGCGCGCCGAACCGGTTCGACGTTCTTGATTGTACCAGGGAGAGTTAAGGAACATTCCCTACCGAAATAGAGGGAAAACCGGCTAGCTAGCTAGGTCGTTGGCTAGCCATTGGCTGGCCAGCTAGCTAGCCTGTGCAGCTAGCTAGTTTACCCCCCAACCCCGGATAAAGGAAAAGTAGTAGCGGAGTACAATTGACACCTCACTGCTGGCTAGTTAGCCATGATAGCAGCCAGCTAGTAGCTAGCTACCTCAAATACAGAACTCCAAAGGCTCGTGAAAACTCAAAAGTAACCCAGATCCAAGGGAACCCTATCTACCTGCAATCATGGGCAACGCGCCCACCGCCAAGAAGGGCAACGAGATGGAAAGTGGTGAGTTTATTTTGCTTCCTACTAGTAACTGTTAGTAGTACTAACTGCTTGACAACTAGCAGTAACTAAGGTTTGTTACATGTCTTCATTGCTATACGGGAGGGATGAAAGTAAGATACAATATGCATTCAAGATCCTCTTGTAACTTAGTCATTACATGTATGTATTCTTTCCAATCTCCAGCCTTGTAAGCGTGTATGGTAAATTGTACTCGCCCCAGACCCTCCACTTCTACCTCTTGTTGATAAGATTATATAGCTATGATTATTGACAAAGGTAAAGCCTTTACCTTTCACCTGTATGTTTGGTTGTACTGCATCTTTATCTAGGCCAGGGATGGGCAACTTTGATGGGGTGGGGGCCACAACAAATCTGAAGTCATTTGGGGCCGCAGTGGCTCGAGAGTCTGCGTAACCACATTGATACCCACACTTGCAGTCATAGGCCTAGGCTCCAAAGAATGCCTTTGGGGGCCCAAAACTAAAGCCTTTTGTGGGCCCTAAGCTACATTTAAGTTATATGAGTTAATTTCCTGGAGTTCTACACACTTTGTCATGGGGCGTAGAGAAACTGTTGCAGGTTTACAGCTAATTTCCAACAGTTATACACATTTTGCCATAAGGTCGAGATAAATGTTTTTAATATATGACTGAGAGTGACTAACAAAATCGATGGGGCCACCCCGGTCGGTAATTCAACCATGATTACAACAAGTTTAGACTAGTTTACCGCTAGGCTAACTTACCAACCTAAAAAAAGTTAGCTGACATAACAAGAGAAACTGCTGATGAACAACCACATTTTGCAATTGCACCTTGTGTATTCTACTATTGTGCTAAAGGCTAGAGTTGTGGCTTTCAAGGAGCGGGACACTAATCTGGACGCTTATGAGATATCCCGCTATGACCTCTGACGAGGCATCAAACAGGCAAAGCGTCAATACAGGACTAAGATCAAATCATACTACGCCGGCTCTGATGCTCGTCGGATGTAACAGGGCTTGCAAACTATCACAGATTACAAAGGGTAACTCAGCCACAAGCTGCCCAGTGACACGATCCTACCAGACCAGCTAAATGCCTTCTATGCTTGCTTTGAGGCAAACACCATTGAAACATGCATGAGAGCACCAGCAGTTCTGGATGACTGTGTGATCTCGCTCTCTGTAATACCAATGTTTCAAACAGACCACCATAGTCTCTGTGCCCGAGAACGCCAAGGTAATCTGTCTAAATGACTATCGCCCCGTAGCACTCACATCTGTAGCCATGAAATGCTTTGCATGGCGCACAGCAACACCATCATCCCAGAGACCCTGGACCCACTCCAGTTCGCATACTTCCCCAACAGATCCACAGATAATGCGATCTCTATTGCACTTCACTCTGCCCTTTCCCGCCTGGACAAGAGGAACACCTATGTGAGAATGCTTTTCGTTGACAGCAGCTCATTGTTGAACATCATAGTGCCCTCTAAGCTCATCTCTAAGCGCTGGAACCTGGGACTGAACAACTCCATCGTCAACTGGATCCTGGACTTCCTGATAGACTGCCCCCAGATGGTGAGGTTAGGCAACAACACACCCACCACACAGACCCTCTACACGGGGGCCCCTCAGTGGCGCGTGCTTACTCCCCTCCCGTATTCCCTGTTCACCCACGACTGCGTGGCCGTGCATGACTCCCAACATCTTCATTACGTTTTCTGATGAGACAGTGGTAGTAGGTCTATCGCAGACAACGATGAGACCGAATTTAGAGAGGTCAGTGGCCTGGCAGTGTGGTGCCAAGACAACAACCTCTCCCTCAGCGTTAGAAAGACAAAGGAGCTGATTGTGGACCACAGGAAAGGAGGGCCGAACACTTCCCCCATCCACGGGACTGTAGTGGAGCGGGTCATGGGCTTCAAGTTCCTGGTGTCCACATCACTAAGGAATTAACATGGTCTACACACACCAACACCGTTGTTAAGAACGCACAACAAAGCCTCTTCCCCCTACAGGAGGCAGAAAAGGTTTGGCATGCGCCCTCAGATCCTAAAAAAGTTCTACAGCTGCACCATTGAGAGCCTCTTGACTGGCTGCATCACTGCTTAGTATGTCAACCCCGTGGCATCCAACCCCAAGGCGCTACAGAGGGTAGTGTGTATGGCCCAGTACATCACTGGGGCCGAGCTCTCTGACATCATGGACCGCTATACCAGTTGATGTCAGGAAGGCCGTAAATGGTCAGACTCCAGCCACCCAAGTCAGACTGTTCTCTCTGCTACTGCACGGCAAGCGGTACCGATGCACAAAGTCTGGAACCAACCGGAGCCTGAACAGCTTCTACCCCCCTCAAGCCATAACACTACTAAACAGTTAACCAAATAGCTACCTGGATTATCTGCATTGACCCTCTTTGCACTAACTCTTTTGACTCATCTCACATGCTGCTACTGTTTATTATCTATCCTGTTGCCTAGTCACTTTTTATTTTACCTTTTTAACTAGGCAAGGCAGGTAAGAACAAATTAATTTTTCAATGACGGCCTAGGAACAGTGGGTTAAATGCCTTGTTCAGGGGCAGAATGACGGATTTTACCTTGCCAGCTCGGGGATTCGATCTAGCAACCTTTCGGTTACTGGCCCAGCACTCTAACCACTAGGCTACCTGGCTACTTTACCCCTACCTATATGTATACATATATCTCAATTACCTTGTGCCCCAGCACATTGACTTGGTACTGGTACCCCGTGTATATAGCCAAGTTATCCTTACTCATTGTGTATTTATTCCTCGTGTTATTATTTTAAATATTTTTCACTGCATTGTTGGGAAGGGCCTGTAAGTAAGCGTTTCACTGTTAAGGCGTCGGCATGCTTCTGTTCGGCTGGCGCCTAGCCGAACTCGGCTAACCGAACGAGGGTGCTTGCATATTCTCTTAAGACCTTCGCTTGAAAAATGTGGCAATAGTACTATTTGTCCTTTTTGAGATGCCGTAGCCAGTATACACTTCCTCAATTATAAATAATCTAAGATAACTTAAGAATTCTGTCAAATGTTGACGTTTTTGCAGAGATCTTAGTTAGATGTGAAATTGTGTGACTAAGATGTTTGGCGCAGTATTTTGTAATAAAAAAATGTGCATGAAAATGTGTTATTTTGTTGAATGAAAAATACTTTATTGAAGAATCCCTACTGTTGACCAATCACCGACGGGGCTCTGAACTCTGCTTGCTTCCAGAAAAAATGTGGGCCCGAACAGCCGGAAAAACATTCTCCAAAGTCCAAAAACAACATCACAATGTCGTCATAATATATGCGCAAACACTTCCGAACTGTTTTGGCTGGGAAGCATGCAGACACCTTTAGTCTACACCGTTTGTTTACGAAGCATGTGACAAATAACATTTGATTCTAACGCTCAAAAGTAAGTTCAGACCCAGTCTGAGTCCCCCCCCCTCCCCTAAATAATATATATTATAAAAAAATTGCTTGGGGGGAAATTGACCCAAGAGGCGGCCACAGGCTGCCAGTTACCCTTCCCTGATCTAGGCCAATCGGTGCCACTACAGAGGCACACCTGTCAGGTAGCAGGGGAAGATCCTCTACTTTCAGTGTAAATCGCTATGTATAGGACTTAAACACACCGCAGATGTCCTTTTTGGATGCAGGTTTTCAGGAGAAATAGTCAGCCTAGTTTGGAATAGAGGACAGAATAGTCCTTGTTATGGTCCTCTTTTTTGGGGGATTTCAGTGTTTATCCCTGCCCCAGCCTATACAACTTTAAGAAGCCAAACTTTGCCAGATGTCTGACTGTTTATATAATGGCTGTTACCCGGGGGAACCCCAATGTAAACACAGTAGTGGTCATCAGCCTTGAATCCCACACTGTACTTGACTGAAGGAGAGAGGAGGGCGTGGTGGGACACTGAAGGCACATGGGCGGGGTCATATGATGCGGGTGGTGTGATCCTCTCCAGGCTGAACTGTGACGCTGAGGAGTCTCTTGAACATCATGTGATGAACAAGAACACTCTGTGTGCCCTCCTGCCCATCTCTGGGTCGTGACTCCCTCTCAAGCTGCTCTGCGCAGCTTCTTTTAGTCGGTGCCATCCATTTGTTTCCCCGCTGCTTCCCTTTTCCTCCCTGGCTAGGGTCTTATCTGTTCCACTGTGTCTCTGCTTCTCTATAAGTGGTGACTGTCTCTCCCTCATTGATATCCTGGTCTTTTAACCCTCTAACGGAAATGTTCAGTATCTCTATGGAAATGAACCACCTTCTCTAATAGAGCTTTTCCATGGAGGGTGAATGTAATGCAGCATCCCATCCAAACTCCATGAAATGCTTTTTCTGTTTACAAGTAGAGGAGTGGCAGTCCCGGAGCAGGTTTGGAAACAGTGTTGTGTAGGCTATGCATCCATAACACTAGCTGTTACCCATTCCAACCAAGCGCACGCCAATGTATCTGTGAAATGAGCCTTGGCTGCTTATAGAGCATACATGTGAAGAGCGGACCAGCCTGGTAGCATTAACCCTTGTCTGTCCCACTGAAACGAGGCTGCCCAGAGATCACAGCTCCACCGCCTCTCAGTTGTCTAAGCACACAGCTTTGTTTTTAAATGGTGTTGATGTAGTATTACTGGAGGGATTAGCGGAGAGCTGCACAGTGCTAAGATCCGACCCCTGGGCGGGGGCAGAGGAGGTCCCAGGGCCGTCGGAGGTTTGTCCACATGCCACGCTTGACATCCTTATCGGCCTGGATGGCCTTGCTATGGGCCCGCCCTGATCCCCAGAGACAGGTGCAAACTGGGGGTTCAGACGCTTACGCCCACCACGGCAGGGCAGCTATTTTCAACTAGACAACCGGAGGAAAAGGACTACATGTAGCCTGCTCTGAGAGACGAGACTATAGAGGACGGTGAGGGTTAAGGTCCGGCTCAGGTGGACCCTGTCTCTCAGCCCGGGCTTGACCTCTGTATCAGGGAAGAGACGGACATAGCGGAGGCGTTGCTGTGGAGCGCTGAGCCAGGGCCCACAGGAAGGAGCAGGGTGGACAGTGTATGAGCTCAGGCAGGAAGTGGAGGAGCCTCTGGACTCATTGCTGCCCAGTGTCAGGCTTCGTCTCTACCTACATGGCAGGACAGCTTCAAGTCTAGTCAGATATCCCACCTCCTATACAGAATTCTTCAAGGGTCGGTGCTGCTCCCCTTGTCTCGAAGTTCAGGGCTCCTCTCTGAAGGACACTTTCCTCGCTAGTTGCTACAGGTCCGAGGCTAGTGCCATGTCGGTGCTGCACAGGCTGGCGGGGAGGCTGTTCCAGCGCGGTGGGCCCTGTCTGGGAAACACCAGCGGTGGGGAGGGCAGACACTGCCAGCCACAGGAGGAGCCAGAGGTCCACTGCTGGAGTGAGTGACTGACTGGACTGGAGCAAGGGGGCGGAGCCTGTTCCCACGGACGCTCAGAGGGAGGGGAGTGATTGGTTGGAGTGGCTTGAGGGTGGGGGGGGGGGGGGGGGGGGGGGGGGTTGTGACTAGGTGTGTCAGCTGTCCATACACATAATCGCACTGTTTTCCAGTTCTCTTGTGGATTCGGTGCTCTCTGTGTGCGTTTTACTATACTTGTGAGTACCAAAAGCGCTCACAAAAAATGCTAAACCAACTAAAATTCAGAAGTGTGGAGATTTTGCTGATTCTCACTTGTAAAAAGGCAATGTTGGGGTTAGAATTATAGGATTTTGAATGGGAATCTATTTTTAGTCCCCAAAAAGTCGTCACAAGTATAGTAAGACAGCTGTGTGTGTTGGACAGGATGACTATGCTTTGGTCCGGGTTTTACGGAAGTAGACTCGATTTGATTAGCTTTGGTTTTTGGCTAGGTTTGTTGTTTTAGACTGATGTGTGGCTAACACACACAGCTCTTTTTGATTCAGCACCTCGTGTTTGTTCTGTTGCCTGGTGTCGGCTGCGTCACAAAGTTCCAGGGAAGCCGTTTGTCTGTCTCCCGGGAAACCTGTCAGTGTGTCTGTCCAGCGGGGTTCCCTCTATATGGGCTCCGGGCCACATGTGTCTGTCTCGGGGACAAGATGTCTGACTCTCACCCTAGCTTCCTTCAATCTGAGTTTACATATCTGAACATGTCATTCCATTGTTGTCGACAGCCCCTCTGTGTGGGTACTGCTCAGTAGACAGGCCCTCTCTGTGTGGGTACTGCTCAGTAGACAGGCCCTCTCTGTGTGGGTACTGCTCAGTAGACAGGCCCTCTCTGTGTGGGTACTGCTCAGTAGACAGGCCCTCTCTGTGTGGGTACTGCTCAGTAGACAGGCCCTCTCTGTGTGAGTACTGCTCAGTAGACAGGCCCTCTCTGTGGGTACTGCTCAGTAGACAGGCCCTCTCTGTGGGTACTGCTCAGTAGACAGGCCCTCTCTGTGGGTACTGCTCAGTAGACAGGCCCTCTCTGTGGGTACTGCTCAGTAGACAGGCCCTCTCTGTGGGTACTGCTCAGTAGACAGGCCCTCTCTGTGGGTACTGCTCAGTAGACAGGCCCTCTCTGTGGGTACTGCTCAGTAGACAGGCCCTCTCTGTGGGTACTGCTCAGTAGACAGGCCCTCTCTGTGTGTGGGGGTACTGCTCAGTAGACAGGCCCTCTATATGAAATGACATCCATTTGGCCCTGTGACGCTACACTGTCAAGGTGGAGCTTCCACTGTGGCTATAAATATGTGTGTCTGGCAGGGTGGTTTACACTGGCTTGCATAACAGGGCCAGGCTGGTATTTGTATAGCACAGCACTTCTTGACTCTTTTTAAAGGCACTGTGTTCTTCTGGGCGTGCTCAGATACTCTTGTAAGAACGCCCAGTCACTCTCACCTCTTGTAACTCCAGGTGCTGACTGAACCTAAGTACCTGACAGTACAGTGGCCAGAGAAGCAAACCACAAGGACTGTAAGGACTGAGGTCTGTGAAGTGGCTGGGTTGTGGACTTATCACTTATTTCCTCTGGACTCTCTCACACCCAACAGATGTCTCTCTGCATCCTTGCTCTAGTGTGGCTTTCTGTATCACCCCCTCCCCCACGTCTCACTGTGCAGCTCCACTCGTCCACTGTCTCTAATGCCTTGCCTGCGGGCTGTGTGCTCTATAAATGAGGTCTGATGTGGACTGGATGTGGTTTGGTGGGCTCCAGAGTGAAATCTCGGTCAGCGCGCCCCAATCTAACCCCCTGTGCCTGCGTCACAGGGTCCCAGCCAAGCCCAGGGGAGAGATGGGATTGATCGGGACATCGATCCTGGATGCAGGGGCACAGTGGTGTGTTGCATTGGGCACTAGAGGGGATGTGTTTTAGCTGTGGTTGGTTTGTGACTGCTGTGGTTGGTTTGTGACTGCTGTGGTTGGTTTGTGACTGCTGTGGTTGGTTTGTGACTGCTGTGGTTGGTTTGTGACTGCTGTGGTTGGTTTGTGACTGCTGTGGTTGGTTTGTGACTGCTGTGGTTGGTTTGTGACTGCTGTGGTTGGTTTGTGACTGTGGTTTTTCTTTAGAAAAGCTCCTCTTTGGAAAACATCTGAAATGGTTTCACACTGTCCTGCTGTGGCATCTCACATGGGTACTTACATAGACCCAGGAGGTTTTCCTGATCACATGACCTGAGCAGGGAAAAACTCTTGGTCTACTGATGGGTTGTGTTGATGAGAGTAATATTGATGGTGCCAGGAATTCAGGTTGATCTCCTGGTTTGAGAGAACAGAGGACTGTCATGACTTTTTTTTCCATAGGAGAGTTCCTCTCTGGGCTTCATAAATATAACCCCCGGCTGTGGTGATTACCCTCCCCCTGTTGTTGATGTGTGTGTTTACAGGATAGGGAACAGGAGGTAGAACTGTGTGCAGAATAAATATAGATACAAACGGAGCACAGGTCCAATTGATCTATGTGAGTTGTTGAAACGAGAGCACAGCACTGTGGACTTTGTTTGTTTGGCTCTGGACTACCAGGGGCTCTGGCTGCGGAGTGAGCTCTGCTCTATGCCAGGACACAAGACAGACAGATGAAACTGGGAAGTGAATGTAGAAGGTGAGAGAAGAAACCAAGGAGGTTGAAGGTTGTCTGGGTTTCTGGATCTGAATGTAATGGGAGAAGGGGCGATGAGCCAACCACTGTGAGGAGGAACGAGGAAGAAGAGGCACGTTGCGACGTAGAAGTGACAGGGCTGATGTCAGGCTCAGACAGCCACAGGAAGAGCTCCAGGAGGCATGGTAGCAGGAAGAGGGAGTCTGGGCCCACCTCTGGCTCCGGGGCTGCAGAGGCAGCGGTTGCAGCACCAGAGATGCCCATAGTGATCCCTGACGGTAAGGGAGGGTGGCAGTGGAGAGGAAGGCTAGAAGGACCAGGAATCATCTTCTACCCATCAGATGGTTTTCGTGGCAGCCGAGCCTCGCAAATCTAACAAAAAGGCTGCATTAGATCAAGTCAATTCCACTTGGGCCATTGTTGGTTTAACTGTTGAGCTGTTTGATAGCTAGACTCCACTCCACTCCTTAGTTCTGGCTGTAGGCCTACAGTATGGAAGGGGTGTCTTCTATGGGAGACTCTGTTGGGGTTTACTTAGCTGGGAATAAAGGAACAAACTGACTGGGAAATGTACTCTCCCAGGAGACTAGTCTGCTTTTCTTCTCATTGGCTCTGGCATGGGAGCAACATGGATGTTGTCATGTTTATATGAACTTTGGTCAGTGCTGCTCTCTGGCCTTCCTCTTCGGTTGGAGTTGTTCCCCAGAGAGCTGCTAGAGGGGTGGGTGGGTGTTTATAGCCCCTTTGTGAATGGAGAAAAGCAGAACCACTGAGGAGATATTAGTGCTGATCACAAGGGTTTGGCTGGCTTTGAGGTTTTCACTGTTACTGATGCTACAGAGGTTTTGTATATTTTCATCCAGTAGTTTGAGTTGTTCTCACGAGCCAAAATGGTTCCCCAACAATTGTGTACAACGTCATCCATTTTGTATGATAAGTTACGAATTCCAATTTTTACAATATATTACGAATTGTGTTTTTACTTTGAAAGGGACAAGCAAGCAGCTCGCCAGAACAAAAAATGTTTATGGAATGTAAGGAATGCATGGCTTTCTCCAGATTACAGATGGTGTATTTGGCTATCCATGTATGAGCCATAAATTGACACGGAAGATTTAAGATCTGTTTTAATCTTTTAATTTAAAGACAATTGCATACTGGTTTAAGAGGGTGATAGATTTAAATGTTCAGCTTTCCTCTGACAAACCCATTGATTTACTGTAGTGTACATATCCTCCTCCTCCCCCTGCCCTCTGTCTCCTATAGTAGTATTAATAGTACTGCTTACTAGTAGCAGCCTGCCAGCCGGTGTCCCCAGTGTTGAGTGGTGCTAACGTAGTAGTAGTAGTAGTAGTAGCAGCCAGCGTTGAGTGGTACTTTCATACAAGTAGCAGCCAGCCACTGTCCTCAGTGTTGAGGCACAGATAGATATGAGCAGGGATTAATGAGGAAGGGCTGGTATCTACATGTTCCCACAAAGCACACAACAATCAGCCCAATAAAGATAAGAGGGAGAGCTGTGCTGCACTTCTGCATGTGATGCCGTGTCTGTGTGCATGCGTGCGACTGTATAAAGGTTATGATAAGTCACTTTGGAGTGGATAAAATCTCACACATTCACTGGCACAGAGACAGTAATGTGTTCACACACACAATACATTCACAGACTGCCTGTATTGATTGGCTCTCTGCTCCCGTTCTGACATGGCTGGAGGAGGAAGTATTAGATAACATGAACTCAGTCGATTTGGCTTCAACATCAGTGGAAATAAGTCCTGTCTGTGTGTGGCCAGAGTGAGGGAGATGGACAGCCTTGGGCTAGGCTACACATAGGATATACTTGTGCCACAGGTAAGGTACACACAAGACTCACTCTAACACACGCTCAAGTTCATCTCCAAAATATCACAGTTTAGCCTTACAGAGAAGTCTTTATATTATAGCGCTGGTCTGTGGTTATAGACGTGAACCACTGCTGAACTCTATCACAACATCCTCGTTCTCTAAATGTGTCTGGTGGAATCAGTGTGTCATGAAGTAGGGTAGGTGCTAAACCATCTGTTCCCTCTGTTACAGTGAAGGAGTTTCTTGCCAAAGCCAAAGAGGATTTCCTCAAGAAATGGGAGAATCCAGCACAGGTGAGTTGGGAAAGAGGGAAGTGTGGGAGTGAATGATAGGCCTGCACACGCTCAGAAAGACCCCAGCATACCAGCCCAGTGTCATTTACGCCTGGGTGAGAGAAGGGAAGTGTGCCCTCTGCTGGATCTAACTAGAATCACATTTGTTGGAACTTTTCATTTTCTTATGCTTCGGGGCATACATAATAAATGAACCTGGTCTACATAGAATGATATCTTTACTGATTATGTGCAGCATTTAGCATAACGCTTTCCCTACTTTTTCTTTTAGCTTAACACAAGTTTAATTTGCTATTGTAGTAATGTAAGAATGACTCATACCTTTGCTGTAATATGTGTGCGCTGGCAGGACTAACAGCAATTGCCTGATGCATTGCACTTTTTGAATGTCTCAGAATCCGTATCGTATCCTGCCTTTGCTGTTTTTTTGACAGGACGGTGTGAAGTTTGATGGGTAGTTTGAGTCCAGTGTTGCTACTCGTCCTGACTCTGGCACCCTGATAGACATTCTGGCTGGTGTTGGGCTTGTTTCCCTGTTCTAACTGACATGCTCTCCTCTCCAGAACACTGCGGCCTTGGATGGCTTTGACCGTCTGAAGACCCTGGGCACGGGCTCGTTTGGTCGAGTCATGCTGGTCAAGCACAAAGAGTCGGGCCAGCATTTTGCCATGAAGATACTTGACAAACAGAAGGTATGGTAATGTGGCCTAGGGAGTCAGTTGTACATTGTATGGTTTTCAGAGCTGGGTTTGATTTCATTCAAATGCAGTTAGTGAATTGACTCAAAGTCCTCTTTTACAATGCATATAGATATTTTTATATTAAAGAATACAAATGTATATTAATCTCGTGCGTTGATTTATGTGAAATGGAATTGACCCGCTCAACCCTGGTGCTGTTACTGTCTCTCAGCCCATTAGTCAGAGATGTAGGGGGCTCCTTGCTTAACAAGGTGTCCTGGTTTGTTCCCCTCAGGTGGTGAAGCTGAAGCAGATAGAACACACGCTGAATGAGAAACGCATCCTGCAGGCCGTCAGCTTCCCCTTCCTGGTGCGGTTGGAGCACTCTTTCAAGGTACTGCTGGACGCGTGTGTGGGTGCGTCAGGGTTTCCGTTGGCCCGTAATAGCCAGTGTTAATTTGCATCATTTTGTGTAATTAAATTGGCACGCGTGTGTGTATATTCATTATGTCTCTTATCACATGCTCACAGCATGAAAATCTGTCAGACAGCGCTTTTATAAGCCCAATCATTGCGCAATAAATCTAAATTGTGTGTTAAAAATAGTTCCTGGGCCATGATTAAAAATAACTAATATTTTAGCTTCTCAACTGGTAATTGAAGTGTGCTTCCTGTTCACCATTCAAATGCAACGGAACGCAGGCTTCATCAGCACGTTTAAATTGTAGTTTGCATTTTGACAACATATAGCTACTTTATTATTTGAAATGTTTTACTACATATTATGAGGCATGTCTTACCTTGCTTTAAAGTAGCCTTGGCAAAATCACACCATGTCTGTGGAGGCAATTCTATAATAAAGACTTCCTTATCGCATTGAAACCAGTAGACTATTTCTCTCATGTTCTATTGGTTTTCAACAAGTTTTTTTTTATTGTCCGGTAGCCAAATGCACGTTCTCATGTCGCCTTGGTGCATTGCTGCGCTAATAATGTTAGTAGTCGATCAACATTTTTAAGCTAAACGTTCTGATCTGTTGTATCACATTCATTTGTGTTTTTATGTAGCCAGACCTACTGGTTATATGAATTTGGGCTCTATCGTCCCACAGCTGTCGCAGTCTATTTGGGCTATTTCTTTCTCCACAAGCTGACCAATAGAACAGGTCAACTTGTCTACTATGGGGGATAGTAGATTGACATAGGTTCATAGGGGGTGCGTCCAAAAGGCCAGGGGAAGCTAAGCTTTCCCAAAGTAAATTGAGTTAAATTGCCAAAATGATATAGCCTAATTGGCCTACTCCTGTCTATACAGAAATAAATAAATACAATCATTCAAATGAGGCTACTAAAGCATGAATTGGCCACAGAGGAACATTAGCTTCCCCTAGCCTTAAAAAAATAAATAAGTTGTAGATTGTTTTAAATTGCATTGCCTATAGTCGGAAGGAAAGGCAGGGTGCGCAATTTGGGTTGCCACTGTCATCGAAAAGTAGAGGCCCATCTAGGCATATCGCAATATTTCCAAAATCAATTGTGGGAAAACACAGTTAGGAAGCATATGGCTATTTCTGTAAAGAGAAGACAATGAAAAGACTCAACTGTCTTTTTTAGTTATCAAAATTCAACTTAAACAGTAAGCCTATCTTATTGGCAACAGCGGAGAGCATCGGCCAGATCACCAGTGACTGTGCACTGCTCATTCATTCTATCATTGTTGGGTCAGTGCCACTTAAGTTTTGTTTTTGGACAATCATTTCCTCCTCCAGTTTAGATGCACCTCATTCTATTTGTCTCCCCTTCTCATAGGCCTATTCTATGGGCAATGACGTTTTTATCGATCTGTTTGTCAATGGCAGCAGAATAGGCTACCCTGTAATTTGTGGTGTTAAAGGTTCTGTCTCCAGTCACAAAGTGTAGTAGAATTCAATGTGTTTTTCCCATTCATAGAAAGGTGTCTGCTGTAGCCCAGGCCTCTACGCTATATGCACACAGCCATGCATCCAACTGTCTTTTTTTGTCAACATTTGATTGAGGTATATTATTAGCCTAAATTATGACTATCCAATATACTCATCACATTACAAAATAGTAGGCCGTCTTACATAAGTCTGCAAATGTGATGATGCATGGAATGCTTTATTATAAAGGTAAATTTTTTATGGTGAAAATGTGCTTCCCCAAACTTAACTCACGCTCCGCCTGTGCATAGTCTAGTGATTTTACTATTTGTTACTGGTCTTGTTGGCTGAGGGAAAAGTACATGTGGACAGTTAATCTAACATCAAAGTGTACGGTAAGAACACACCTCATTGCATCCAGAACTTGCATGTTCTGTTATGATTAATGACCATAATGTAAATGTGATTTCTGTCATTCTGAGCACCGTGGGTGGACCCCCTGATCAGGTTACGCTCCCAATGCAAACGTGTCTGGTCAATTTGAAATGCGGTCAAATGTCCGGCGCCACATTTTCATAACGGAAACCCTGGTGTGTGTGAACATGCATCGAAGTTTGTGTGTGAAGGTGAGGTTCACAACTCAAATGTGTGAAATATTTCTCTCTGTAGGACAACACTAACCTGTATATGGTGATGGAGTATGTCCCTGGTGGTGAGATGTTCTCACATTTAAGGAGAATTGGCAGGTTCAGGTGAGTCTGTTGGAAATATAACCAAATGGCTACAGTAGTTAACCCTCCCCATTTCCCATAGACCATGACTCCACAACAGCCTCCTAGTAAATGTATTGTGGTGTCCACGTTACCCTCTGACCTCTCGTCTCTCTGCCTGCAGTGAGCCCCACGCCCGCTTCTACGCCGCCCAAATTGTTCTGACCTTTGAATACCTTCACTCACTGGACCTCATCTACCGAGACCTGAAACCAGAGAACCTGCTCATTGACAACCAGGGATACATACAGGTGAGAACACGCACATAGTCAAATGGCTAGCTAGCTATACAGGTAGCACTAATGGCTAGCTAGCTATACAGGTAGCACTAATGGCTAGCTAGCTATACAGGTAGCACTAATGGCTAGCTAGCTATACAGGTAGCACTAATGGCTAGCTAGCTAGACAGGTAGCACTAATGGCTGGCTAGCTAGACAGGTAGCACTAATGGCTGGCTAGCTAGACAGGTGGCACTAATGGCTAGCTAGCTAGACAGGTGGCACTAATGGCTAGCTAGCTAGACAGGTGGCACTAATGGCTAGCTAGCTAGACAGGTGGCACTAATGGCTAGCTAGCTAGACAGGTGGCACTAATGGAGAACAAACATGGGTGTGCTGTACATACAACATATGAAATGCATTATACATGCCCTGATTTTGTAAATGCTCTTAAATAAATAAACCTTAGTACACAATGTAATTGAAATGAGGCCAAACTGAATGATGAGGAGGGTGAAGAGGTTGATTTAAGAAGACAATAGTGTAATGATGAGTTAGTTATGCCTATTTGTCAGATCAAATCATTTAACTGCCCTGCTGGTTGATACCATTCTCTTTTACGTTTTACTTTGTAAAAGATGCCGTTATGGGACTGATTTATTTACTATAACGCTATTACTAATGTATTGTAAGGGAAACGAAAACATTCTACATGTTGCAGTAGGCCTTTAGAATAATGCAAAACATATCCTGGACTCTATCCAAGGAAGCAAACGATGCCAACCCCCTGAATGAATGACCAATGGATGGAATAGGTGAGAATTGTGCAAGTTACTTCACAATCTAATTTAAATTAGCCCTAACTGAATGATAAGGGTGAAGACGTTGCTTTAATCTAGAACAACAAGAGTGTAATGAGTTTGCTATGCTTATTTATCAGCATTGACGCCCATGTTAATCATTTGACAGTGCCTTGCAGGTTGACACAATTCTCTTTTACATTTTACTTTGTGCTTATGTTTGCTACACCTTGCGGGTTGATATGCATCTGATACATATGCTAAAGGATACGCACGGCAACGTTCTCTAGCGGCTGCTGGTAGGCTGAAAGGCCAGGCGGTTCAAGCGTTAAAGGGCTAGCTGATGCTAGCTGATACCATAGACTTCCAGTGATTATGCTAAAGCTAGTTAGCATTGGCTCGCGAAACTACCTCCAACTTCCTTCATACTGGATACAGAAACATTTATAAATGGTATCCACGAGTTCATCAGACTCTGGGGAAGTAGATAAAGGGCATCATTGCCAAAATCCTGGAAGTATAACTTTAAGCGAATGTCAGAACTGAACTGTTGATTGTCATTGCTGAGACACCTCTGTGTTCCTCCCAGGTAACAGATTTTGGTTTTGCAAAGCGAGTGAAGGGCCGGACTTGGACGCTGTGTGGCACTCCGGAGTACCTGGCCCCCGAAATCATCCTTAGCAAAGTGAGTGGTCACCACCAAACCCCCGTCCTGCTGTCACACCTCGTATCCATAACACTGGGGTTTTTACCACAACAAAGGGGTCATTACCATTACACAGCAATGATCATGTCACTACAGCCACTCTCACAAACAACTCTGACCATGATTACAACCGCTGACTAGAGAAGAGCCTATCTATGACACGTTCCCATTCTTTCTTTTTGTGCTTAGTTCTGCCTCTTTCCCTGGGAATCTAACAGTCCTCTTTCTCTCTACCCCCCCCCCCACCCCCCCCCAGGGTTATAATAAGGCAGTGGACTGGTGGGCTCTGGGCGTGCTGATTTATGAGATGGCTGCTGGCTATCCTCCCTTCTTTGCTGACCAGCCCATTCAGATCTATGAGAAGATTGTATCAGGGAAGGTGAGTACAGAGTACATCAGACAGAAACCCAGATTACACTCTTCCTTTAAGAGCTGCTTTCAGTACCAGTCAGATAAGGCAGTTCATTGTCATTTACCTCCAAACTAATTAGCTGTCTGTAGCTAGGTTTCCATCTAATTTTAAACAGATTTTCATGTGAGTCTTCTAAAATATGCATATTTTCCCACCAGAGATGTTTCTATCAAATAGACTTGTTGTGAATAAACGGCTGTGCGTGATGACGTACTGCACATAGTAGCTTTTGAGGTCAATTCCCATGTACTGAAATGGAAAAATACATGTTAAATGGGTTTCCATCGAAGTGATCAACTCTACTGATAGTGACAAAACCAACTCTTGTTTATATAGCGAATGTGTCCACTCTGGTCTTGGCATGTGCGCTCAGCCAACATCTCGCAGATACAGTGCAGGTAGGCTACCTACATTGAGATTATTATGGATAAGAGCAATATTATTTGGGGGGTGAAACGGCAGCCAAGCATCGATCATCATGTGACCAGAATAAGACCCTGGAGATTTATTGGAAAGGAGCATCAAGCTCATCACCTTATACTTTCACCACCCTGTGAAGTTCATAACTTAATTCATATGTAGCTTAGTAAACTGCATGCTTTTCCAAGTCAAAGTGAGAGGACCACACAAGATATTATCGACCTGATTCCAAGTTTACTTCGATATGATGGTTATTATATCAATATTTGCACATAAAGGCGTTTCCACTGCCATTTCTCACATAATTAATTTTGGAGACACAAAAAGATCCCACCATGTCGAACAAACAAATTGTCTGTTTGCGTCTATAAAATTGTACCGGCATTTCCTGTTTCCATCATCCCGGTTGTGACTTTTTTTTCATGTGTCAAGTTATTAATCTGCATAAAATGGTTGGATGGAAACCTTGTTATTGTCCTACTGTGCCTTTCCCGCTTTTGTTGCTATATTCACATGAGCATTATGCTCGTCTGACCCCTGACCTTTGTGTCTTCATACATACACAGCACTTTGTTAGGCTGAATTCTAGCTCACTTCTCCTGACCTATTTTCCATGCCCCTCTACATAGATCATGACTCCACAGCCCCACTGTAAATATATTGTGGTGTCTACATGACCCACTGACCTCTCTCTGCAGTGAGCCACATACCTGTTGAAGTTTCTCATAGGCTCAGATCTAGGATCAGCTTATCTAGCCCCAATCTTAACCATAATCATTAGGGGGAAAGAGTAAACAGGCCCTGTCAGAGTCTATGGGCAATCTCTGATCTGCTGTAACTGAGTCAATTTTGTTATGGAAAATGTACATTTCTGTAAGGGATGACTTAAGACCAGGGATGACTTAAGACCAGGGATGACTTAAGACCAGGGATGACTTAAGACCAGGGATGACTTAAGACCAGGGATGACTTAAGACCAGGGATGACTTAAGACCAGTGACTGTCAGATAGTTCCTCTCTCTTTCTGTTTTGGAAAGTTTTCTACTGAACACAACCTTGATGTCTCTGTCCCCAGGTGCGCTTTCCCTCCCACTTCAGCTCGGACCTGAAGGACCTGCTGAGGAACCTGCTCCAGGTGGACCTGACCAAGCGCTTCGGAAACCTGCGCAACGGAGTCAACGACATCAAGGGCCACAAGTGGTTCGCCACCACTGACTGGATTGCCATTTACCAGAGGAAGGTGAGAAGGCCTGCTTCCATGGCTCTTCTATTGTTCACTGTATAGCCACTGGAGAGAGGCAGGTTTGGTTGCGACAGAGAGATTGGGGTTTGGAAAAGGGAGGGATGGCTTAAGGGGTATGATTCAGAGCTAATGCATTTGGCTTGGTCTTGTTTGGAGACATGTTACACATGCATTACTCACATAGTCTTACAGAGTTGGAACGTGGTCCACTTGACTAATAACATGTTTTCCGTAACCAGTGAATCACCAGTGACTGTCAAACCGCATGTCAGAAACTGAGGAATGAAACTGTGAATGCTACAGTAGCAAGAATCTGAGTCTTCTCTGTGTTTCAGGTGGAGGCACCGTTTATTCCCAAGTGCAAAGGCCCCGGTGACACCAGCAACTTTGACGACTATGAGGAAGAGGAAATCCGAGTCTCCTTCACAGAGAAATGTGGCAAGGAGTTTGCCGAGTTCTAGGCCCAACCAGGAGTAGCGGAAAGAGACGGATATATAGAGAGATGTCGGGAACAGAAGGAAATGGGAGGAGAGGTGATAAGCTGGACTGCTAACTTGCATTTTGTAATTACGACATCAACAATGTAACAACCCCCCCCCCCCCCCACAATGAAGAGCGAGTGAAAAAGAACGAGAGAAAAGACCTGAAAGAGCCAGCAGTGTTGCCTTTTCTGATTTGTTTCTCATCTTGTTACTTATCCATGTCCTGTTTTCCCTCTTGTGTTTGTGGCAAGGGTAGAAGGGTCAGGGGCTAACCACCTCTCTCTTCAGTTGGTTTGTATCTTGGCAGAGGTGTAGCGACACATTTTGAGTCATTGCAGGCAGGTTGAGGCATTGATGTTCTGGTACTAGGCTCCTCCTGAGTGGGTCCTCTCTACAAGCTTCTCAATGAATGAGGGCATCTCATTCTTGTTTTGTAAATGTCCACCCACTCCTATCTTGTTACCCCAATTTCCCCCCCCCCCCCCCCCCCCTCTCTGTCTCTCCATCCTGAATCTGTCCAAGCAATACCAAGTCCAACAGACGTGCCTATCATAATGCCAACTGGTTGCAAAACCGTGTCGAAAGCATTGGTGCAGAGCTTTGGCTATTGGTGGCATCAGCCCTTGTGCCCTTTCTAGTTGAAAGCTTGACACTGCACACGCCTTCTGTCCGCTCGTTGTGGCATGATTATTGGTTTCGGAGGATTCTCTCATCGCTTGCAGTTCAAGCAGTGCTGACTACTTTTTGATCAGAGAAACAATGATTTATCTCTTTTCATTTAGGTCTTAATACCTTTTTTTTCGGGACCTGTGAAATTGTGTACATGAGCATTTCTGATGTTAATTAAGTCTGTCTTTTCCTCTTCAACTGAATTTATTAGAGCATTTTAAAACCCTTTGAGGATCATTGTGTCCTCAAGTCAATCTGTGCTTGTGTGTTAGTGTTGAAGGGTGGGTTAAAACGCAGTGACTAACATAATGATCACTCTCTTCTCTGACTAGTGTTTATTTCATTCATAGCACATTTATACATGTATGTTGATATATTATAGAAAAACGTGAATATCCATCTTTTTTTCCAAAGTTGTCTCTTAGCTGTGAAACCGAAATGAAGATTTCAGAAATAAACAAACAAGTATGAATTCTGCCAAATTTGCAAAAGTAAGGACATTGCTTACGCAGACATGTTTGTCAGTTAACTACGAAGGTGGTGGTTTTTAATGCGCAGGAAAAAGTAGCAAAATGATGCATGTTATTTTTGTATAATATCACTTTTAAAAGAAAAGATGTGAAAGGACGTAAAGCTCTGGTCGTGGTGAGGTATCTGAAATTGTTCAAACTGACTCTCACCTACCCCTTTTGTAGGCTGGATCAAGGCCCGCTTTTTATCTGCCCGAAATCATGTTGTCATTTCATTCAGTGTTCAGTTAGATGTGAACAGTTAATGCTGATTTAATCATGTTAATTCACCAGCTCTGTTCAACCTGCTGCTGGCCTGTTTACTCCTACATCCCCTGAAATCATCATCTTCAAATGGACACTGTCACAATGTATGACTGTTGGAATTCAGGATGTAAATTTGTCAAATTATTTTCCTTTTCCTCATGAGGAAAAAAAATGTATAACAATCTGATTCATGGATTTTGAAAAGCTGTCCTGTGATTATTTTATTTGCAATGTCATATTTTTGGATGCAAGACAATCGCAGCCCAAATCTCACCAAAGGCTGGTTTGTAGACAGGGGTGTGATGACGCAACACATTGACATGGTTTAGTTGATTTTCAACAAGGCTTTGT
The DNA here is from genome assembly GCF_965601325.2 of Salmo salar. NCBI lineage: Eukaryota > Metazoa > Chordata > Actinopteri > Salmoniformes > Salmonidae > Salmo > Salmo salar. The sequence continues at coordinate 30,492,757 of NC_138296.1, read as the reverse complement.
TTTCCCACTAGCTTTTATTTGGGGTAATAAGGTTATTAATTTCCTATGTAAACACTAAATGTTGAGTGATTCGGACCTCCACCAGCCTTCATTAGGCACCACACCTTGTGCACCTCATGCAAATGCATTTCTTGTGTTTGATAATATACAGTATTTATCCTTCAATCAGTTTTGTCATTAAGTCTATTGTAGTATGGCTTATTTCTACCGAATGTTCACAAAATCCAATTTTTGAAAATGATTCTTTGGCAGTCCTCGAGGTTGCATCTGAATGTCCGGAGCAGTCTGGTAAGAAGGCTACTTTACAGAAGAAAATAAATGTGTATCGAGTGGAGATAGACTTCCAAACTTGTGCTCTTTGAAGAAGAAATGTTGTATTTAAAAAAAATCACGGTTCTTGCATGTGACGAAAAACAACATGCAAGATGTCCAAGACCTATGACATGTTTTAATGACTATTTGAGATTTGCAACCATTCATATACCACAACCAACTGATATTTAGCTTGATTCATTGTTTTGCATCCCTCTGATCTTTCTAAGCATCATTAGTGGTAAGGGAGGGTCAGTGCCAGCTACAGGTATTCAGTCACCGCCACTGCCTTGCTAGGATCCTTCGAAGCACACCTCACTTCTCAAATCATGTCTATATTTAAAATGTTTTTTTTTTAAAGAAATGTGATAATGTAAGCCTAAGTTGTGACTAGAAAGTTGGTCAATTGGTGTTCAGAAAAAGATTTTTACCATTTGGTCCTGCAAACATTTAAGGTTTTGTGCTGGAAAAGTCACTCAGTGATTAGAGTGGCGGGATAAGCTCCATGAACCACTGATGTGACAGCTTTTAAAAATGTAATTTGGCTTTCCTGACCCATGACCTTATGTCTATGAAATGTTTGTTCCTGTTTCTACTGACCGCCTCCCACTCCCCCGGCATCATTATAACCCTATCGTCAGCTTCTCTGTCTTCATCTTTTCACTCTGTTTGTCTTTGTTAGCGTTCTAGTTTTACATGCTCTTCATATTGAACGTCTCCATTTTTTTACATCATGGAGAAAAGGTTGCTTTAATTTTCATATTTTCTAAGTGTATTTTCAACAACAAACATTTGAATCTTTTTCCTTCCTGATTTGGGTACAGTGATGGTGTAGTCTATTGTACCCCCCCCCCCCCCCCCCCCCCCCGGAAACAATACTGTATATCTGCCTTCGACAGTCTTAATTATCTTACCTTCTGGAGAACTTGACGGATACCCTTAGGACACAACGAGTATGTTAAAAAAATAAAGTAATATTTTGCAACATGTATCATTCCAATAAAGTTTTACTTGTTAAAATTTAAATTGTATGAGTGCATTTTGTAGATTATACAGACTGTTTTGCTAACAGAATGTGTGTGTGTATGTTGGCAGAAAATGTATTGCTGTTTGTACACTACATTTGGTTGTTTGTAGGAACATCTTGGTGGAGGGGATGCCATGATGAACAAATAATGCAAGGAGCTGATTTCAACCTGTGTGTGGGCCTACACCACCTATACAAATATGTATGTCAATCTGTCTATTCCTCAGGGGTCTTCCAGATGAGTGTTCAGCCTCTGGCCATCTATCCAGAACATGTCAGATGGGATGAGGATGGAGGAGAATAGCTTCACTGATAAGATGGCTCCTGGCTATGTGTCTGGACTGGAGCCAGCCACCGCCATGGTAATAACAGCAGGTCCTCCTTATCTATCTGCATCGTGTAGGCCTACAGTGCTATCACACCCTGGGGGAGAAGTGGGGTTATCCTTCCAGACTCACCCATTGTATATTATGAAACGTATATATATATTTTTTTACCCCAATTTATTATAAGTATTAAATGTTTGGTTTTTAAAGTGATGATAAATGAACACTTGGGCGCCTCGTTAGTCTTAACTTCGAAATACCACCTTAAATGTATCCTGTAGAATCAAGCTCTATCTCCAGTGGGTCACCTTAAAAGCGCACAACAACGCAAGCGTACAGCGAGGTTTCAATTTTTTCCTCTCAAGCCGGACTCGGGCCGCGGATCGCAACAAGGTTGACGCACTGAGGCAAAAACGAACGAACGACCCCAACCAGGAGAATGTCTGAACCCATGTACCGCGATTGGATTTTGGACACTATTGACTCACTACGGTCGCGAAAAGCCAGACCAGACCTTGAAAGAATTTGTCGAATGGTCCGGAGACGACATGGATCAGCGCCAGAACAAACCAGCGAGGAACTCGAGAAACTGATACAAGAGCAAACAGTCTTGAAAGTTAACTACAAGGGCTCGATTTCCTATCGAAATGCAGCCAAAGTAGTCCGAAGAAGCAGGAAAAAGGATGATCACACGACCAAAAGGACTGCGGTGGAAGAAGCTAACCACTCCGATCTGAGCAACGGGGACAGCGCACTCGGTCCCATTGACCAGGATGAGACGGAGCATTTAGAGGTAACGCAAGGCAGCAGCCTGTTTCAGTGACCCCGTGCCGTGACACACCGTCCATCTTCCCCAGAGAAGATAACAGACCCACGTCCTCACTATTATAATGAGTAGGCAGGCATATGGTGTAGCTGGGGAAATGGTGTTGTAGAGCGGGATTCTCTATTCAGGGAGGGGTGGCGTGATGAATGCAAGTGCACCGAAACAAACTGCCGCAGACGGGGAGCGGCTGTAGCTACCTCGCGCGACCGAGGTGAAAAATAGCCTACCAATAACAATGGAAGCTGCGCTTGCAATAATACAAAAAATAGGTTGTGCGTAGAAGTGAGTTTGTCCGGGCGCTGTTTGCTCTACAGCTTTAATCGACAAAAAAACTTGCACGATTGCCAGAATTGGAAACAACCACAGCCTAAAGCCGAAGGCTCTTTTCAAGCCCAAACTCAGCTTTTCAGTGAAGGGGGGGCCGAAGCGAAAGTCATACCTCGGATGTGCGTGACCGAGTGGGGGACAGTGTGCTCGGGTTATTTCACTGAGGGGGTGACGGTCGATGTATTCATAAGTAACACGCCGCTAGATATGAAGCCACGTTATTTATTGGGTTTCACGAGCGTCTGTCGCAGGAAAAAATGACCCAAAGTCAAAGTAGCCCCACTGAAGGTATTGCTGCTATAGAGGGAGCTTCGTGGTTAGAATTGGTCACATCCGACTAGATTCGGGAGCGCTCTCTGACTGAAGTGGGAAGTCTTTCGTGCGACTCCTCCATTTCGCACTTTTGTAATAAAATGGGAGAAAGGGGTGACGTTGTCCACGCTCTGTTCTTGTAGCGTATTATATATCCACAAGAAAAAGTAGCAGATTGCGTCAAGTATTATCCTTTGTGCCAATATATCTAATTAAAACTGTTATTGACAGATCCAAATAGCATATTCTGCATATCCCAATAATGGATCTCATGATTAACCGTCAAAATATTTGTATGGTAGTTAGGCCTATTCTTCAATACAATAACTTTAATGTCTGACTCAAGCGCCTCTGAGGTGCGGGGCGGGCTCTGCTGGGTTGAGCGCTCGTACTCGCGCCTCCGCTAGTTGTATCTTTGGACACGCACACAGGCTGAAGAAGATCATTTCTGCGTTTATATACAGTCATCGACGACAAAGCGAGTGCAATAAACCGTGTGCATATGTGAATAACACTTATAAATTCATATGTGGCCCATATTAAGCTATATTGGAATGAATAATTGTGGTTGGAATACCGAGCACAATGTGGGCGAATAGCGCAGCTGTAGTTCCGAACAGAGTGAACATCCTGTGTGCTCTACGGGGACAAGGCCTCCAATGGCAATTATTGTAGACAGCGGTCATATGAAGACTGGTTATTGCGACATCTGTATGAGCGTGGCTTTATGTCATGTCTCCTATAATCAGGAGTCGACTCGCGCTAACGCACACTATGTGCGCTGAAACACATTTTCAACCCGCTGATTATAGTTTATGGCACGTTCGTGAGTTTCTCCTTTCAGGTGTTGGCTTAGTTGCGTTCAAAATCGGCGAATGAATGTTTGTCTGACTGCTGCTCTAGCGGAAGGTCAGAAGAAAATGTGTAGGTATCATGGCTCAGTTTACATGATATTCAGTTTAAATGAAATAATTTGAATAATGTTTATTTAAGTTAAGTAAAGAATGCCATTATACACTTCTATCCAATCATTAACTTACAGTACAAAGGGGGGGGGGCACTCTCCCCCCACTAGTTCCCTCCCCCTCCAGTAGCCTGCTGTCCCTTCCCCCTCCCTTGCCTGAGTAGGCTATGTTGCTTCTCCTGCTGTACTTATCACTACCAGCAGAGCTGTTGTTGTCCTCGTTGATCTAAACGGGTCAATACGTTAAGGATGTAGACTGGCCTATAGCTGTTGTGCTGTCAATCAGATTGACACTCCCACTGTATTGTTCATTTATGAAAAATGATCTGAATTAATATTCTCTGTGGGTATTGAGAACATCAATTGTCCTTCTGTTACTCTCAAGCATGTTATTAGTACATTAGGCACCTGATTAATGTCACTGATGTAGTAACCAACTGATCTTTCTTGTTCACAATATAAAGTGGGGTGGATCATTTTGGGGGAGTATGATTAGAATGTTTTCACACACAAAAAAGCTCAACGGATGGGGAATCTCTTCAAATTCTTATGTTGCAATGGTTGTGTTCCAGAATGAGGTTCCAGTGTCAATGGAGACAGACAGCACCATGGAAGAGGAGGAAGAACAGGAGGGGGCTGATGAAGACGACCATGAGGGTTCCTCTCCCTCTCCTGAGGGTGAGGATGCTGTGCAGGGGGGGTCTGGTGCTGCCCACCCCTACTCTGCCCCCTGCTCTCCCAGCGGCTCTCGCCCTGGCCACAGCCCTGTATCTGACTGCCCCTCTACCTGCAAGACCAGTAGGAGGTCCAGCCCTCTGTCCCCCTCTAGTCCCCTGGCCCTCAGGCAGAATGATTGTGTGTGTGACTCTGCCTTCTGCCCTGCTGACCATGGACCCTCAGGGATGCAGAGAAACACAGGAAGTGGTTAGTATGCTGTGTTAACAGATCATACAATGTGTATAAGTGTAGCCGATGTGGAATGGCTAGCTAGTTAGCTGTACTGCCCAGTGGTGACATCACCCGCTCTGAGACCTAGAAGTAGCCTAGTTGTTTCCCTTGCTCTGCACTGGCCATGGTGTCTGTGGAGCAATGGGTAACCGCTTTGTGAGTGCGTTGTGGTGTTGGGAACAGAAGATTGCTGGTTCAAGCCCAGTGAGGGACAGACATAACCTATCATGTTACACATGTTTTGGAGAAAACGCTAACATATATAATTGTGCTTGCCGTAGTATCTTAATTTTGGGTAGAGACAGTGTTTTAGGAGTAGGTTTGCATTGTATTGACTAGCAATGACTTACAGTATAGTGAGTGAGGGAGTAAGCATCCAATGCCAGGAGACAGTTTCAAGCTGATATGTGTGTTTATGCCCCTGGGCATCTCTCTCTTTCTCTCCCCTCTCCCCCCTCTCTTTCTCTCCTTCAGGGGCTTTAAAGACGATAGTACAGCCATCAGGGACCTGTCCATGGGTTCAGAAGAGCTTGGTGAAGAGGGAGAGAGAGGATGGGGTGAGGATGGAGGAGAGTGGCCTCGCTTCTGACCAACTGGTTCCTGACTGTGTGGATGAGACCATGAAGGGTTCTGACAGACGGCCCAAGACGACGTCTTTTCCATCTGACGACTGTGGGTTTTCTCCTTTATTCTATGTCCGTCTCTCATGTTTCTATTTTCATCGTGTTCCCAGTGAGGATGTTTAGGATATCAGAGACACTGAGTTTACCGGCCACTGTATCTATTACAGGTGCTAAATACAAGAAGGGGATGGACGTCGCTTCTTACGTGATGGCTCAAGACGATGTCAAGAACGATGTGAAAAACAGAGAAATGTGAGTCTCTTAATGTATTTGACACCAGCTTGTAACCTGGGGACACTCACTGCATCCTTGCTAGAGCTTTGGTGCACTAAGTTCCTTATTACATGTTAGTTACACTGTTGTTAACCCTCCCACCCCAAAATACAACCCCAGACCCAGCTAGATAATTTTTTTTCAATTTAACCTTTGTTTAGCTAGGCAAGTCAGTTAAGAACAAATTATTATTTTCAATGACGGCCTAGGAACAGTGGGTTAACTGCCTTGTTCAGGGGCAGAACAACAGATTTTTACCTTTTCTGCTTGGGGATTCAATCTAGAAACCTTTCGGTTACTGGCCCAATGCTCTTAACCACTAGGCTACCTGCCGCCCCATATACCTATCCCTTATCCCTCAACCACCACGCCTTAAGTCTACCTTTTCCTCCCCTCCTCCGCCGTCAACTCACTTCAATGTAGACATCATACAGACATAACCAATGTACATCCATATCTCCAAGGGACGCAAACCGCCTCAAATAGCACCTTCAAACGAAACGGCTTCAACAAAAGGACACATTTCTTGTATTTTGTCTGCAGTGTCTCACGCTATCTCCCCCATCCTCTACCCCACAGCTCTGTGAAGAAGGAGACGCTGAGGCAGAACTTATTGCTGTGGAGCGTGGCGGACGTGGCCACCTACATCTCTGCTGCAGGCTTTCCAGAGCAGGCTGTGGCTTTCAGAACACAGGTCAGTGCAGTCCCTCAAACTGCCACATGGGGGTGGTATCTGTAAACTCAGAAAACCGCTCAGACAGAGTCCCTGTCCAGAGACAGCCTCTAGCTAGCCAGAGACAGCCCCCAGGCACTCCTGGAGATGTGAAAGTGTTGGGTATATTAGAATCAATATGGTGAACAGTCCACGTAGCCTATCAGTAGACAAGGTGAAGATTTGACCTTATTGCATTACAGTACCACCTATCCAATTGTTAGTGATCTGTATGAAGTGAAGTTCCTATGGGCTAGTGCAGTGACACTTTAATGGCAGCCTGCGGGATGTCCACACAGACCCGTGGCCCCCGTCCTCCTGTTGATTTCTAAAAGTGTCCATCTTGTAAAATGTATTTGAGTATCCCTGGGTTGGTGGTTGTTTCTTGACCTGGGTAAATGGCTTGGGCAAATAATAAGTTAAATGATATGAAAGCATACATGAAATGTATACATGACATGTGCATTGCTTTCATTAAAATATATGAACGTGCTTATCCATAAACCAAGCAACAGATCCTGTACCCCCTAGACTAGGAGGCATTTGCTTTGATGTAACTAGTTCACACCCCAATCCACATTTAGATGTTAGTTCAATCACTCCATCTGTTCTCCCCCCCGCAACAGGAAATTGATGGAAAGTCCCTGCTCCTGATGCAGCGCAGTGACGTGTTAACTGGCCTGTCCATCAGACTTGGGCCCGCCCTAAAGATCTACGAGCGCCACGTGAAGGTGCTACAGAGGACCCACTTCCTGGATGAGGAGGATGATCTGTGACCACGGTTGGGGGGAACAGAACAACACACTCCTCTGAGGAGCAGATGTATTCATACAGTATACACACATACTGTGCTCACTGGATCTCTAGAACCTTCTGTAACCGTTCAAGGAGGTGTGGGGAAAAGGACACTGTGGTCGTGACTTGGGCCTTGACAGTGATTATCAACATGTGTACGTGGGCTTCCATTCCACCTCTCTGGGGTACTGTTGTCACCTGACCCATTCTGGTGGTATTGCTTTTATAGGATCCCTCTCTAAACTCATATAGGAATGTTAGGATCCTGCCTAAGGACGCTATAGAAGTCAAGTGGAGGTCTGCCTGTTCTGTAAGGGGAGGCCTGCCTGTTCTGTAAGGGGAGGCCTGCCTGTTCTGTAAGGGGAGGCCTGCCTGTTCTGTAAGGGGAGGCCTGCCTGTTCTGTAAGGGGAGGCCTGCCTGTTCTGTAAGGGGAGGCCTGCCTGTTCTGTAAGGGGAGGCCTGCCTGTTCTGTAAGGGGAGGTCTGCCTGTTCTGTAAGGGGAGGTCTGCCTGTTCTGTAAGGGGAGGACTGCCTGTTCTGTAAGGGGAGGCCTGCCTGTTCTGTAAGGGGAGGTCTGCCTGTTCTGTAAGGGGAGGTCTGCCTGTTCTGTAAGGGGAGGTCTGCCTGTTCTGTAAGGGGAGGTCTGCCTGTTCTGTAAGGGGAGGTCTGCCTGTTCTGTAAGGGGAGGACTGCCTGTTCTGTAAGGGGAGGTCTGCCTGTTCTGTAAGGGGAGGTCTTGCCTGTTCTGTAAGGGGAGGTCTTGCCTGTTCTGTAAGGGGAGGTCTGCCTGTTCTGTAAGGGGAGGTCTGCCTGTTCTGTAAGGGGAGGTCTGCCTGTTCTGTAAGGGGAGGTCTGCCTGTTCTGTAAGGGGAGGACTGCCTGTTCTGTAAGGGGAGGTCTGCCTGTTCTGTAAGGGGAGGGCTGGCTGTTCTGTAAGGGGAGGTCTGTCTGTTCTATAAGGGGAGGTCTGTCTGTTCTATAAGGGAGGGCTGCCTGTTCTATAAGGGGCGGGTCAGTGAGTGCAGCCAGTGAGAAAGACTTTCTGTGGATTCCTCAGACTCTAGACTTGGCTACCACTGGAGCTTACTTTAAAAGACTGGTTTCTGTGCTCCCTGAGTCAGTTCCACAAGAAAATAATAACATGTATACTTGGAATATCTGTTCCAGCAAATATGGTTCTCGCATTTCCTCATTGTTTACTCAGACAGTATTTTTTTAAAGACATGTCATATGGTACCCTCCATTTATCTACAAACTCAACGTTGTTTTTCTTTTATGATGACAATGTGAACTGATTTAATTTGAGAATGTACAGTATGGATTTGTTGATTCAAAGGTCAGTGATGTTGTCAATCTCTCATTATACCAGCAAAGGTAATGGAGCTTAGTCTCCAGATGTTCTCATGGCTTCACCAGTACTGATCTAGGTTTTATTACTGTTATCTTTTTCACTAACATTTAGAAATAGCAATATGTAGTACCTGCTAAACTAAGGCAACATAATATGTTATTTGTATGGTTGCCTTCTGCATTCCTCTTCCCTTCATTTATGTTCATGTAATTTCTAAACATTTTAGATGAATCTAATTGAATCTACTGTGGATGAACCTAGATTTCATCTACAAAATGAAAACAGTTTGAAGCAGAATTCTAGTTGAAATGGGCTGGCAGACCAGAACCAACGTAGGACAAGGCCCCAATGTTTCTGCTGGAGTTTCTGAGGAGGGAGAAACAACTGAAATCTGTTCTTTTTTTTTTTTAAGGGAAAATTAACCAACCCAAAAATTTACTTCAGAACTTTAGGAAGTGTCATTGTAACACTAATACGTTTTCTTTGTTTACAATCTCAACACAGCAACACAATTCCCCACGACATGGTCGACATCTTGATGAAATTCAACATTGTTGTTATCTGAGAGGATTACAATGAGGTCTCTTAATTTTGCCTTGTGGCTTCTGCTTTTGAAACAACGTCACATTCCATATTTCCATCTGTTACGTGTTTGATGTCACACTGTTAATTGCTATGTTGGCCCTGTTTCCAGGGGGGAAAATAAAGTGATTGTCTTTTCCACTCTCTTGTAGTGTGATATTTATTATCTCTTTCTATATAATAAGTGGTAAGACGAATATGTCAATGGGTTAGTGTTACTGGCTGAAACCCAACCATCACACAGTGTAAATGCTGTTAGATTAAACTTTGTTTAAACAATGACACGTTCAGTCTTGACCCAAACGACAAGCTATAACATGCAACAAATAATACAAAACCAAACGTTTAAGTCACCACTTTAGTAAAACAAGTGTATTTTTTCCCATTAATTTATGCCTCCACACATTGACATGTACAGTACATACCGGTAGTACACATTACATCAGATTAAGACTCATCTGCATTGAAGTCATCAAAAGGGGTTTTCAACTCCCCAAAACCAGTCACAGTGTAGTTGAACTATTCCAACGACTCCTTCCAACCTACCCAGTCAGAAACACCAGCTGTATACTGCTGTGGGGCTGAAAGGGGTGAAGTTATGTGTGGGACCAGCCCCTCTCTGACTAAAGGATGAAGGGCAGTATAGGGGAGCGCAGGGTGGGGTAGTCACGGAACTCCTTGCGGTAGTTTCGGTGCTTTCCCCTGGCCCACACCGTCATCAGGACAAAGCCCACGATGGTGAAGAAAGCCACCGGCAAGCACTGGGTCATCACTGTGAAGCCCATCCACGACCCCAGCTGCAGAGGACCAGATACACTGTTACACACTCCTACATATTATACATGTAGTACCACAGGAGGCTGGTGAGAGGAGGACGGATTACAATAATGGCTGGAATGGACTAAATGGAATGGTATCAAACACAAGGAAACCATGTGTTGATGTGTTTGATACCGTTCCATTTATTCCGTTCCAGCCATTACTATGAGCATGTCCTCCCCAATTAAGGTGGCACCAGCCACCTGTGTGCAGTACACACCAACTCATCACTGTAGTACTGTTACATCTCTTGACACCTATTGGCCAGAAGGTGGCAGCATCACTATATCTCCAAACCCCAGGAGGGGAAGTGAAACACTGAATGTCAAAGTGTTTCCAGTCTAAAACGTGCAAATACAAATATTTAAATCAACTCACCATTCTTTACTAGAAAGCCTCACCTCGTATGTATAGTTGGGACAAGACACCAACGCGAAGATCCAGGTGAATGGATTCTTAGTTGGGTGTGGGATCTTCTTGACCTTTGAACCTGGGATAATATGAGAAAGAATGGAGAAAAAGAGGGTAACATCCTGTAAAGCAGTGCTCGTCAATTAATCAATTAATCAATCAATCAACATGTATTTCTAAAAGCCCTTTTCACATCATCAGTTGTCACAAAGTATACAAATACTCAGCCTAAAACCCCAAACAGCAAGCAATGCAGAAACACAGTGGCCAGGAAAAACTCCCTTGAAAGGAAGGAACCTAGGAACCTTGTGTGCTAACTTTCAAAGTACATATCTGATAATGGACTGCACTGCATGAATAAGATCAGCATGAGCCTATGGGAGCTCACCTGGACATTTGAGGTTGCGTAGAGTGATGTTGATGGAGAAGTTGCCGACCTGACAGAACTGTGAGGATGAGGAAAACACAATAACATGCCAAAGGGCTCAATCAGCCACAACTCTAACCAAAAACAAAAGAAAACCTGGCGACATATCCTGGTGAAACTTCACATTAAGTTGCTCTTATACTTACCTAATAACAATGTGATAACTCTAGTAACGCCATTAAGATATTATTGTTACTCTGCTGGGAATTCCGATCTACATTGCACTGATGTTAATGATGTTATTATTGTGTAACGTGTCAGGTGGTGAGACTAATGGGCCTACTGTGTAGCCTCAACTCCACTACAAAGAAACAACTCAATTCATATATTACAACATTAGGTATTCAAATAAATATATTCTTCATTACACTAACTAAAGCATACTTACTAAGAATATAATGAGTGCTGTCTTCACTTGCTGTTGCCCATAGTCTGTAAACACACAAGCAGGTGTGATGTATCATGGGAAAGGACATTGAAAGTCATTAGGGATTGTGGAAAGATCCATCTGCATTCTGTAACATTCTGGCAACCAGCAGACAGAGTAGAGATGACCATCTGTATTCTGTAACATCCTGGCAACCACCAGACAGAGTAGAGATGACCATCTGTATTCTGTAACATCCTGGCAACCACCAGACAGAGTAGAGATGACCATCTGTATTATGTAACATCCTGGCAACCAGCAGACAGAGTAGAGATGAGTGTGCATTAGATGGGTTAGTGACATCCCCTCAGGGTAGACAGGACTTACAGGGCGGTGTATAGAGGGGATGGTTGATGTAGTAGGCCATCCATGCTGCGAAACACCAGTAATAACTGCAGTTCTGGAAAAGAAGCAAGACCAGTTTTTGTACAAGTCATCAGAATAATAACACATTAATTAGACAATCTGTTTACCCCTGAGAATAAGTTTAAAAACTATGTCACATGAAAGTAAACCATTAAATAAAAGGGGAAAAAATACTGCTATTATCAGATATCATTGGATCAAACTGGATCACAGGTCCTCTTTAGAATCAGATTGGAGATTCCCTTATTCAATCTTCTCACCTTGAAGATGTTTCTCAGTGGCATGGTACCATGGGAGATTCGGTGGATGAACAGCGTCTCAAGGATTCTCTTCACATAGTGGAAGGAGTGACACATGCAGGCCAAACTGCAGCGGGAGGGGAAAAGTGATCATAGTATAGATTACGTCTTATTATCATCACATATTTAGCTTTGATTACTACATCATTCACTCACTGGTCTCTATGACAGTCCGAGATGGCTGTCATGCTTCTCTGATGCAGCACACACATTATCTTCACTGTCAACACCATCACCGGTCAACCAGACTTAATTATGTCACTGTAATCATCACTTGGAGAGTGTGAGGTACAGTGACAGAGATAGAATAGATACTTGAAAATGCAGTAATTTGACACTCACTGTACAACCCAGTGCTTGCTGCTGCTAAAGTCATACTTTGGGGCATAGATGAAAGGCAGGCGGAAGTAGAACATCAAGTAGATGAGCAGTGGTCCGTAACACTCTGATAGGAAGACCTGAGAAGGGGGGGAAACATAAAGGTGAGACATGCAGGTGCTGATTGGATCAGTAGGTGGTACTAGCTTCACCTTGCGTTCTGATAGGCTGGATGGAAGTTTTATTATATTGCTTTTACCTATCCGATCATTTCAGATCTACAGGAGTGCCTAGGGAGGAGGGTAAGTAGATGATTTGTAATTGAGCAATAGAGAAAACAAGTGAGCATGTAACACAAGCATTCCCCTAGAGATATGGCAGCTTAGCTGACAGTCAGTTTGTGATGAAACAGATCTCTGAATCAACACCTCTGGCATGGGTCCAGGCCCAGCACGGGTGACTGATCGCTACTGTTGATCTCAGCTATGGTGCCAGGCTGCAAGGAGTAGACTGGACCCCGCTACCCCCCAACACTGGCATCACCCTATTCCACTGGGGGTTCAGAGACAGGTGGATGAGGGGTGAGACGATTGAGGATATGGAGCGTGGTTACAGTATGTGGTTGGTTGTGGAGAATGGTTGAGGACGCTGTGGCAATGGAGGGTGAAAAGGAGGTCAGGGGGATAAACACCTGTGGGGGAAATAGGGCCATGAGATTATGTGTCCTAAGACAGAGGATACAGGAGCTAGGAGGTGATAGAAAACCGAACCAGAGGACAGTGAATCTATCTGTCAGTGTGGGTGTATATTTATATTCAAGGCTATAGTTGATTAATTGAGGGAGTGTGGCTGTGTATATTTAAATGCAGTATAGACATGTCAAGATATGCAGTATAATGTGGGTGTGTGTACGCGCATTTGTGTGTGTGTGTGATTGTGCGCATGAGTGCATTTGTGTGTGTGCACTTGAGGGTGATTGAGTGTGTGTGTTTGTGGGCATGCATATGTGCGTGTGTGCATTAACACGTGTGTGTGTGTGTTTGCATGTGCTTACAGTGCCCCAGGCGATCTGGGCCCCCATGTCAGAGAAGTAGAAGCTGGCCGTGGTTCCAACAGGAAGTGTCTGCAAGACGTCCTCATCCTTCAGACACTTACCCTCTGTGGAGCAAGACAGAGCACAATGCTATAGTCAGCCATGACATTGTGGACCATTTCACAGACGATAAGACCTTTATAGTGTTTTGGTATAGCAATTTCTAGTACTCATTTGAGACTGTGTAGGTAGTTGAGGCATCATGCATGGGAGGTGTGGGGCTTACTAGGATCCAGGCGTAAGGACTGTCTGGCTGGGTACCACTGGGGATCTGACAAGAAGACAGAAGTTAATTAAGCTTATAATAGCCTCCATTTCAAGGCTTCCTTCCAGTAGCCGAATGATTAACGAGACTTGGAAAGATGGCATTGCGAGACTAACCTCATAGTTATCATGACAGATTGTATATGGATCATACATATCTACACTCTTAGAAAAAAGTATTCCAGAAGGGTTCTTCGGCTGTCCCCATAGGAGAAACCTTTTGGGTTTCATCCATGTAGAACCCTCTGTGGAAAGGGTTCTACATGGAACCGAAACGGTTCTACTTGGAACCAAAAGAGTTCTACCTGGAACTAACCGGGGTTCTTCAAAGGGTACGGCCGAAGAACCCTTTTAGGTTCTAGAAAGCATATTTAGTTCTAAGAGTGCAGAGCAGGGATGGGCAACTGTCTCCCCCTTTTGAAGGCCCTCTGAACAATTTTCCTTTCCGCCCCATGACAAAATGAGTAGAATTGCATGAAATGAATTATATAATTGCAAAATCTTCTCTCTGCCACATGGCAAAATGTGTATAATATCAGTGAACTTGCTTTAAAACTGCAACATTTCCATTTCGCCCCATGGCAAAATGTGTAGAATTGCACAACATTAACTCTAAAACTTTCATATTTTCTCTCTGCTGTCAAGAGCAACTGCGGCCCCTCTTGATGAGTTCAGATTTCTTGTGGCCCCCACCCCCATCAAAGTTGCCCATCCCTGGTGTAGAGAGTAGATCATGTTACAAAAATGTTTTACATTTCATGTTGTTACATCACTGACTGAAAGTTGATCTGGATAAGATCGTCCGCTAAATGACTACATTTTAACTGGACTTTGTCATATACTCACTTGATTTGTGGAACAAAGCCTTAATATCCAAAATAGTAGAAGTTGGCTCAACCTGTACAGAAAGACAATCAATCATAGGCAAACATACTCCTAGTGTTACTGCCATGGGTCTAACAAATGTATCCCAGATAGATTTATTGACTAAAGTTTGATATTTGTTTTCAAGTTGTGAAATTAGTACCATACCACATACGTATGTTATAATACTAACATATTTATTCCCACTGCTAAGACAGCCAAGGCAAATGAAAGAAGCCTACAGTTAAAGGAATAATAAATATCTTGAAGAAATGGTGAGACTATGATACAGCATTTCAAATGTAATTAATTATCATCGCAACACAAATGTTCACATTCATAAAAGCTACTAAAAACATGGTGCTTGCTGTTGGCTTCAAGACACCCACTGGCTTCAGGGAACTGAGCTGACACATAACTCATAACTCGCCCAGAAGATTCCTATAAGATCAGGGGGTATTTTCACCTCCTAACTGCAACACAACCTCTGTAGAATCAGCCATAGCGTCTGTGAACTGTAAATTAGCCGGCTGTCCGGTCAAAGGGATGACTCTGTAACTTCTTGAGCTAAAGCAAACAAGTGTCCTCTGACTTCAGACAGTATTATGGCTTTTACTAGGACTGTAATTAGACCTCAACTGATGATTTCAAACTTTGAAATGTGATTTTGCTCAGTGTACCGTATCAAATACTATATTGAACGTGCACAGTGACTGATGAGACACAGTGACACAGCCAGCCACACACGCGCTTGTGCGCAAGCACGCACACACACACACACGCGCGCGCGCACGCACGCACGCACGCACGCACGCACGCACACACACACACACACACACACACACACACACACACACACACACACACACACACACACACACACACACACTCACTTTGTCCAAGAGTAGTAGCTTCTCCTTTGTCTTTGCATCCACGATTTCTACCTCAAAGTAAACAATCCTTTTGGCCTTTTTGGGTGGTTTAGGTCTTGGTCTTGGGGCTGAACTTTTCTTTTCTTGTCCAGTTGCCTTCGCCTCTAAAGCCAGTGTATCCATGACCCCTTTTGAACTATGACCTCAATGTGCCTCCGCACTAAAATGAGGTCCCTCCAATGGTTTGAAAAAACCTAGTTAGTGTTCTCTACTTGTATCAGATTAGAAGCTGTAGTCTAACACTGCTATGTCCTCTGCGACTGTTTTTCTTACTCTCTGTACCCTTCAAATAGCCTTCCAGAATGGGAAACGACTATGTCACAGTAAACAGCCTTTTCCTGTGTGAGGGTGTGAGAAAGAGGTAAAGAAAGCAAGAGGGTGGGAGAGAGAGAGAGAGAGAGAGAGAGAGAGAGAGAGAGAGAGAGAGAGAGAGAGAGAGAGGTTGCCTGTGAGATGTTCGTAAAATGAGAGGGGGTTAAACGTCAGTAACCCACCACCACCTCACCTGAAGAGAGGCCTTCCACCAGATACCGGACCCCCTCCACACCCACAAACGTACTGAAGGCGAAACCCGAGGCGCCCAAGACATAATCCGTAGCTCACACGTCGCAAGGCTAAATATAAGAAGCCCGATTTGCTCTGCTCTGTTCTGCAGTAGCTCAGTAACCTTGGTCAGCCACACACAACCCTACTCAGAAACAGATCCCTCTCTGCTCTCAGAAGAGCCAAAACACATCTCTGCTGAGCTCTGCTCCTCACTCCGTCA
This sequence comes from Salmo salar, assembly GCF_965601325.2. Taxonomy (NCBI): domain Eukaryota; kingdom Metazoa; phylum Chordata; class Actinopteri; order Salmoniformes; family Salmonidae; genus Salmo; species Salmo salar. Next base: position 30,476,392 of record NC_138296.1, on the reverse strand, counting down.
CACTGTCTCACACCGACCCTCCTATAGGCCTTATCCATGTGGATGAGGGACAGCCAGGCCTCTGCATACCGACACCTACCCCTCCCCCAGGCCACCTGTGCCATTTTTTTCTACCACTCTGACCTCGAGAACGAACAAAAACAAACACATGTTTATTTTAGAGTGTGTGTATTCTCCCAATACCATGAACAAATATTAAGGCCTAATACTGTCCTGTCATTTTCCAATGGAGTGAGGGCTGTCAGCTGTAGTGCTCTCAGAGCTCTGAGGTGCTGGCTGTCAGTTGGGGGGCTTGGAGATGTTGCCCAAGATATCCTTTAGACAGAGGGATCATGTCCTTCATATTTGACTAAAAGGAGCATCTCAACACACACAGGCAGCAGATCTGTATTCTATATTTACAATCTGGTTAAACCACCCAGCAACGCACATCAGACAGGAGCACAAAGTGGTACAAGAACACAGTAAGCTTTTCTGATGTATCTGCATGAATTAAGATGCTGTAACATATTAGCTGAGTAGCTCAGCGGTCTAAGGCACTGCATCTCAGTGCTAGAGGCATCACTACAGACCCTGGTTCGATTCCAGGCTGTATTACAACCGGCCGTGATTGGGAGTCCCATAGGGTGGCGCACAATTGGCCCAGCATTGTCCGGGTTAGGGTTTGGCCGGGGTAGGTTGTAAATAAGAATTTGTTCTTAACCGACTTGCTTAGTTAAATAAAGGTTAAATAAAAAATTTAAATAAAATCTGTTCTCATGTTAACAATGATTTGTTCAAAGGAGACTGATGATTATGTGCAGAAAAGCAGTCTCTGTGTTGGAGTGGACAGGAGTTGGAAAACCTGGACAGGAGTTAGAAAACCTGGACAGGAGTTAGAAAACCTGGACAGGAGTTAGAAAACCTGGACAGGAGTTAGAAAACCTGGACAGGAGTTAGAAAACCTGGACAGGAGTTAGAAAACCTGGACAGGAGTTGGAAAAGCTGTCCTATCATGTTGCCGCCAGCAAATTCAATTGATTTAAACAAATGACTCTCTCATAATCTCAATTTATGTTCAAGTTTGTTTTTTTGGACGTTGTGATTAGCAGCAGATGTTATGGTACGGTGGGCTCGTATTATTAGCCTGGAATCCAAACTGATACTGGAGAATATCAGGTTGTCATGCTATGGGGCTCTCCAGTGAAGCATGAGAATAATGTTACCGTTTCCGTGATTTAAGAAGCTGCAATGCTGCCCCTCTGTGGTAGTCAGCATTATTATCACTTTACTTTGCAAGTTATATCTTCTTTATTTTCCAGTCCTGACATGTGGTAATTTTAAAGCCAATATCTTTCCATATCATGAGAGATATGTAGGATATTTAAGATATGTAATTAGGCGTTGCAAGAGGAACACTATTATATTATTCTACCGTGTGGCCATTTGATATGCAACATATCAATAGTCTTGTCACAATATGCATTCATATTATTTTAGCTAATGAAATAATTTATAAAGCTTTGGCACAGATACCCACAATGTGATGAAATTATTATCTACATCAGTGATGGGCAACTTTAATTGCGGTGGGGCCCACAAAAAAATATGAACTCATCATGAGGGTCTGCAGTGGCTCGCGGGTCTGTGTACCTACATCGTAACACACACATGCAGTCAGAGTCGGCCCTACCCTTTTACCCGATACAATTGCAATCAGTGGGTCAGGCGGCGCCCTACTGTCCGATTCATATCGCGTGATTTCTGATGATTGTTCTCGATTATATCGACTGATTGGTTCTGTATGGGGTGACCCTTTTGGGGGCACTAAGCAAAATTTGGTTGGGCCGCTAGTTGTCCATCCCTGAACATGCAGTTTATCCCTTCTTATATGTGCAAGCAACTGCTGCCAGCGAGTGGTGGGGCGTAAATCGTAGTTCTTGATTTTGACAGGGTTGATGATATTCGGAATCCTTGGGACGTTCCTACCCTAAAGCCAAGCATAACCCGTTGTCACGCTTGGTTCTCGACGAGGCTACCCTAACCCGAACTTTAACCATTCATACATTTCAACTTCATTGGGGTAGGGACGTCCCAAGGATCTTGAAAGTAGACCATTTTGAAAGCATGACGTGGAAAGGGGCGGAGATTTCAGTCAATGTGGAAACGCGATAGTCACAGCAGTATCAGCACCAGTAGTTCTGGAAGTTTCTTACATGGTGGCTAGCTAGCGACATGGTGAAAAGCGTGTTTTGAGTAGCCACGATATCTCTGCTCATAAATTGGTTTATTCAGCAGAGAGTGGGATATATTTATGTAACTCCATAGTTTAATAGGTCAAAAAAATCGTGGAGGGTAGGATTTGTAGCTAGCTTGCAGCTGTCAACTGGTTAAGTAGCTAGCCAGCTTCAATCACTACATTTCAGTGTGGTTGGTTGACAGCCTTTGATATAAGATTAACTGGTGAATTGACGATGTTTTTTTGAATATCAAGCGTTACTTGACAGATACTTGTAATGGGTAAAGACTATTATAAAGTGTTGGGTATACAGAAAGGCGCCTCTGAGGACGAGATAAAGAAGGCGTATCGAAAGCAGGCCCTGCGATATCACCCTGATAAAAACAAGTCCACTGGAGCCGAGGATAAATTCAAAGAGATCGCCGAGGCCTATGATGTCCTCAGCGACGCAAAGAAAAAGGATATATATGACCGATATGGAGAAGAAGGTAACGCATCAACTTTTGGTTCCACACAGTGTGGTGCACCATTGTAACTAACCTAAACTGTCTTGCGCAATCGACGTTGTCAGGTTTGCCAACTATGTAAAGTTACTAGCTGTATCAGCCGTGGCCGTTGTTTTTGACAACTTCTAGCTAACGTTATTTAAATGTTACTGTTTGTTTTTATTTTGAGTGTAGCCCTAGAAACTATTGTAGTTATTACATTGGAAGCAACTGAGCGCCGGAAACAGTCAGAGGCGCTACAATTCTCTCGAGAACTTGCTGGAACTTTCCTACTTATTCTGAGTTCAAACTGTCAGTGGGGCTAGTTTGTTCACATCACAACGTTAATTCCTTCCTTCTGTCACGTCCGATCATGGTCTGTGACACATTGCAGAACACCTTTTCAGAAACACTGCTCTGTCACAGTGACCCCGCTCTGTCACAGTGACCCCTGAAGACACAGGTGGAAATGTAACATGCTTAATCATTAGCTTTAGCATTATTAATTTAGAGAGATGGTATGTCTGGAAGTGTTGAAAGTGTGTTGTGAATAAGTGATTCAAAGGGATTTAAAATAAACATTTTGATGTTTGTTCTTGTGTTCTAAAATAGCAATTTTGATGTTGTGTTCACTCTTACAGGCCTGAAGGGGCACACAGCTGGCGGGGGTGGTGGTCCCAATGGCCCCAACAACTACAACTACACCTTCCATGGAGATCCTCACGCCATGTTTACAGAGTTTTTTGGTGGCCGCAGCCCATTCGACCAGTTCTTCGCACGCAACGGGGACGATGACATGGACACTGATGACCCCTTTGCTGCATTTGGTATGGGAGGGATGGGGGGCATGCCGGGTGGAATGGGAGGGTTCCACCAACACCAGAGGTCCTTCAAATCCCGACCAGGGGGTCCCCACGGGGGCCGTGAGAAGAAGAAAGATTCTCCGGTGGTGCACGAGCTGAAGGTGAGCCTGGAGGAGGTGTTCTCCGGCTGCACCAAGAAGATGAAGATCTCCAGGAAGCGGCTGAACCCGGACGGCTGCAGCATGCGCAGCGAGGACAAGATCCTGACAGTGGACATCAAGCGAGGCTGGAAGGAAGGGACCAAGATCACCTTCCCCAGGGAGGGAGACGAGACGCCCACTAACATTCCTGCTGACGTGGTGTTTGTGGTCAAAGACAAACCCCATCCTCTGTTCCGCCGGGATGGCTCCGATATCATCTACCCTGCTAGAGTGTCCCTCAGAGATGTGAGTGCTTGGTCTTTGTGATTTCTTAAACATTATGTCAGTCATAAACGTAACCCACTAAACTCTTTCACTTGTATTCTCTGAAATCATGGTAATGATATTTCTCTGCTGCTCTCAGGTAGGGTTGGGCGAAATGACCTAAAAATCATATGTCGATTTGTTTTGTAATTTATGGGCGATTCACTATATATATTAAAAATATATATTTTTCTATAAATAAGCTTTGTTGCACCATTTAAAGGTCAGTACACTGCATTTCAAACATTTTAAACAGTCAGGAATAATCTAATGAATTCATGGCGTGTAAAATTATACCTAGGCTAAATGTAAGCCTTCCACAACCCACTAATAATTATATTATAGCAGTTTAACTTGCTTCTTTTCAATAATCACTGATCTGTCTGTATGAAAATGCCCTTTTTGTAAAAAATGTAACCAGAACCATACACAATAATGAGTAGTTAGCTAATCTTTACATTTAAAGTCTAGCCATCTTGGATCTATTTGCTTGCTAACAAGTTCGAACAGTTTAACTGTTATGAACACACCCTCCTGTCAGTCTCCTACTGTTTGAACAAAATGCTAGCCTGTCCACTTTGTGGCCTACCTACATGGATAAGAAGATGCTTATTTCTCAGAATGAGAACAAGTTGCCAATATGGTATGAAAGTACTAGTATTTACTACCTCCTGTTGCAAGTCCCATACTGTGTTTTTGAATGGGCTTCAAGCTTATATAATCACATTTATGAAAACAAGGTTTTGTGTGTGTGTGTGTGTGTGTGTGTGGTGTGTGTGTGTGTGAGAGAGAGAGAGAGAAAACAGGCCATGTCTGACTCCCCACAGTCCTATTAGGGTGATTTCTCCCCTTCTCAGCTGTCTGTCACAGCCTCTTAGTTTACACCAATTAGAGTGCCCGAATGCAAATTTGGACTCTGACCCAACCCACTCCAGGTCAGTGGCTATCATTGTCGGCAGATGAAGAAGCAAGTTTGGCTGCCGACCAAGTTATGTGTTTGTTTATTTTAGTATAATTGTGGGTACAATTCATCCAAGAAAACCACAAGTCCATCCTCTGTAAACTGAAGATTTCTGTGTGTGTGAATAGTATAGTGTGTGGTGGTGAAGATAAGTCCTAGAATAAGAAGCATTCGTACTGTTCTTGCTGCACAGCCTGTAGCGAGTCAGAACCAATTATCAGCATTACGTACTAGCGGGTAAGGGCGTTCATAGCCGACCGCTCAGACGGCTCCAGCTAGTTGTTTTTACAATATACACTACCGTTCAAAAGTTTGGGGTCACTTAGAAATGTCTTTCTTTTTTGAAAGAAAAGCAAACAATTTGGTCCATTAAAATAACATCAAATTGATGAGAAATATAGGGTAGACATTAATGTTGTAAATGACTATTGTAGCTGGAAATGGCAGATGTTTTATGGAATATCTACATGGGCGTACAGCGGCCCATTATCAGCAACCATCACACCTGTGTTCCAATGGCATGTTGTGTTAGCTAATCCAAGTTTATTATTTTAAAAGGCTAATTTATCATTAGTAAACCCTTTTGCAGTTATGTTAGCACAGCTGAAAACTGTTGTTCTGATTAAAGAAGCAATAAAATGGCCTTCTTTAGACTAGTTGAGTATCTGGAGCATCAGCATTTGTGGGTTTGATTACAGGCTCAAAATGGCCAGAAACAAAGAACTTTCTTCTGAAACTCGTCAGTCTATTCTTGTTCTAAGAAATGAAGGCTATTCCATGTGAGAAATTGCCAAGAAGCTGAAGATCTTGTACAACGCTGTGTGTACTACTCCCTTCACAGAACAGCGCAAACTGGCTCTAACCAGAATAGGAGTGGGAGGCCCCGGTGCACAACTGAGCAAGAGGACAAGTACATTAGTGTCTAGTTTGAGAAACAGACGCCTCACAAGTCTTCAACTGGCAGCTTCATTAAATAGTAACCACATAACACCAGTCTCAAGGTCAACAGTGAAGAGGTGACTCTGGGATGCTGGCCTTCTAGGCAGAGTTGCAAAGAAAAGGCCATTCTCAGACTGGCCAATAAAAAATTAAATATTAAGATGGGCAAAAAGACACACACTGGACAGAGAAACTCTGCTTAGAAGGCCAGCATCCATCCCGGAGTCGCCTCTTCACTGTTGACGTTGAGACTGGTGTTTTGTGGGTACTATTTAATGAAGCTGCCAGTTGAGGACTTGTGAGGCGTACACACACCAAAAGGGTTTTCTAATGATAAATTAACCTTTTAAAATGATAAACTTGGATTAGCTAACATAACGTACCATTGGAACACAGGAGTGATGGTGGCTGATAATGGGCCTATGTGGATATTCCATAAAAAAATCAGCCGTTTCCAACTACAATAGTCATTTACAACATAAACAATGTCTACACTGTATTTCTGATCAATTTGATGTTATTTTAATGGACAAAAAATGTGCATTTCTAAGTAACCCCAAACTTTTGAACGGTAGTATATATCATTATATTCGCGTATTGATTTACTCATACCCAATGCCTTTTATCCCACTCAAGAAATAAGATACATAGCCGAAAGATAGAGAAGTCTCGTTTGAACTGCGGCGTTGTTAGCTTGCCTGCTCGAGTTGACTCACAGGACAGTAAAAACCAGTTAGTTACAGGCTGTTTGATATTTTATATTTAATTGCGCTGTTACTTTTGTTTTACTGAACATGGCCAGCTAGTAGGCCTACTTTTTGAAAATGATAAGTTTGTTTGTAGACCGGCAAGGTGTCGAAAGGGAGATGTAGTTTTAATGAAACGGTGGTAACATTTCGGCTGTGTGCTTCTTTTTGGCCATCAAATACGTTAAACTGGCATATGATATGGTAAGTTAATTCACATGGAAACATATACATTTTAATATATCATATGACTGTGTTTTCATGAATTTGACAATGCAAATTTGAAGCCCATTCTTAGCCTACAAAACGTTTATAAAACACCGACTAGACAGCTAGCACAGTCCGTGGCTAAAATGCACCGCTAGCACCAAACTGAGCATACATTTTCCACAATCATGTCCCATTTTAGAAGGGTCTGCTCTGTGCTAAATTTTGGGAGTTGAGACATAAAAAGGGTATCGTTAGAAAAGTTAAGTTCTCTTACAATAAAATGTCCCAATGTGTTTCAGGGTCCATCTCACCCATTCTGTTCGACCAAACCTCAAATGCAAATATCGAGTTGAAACTGCTTGTTGTCAGAGGAAGAAGTTGTCTTTCGTCTTTGTTGTTGTGAGGGGCGTGTGTGTGTGAGAGAGAGGGGGTAGGTGCACACAGCACAGATGGTGCGAAGGAGACGAGACCGAAAAGACAACGTCATGAGAACAAACGGACATAAACGCTCATAAAAAAATAATATCATATGATACAGGCATTTGGAACATCGCGCTAAAACATCATTTCTAATTAATTCGATATATCGCCCAGCCCAACTCCCAGGCCTTAATACTCTTTAACTAAAAATATAACACACCTAATTGTGACAATCTGTATTTCTCTCTCCCATCAGGCACTGTGTGGATGCACGGTCAGCGCTCCCACTCTGGACGGCAGAACTGTGACTGTGACCTCCAGAGACGTGGTCAAACCTGGGATGAAGAAGCGTATTGTGGGAGAGGGACTACCCCTGTCCAAGTGCCCAGAGAAGAGGGGGGACATGGTGCTTGAGTTTGTAGTGAAATTCCCTGAAAATCTGGGGCAGAGTGCCCGCGATGCACTGACTCAGATTCTTCCTCCTTGAATGACTAAGTGGCTTTTGAAGACATCCAACAAACACGAAGACAGCCAGTCGTCTTTCTCCATTACAGTTGTCCTTACCCTAGGCCAAAGAACAGAATAGTTGTTTGGGAATTATACCTGTTTATTTTGATTCAAACTTTGATCCAAATTATAATTCAGTTATATATTTAACCACCATGAGATATTGACAGAGTAACATGTTGGTCTCTGTTCTGATGTTAGCTGTTCTGTTTGCTTCATAATTTTTTCCTGTTTAATATTATTAAAACATTTAGATTTTATTACCTACATGTCCTATTGACAGTATTCCATTTCCCATTGGAAGGGAAAGTAAAGACACTTCTGGGGGACCCAGTGCTAGACATTGGATAATAATGTTTGTGCATAGGGCAGGGGTTGGTCTGGCCATGTAGAGATGACTGGAGCTGGTTGTTATAAGGTCTGAGGGATAGGTAGAGTAGAAGATACCTGTGGCAAACAGCACTGACATGGAATTTGTGTGGTAACCAGATTTGATAGTGCTTCCAGAATATTTGTTGCAGGCAACTTATCAACTATATCTCTCAGGAGCAGTGACACACACCTGAATGTAGATATACTTATAAATACAATGCATACAGTGCCATCGGAAAATATTCAGACCCCTCGACTTTTTCCACATTTTGTTACGTTACAGCCTAATTCTAAAATTGATTAAAGTAGTTTTTTTCTTATCAATCTACACATAATACACCATAATGACAAAGCAAAAACAGGTTTTTAGAAATGTTTTAGAATAAAAAAAAACTAAAAAACATTTACTTAAGTATTGTGGCCCTTTACTCAGTACTTTGTTGAAGCACATTTGTCAGCGACTACAGCCTCGAGTCTTCTTGGGTATGATGATACAAGCTTGGCACACCTGTATTTGGGCAGTTTCTCCCATTCTTCTCTGCAGATCCTCTCAAGCTCTGTCAGGTTGGATGGGGAGCGTTGCTGCACAGCTATTTTCAGGTCTCGGCTGTGTGCTTAGGGTCGTTGTCCTGTTGGAAGGACAACAACCCCTTCGCCCCAGTCTGAGGTCCTGAGTGCTCTGGTGCAGGTTTTCATCAAAGATCTCTCTGTACTTTTCTTTGTTCATCTGTGCCTCGATCCTGACTAGTCTCCCAGTACCTGCTGCTGAAAAACATCCCAACAGCATGATGATGCTGCCACCACCATGCTTCACCGAAGGGATGAGGTTAGGTTTCCTCCAGACGTGGCGCTTGGCATTCAGGCCAAAGAGTTCAATTTTGGTTTCATCAGACCAGATAATCTTGTTTCTCATGGTCTGAGAGTCTTTAGGTGCCTTTTGGCAAACTCCAAGTGGGCTGTCATGTGCCTTTTTATTGAGGAGTGGCTTCCGTCTGGCCACTCTACCATAAAGGCCTGATTTGGTGTGCTGCATGGATGGTTGTCCATCTGGAAGGTTCTCCCATCTCCACTTAGGAACTCTAGAGCTCTGTCTGTGACCATCTGGTTTTGGTCACCTCTCTGACCAAGGCCCTTTTCCCCTGATTGCTCAGTTTTGCTGGGGGGGCCAGCTCTAGGAAGAGTCTCTGTGGTTCCAAACTTCTTCCATTTAAGAATGATGGAGGGCACTGTGTTCTTGGGGACCCTTTTTGGTACCCTTCCCCAGATCTATGCCTTGACACAATCCTGTCTCGGAGCTCTACGGACAATTCGTTCAACCTCATGGCTTGGTTTTTGCTGTGACATGCACTGCCAGCTGTGAAACCTTTTTACAGACAGTTATGTGCCTTTCCAAATCTAATCAATTGAATTTACCACAGGTGGACTCCAAGTTGTAGAAACATCTCAAGGATGATAAATGGAAACAAGATGCACCTGAGCTCAATTTCGAGTCTCATAAAAGTGTCTGAATACTTATGTAAATAAGGTATTTCTGTTTTCTAAGTTTAATACATTTGGTAACATTAAAAAAAAAAAAAAAAGTGTTTGCTTTGTCATTATGGGGTATTGTGTGTAAATTGCTGAGGATTTTTTATTTAATCCATTTTAGAATAAGACTAACGTAACAAGATTTGGAAGAAGTCCAGGGGTCTGAATATATCTTTGGTGTTACCGGTATTATTTTGCAGTGAGGTATGCGAGAGCTTCTGAAACTGAGTTATGTTGGGAAACTAGAGAAAATAGAAATCAGAAAATTATTTCAGCTTAAATGGGAGGGGCTAAACTGGGGATTATTGAGCACAACTTGCAAATCATGTTCAAACTAACCCAGAGAATGAGGTATGAATAAACATTTTTAGGAATTCACTCCAGGCAACTCCCTACAGATTCCACATACTTGATACACTACATGTCCAAAAGTGAGTGGACAACCCTTCAAATGAGTGGATTTGGCTATTTCAGGCACACTCATTGCTGACTGGTGTATTAAATCGAGCACACAGCTATGCAGTCTTAATAGACAAACATTGGCAGTAGAATGGCCCATACTGAAGAGCTCAGTGACATTCAATGTGGCACCGTCATAGGATGCCAACTTTCCAACAAGTCAGTTCGTCAAATTTCTGCCCTGCTAGAGCTGCCCCAGTCAACTGTAAGTGCTGTTGTTGTAAAGTGGAAACATCTAGGAGCAACAACCGCTCAACCCCGAAGTAGTAGGCCACACAAGCTCACAGAACAGGGCCACTGAAGCAGGTACAAATCATCTGTCCTCGGCTGCAACACTCGCTACTGAGTTTCAAACGGCCTCTGGAAGCAAAGTCGGTACAATAACTGTTCGAGAGCTTCATGAAATGGGTTTCCATGGCCGAGCAGCCACACAAGGTCACCATGCGCAATGCTAAGCGTCGGCTGGAGTGGTGTAAAGCTCACCACCAATGGACTCTGGAGCAGTGGAAACACATTCTCTCAAGTGATGAAACACGCTTCACCTGGCAGTCCGATGGACAATCTGGGTTTGGCGGATACCAAGAGAACGCTACCTGCCCGATTGCATAGTGCCAACTGTAAACTTTGGTGGAGGAGGAATAATGGTCTGGGGCTGTTTTTCATGGTTCGGGCTAGGCCCCTTAGTTCCAGTGAAGGGAAATCTTAACGCTACAGCAGACAATGACATTCTAGACGATTCTGTGCTTCCAACTTTGTGGCAACAGTTTGGGGAAGGCCCTTTCCTGTTCCAGCGTGACAATGTCCCCATGCACAAAGCAAGGTCCATACAGAAATGGTTTGTCGAGATCAGTGTGGAAGAACTTGACTGGCCTGCATAGAGCCCTGTCCTCAACTCTATTGAATACCTTTGGTATGAATTGGCACGCCGATCCAGGTCTAATCGCCCAACATCGGTGGCCGACCTCACTAATGCTCTTGTGGCTGAATGCTGCGGGGACTTGCTTCCAATGTTCCAACATCTGGTGGAAAGCCTTCCCAGAAGAGTGGAGGCTGTTATAGCAACAAAGGGAGGGAGCAAGTCCATATTAATGCCTATGATTTTGGAATAAGATGTTCATCAAGCAGGTGTCCACATACTTTTGGCCATGTAGTGTAGCTTCTCCAGTTGTATAGATTTTAGTTATTCAAGGGCACGTTATCTATTTTGTGCCAAATGTCACGTCACGTATGTGAGATTGACCTCGTTTGTGTGTGTATATAGACAAACGTGCACCATCTTATTGTGAAATACTATAAGAAGATGGTGTGATGTGTTTTGACCTCTGTAGGACCCCTTACATTTAGCTTGAGGATCACTATTGTTGTAAGTATGAACTTGTATTCCCATTCTCAATTGAAACTTGTAGGTGTGTTTACTCTGCAGTGACTCTTTAGAAGCTGTTCAAAATGGCAGTGCATTTTAGCTGTTTAAATTCTCTCTTTAACTCTGTTAAAGCTGTGAAACTAATATCTACTGCTACTTTGGAACCTCTATGCAAACCATTTCTGTTAGATAATCTTCATCCTTTTTATTTTTGTCATATCCTGTACTTCTTACACGCTGCAGAGCAAACAATGACGTGTCTAATATGGCTGCGTTTAGACGGGCCCCAATTCTGAGCTTTTTCCCCACTAAATTGTATTTTGACCAATCAGATCAGCTCTGAAAAAGATCTGCTGCGAAAAGATCTGATGTGATTGGTCAAAACACCAAATGAGTGGAAAAAAGATCATAATTGGACTGCCTGTGTGAACGCAGCCTACAGTATGTAGTGAACTGATTTTTGAAGCACATTGTTTGAGATAAAGCAAGCCTAAGCATCTGTGGTAAATAAGAAAATCATTCCAAAAATGACAGTTGACAAACTGTAAAATAGCCAAGTTGTGAGTCAGTTGTATTGTTAAAATATGTCTGAATTATTTGAATAATGTTACATTTTCAAGTACTTGAAATACATATTTTAACCTGGGGTGCATTCATTACGCTGATTCTGTTGCAAAATGTTTAATCTGTTGCACGAAAGGTTTACGCCAAACGGAAAATGTTTTGTAACAAATTGTTTTTATTGGACAAATTCAGGTAGGTCCTGCACCGTTTCGTGCTGTTTGGTTCTCAAACGCTAAATGGTTTCCGTTGCGAGATGTAATGAATTTGATTGTCATTGAGGTTGTAATGATCAGTCAACACTTACCCATTTATCATTCCAATCCAAGTGGAGTTCCACTCTTAATTAATTTTAACCGATAAATGTGGTTTAACATGAATGTAGAGATGTGTAATCTCGGTTTAACTTTTTTGTTAAAAAATATTTGCTTTATTTGCAAATGTTTTCCTTTGATGGAAAAGTTTAAATAGTTTTTATAAAATTTGCAGACATTCTGTATTATTATTATTATTATTATTATTAAACACCCAGAATTTTATTTGACAAATAGGTGTTAGCAATCTGCTTTTAATTTGTATGAAACTGAACATTTTTATTTTATTTGTCCTATCCTTTGAACAAATGAGGTCCCCCTTGGCATTTTGTGGTATTTTAGTTGTTGCAAAGACTGGCAAACTTGTAAATATCAAATAAAATTGTACAAAATGATGTAGTTCTGTCTTATTTATGTCAAACTTTTAAAGTAACCGAGTGGATTTAGTTCTGCCCCACATGGGGCGCAAACCAGCTACTTTTTGCTTTCCTGCACACTGACTCGGTATCACATTTTATTGGTCACCCCCTGTATATAGCCTCGTTATTGTGTTACTTTTTATTCTTTTTTTACTTTAGTGTATTTGCACTGTTGGTTAAGGGTTTGTAAGTAAGCAGTTCACGGTAAGGTCCACACTTGTGGTATTCGGCGCATGTGACAAAGTTTGATTTGATTTAACAACACAATTATTTTACACATGCACAATTTTTGCCAACTAGGGACTAGCTAACTGGATTATGGTCAAAGCACCATTGTAACGGATTGCATTTTGTTCTACCTGGAGCAGATTGTCAAACAAGCAATCTTCTGAAAAACACATCCACATCCAGGGGTTAAAAGGAGTGAGAGACATATGGGAACTGAATCTGTTACAAGTTAGAATCAAAAGCTGAGCATTTTTAGTAAAAGCCTGTCTGCCATCTATACTAGATAGATTATAAAATGCATTACAGGCAGTGTAGATGAATTATTCATGCCAGGAGGACTATTGGAATTCCTAGGACAGTAGGGGGCATCAAAGAGCTAGAGACGAGGAGAGGAATCCTATAGTGGAGGAGGCCATTATACAGTGCTGAAGTCCCACCCCTGCTGTCGTCAATTGTTACCACAGCCGCAAAGTAATAAACCCCGCCTGTTTCTACTATTGCTCTTCTTAAAATCTGATTTTAAACCTAACCTTAACCTCACTGCTAACCTCATTCCTAACCTCATTCCTAACCCCAAACATAAATAAAAACCAAAAAGCACATTTTTGTTTTCCATTTTTTTACTCTCGACATAGCCAATTTGTACTTTGTGGCTGTGCTATCTAATGAAAACATCCCTGCTGAACAACATACATACCATCAGATCATCCTTTCCTCTCATTTTCTTGTTTGCGTATCTCACAAGACTAGGGATTCAAATGCGATGTAACTTTACTTTCACAACCTTTGGATCAAGAAGTAACCTAGTGTTTTGATGTTCCATTGCACGTCTGGCTTGAATCAATCACCTCGTACAATCGAGTTAGCTAGCTAAAGCTCTGGTAAGATGCTTACCTTGACTGCTATATTCCTTCATTCTCAGCTAGCTAACAGCTAATATTGTGTTAGCCAACTAGCTAACAAGTTAGCTACCTAGCTGACAATCTGTTTAAAAAAAAATAGGTGTGTCAAATTAAGTGCAATCTCTGATTCAATGTTAGATGTTTATCATCTTATCTAATGCCATGTAACTTGATGGCAAGACAAGTAGGCTGAATAAGTGTTTTAAGGGTGACCTAGCTAGCTGGCAAGTTAGCTCCTGGGCGTTTTGGTACTCGTTTTTGAAAGCCATCTTCCAGTGTATTGTGATGTGATGCGCCAGCTATGGGGTTTGGTAATAATGTTTAACTAACCTGTCACAATCTGTTCACAGATGCAATCTGAATGTTTAGTTGCCATACACTTGAAGTTGCTGGAAACAAGTTTTGTCCCAACAACAGCAGTAGCTAGCTACAACGACCACCATCAAGAGATAGCTGGGGTTCAGTGGTGAATCATCAGGTGGAAGAAGACTTGAGAGAGTCCTATGCTAGACAGGACCTTTGGCTACCTACCAAAGCAGCATCTGTTCACTTCCACAGACAGACAGAAGGATAAAAATGCCTCTTGGATTGGGTAGAAGGAAGAAAGCATCTCCACTAGTGGAGAACGAGGAAGCCGAGCCGATCCGAGCGGGCCTTAATGTCCCAGGAATGGACGGCCTGGATGGAGGTGGTGTGGGGCTCGGGGAGGGTACTACCCAGGAGGGTCTGCCACCCCCACCCACCAGCCTGAGACCTCGTCTGATCTTCCACACCCAGCTAGCACACGGTAGCCCCACGGGACGCATCGAGGGCTTCAGCAACGTGCGAGAGCTCTACACCAAGATCGGAGAGGCCTTTGGGATCGCACCACCAGAGGTGAACAATATGACGACTGACGTGTGTGTGTGTGTGTGTGTGTGTGTGTGTGTGTGTGTGTGTGAGAGAGAGAGAGATTTGCTTCAGTTTATCCCTTTACTGACTCACTTTCTAACTCTTCAGGTGATGTTCTGCACTCTGAACACTCACAAGGTGGACATGGACAAGTTACTGGGGGGTCAGATTGGGCTGGAGGACTTTATTTTCGCCCATATCAAAGGCCAGAGGAAGGAGGTGGAGGTGTTCAAGGGGGAGGACGCCCTGGGGTTGACCATCACTGATAATGGAGCTGGATACGCCTTCATCAAGGTGGGCATGGTTACTGGCTAGGAAATGAGTCGTCTGTCACCTCGAAGTCTGGCAGTGGAAGGAAATGCATCAGCATCACACACAGAGGACTAAAAATAGAACAGAATGGGAGCGTTTGGAACGCAGAGCCTCAAATGCAGCGACAGTGTGGAATGTACAGTAGACTGAATATAAGATGTTAGTTAGTTGCCTATGCACATTATAGAGTTGTTTATGTTGCCCACTGCCAAATTGGCTGATTGTGTGAAATTGTGGATTTTTACTTTGTCTCATCCTGTCCCTTCCAGAGAATAAGGGAGGGTAGCGTGGTCCATCAGATCCAGGTCATCAACGTGGGAGACATGATTGAGTCCATCAACGGCCACAGTCTCATTGGCTGTCGACACTACGAGGTGGCCAAGATGCTCAAGGAGCTGCCCAAGGGGAAGGACTTTGTTCTCAAGATGGTGGAGCCCTTGAAAGCCTTCGGTGGGTTTGTGTGTGTGTGTGTGTGAGAGATTGTGTGTGCTGACAAAATAATTATGAATCATATTATGGTGTGACAGATTCTATTTAGGAATGAGTCAGCAGTTATCAAACTTTGTAATGCCTTTTACTAATTGCTCTTGTATTATCATTGACTAGCTAGATATAGAATTAGGAGGTCAGAAACCTGATGCTCCTTTGACATGTTATGTTGTCTCCCTTACCTGTAGACATGATCAGCCAGAGGTCAGGAGGGGCCCGGGCTGGCTCAGGAACCCAGCTGGGGACAGGGAAGGGCACCCTGCGTTTACGCTCCAAAGGCCCAGCCACTGTGGAGGAGCTGGTGAGTGTGTGTGTGTTGGTTCTTCTATTACCGTTAATAAGGTAAACATGGTTTCAGGTCATGACTATGTTTGTGGTATTTGTTTGTCAGCCCTCTGCGTTTGAGGAGAAGGCCATAGAGAAAGTGGATGACCTCCTGGAGAGTTACATGGGCATCAGAGACAGTGAGCTGGGTAAGGGAGACGGTGTGTGTATACGTGTGAATGTGATTCACACATGCAGCTCCTGTTAGCAAAGTGGTGACTTGTGTGTTACCACTTCAAATCAAATTCTATTTGTTACATGCTTCGTCAACAACAGGTGTAGACTAACGGTGAAATGCTTACTCACAGACCCTTCCCAACAATGTAGAGAGAAAGAAATTGAGAAATAATAGAAAAGTAAAATATGTAATAATAGATACACAATGAGTAACGATAACTTGGCATTATACACGGGGTACCAGTACCTAGTCGATTTGCAGGGTACGAGGTAGATATGTACATTTTGACTTGGAATAAAGAGGTCAGATAATATTACATGTATGTGATGAGGCAACGTTAGTGCAAAAAGGGTCAATGCAGATAGTCTCGGTAGCTATTTGGTTAACTATTTAACTTCCTATTACTTTGTTGTGCTGTGGTTGACCCCTGTCTAACCCCTCTCACTGTCAGCTGCTACAATGGTGGAGCTGGGGAAGGACAAAAAGAACCCAGATGAGTTTGCCGAGGCGTTGGACGAGACTCTTGGTGACTTCGCCTTCCCGGATGAATTTGTTTTTGACGTCTGGGGTGCCATCGGGGACGCCAAGGTCGGCCGGCTGTAACCGGAGGGAGCAGGGGAACAACCTGTGTGGTTTTGAATGCTGAGGCACCAACCTGCAACAAACAGAACTACTAGGAAACACCACACTACCATCATGTGATTTACTTATTGTTTTCTGTGTACTTATTATTTTTTACGTGGCGTTTACTACTCTTGTTGGGATACTTTTGGGAGAGACTCTTTGGGAGGATAGAGACAGTGTATGGGAGAGGATAGAGGACTCTGATCACTAGTTCTGATCACTCGATCAGGCTGAAAATACTCTCATCAGACTATTGAATGCAATACGTGGAGGTTATTGTTTTCAAACAGCAAGTGCTTTTCAATTTTCTTCCAGGTCTTGTGGTTGGGGACACACCTCCTGACCTTGAACACGTCACATGTTAACTCCCAGGTCTTTGTTCCACTAGTCCTCTGAGGAACAATCCCGAGAGCAACAAGTGGGAGAAGTGAGGGACCACGGCTTACATACACCTACCTTTTGAAGTTTGAGTTCAAACAAACTGTGATGTTTTCCCCTCCACTTTGCACTGTTGCACTGCGCTGTAGAAAATATAAGAAAAGTGCATTGTACTTCACTGGAGCAGTCACTCACTACATAGCACTGGTGCATAGAACTGGACTACAGTATTTGTGTTCTGTGCAGTGTTGTTCAGAGAGGGGCGTATTGAGATGCTCAGGCCCAGAATATTCTGGTCAAATCGCATGGTCAGAAAAAACGTCTTATTAGCACATGCTATTGTTTGTTTCCTCGTTGTGAGTTCTTTTGGTTTTATGTGCTGTTGAGTGTCACTATTGAAGGAGTGTTTTGGCTGCTGAAGGTTGTCACTACAAAATTAGCTGCAGCTTTTTCTATGGTTGAAACTACAATCACTATCAGTTTTAATGAAGTGAATAAGGTATAGAAACAAGCTGCACTTTACATGCAGCACATCCCAGTCTGTTAGCAAAGATAGTCTGATTGGTTAATACTTAAATGGTCCACTTTGCCAGGGAAACTCCAGTATTAAGAAAAGCAGTGTTATATTACAGTATTACAAGAATACTCAAGAATTTGAAGTACTTGTTAAAAAAAAAGTGGGGGAAAAAATATTGTCTTATTGGTAGACTGTGAGTGAGCATTTTTTTTTTTTTTTTAAGAATGTTTTTGCAGGATTTTTTTAAAGGAGTGGTGTTTTAAATGAAACAGAGTTGTAATTGAGTTGGTAAAAATGAAAACTGATATCCATGCCAAAAGCGTTGGCATTTCCAATAGACTGCATTTTTTTAGGGACCAGACAGTCTCAACATGAAGGAGCCAAATAGTTATGCACATAAGTCATGGAGCGGTCAAGTAATGAAAGAAAAATGCACCATTATGCAATTCTGCAATGAAATGAAGGACCAAGTCCAACACTGTTACTTTAGGAAAGAACCTGGACACTACCATAGGGACACAATGTCATTATCAAACCAAACTACTTTCTGCAAAGTCATTGGGCTTTTAGTGACTTCATTATAGATGAATAAAAAACATGCAATATGGGTCAAAGTTCCAAGATATAGAAAATAATTACTCAACATAGAAAATATTTCTTTTCCTAACTTTTTGGGGTTTTATCTTTTCCATAGTTATCTCTGAATGAACAACATATTTTTGTAGTAAATTGTTTGGTTGTTTTTCTGTCTTCCAATGCTGTTGAAGTATATCTAGATGGTTACTGTCATAAAATACTGATAATAGGCACTGTAATACTGAGGACATTGTTTTGGTATAGCTTTCTATTACAATGTCTGATTTATAATGGCAATAATAATGACAAAGATTATGAAATAAGATGTCTTCCATGTCTTTCCCTCAGTTGAATACACAAATGTTGCCTTTGACTCTTCAACAGGAAATATTACTATATTACTATATATTATGTCAGATTGTTGTGCAAAATCTTATTTACAGTGGTATCTCTAAAAATGTTCTCTCTCTCTCCTTACTGGGGCAAGAAAATGAACTAACGTCAGGTCGTAGTCAAGCTGATATTTTGCACAGGCTGGCTGAGTTGTTCACCTGCTAATGGTAACATGTTCTTCTTAGAGAGACACACGTCACCCCCTGGAGTGCTGTGTGTTTATTGGTGTGTGTGTGTGTGTGTGTTTATATGGGTGTGCGTGTGTTTATGGGTGTGTGTGTGTGGGTGTTTATGTGGGTGAGTAATCAGGTCCTGTTCTCGCCTCAAAAAATACATGCATCAAATATCTCCCTTCAGCCCTCAATAGTAGGACAGTTTGGGAATGCAATACACAATGGGAATTTGATATGGCGTATCAATGTTTGAGAGTCACATCTAAGCTTTAATTTGTAATTGCACTGACACTAATCTTCGTCCTGGGATGGAATATATACAGCCTCTTCTAAATGCTTGACTCAGCATCCCACGTTCTAGAAGTTTTTGCCACGGTCAGCCTTTAGCGGCCTGAATCCCCAAAACAACCATGTTTACTGCATACAGTTCACTGGACACAGCACGTCATTTCAACGAGGAAATGTGGGTAATATTTGGTTGAGATGTTGGTCAATGTGATTTCAACCTTTATTCACCCACTCAAAGACAGCCAGAAGTTTGTTGAATTCCCAATGTGTTATCACTATGCTTTCAACCATCTAATAACCAAATTCCAAAGGAAAAACTATGTCAGATGTTTGGTTTAGTTATCATCTAAATGTGTTATCTGCGCTTTCAACCATTTAAATACACAACAAAGTTGAAATAGGAATACAATGTCCCGTTTTGTATTTATACAACCTAATGTGTTATCACTGTGCTTCATTTAATAGCACAACCAAATGACCTGGATTGCAGTTGAGATTACATTAAAAGTGCATAGTGCAATTAAGTTATTGATGCTGTTCAAGATTCTGTGCAGATGATTACAGCAATTGTGAAGATTGTCACAAACCTGCAACCTTTTGCATGCAATCTTGAACATGCAGGCTTTCTATGATTAAATAAGACATTTACAGTGCATTTGGAAAGTATTCAGACCCCTTGACTTTTTCCACATTTTGTTAAGTTACAGCTGTATTCTAAAATTGATTAAATTATATTTTTTCCTCATCAATCTGCTCACAATACCCCAAAAGGACAAAGCAAAAACAGGTTTTAGCAAATGTATTAAAAATACAAAAATACCCTATTTACATAAGTATTCACTTGGCTATGAGACCTGAAATTGAGGTCAGGTGGTAAATTCAATTGATTGGACATGATTTGGAAAGGCACACACCTGTTGATATAATGTCCTACAATTAACAGTGCATGTCAGAGCAAAAACCAAGCCATGAGGTCGAAGGAATTGTCCGTAGACCGCTGAGACAGGATTGTGTCGAGGCACAGATAGGGTACCAAAACATTTCTTCAGCATTGAAGGTGCACTGTAAGATACAGTGGCCTCCATCATTCTTAAGTTTGGAACCACCAAGACTCTGGCCACCCAACCAAACTGAGCAATCGGGGGAGAAGAGCCTTGGTCTTGACCAAGAACCTGATGGTCTCTATGAATGAGCTCCAGAGTTCTTATGTAGAGATGGGAGAACCTTCCAGAAGGACAACCATCTCTGCAGCACTCCACCAATCAGGCCTTTATGGTAGAGTGGCCACTCCAATACCTTGACTTTGTTGTCCTTAAGCCATTTTGCCACAACTTTGGAAGTATGCTTGGGGTAATTGTCCATTTGGAAGACCCATTTGCGACCAAGCTTTAACTTCCTGACTGATGTCTTGAGATGTTGCTTCAATATATCCACATAATTTTCCTACATCATGATGCCATCTATTTTGTGAATTGCACCAGTCCTCCTGCAGCAAAGCACCCCCACAACATGATGCTGCCAACCCTGTGCTTCACGGTTGGGATGGTGTTCTTCGGCTTGCAAGCCTCCCCCTTTTTCCTCCAAACATAACGATGGTCATTATGGCCAGTTATATTTTTGTTTCATTAGACCAGAGGACATTTCTCCAAAAAGTATGATCTTGGTCCCCATGTGCACTTGCAAACCGTAGTCTAGCTTTTTTATGGCGGGTTTTGGAGCAGTGGCTTCTTCCTTGCTGAGCGGCCTTTCAGGTTATGTCGATATAGGACTCGTTTTACTGTGGATATAGATACTTTGTACCTGTTTCCTCCAGCATCTTCACAAGGTCCTTTGCTGCTGTTCTGGGATTGATTTGCACTTTTCGCACCAAAGTACATTCATCTCTAGGAGACAGAACGCGTCTCCTTCCTGAGCGGTATGACGGCTGCGTGGTCCCATGGTGTTTATACTTGCGTACTATTGTTTGTACAGATGAACGTGGTACCTTCAGGCATTTGGAAATTGCTCCCAAGGATGAACCGGACTTGTGGAGGTCTACAATTGTTTTTCTGAGGTCTTGGCTGATTTCTTTTGATTTTCCCATGATGTGAAGCAAAGAGGCACTGAGTTTGAAGGTAGGCCTTGAAATACATCCACAGGTACACCTCCAATTGACTCAAATTATGTCAATTAGTCCAGCAGAAGCTTCTAAATCCATGAAATAATTTTCTGGAATTTTCCAAGCTGTTTAAAGGCACAGTCACCTTAGT
Organism: Salmo salar; assembly: GCF_965601325.2. Classification (NCBI taxonomy): domain Eukaryota; kingdom Metazoa; phylum Chordata; class Actinopteri; order Salmoniformes; family Salmonidae; genus Salmo; species Salmo salar. The sequence goes on along the minus strand of NC_138296.1, from coordinate 30,455,102 downwards.
GTATGTAAACTTCTGACCCACTGGAATTGTGATTAAGTGAAATAATCTGTCTGTAAACAATTGTTGGAAAAATTACTTGTGTCATGCACAAAGTAGATGTCCTAACCGACTTGCCAAAACTATAGTTTGTTAATAAGAAATTTGTGGAGTGGTTGAAACACGAGTTTTAATGACTGCAACCGAAGTGTATGTACACTTCCGACTGCAACTGTAATTTTGATGTCGTCACTATTATTCTACTCACTATTATTACTGCTGCTCCCGAGTGGTGCAGCGGTCTAAGTCACTGCATCTCAGTGCAAGAGGGCGTCACTATAGTCCCTAGTTTGAATCCAGGCTGTATCTCATCCGGCCGTGATTGGGAGTCCCATAGGGTGGCACACAATTGACCCATCGTATTCTGGGTTTGGCCGGGGTAGGCCATCATTGTAAATAAGAATTTGTTCTTAACTGACTTGCCTAGTTAAATAATAGTTGTAGAAAATAGGTAAATAAATAAAAACCCTAGAATGAGTAGGTGTGTCCAAACTTTTGACTGGTACTGTATATGTATAATATATATATATATATGTAGATTTCTTTATTGTTGTTGACCTATCACAAGTGGGGCACCACCCCTAACACCCTAATGGATGGGCAGCCACTGCATCTGACTTAATTTCAAAGGTACAAATTCAACATATTTTATACAATGCACTGGGAACACACTGGTTGACTCAACATTGTTTCCATGTCATTTCAATGAAATTACAGTGAACCAACGTGGAATAGACGTTGAATTGACATCTGTGCCCAGTGGGAAGATTTGTCTACGTTAAAAATGTGTTACAATGATGACTTAATCCTGTGGTTGAAATTTCACCCTCAAAACAACAGTTTACGTTGATTACTTTTTTCAAATCCAATGTATTTTCCACGTCACAATACGATGACAAATTACGTTGGAACAAAGTTGATTCAACCAGTTTGTGCACAGTCGGAGGCCTCCTAACCCTACTCCCACCGCAGCACCTGTTGCTCCAGGCTCTACCCACACATGACACTCCCGCCTCTCGTTTCTCAGAAACAGACAGACTGACTCTGACTGGGAGGCCAGTTGGGCTAGGCATAATAACTAAGGACTAGGTAGAAGGCCAGGGGACGTGATTTGGCACTTAAAGACATTTTTCCCTTAGGGGGCGGAGCAGGACCTGTTCTACAAGTCCAGGTCACCCATAGGATGTGATCTCATGTCCCTCATTTACTATATTGTGTGTCCTTAGCTGTCAGTCCAGTGTCTGTTCCTGGATGTGAGATAGAGCTGGCAGAGAGGTTTCCTCAGGAAAGAGTAGATGCTACAGCACTGCTGAAAGATATTTCCTCCACTGAAAAGGGAATACACCACAGTAGTCTCTAGCTACAATGCAGGAGCCAGTCAGGGCGCTGCGCCCACGGGCTTCCTCCCAGCCTGGGAAACCTTCGTTCTTACAGAGCCCCAAGGTGGTCATGGCTCTGCGGCCCAGGGCCGTGTCCTCTCACTCGAGCTCCATGCTGGAGGATGAGCTAACCTGCTCTGTGTGCTGCGAGATCTTCAGGGACCCTGTGGTGCTCAAGTGCACCCACAGCTTCTGCCGGGCCTGCCTGCAGCAGTTCTGGAACCAGAAGAAGGCGAGGCGCGAGTGTCCCGTGTGCCGCAGGAAGTGTTCCCTGACGGAGCCCACAGTGAGCCTGGCTCTGAAGAACGTGGCCGATACCTTCTTCAGGGAGCAGAGGAGCCAGGGCGAGGCGGGCGGGGGGCCGGACAGAGGGGGCGTCTCAGTGAAGTCTGAGGCGAAGTGCCCCACACACGGGGAGGTGCTGAAGCTGTTCTGCCAGGACGATGCCGAGGTGCTCTGCTGTGTGTGTCACACGTCTAAGAGGCACCAGGGCCACTGTGTGATCCCACTGGAGGAGGGGGCCCAGGAGCTCAAGGTTAGAATGGCTTGTCTCGTATCAATCAGTTTTGGATGGTTGTGTAACCCTCTCTTTTATGGTGTTGCAAATATTGTATTCTGTCAGATAATCTTTTAATTTCACAGTTTTTATTCAGATATACTACTTTATATTGATCATACTGCCTTGAAAATGTACTCTTAATCCAGCTCGTTTTAGCAACAGTATAAAACTTGAAGCTGTACCGTCAGCAATCAAACATAACTATTGTGAAACATGATTGTTATTGATGTGACACATTTCACAACAGTGTCATTTTGAAAGGGAGCCAGAGCCATTGATACTGTATCTGCTAGCTGGATAAAAATAAATTAAAAAACGACACATTGTAAGGTGATACGTGAATGCTTCCTTACACGGTTACACCGTATGCTAGTGCAAAACACTGGCAGCAATTTTTCAACTAACCCTTACCTGGTGATACTTTCTTAATTCTCAATTCAGAATAAACTTTTCTATTGTAAACGTCTGTGTGCAGTTGCAGATGGTACTCCAGAAACCATAGAATATGGTGTCACCAAAAAAAGTATCACCAAAATATCCTGATTACGGTTAAACAGCAGCCTATGCACGACCTCAGATGAGCTTTAGCTCTGCCGTTGACGTTCGTGTTTACATGGCTAGATTTGCTTGAGCTAAGCTTCCACTTTACCGCTTATATACTTTACAGTGGTATCTCTAAAAATGTTCTCTCTCTCTCCCCCTCCTCTCTCTCCCTCAGGAAGAAATGAAGAAAGAATTGATCCCTCTGAAGAAGAGCCTCCGTGGCCTCTATGAAGCCAAGCAGGAGTGTGATGACACAACTGTGCACATCAAGGTATCAACAAACAGGGCGTCCAAAACCGTGGGACATCAGCAGATCCCAACACTGACTGATGTTTAGCTCACACACTGTTAGTCTGTAAACAGTTGGAGAAATGCCTTTGAAAAAACAAACCCTTGAAAATATGGTCTTATAACTTGTGTACAGTATATCCTCATGTGGACAAAGCAGTCAATATGCTTTGTGCCTTGTATTTGAGCAAGCAGTACAAGTGCCTGGTGTTTGACCAAGCAATTTCCCCTTGAGGGATAATAAAGTTATTTTAAATTGATTGAATTTATCCTACAAATCAGAAATCAAACATGTCTAGGTTGTAAGAGACTTTGTTGTCAATGGCTTGCCTACCAAAACAACGTTTTGACAAATGTCTGCCATTGTGTGCCACTGTTCTAGAGTTATATATAAGATTGTATCTCTCCTATGACCCGTTTCTCCTGTTTGTCCAGAGCCAGACCCAGCAGACAGAGAATCACATCAGAGAGGAGTTTGAGCAGCTCAGGCAGTTCCTTCAGAATGAGGAGGAAGCCAGGATAGCTATCCTACAGGAGGAAGATGAGCAGAAGAGACATCTGGTGAGGAAGAAGACAGAGGGCATCACGGCAGACATCCTCACCCTCTCTCATGCCATCATCGCTATTGATAATGACATAGCCTCCAGTGATGCTCTTTTCCTCCAGGTAAGAAGAATATAAACTTTTATAAACCAGCAGTATTAACAGTACAAACAGTTACAAAACATTTGTCTTGTTCCCTTTTCAGAACTACAGAAACACAAAGAAGAGGTAAGTGTTCTGACTTGAGTACCTAATACCCTTATAATGTAATGTACCAAACTCCAACTAGAACTAACTGTCTGTTATATTGTTGCAGAGCTGTGTTACCTCAGAAGGGTCCAGAGGAGATCTCAGGTGCTATGATCAACGTGGCGAAGCATGTCAGCTCCCTCAAGTACAAGGTCTGGGAGAAGATGGTGGGGCTGGTGGAGTACAGTATGTATAGCAAGACGACAGTAGTCTGTTCATGCTCCAGTCTTTGGCTTGTTGGGTATCTAGCTAGCTATAACTGCATGAACTAATGTTCTAGTGAACTTCTACTAACTCGTATAGATGTACGATAATTCATTTATTACTAGATCCACAACTTGTATGTCACGCCCTGACCTGAGAGAGCCTTTTTTATGTCTCTATTTAGGTTTGGTCAGGGTGTGATTTGGGTGGGCATTCTATGTCCTTTTTTCTATGCTTTGTATTTCTTTGTTTTGGCCTGGTATAGCTCTCAATCAGGGACAGCTGTACATCGTTGTCACTGATTGGGAGTCATACTTAGGCAGCCTGTTTTCCTTTGGGGTTTGTGGGTAGTTATTTTCGGTTTAGTGTCTCAAGGCTAGTGCGTGTCTCCAGTCTGGTACCTCCAGTACCAGCCCCACGCACCAGGCCTCCAGTGCGTCAGCCCAGTCTAGTACATCCTGTTCCCGCTCCTCGCACTAGCCTTGGGGTGCGTGTCTCCAGTCTGGTACCTCCACTACCAGCCCCACGCACCAGGCCTTCAGTGCGCAGTCCCCGTCCAGAGCTTCCGGCAACAGTGCCTCGTCCAGAGTGTCCGGCGACAGTGCCTCGTCCAGAGTGTCCGGCGACAGTGCCTCGTCCAGAGTGTCCGGCGACAGTGCCTCGTCCAGAGTGTCCGGCGACAGTGCCTCGTCCAGAGTGTCCGGCGACAGTGCCTCGTCCAGAGTGTCCGGCGACAGTGCCCCGTCCAGAGCTTCCGGCGACAGTGCCCCGTCCAGAGCTTCCGGCGACAGTACCCCGTAGAGAGACGGCCCACAGTCCGGAACCGAGAGAGACGGCCCACAGTCCGGAACCGAGAGAGACGGCCCACAGTCCGGAGCTCCCAGAGTCGCCCTACAGTCCGGAGCTCCCAGAGTCGCCCTACAGTCCGGAGCTCCCAGAGTCGCCCGCCTGTCCTCCGGCGCAGCCAGAGTCGCCCGCCTGTCCTCCGGCGCAGCCAGAGTCGCCCGCCTGTCCTCCGGCGCAGCCAGAGTCGCCGCGTGTCCTCCGGCGCAGCCAGAGTCGCCCGCCTGTCCTCCGGCGCAGCCAGAGTCTCCCTCCAGTCTGGAGCCCGCGGCGAGGGACCCTGCTCTAGAGGCGCCACCTAAGTGGGGTGAGCCAGTGGTGGAGCGGGGTCTGCGTCCTGCTCGAGAGCCGCCACCGCGGAGAAATGCCCACCCAGACCCTCCCCTATAGGTTCAGGTTTTGCGGCCGGAGTACCCCCGCACCTTTGGGGGGGGGGTACTGTCACGCCCTGACCTGAGAGAGCCTTTTTTATGTCTCTATTTAGGTTTGGTCAGGGTGTGATTTGGGTGGGCATTCTATGTCCTTTTTTTCTATGCTTTGTATTTCTTTGTTTTGGCCTGGTATGGCTCTCAATCAGGGACAGCTGTACATCGTTGTCGCTGATTGGGAGTCATACTTAGGCAGCCTGTTTTCCTTTGGGGTTTGTGGGTAGTTAATTTCGGTCTAGTGTTTTGCACCTGACAGAACTGTTTGGCTGTCGGTTTCTTGTTTTTTTTGTTTAAAGTATTCTATCTTTAATAAATTCATGATGAGCACTAACCACACTGCGCCTTGGTCAACTCTCTTCAATGACGGCCGTTACATTGTAAATATTTTCTAAAACTGTTTCCATCACTAAAGCCCTTTTCTCCATCTCCCAGCTCCTGTGACTCTGGATCCTAACACGGCCTACTCCTGGCTCTCTCTGAACAAGGACCTGACCAGTGTGACCAACAGTGGTCATGTGCAGGTGCTCCCAGACAACCCAGAGCGTTTTGACCACTTCGTGTTCGTCCTGGGCTCTGAGGGCTTCACCACCGGCTGCCACGCCTGGGAGGTAGAGGTAGGGGACAAGGACGACTGGATGCTGGGTGTGGCCAAGGAGTCCATCAACAGGAAGGGCCGGATCTCAGGCTGCCCTGAGGGCGGCTTGTGGATGATCTCCCACTGCGAGGGTGAGTATATGGCCATGACCCGGCCACGCACCCCTCTCAAACTGACAGGGGGGCTGAAGAGGGTCAGGGTGCAGCTGGACTACAACTCTGGGGAGGTGACCTTCTCCAACCCTGTTAACATGACGTCCATCTACACCTTCAATGATATCTTCACTGAGAGGATGTTCCCCTTCTTCTGCCCTGGGGCCAACATCAACGGCAACAACCCCGGCCCGCTGAAGATCTGCCCCGTCAAAGTGGCTGTGTGGAACAGCGCCACCTGGTGATGAGGGGTTCTGACAGCACCATTCAAAGAGAGTGGTAGCTGTACATCCAAGGCACATATCCAGCCTCCAGACACATAGGTAATGGCATAGTGAAATGTTTGGCACGGTGTGTGTGGAAAACATTTTGTAAGATCTTTTACAGATTCTTTTGATTGCCTTTTGACTTTATCGATAGAAGAAATTAGATACTAATTATTACCGAAAGACTCCATTTGACATTGGCTTTTTTGCCATGTTATGGAACGTGTAGTAAAGAGCATGTGTGAGATGAATGAAGATATTCGATACAACACAATGAATATTACAACTCCTGTATATAAAAGCCCCAAAATGTTTTTTTTTTCCCTTCTCAATTGAATAAACTTTGGGGAGATACCACTTGATTGTACTCATGTTTATTTGATGTATATTTATAGAAGGTTTATAGAATGATTATAAAAGATTGTGTTCAGAGTTCTCCAGTATTCAGTACAATCCAGTGAGTTTACCAAGGCATGACTTTGCCCTCATAGTCCAGGAAGGCCCCAGTCTGTTTCTTAGTAAGGGAGTCCATCACGCTCAGGAGTCCTTCCACACTCTCTGGAGCATCGATCGCCCCCTGGCGGTCATAGTAAACACATACATGGTCGGCCTCTGTGGCAGTATTAGACTTTATTGGGCCATGACTAATCAAAGCCTTTCAAATGTTGTCTTGACCCCTCCAGATAATCAAAACAGAACATCAGACCAAAGCCCAGTTTTAGGCTTATGCCACGACCCACTATTGGGTTCTGACTCCTGCTCCTGATGGACTATTGGGACAACACTGCTCTAAGGTGCTTAAACATAGTTCATTACATCCTTTCCCACCCTTGAGGTCAATGTGGTCAATAGAAGCACCCTGCCAGTCAGACTCACCCCTTCTCCACCCATGTCAGTGCGGACCCAGCCCGGGTGCAGGACCACAAACAGGATCTCATCCTTCCTGAAATCCTCTGTAGCGCAGAGCGTCAGCATGTTCAGACCAGCCTGAGAGGAGAGGAAAGGAGGAGCAGGAAGAGAGAAGGGAGGGAGGCTGTTAAAGAGGAGAGGATACAGGACAATAGATTGGATGTAGAACCATGACTACGGAATGAATGAAAAGGTTTCAAACTCATCAGACACATGACATGTATTCCATTCCAGCCATTAAAAAGAGCCCGTCCGCCGATTTAAATTGACACCAGCCTCCACTGACATGGCTGGGCTAACCTGACAGGGAATATAATGTGATGGGAGAGGATGTGTTATAATAGGCAAGGTAACAGAGGTCTGTTTACTTTGCTGATGCCATAGGGAAGAAAGAATACATCTCCTTGACGGTTGCCATGGAGCCCACCATGCTGGAAATGCTGACCACAGCTGGCTTACTGCAGGACATTCCTGGTTTCCCACTGGCTGTGGCTGCTGTCTGCAGATAGGGCAGAAACTCCTTATGAAGACCACAGGGACAGAGAGGGAGACAGAGAAAAATGAATCATTCTTCAGTATTCTGCACCTTTTGTTTGCAGACATTAGGAAAAACAAATACATTTTGAATGTCCTCTAAAATGTATTTGTATGTGTGTTTTTCTGGCTCTCTGCTCTCACCTTAGTGACGTCCATGGGGCCCATGATGTTGGTGTTGAATGCAGCCTGCATGTCCTGGGTACTTGTGGTCTGCATGGTGCCGTGAGTCAACACCCCCGTGTTGTTTACCAGCAGGTTGAGCCCAGCCTTCCCCACCAGACTGCCCACCTGGCGGACTCCTTAATGCTGCAGGGGTCTGTGGCGTCTGACAGACACAGAGGAGAAAAAGTCAGTCAGTCAACCGCTAGACTAAACCCAGATCTGTTTGTGCTGTCTTGCCACCCCTAACAGTAATTGTCCTGAAAGCACAAACAGATCTGGGGCTAGTCAAACCCAGTATCCAGTCTAACATCCCTGCTGGCCAGCTCAGAGTAACCTGGCACTCTGCCATGTGATTCATACAGTATAGGCAATACAAGTGCATGCTGTGACTGGTGAGATTGACAACAGTGCCATTAATAGGCTCAATAGTCCTAGTGCTAGAGCGTGAAGAAACAAAAGAATGGAACAGAGCGAGTACTCACCAAGACGGATGACAGTGATGACATTGGGGTGCTTCTTTGCCAGGTCTCGCAGACCCTTAAACACAAAGGACACATTGTTGGTTAGACACAGAAAATACATCTCCAGGAAGGCTTTATTTTCTATCTTTGCTCAGTAGAGTTTTCCTTATTCAGTGGAGTTTGCCTTCAAACAGAGCCATGTATTTAGAGAGTTGGGCCATTGAGGTTTGTGCATTATGATGCATTTACATGACACTATTTCAACATTCTAAGGCAGCCATGTGAGCGCCCTATTAACGTTATATGGGGAATATTTAATAATCACCGTTGCACTGCACACTGCCCTATCCCATCTGGACAAGAGGAATACCTACCTAAGAATGCCGTTCATTGACTATAGCTCAGCCTTCAATACCATAGTACCCTCCAAGCTCATCATTAAGCTTGGGGCCCTGGTCTGAACCCCGCCCTGTGCCACTGCGTCCTGGACTTCCTGACGAGCCGCCCCCCAGGTGGGGAAGATAGGAAACAACATCTCCACTTCGCTGATCTTCAACACTGGGGCCCCACAAGGGTGCATTCTCAGCTCCCTCCTGTACTCCCTGTTCACCCATTACTGCGTGGCCAATCACGCCTCCAACTCAATCATCAAGTTTGCAGACCACACAACAGTAGTAGGTCTGATTACCAACATGGAGGAGGTGAGGGCCCTGGCAGAGTGGTGTCAGGAAAATAATCTCTCCCTCAACGTCAAGAAAATGAAGGAGCTGATCGTGGACTTCAGGAAACAACAGAGGGAGCACGCCCCTATCCACATCGACGGGACCACAGTGGAGAAGGTGGAAAGCTTCAAGTTCCTCACCGTACACATCACTGACAATCTGAAATGGTCCACCCACACAGACAGTGTGGTGAAGAAGGCGCAACAGAACCTCTTCAACCTCTGGAGGCTGAAGAAATTAATCTTGGCCCCTAAGAACCTCACAAACTTTTAAAGATGCATAATTGTCGGGCTGTATCACCACCTGGTACGGAAACTGCACCGCCCGCAACCGCAGGGCTCTCCAGAGGGTGGTGCGGTCTGCCCAACGCATCACCGGGGGCACACTGCCTGCCCTCCAGGACACCTACAGCACCCGATGTCACAGGAAGGCCAAAAAGATCATCAAGGACAACAACCACCTGAGCCACTGCCTGTTCACCCCGCTACCATCCAGAAGGCGAGGTCAGTACAGGTGCATCAAAGCTGGGACCGAGAGACTGACAACAGCTTCTATCTCAAGGCCATCAGACTGTTAAATAGCCATCCCTAGCCGGCTACCACCCGGTTACTCAACCTTGCACCTGCTGCCCTATGTACATAGACATGGAATCACTGGGCACTTTAATAATGTTTCCATACTGCTTTACTTATCTCATATATATACTGTATTCTATTCTACTGTATTTTAGTCAATGCCACTACGACATTGCTCGTCCTGATATTTATATATTTCTTAATTCCATTCTTTTACTTTCAGATTTGTGTGTATTGTTGTGAATTGTTAGATACTACTGCACTGTTGGAGCTAGGAACACAAGCATTTTGCTACGCCCACAATAACATCTCCTAAATATACTGTATGTATGTGACCAATAACATTTGATTTGATTTAAATAAGGCTATGTAACAATGTCTAGAATTAAAACAAAATACAACATTCTAAAAGTTGACCCAACTCTCTAAATACATGGCTCTGCCCTCAAGGACATAGCTGCCCTAAGAACAACATGGAATAAGGAACACTCCAATCTCCTCTCTCTGCTCTCACCTCAGCTCTGAGCCCGTCTAGGTCTCGGCAGCAGGCTAATAACTGGCGGACCGGCCAGGGAGACTCCACCATCTGTTTAACCATCTCCAAACCCAGGCCTCGGTTGGCCCCCGTGATCAGGACGCTGCATGCTTTAGCTGCCATTTCTTCTCGTTTCAGTCTCTGCCTCGACCTGGAGTGTGTGACTATTCGGGGCTCTCCTTCTCACCCCATTTATAACGTCAATTATTTTCATTGAGTGTTTATTCTGTAGCCTCACCACACCCAGTCCACATTAGATTGTGTATATGAGGTAGTATGCTGAGTCGTGTGTGTGTGTGTGTGTGTGTGTGTGTGCCATGGGCAGAAGGGGCTGTGTATGGGAAATTAAGGACGTTAATACCATACCTGATGGTTGCAAATGAAATAGAACCCACTGGGAACTCACTGGTTAAATCAACATTGTTTCCACGTTGAACCAACGTGAAATAGACGTTGAATTGAGTCTGTGCCCAGTGGGAAGTTACATAATGTAAACTGTGATGAGAGCTAAGCCAACAGTAGGCATGGGGACGCAGCCTGGACTGCAGCTAAAAGCTGTGTGTCCATTGAACAATGGGAGATGAATGAGGTAATGTAAACAACTCAGCTTTGGGAGCAGAAGGTAGATCAGATTCAGGGAGCTGATGAAAAGACGCTTCCCACGGCCTGGACAAACCAGCTCCTGAGTGGCGCAGCGGTCTAAGGCACTGCATCTTTGTGCTCTAGGCGTTACTACAGACCCTGGTTTGATCCCGGGCTGTATCACAACCGGCCGTTATCGGGAGTCCCAAAGGGCAGCGCACAATTGGCCCAGCGTTGTCCGGGTTAGGGGAGGGTTTGGCCGGGGTAGGCTGTAAATAAGAATGCGTTCTTAACTGACTTGCCTAGTTAAATAAAGGTTAAATAAAAAGAAGTGGAAAGCACTTGGGCCAGCACTGTGGTTCTTAGAGGGAGGTAAACGACTCATGATGACGCTGCTCATGGGAGGTGATATGGCTGATTTCCCTCTCAGTGACACCCTTAATCATCCTACTACTGCCACACTCACAATGACAGGGATTTACTGTGTCAGAGGGCAGTGTGTGTTTCCTTGCAGGAGTAATCTAATCTATTGAGTCATTCATAAGGACTGTATGTTTGTTTGTGAGTGTGTGAGTAGGTTAGAGTATAATAATAGAGGCAGTGGGTTTCTGTAAGAGTAGGACAGAATGTGAACCAGTGTGATAAATGGAAAGTGAAGGAACCCTGTTACATAAAATGGTGGTCATAATGGTGGTCGATTTAAGCAATAAGGCCCGAGGAGGTTTGTGGTATATGGCCAATATACACCGGCTAAGGGCTGTTCTTACACACGACGCAAAGCGGAGTGCCTGGACACAGCCCTTAGCCGTGGTATATTGGCCATATACCACAAACCTCCGAGGTGCCTTATTGCTATTATAAACTGGTTACCAACGTAATTAGAGCAGTAAAAATAAATGTTTTGTCATATCAATGCTATACGGTCTGATATACCAAGGCTGTCAGCCAATCAGCATTCAGGGCCTGAGGCACCCAGTTTATAATTATATATATATGTTCTGTATGTTTATAAAACACATAGGGCCGTATTCAATCTGTATCGCTGAAGTTCAGCATTACAGCACGGTTAAAATGTAAAGGCAATGTTCCCTCGTTATCGGAGACTGCATTCAGACCATTAGGGGATTCATAAGGATAGGAAAACACCTCTATGCATAACCTTCAGAGCAGACTGGCACCAATACAAACATATGATCACAGCAAGCGATAACTGGGGGAACAAGATACACAGGCACGGCAGCCAAGCTTGGCTACAGTGTGAGAGTATAATGACAGCTTTGAAAATGAATTGGAAATCAAACTGAGCCATTAAAAGAGTAGATGTATAGCAACTTTAATATATACATATTTCCATATCTGTTGAAACAGCACTGAATGAGGGCACTGTAGTGCAGGGATGCTGAGCAGCGTTCTCACCACACGGTGGCGCCACCATCTCTGCTAAACCTCAGCTGGGTTTCAGACAAAGATTCACACGGCTTTCAAGTCCTTGGTCTCCACATGCATGACTCTCCAACATGCATGACAATAATAGAATAGCGAGCTGGTTGAGGAGACGTGGGGAAGGGTAAACACTAACTAACTAACTAACTAACTAACTAAGAGTCAGAAAGGCTGGCCTTGGCCACAGAACTATCCATAAAGTTACATGAATCAGTAAACGAATACTAGCTTTGTTCAAGAGATACTCATCGACTGGGTCACTCCTTCAAGGCTATTCCCTTTCTTTCTGAAGACAGTAAATGGTGTTATAGATTATCCAGCATTAGTGTATGCCTGCTAGATCTCTAATTGTGGAAATTGACAGGTGATCACTGCTCTTTGGCTTCCTCTGCTGCTGGTGAGCTAAAAGATGAACGTGGGAACTGACTGAGAGTTAAAGTAACAGTACGATCAGATAAAAAGGTACAAAAAATATTTATGAAACCCCAGATCAGCATACTGTTGGCTCGGCTGCAATCACCTCGACATACACAACCACATAGAGACAGAAAAATAACAGTCATTTGGAAATGTGTTCCTTTGGCTGTCCAGATATAAATGGCAGTGTCTGGCTCATAACACATATACAGTACATGCACATACATAAATACAAATACAAGTTCATTGAATGCACTTCTGTGTCCCCAGCTCTCCACTTCAAAAATGAAACGGTGCATAAATTAAACAAATCAGCTAGTAGAAAAGGTCCATGCATTTGAGTTTCCGAATACAAAACTAAGTGACAGCTGTGACTGTCCAGAGTAGATGTGGAATATGTGTCCTTACCTATAGTATCCCCCCCCTCTCTCTTTCTGTTTCTCTCTCTCTCTTTCTCTCCCTCGCTCTCTCTCTTTCTCTCCCTCACTCTCTCTCTGTCTCTCTGTCTCTCTTTCTCTCTCTCGTTTCTCTCTCCACTCCCACTATGCTGCTGAGTTCTGTTGTCTACGCTCACAAATGGGTGCTGTTCTGTGTGTCGAACCTGTGGCCCTCGGAGCGGCTGTTGCTGACCTTCCTACTGCCCCCCTGGTTAGGCAACAGAGACAGAGGGTCTGGTCTGATCAAGTACCTGGACATGGGACACACACACCAAGACACACTTAGATGAATAATACATTTAACAAATGCTCATACATTCTTATAAGAAGTTATAAGCCATTATAAACCATTATACCTGCAGGCTTTTTAATGAAGGGTTACCCACTTAACTTTAGTGATTTCTTCCTGAGTGAATGTGCAAGACTTAATTTAAGTTGGACCAGTATATTGAGGGAAATTGTGTGAAATTGCCTTCTGATGATGTGTGATTTGACTGAGCCATCAGGATATTGTGTACTCACACCACATCGTGCAGCTCCAGCCTGGTGTCAGGAGAGGGGTTGATGAGGATGTAAGACAATCTGTTGCCCTGGTCCGTCATCCCATCTGACACAGGAAGTACACACCACAAGACAGGAAATAAACATGACATGTCACAGGAACTCAAATGATACCAATTAAGTTGTTCCTCAGTAATGTTGATAAAAAGAATAGTGGAGGAAAACACAAAGCTATGAACAAACGGTTCTATTCCATTAGGCAGGCACAGTGCAGTGCTACATGACCACACATCCACCCCTCAGAACATATCCAACAGTACTCACTGAATCCGGTGGCTGAGAGGCCCAGGTGTTTCATGCGCGTGCGGACCAGAGCGTTGAGCTCCTGTCTCTCAGAGCGTCTGAACAGGGTCAGTCTCTGCTGGCTGATCCTCTCCGCAGCGCTTCCTGTGGCCCCCTTTGACCCGCTGGGCCCCCGACCCCCCTTCCTGCTCAGCCTTCTGGCCCACTGCATGCTCTTCCGCCGGAGGAGGGGGTGGTCCGAGGAGTGGGAGGAAGAGGAGGGGGGTTCGGAAGAGGTGGAGTTGCGGTGGGGACCCCTCCGGGACAGCAGGGGCTCTCTGGGCTCTCTGGTGTCCTCATAGTCCTCCACTGTGATGGACACCTGGGACTGAGAGAGAGAGACACACACAGCTCAGACCAATATCAAGCAGCAGCTGTTTCTATTGTGAGTTGTTATTGAGTGAGGTGAGTTTTTATTCTGGGTGTTGATGTTTTATCACTAAAACATCATGATGATGTACAGCTTGGTGTCATTGACTCCTGTAAATGATGATCTTTCTGTCCAGACAGGTACCTCAGAGACGGGTAACTTTTGGGCTTCAGTGCGGTAGATGCCGATGGGGATGTCACCAGTGGAGGAGCACAGTTTCTGGTAGAGTCGACCATAGGTGCGGATCCACAGGTCATCCTCAGTGATCTTCATCTATGAGAACCCAAACACCCCACCTTCATAAACCTCAGTACCAGGCAGCTACACCGATGTCCCTTCAACCTCAGTACCAGGCAGCTACACCGATGTCCCTTCAACCTCAGTACCAGGCAGCTACACTAATGTCCCTTCAACCTCAGTACCAGGCAGCTACACTGATGTCCCTTCAACCTCAGTACCAGGCAGCTACACTAATGTCCCTTCAACCTCAGTACCAGGCAGCTACACCGATGTCCCTTCAACCTCAGTACCAGGCAGCTACACTAATGTCCCTTCAACCTCAGTACCAGGCAGCTACACTAATGTCCCTTCAACCTCAGTACCAGGCAGCTACACTGATGTCCCTTCAACCTCAGTACCAGGCAGCTACACTAATGTCCCTTCAACCTCAGTACCAGGCAGCTACACCGATGTCCCTTCAACCTCAGTACCAGGCAGCTACACTAATGTCCCTTCAACCTCAGTACCAGGCAGCTACACTGATGTCCCTTCAACCTCAGTACCAGGCAGCTACACTAATGTCCCTTCAACCTCAGTACCAGGCAGCTACACTAATGTCCCTTCAACCTCAGTACCAGGCAGCTACACTGATGTCCCTTCAACCTCAGTACCAGGCAGCTACACTAATGTCCCTTCAACCTCAGTACCAGGCAGCTACACCGATGTCCCTTCAACCTCAGTACCAGGCAGCTACACTGATGTCCCTTCAACCTCAGTACCAGGCAGCTACACTAATGTCCCTTCAACCTCAGTACCAGGCAGCTACACTGATGTCCCTTCAACCTCAGTACCAGGCAGCTACACTAATGTCCCTTCAACCTCAGTACCAGGCAGCTACACTAATGTCCCTTCAACCTCAGTACCAGGCAGCTACACTGATGTCCCTTCAACCTCAGTACCAGGCAGCTACACTAATGTCCCTTCAACCTCAGTACCAGGCAGCTACACCGATGTCCCTTCAACCTCAGTACCAGGCAGCTACACTAATGTCCCTTCAACCTCAGTACCAGGCAGCTACACCGATGTCCCTTCAACCTCAGTACCAGGCAGCTACACTGATGTCCCTTCAACCTCAGTACCAGGCAGCTACACCAATGTCCCTTCAACCTCAGTACCAGGCAGCTACACTGATGTCCCTTCAACCTCAGTACCAGGCAGCTACACTAATGTCCCTTCAACCTCAGTACCAGGCAGCTACACTGATGTCCCTTCAACCTCAGTACCAGGCAGCTACACTAATGTCCCTTCAACCTCAGTACCAGGCAGCTACACTAATGTCCCTTCAACCTCAGTACCAGGCAGCTACACTGATGTCCCTTCAACCTCAGTACCAGGCAGCTACACTAATGTCCCTTCAACCTCAGTACCAGGCAGCTACACTGATGTCCCTTCAACCTCAGTACCAGGCAGCTACACTAATGTCCCTTCAACCTCAGTACCAGGCAGCTACACTGATGTCCCTTCAACCTCAGTACCAGGCAGCTACACTGATGTCCCTTCAACCTCAGTACCAGGCAGCTACACTAATGTCCCTTCAACCTCAGTACCAGGCAGCTACACTGATGTCCCTTCAACCTCAGTACCAGGCAGCTACACTGATGTCCCTTCAACCTCAGTACCAGGCAGCTACACCGATGTCCCTTCAACCTCAGTACCAGGCAGCTACACTGATGTCCCTTCAACCTCAGTACCAGGCAGCTACACTGATGTCCCTTCAACCTCAGTACCAGGCAGCTACACCGATGTCCCTTCAACCTCAGTACCAGGCAGCTACACTAATGTCCCTTCAACCTCAGTACCAGGCAGCTACACTGATGTCCCTTCAACCTCAGTACCAGGCAGCTACACTGATGTCCCTTCAACCTCAGTACCAGGCAGCTACACTGATGTCCCTTCAACCTTAGTAAAATCTAAGCATGGCTGTATACTATACATTATATTGTTGATTATCACATTTCATAGCTTTCTCATGATAACTATTGAGGACATGAGTAGATGAGTTACTCACAGCACAGAGGAAGCCTGAGCCAGGCATGGAGTCTAGTCCCAGCAACAGTCTGGTGATGGAAATCATGTAGTCCTTCACAAAGGACTGGTGGGAACACACAACAAACAACAGAGGGTCATTGAGCAATAAAGGGTAATACAAATATTGTAGACTGAGTTTTGAAATATGGAGCGTTGCTGTGTTGGGGTGAGATTTCAGACTAACCTGATACAGTAGAGTATCCAGCATGCTGACACTGAACACCTTCCCAGCAGCGAAGGGTAGACGAAACATGAAGACCAGGTTGGAGCCCCTCTCTCTCTCTTTCTATCAGATCACCATACACAGGAAGAAGAAAACAGGGAGAGAGAGACAGGGAGAGAGAGACAGAGAGAGAAAGACAGGGAGAGGGTGACAGGGAGAGAGAAAGACAGGGAGAGAGATAGGGAGAGAGAAACAGGGAGAGAGAGAGACAGAGAGACAGGGAGAGTGAGAGACAGGGAGAGAGACAGACAGGAAGAGAGAGAGATAAGAGCCGTTAAATTCTACAACCACCTAAAAGGAAGCGATTCCCAAACCATCCATAACAAAGCCATCACCTACAGAGTGATGAACCTGGAGAAGAGTCCCCTAAGCAAACTGGTCCTGGGGCTCTGTTCACAAACACAAATAGACCCGACAGAGCCCCAGGACAGCAACACATTTAGACCCAACCAAATCATGAGAAAACAAAAAGATAATAACTTGACACATTGGAAAGAATTAACAAAAAACAAACAGAGCAAACTAGAATGCTATTTGGCCCTAAACAGAGAGTACACAGTGGCAGAATACCTGACCACTCTGACTGACCCAAACTTAAGGAAATCTTTTACTATATACAGACTCAGTGAGCATAGCCTTAATATTGAGAAAGGCCGCTGTAGGCAGACCTGGCTCTCAAGAGAAGACAGGCTATGTGCACACGCACACAAAATGAGGTGGAAACTGAGCTGCACTTCCTAACCTCCTGCCAAACGTATGACCATAGTAGAGACACATATTTTCCTCAGATTACACAGATCCACAAAGAATTAGAAAATAAACCCAATTTTGATTAACTCCCATATCTACTGGGTGAAATACCACAGTGTACCATCACAGCAGCAAGATGTGTGACCTGTTGCCACAAGAAAAGGGTAACTAGTGAAGACCAAACACCATTGTAAATACAACCCATATTTATGTTCATTTATTTTCCATTTTGTACTTTAACTATTTGCACATCATTACAACACTGTATATAGACATAATATTACTTATTATTTGAAATGTGTTTATTCTTTTGGAACTTCTGTGAGTGTAATGTTTACTGTACATTTGTATTGTTTATTTAGCTTTTGTTTATTATGTACTTCACTTGCTTTGGCAATGTTAACATATGTTTCCCATGCCAATAAAGCCCTTAAATTGAAATTGAATTGAATTGACAGGGAGAGACAGAGACAGGGAGAGAGAGAGAGACAAGGAGAGAGAGAGAGACAAGGAGAGAGAGACAGGAAGAGAGAGACAGGAAGAGAGAGAGAGCGAGACAGGGAGAGAGAGACAGGAAGAGAGAGAGAGACAGGGAGAGAGAGAGAGAGACAAGGAGAGAGAGACAGGAAGAGAGAAACAGGAAGAGAGAGACAGGAAGAGCGAGAGAGACAAGGAGAGAGAGACAAGGAGAGAGAGACAGGAAGAGAGACAGGAAGAGAGAGAGACAGGAAGAGAGAGAGAGACAGGAAGAGAGAGAGCGAGACAGGGAGAGAGAGACAGGAAGAGACAGAGGCAGGGGGAGAGAGAGAGACAGGGAGAGACAGAGATAGGGAGAGAGAGACAGGGAGAGAGAGAGACAGGAAGAGAGAGAGACAGGGGGAGAGAGAGAGACAAGGAGAGAGAGAGAGATAGGAAGAGAGAGACAGGAAGAGAGAGACAGGAAGAGAGAGAGAGACAGGGAGAGAGAGACAAGAAGAGAGAGAGAGAGAGAGAGAGACAGGAAGAGAGAGACAGGAAGAGAGAGAGAGACAGGGAGAGAGAGACAAGAAGAGAGAGAGAGAGAGACAGGAAGAGAGAGAGACAGGGAAATGGAAAAGCATTACAGTAATGGAGTACCACTTCCTTTTGACATTCCCACATGACCCATCATTAGATGATCTGACTAGGATGGTCCGACTCACCACAGAGAGTACCATAATACAATGTTACCTTCTCCAGCTTGGAGAGAGCCAGGGAGTAGTGGTCTTTGACTTTGAACTGCATGAAGCGCATGTTGGCTGGGTGGGTGAGCTCAGTGATGATACTGAGGGCTGGGAACAGTCTGGGAGGACAGAGGAAAGAGACACAATCAAATTCTTAGACATAGAATGCTTGGTGAATGCAGATATCTATGAATGCACACAAACAACTGTTGGATTCTGCAGGATGGTATGGTGTGATGGATGTATAATGGTTGTGTATGGCTGAGCAGCCCACCTAAAGAGGGTCTGGACGTTGACTATGGTCTTGGCGTCGGCCATGTAGTCCTCCTCAGCGATCATGGAGCTCTCCTTGTCAACCACCACCATGGTGTCAGCAAACGTCACCCCACAACGCAGCAGACTGTCCAGGCTAGAAGGAGAAAGAGAGAGGGAGGGAGAAAGAGAGAGGGAGGGGAAGGGGGAAAGAGAGAGGGAGAGGGAAAGAGAAAGGGGCTTGGGATTATAGAATTTACAATGTCTTGAGACAGAAAGATTGGAACAGAACTGACACTGTCCATATACAGAGAAATAGCAGTGAGCAGACAGCAGGAATGACAAACTGATATGATATACAGTACAGAACACAGTCAATCCATATACAGCTTCGGGGGGTGTAGCTGCTACAGTATGAATTAGCAGTAGAGGAAAAGAAGTAGAGTAGGAATGAAAAGCAGATGATGGCACCAGGGTACTGAGGAGGATTATCTTACTTGTCAATGGAGCCCACTGTGTAGAACACCATGGGGAACCAGCAGATAGCCTCCAGGAAGTCTGGCTCGGGTCTGAATCAATCACAACACAAATGGATTACCAGGAGACCCATACAGCACAAACGTCTACCTACCACAACAAATAAACAGGCTCCCTGCAGTGGTAGAGATAGAGAAATAGCATAAGTCCCAGATCTGTTTGTGTTGTCTTGCCAACTCCTGTAACTCTCATTATCTCTTATTGTTGTCATGCGTCAATCACCATTGGAGTTGGCAAGACAGCACAAACAGATCTGGGTACCAGGCTACTAGAGAACCCCCAATCAAATCAAATCAAATGTTGTTTGTCACATTCGCCGAATACAACAGGGACCTAGACTTGGACCTAGACTTGGCGTTCCGGTACCGCTTGCTGTGCGGTAGCAGAGAGAACAGTCTATGACTTTGGTGGCTGGACCTTACAGTCAAATGCTGACTTACAAGCCCTTAACCAACAATGCAGTTTGAAGAAAAATAAGTGTTAGAAAGTATTTACTAAATAAACTGAAGTAAAAAAGAATAAAAGAGCAACAATAAAATAACAGTAACAAGGCTGTTTACAGGGGGTACTGGTACAGAGTCAATGTGTGGGGACACAGGTTAGTCAAGGTAATTGAGATAATTAGTACATGTAGGTAGAGGTAAAGTGACTGTGTATAGATAATAAATTGAGAGTAGCAGCAGCGTAAAAACAAAGGGAGGTGGGAGGAGGGTGTCAATGGAAATAGTCCGGGTGGCCATTTCATGAATTGTTCAGCAGTCATATGGTTTGGGGGTAGAAGCTGCTGTTAAGTAGCCTTTTGGACCTAAACTTGGCGCTCCGGTAGCGCTTGCCGTGCTGTAGCAGAGAGAACAGTCTATGACTTGGGTGGCTGGAGTCTTTGGCAATTTTTAGGGCCTTCCTCTGACACCGCCTGGTATAGAGGTCCTGGATGGCAGGAAGCTTGGCCCCATTGATGTAACGGGCTGTACGCACTACCCTCTGTAGTGCCTTGCGGTCAGAGGCTGAGCAGTTGCCGACAATGATGAGACAGCCAATAGGGAGGAGGTCAGAAACCTGGCAGTGTGGTGACAGGACAACAACCTCTACCTCAATGTGAGCAAGACAAATGAGCTGACTACAGTGGACTACAGGAAAAGGAGGGCCAAACACGCCCCCATTCACATCGACGGGGCTGTAGTGGAGCGGGTCGAGAGTTTCAAGTTCCTTGGTGTCCACATCACCAACAAACTATCATGGTCCAAACACACCAAGACAATCGTGAAGATGGCACAACAACACCTTTTCCCCATCAGGAGACTGAAAAGACTTGGCATATCCTCAAAAGGTTCTATAGCTGCACCATCGAAAGCATCCTGACTGGTTGCATCACCGCCTGTTATGGCAACTGCTCGGCATCTGATCGTAAGGCGCTACAGAGGGTAGTGCGTACAGCCCAGTACATCAATGGGGCCGAGCTTCCTGCCATCCAGGACCTATATACTAGGTGGTGTCAGAGGAAGGCCCAAAAAATTGTCAAAGACTCCAGTCACCCAAGTCATAGATTCTATTATCTATGTATAGTCACTACACCCCTACGTACATGTACAAATGACCTCGACTAACCTGTACCCCCACACATTGACTCAGTACCGGTACCCCCTGTATATAGCCTTGTTATTGTTATTTTATTGTGTTATTTTTTATTAAATGTTTTACTTCAGTTTATTTAGTAAATATTTTCTTAACTCTATTTCTTGAACTGCATTGGCTAAGGGCTTGTAAGTAAGCATTTCACCTGTGACAAATAAAATGTGATTTGATTTTTGATTTTGATTTGAAATATAAAGTCCTGGCTGCTGTGTGCAGAGAACAGTGGGATAGCAAAGCGCTACACGGACATGACTCAGCTTTTTATTGGCCTTTTATTGGATTCCACTTTAATATGCCCATATTGGGGTTTTGCACCAGGAGAAACCACAGTAATATTTCATATTATGTGCACAGTGCACTGCAGAGTGCCCATAAACTCTTAAAACACAGACATTTTCATACAGTAAATTATGTTAATGGAACTCTTAAAATGAGACCATCCCTTCTTCCCTGACAGTGTGTTTAAAGAGGGCCTCTAAAGGACAAGTCTCTCTATGCTCCACCCACAGTGTGGTTACACCATAGAGATGTACAGTGTTCTATATCTATGTAATTCTATAGTTTCCTGCAGTGTGGTTACACCATAGAGATGTACAGTGTTCTATATCTATGTAATTCTATAGTTTCCTGCAGTGTGGTTACACCATAGAGATGTACAGTGTTCTATATCTATGTAATTCTATAGTTTCCTGCAGTGTGGTTACACCATAGAGATGTACAGTGTTCTATATCTATGTAATTCTATAGTTTCCTGCAGTGTGGTTACACCATAGAGATGTACAGTGTTCTATATCTATGTAATTCTATAGTTTCCTGCAGTGTGGTTACACCATAGAGATGTACAGTGTTCTATATCTATGTAATTCTATAGTTTCCTGCAGTGTGGTTACACCATAGAGATTTACAATGTTCCATATCTATGTAATTCTATAGTTTCCTGCAATGTGTCTGTTTCCGCTCACATGTTCTCCAGTAGCAGCACGATGGGGTTGAGCTCTTTCTTGGGGCGGTAGTAAGCCCTCAGGGGCGCGATAAAGTTGTACAGGCCGTTTCCTGCACTCTCCGCCGACACGATGATCAGCTTGTTCTTAAAGCCGTAGGACCGAGCGTCCTCGAACGGGATGTGGTGGCAGGCCTGTAGGAGGGAGATGACACGGGAACGACACAGGAAATACATTGGATTACATGAAGGTCATCATCATCATCGAAGAGGGGTCAGGTAGGGAGGTAGGATGGTTCTAGTTGAGGGGAAGTAAGGCAGAAGTAGTCTGATTCCCACCTTGTCCAGGCGCAGGCAGCAGAAGGGCATTTTTTCCTGCAGCAGGTGACACAAGGCAGGGGAACTGCCAATGTACGGAGAGTTCAGCGGGTACCCCTTCACCCACCTGACACGCACACAAGCACGCACGCGCGTGCACACACACACATACACAAAGACAGACAGAAACACACAAACACATTTACACCTGGGTCTGAGGACACAACATGGCAGGACTCAAACAAACTAATTCAAACACACATTAGACCTCAGGCAACTCCTAAACACTTACTCGCAGCGTCCACCCCACCACTGGCCATTCTCGTCTCCGTCCCCCTCATCCTTCCCCTCGTCCCCGCCCTCGTCCTCTGATTGGTCCCCCAGCGGGTCGAAGGTTGCTGAGTTGACCCCGTCCACCAGCTCCAGGACAGGGGCGATGCTGTGACGTCTCTCCTGGGCAGAGTCTGCTGTGGCTGGGAGGGCCAGGGTGTTAGCGCCCCCCAGCCCCCCCTCTGTCCGGCTGGCCCTGCCATCTCCACCTCCCCCACTGCCCATGGTCATGCCCCCCGGGCCCTGGCCCTCTGGGCTGCTGTCACTGGAGTCCTGCAGGTCAATGGCCACCGTGCCTACGGGGGACAGAGGACACATACAATCACACATACATTCTATGACTAGTACACACCCTTAGTAGAAAACAGTTATAGCATTGTCCTGTCCACAAGCACAGGCTAAAGGGAAAATGTGCCCTAGAACAAACACAGATACAGATGCAAACATAGCACACATGGTAAGCACAGATCCCGAATCAGTACTATTTGGCTTTGTGAGAGTACCAATGTGCTGTGACTGGGAGTACCATTGTTCTCTCACAAAGCCAAATAGTACTGATTGTGGATCTGTGCTTGCCCTGTGTGCTATGTTTGCATCCGTGTCTGTGATTGGTCTGGGGCACATTTTCACTTTCAAACTTTGAGAACCAGAAGTCCCAGAGTTCTCCACCAGGGGGTGTGGTTGTAAAACGTCTCTAAAACAAAAGGAAACCTACATGCCAGATACATTTCACTCAGTTGGCAGATGCTCTTATCACCAGAGACTTACAATCAGATACTGTTTTATTCTTCATACAACTGTTAGGCTTCATAAATCTGCCTATTGTGGATCAACATGTAAAACATGTCTTAATCTGTACCATGTACATGGATCAGGAAAGTCAGAATTGTATAATAAGAAACATTATGCTAAGTGCACTTGGACAGAGGATCTGAGTGTAACTGTGTCACAGTGAGTCAGTGAGACTGACTGACCCATGCTGGCGATGATGCTGTGGACAGGCAGTCTGGTGAGTCCATGGTAGATGGTCTGGGGCCCCACCCCCCTATCACTGCCCTTGGGGCCCCCCCGCGTGGGCTCTCTGTGGCCCCTGACGAAAGCTGAATTCTCCTCCTTGGAAATGTTGATGTAGAAGCAGGTGTCTGAGCCGCTCATGATGTGGCCGGGACCTGGGTTCAGCAGGATGTTGGCATTTTCCAGCCTCCGTACTCCGATCAGACACACACCATACCTGGCCGAGGAGGAGAGGATCAGATACAGGAAGTGTGTGTGTTTGTGGTTAATAGCGTCTGTTAAATGACTAAAATGTCAAATGTGTGTGGTGTGTGGTGTGTGGGTGTGTGTAGTTAAGAGTGTCAGCTAAATGACTAAAATGTCAAATGTGTGTGGTGTGTGGGTGTGTGTAGTTAAGAGTGTCAGCTAAATGACTAAAATGTCAAATGTGTGTGGTGTGTCGGTGTGTGGGTGTGTGTGGTTAAGAGTGTCAGCTAAATGACTAAAATGTCAAATGTGTGTGGTGTGTGGGTGTGTGTAGTTAAGAGTGTCAGCTAAATGACTAAAATGTCAAATGTAAACTTTGTGTATGTCTGCTTATTGACTCACTTCTTGTGTGCGTGGAAGGAGGCAAAGGTGAAACTCTTCCCCTGGTACTCCCCAAAAAACTTGCTCTCCTCCAGACAAATGTGATGCACCTCATTGGCCGAGCAGCGGCGGTAGGTGCGCTGCCACTGGTCAGCTGAGCATGGCCCGCCCTCCCTGAGACACGATCAGGGAATGGATTGGTCATTAGGGGACAGAGTTGACCTTTTAAACAGTGTTGCACGCAGCTTCCCTTTCAGCATCAACCCCACATCAAAGACACTTCCCCTCAAGGCTGCAGTGTTAACACTTTACAACTGTGTCAGAAACCAATCAATAACTCAATCAGCACTGAGACACACACAGGGACACAGACACTATCAGAGCAATACAGCTGCCAAGATAGACGCTGCTGAACGCTACACATTGAGAGAGTTTCACACATGGGCTGTGTTCACTTTGTCAGCCTTTAGAAAGGATGAGTTGAGAAACAGGAGGTGAGAAAGGAAGGGTGCGGGGAGGAGAGTGTGGCTGTGGGTGGCGGGGATATGAGAAGGACTGCAATTACAGAAACAACTGTCGTTTGTAAATAATAGATGGACAGTTTCATGGGGACAGCATGCCTGGCCGAGTTAATGTCACCGTACATCAGGGATACGGAAGGAGGGGGAGGGAGTTGTCGGTGGTTTAGGAGGACAGTGACACACACTGACCTGTTGAGGGGCTGGAAGGCTCCTGCACGTTGCCTGAAGGCCTCTGGGGGTGCTGTTCTGAAAGTAGAGGATCATGACTGGTCTGGGTTTAAGAGGATCATGACTGGTCTGGGTTTAAGAGGATCATGACTGGTCTGGGTTTAAGAGGATCATGACTGGTCTGGGTTTAAGAGGATCATGACTGGTCTGGGTTTAAGAGGATCATGACTGGTCTGGGTTTAAGAGGATCATGACTGGTCTGGGTTTAAGAGGATCATGACTGGTCTGGGTTTACTTTAGGTCAGTAGTCTATCTACCATGATTAACCTGCTCTGTACAGCTCAATGTACACAGCATCTGTTAGGCCAAAGGACATACTTCACTGCCCCTGTCTGGTACCACCCACGGCCACTGGAAAAAGAGAGTGTGTGTGTGTGTGTGTGTGTGTGTGTGTGTG
Organism: Salmo salar; assembly: GCF_965601325.2. NCBI lineage: Eukaryota > Metazoa > Chordata > Actinopteri > Salmoniformes > Salmonidae > Salmo > Salmo salar. The sequence continues at coordinate 30,429,806 of NC_138296.1, read as the reverse complement.
TGTGTGTGTGTGTGTGTGTGTGTGTGTGTGTGTGTGTGTGTGTGTGTGTGTGTGTACTCACTGTCCTCTAGAGGAGTGGATCAACAGGGTGATGAGGGTGGAGGTAGCAGGACACACACAGTTCAGGGCCAGCATGGCATACTTAAACTCCTCTTCACACACCACATGATCTGCAGACAAAGGCAGCAGGGGAGACAAACCAGTAACACTCAGTATACTGTAATCAAATCAAATTCAACTTTATTTCTCACATGCGCCGAACACAACAAGTGTAGACCTTACCGTGAAATGCTTACTTACAAGCCCTTAACCAAAAGAGCAGTTCAACAAAGAGTTAAGAAAATATTTACCAAATAAATGAAAGTAAATAATAACAAAAAGTAACACAATAAAACAACAACAACGAGGTTATACACAGGGTGTACCGGTACCAAGTCTACATTACCGTTCAAAAGTTTGGGGTCACTTAGAAATGTCTTGTTTTTGAAAGAAAAGTCAATTTTTTGTCCATTAAAATAGCATCAATTGATCAGAAATACACTGTAGACATTAATGTTGTAAATGGCTATTGTAGCTGGAAACGGCTGATTTTCAATGGAATATCTACATGGGTGTACAGAGGCCCATTATCAGCAACCATCACTCCTGTGTTCCAATGACACGTTGTGTTAGCTACTCCAAGTTTATCATTTTAAAAGGCTAATTGATCATTAGAAAACCCTTTTGCAATTATGTTAGCACAGCTGAAAACTGTTGTTTTTATTAAAGAAGCAATAAAACTGGCCTTCTTTAGCCTAGTTGAGTATCTGGAGCATCAGCATTTGTGGGTTCGATTACAGGCTCAAAATGGCCAGAAACAAATAACTTTCTTCTGAAACTCATCAGTCTATTCTTGTTCTGAGAAATGAAGGCTATTCCATGCGAGAAATTGCCAAGAAACTGAAGATCTCGTACAACGCTGTGTACTACTCCCTTCACAGAACAGTGCAAACTGGCACTAACCAGAATATAAAGAGGAGTGTGAGGACCCGGTGCACAACTGAGCAAGAGGACAAGTCCATTAGAGTGTCTAGTTTGAGAAACAGATGCCTCACAAGTCCTCAACTGGCAGCTTCATTAAATAGTACCCGCAAAACACCAGTCTCAACGTCAATAGTGAAGAGGCGACTCCGGGATGCTGGCCTTCTAGGCAGAGTTGCAAAGAAAAAGCCATATCTCTGTCCAGCGTCTGTGTCATTTTGCCCATCTTAATCTTTTCGTTTTATTGGCCAGTCTGAGATATGGCTTTGTCCTGGTAATCCGTCTGGCCCTGCGGCTTTGCGAATGTTGACCTGTTTAAGATCTTGCTCACATCGGCTACGAGAGCGTTATCACACAGTCGTCCAGAACAACTGGTGCTCTCGTGCATGCTTCAGTGTTGCTTGCCTCAAAGCGAGCATAAAAGGCATTTAGTTCGTCTGGTAGGCTCACGTCACTGGGCAGCTTGTGTCTCGGTTTCCCTTTGTAGTCTGTAATAGTTTTCAAGCCCTATCACATCCGACGAGCATCAAAGCCGGTGTAGTAGGATTCAATCTTAATCCTGTATTGACGCTTTGCTTGTTTATTGGTTTGTCTGAAGGCATAGCGGGATTTCTTATAAGCGTCCAGATTAGTGTCTCACTCCTTGAAAGCGGCAGCTCTAGCCTTTAGCTCGATGCGGATGTTGCCTGTAATCCATGGCTTCTGGTTGGGAAATGTACGTATGGTCAATGTGGGGATGACGTCGTCAGTGCATTTATTGATGAACCTGATGACTGAGGTGGTATACTCCTCAATGTCATTGGATGAATACCGGAACATATTCTTGTCTGTGCTAGCAAAACTGTCCTGTAGCGTATCATCCGCATCATCTGACCACTTCCGTATTGAGCGAGTCACTGGTACTTCCTGCTTTAGTTTTTGCTTGTAAGCAGGAATCAGGAGGATAGAATTATGATCAGATTTGCCAAATGGAGGGCGAGGGAGAGCTTTATATGCATCTCTGTGTGTGGAGTAAAGGTGGTCTAGTGGATGTGTATTCACAGATAGGTAGTGGGTCAAACATGCTCTGTCTCCTCTGCTGTACCTGTGTGCAAGAGTGAGTGCATTTCTTTGTCTGTCTGATCATTTGTCTGTGTGTGTGCCTTTGTGTGTGCCTGTAAGAATATAGGTGTGTGCATCCATGTGCATATGTGTGTGTGTGTGTGCATATGTGTGTGTGTGTGTGTGTGTGTGTGTTGTGTGTGTGTGTGTGCATATGTGCCTGTGTGTGTGGCATCTAGAATGTGTGTGTATGGATTTTTGTCAGCCTCTAAAGCCACATTAGTCAGAGGCTGAGATGAAGTCTGGCCTGTTAGCTAAGTGTAAACGCTGTGGTTTATGCAGAACACTAATTAAATCTGATGGAATTAAAACATCTTCATTAATCTCACATATAATTTACCCAGATGCTCCCTCCTTCCCTCCCTCCATCAAGTAGGCTGCATCAGGTGAATTTACACTGTGATTTCATCTATTATTAACTCAATGGCACTTACTTGACAACACAACAGGATGCAATTAGAGATAAATAAATATACATTCGTCAAATAGACAGTCAACTCCTGTCATGTCAGATTATTTTCCCCTCTCCTCCTTAAGGCATTGTCTCTTTTTATCCCTTCAGTTTATATTCTGGGTTGTTTTTACCCCTTCAGTTTACATTCTGGGTTGTTTTTACCCCTTCAGATTATATTCTGGGTTGTTTTTACGCCTTCAGTTTACATTCAGGGTTGTTTTTACCCCTTCAGTTTACATTCTGGGTTGTTTTTACCGACTTCAATTTACGCTATGGGTTGTTTTTACCCATTCAGTTTAAATTCTGGGTTGTTTTTACCCCTTCAGATTACATTCTGGGTTGTTTTTACCCCTTCAGATTATATTCTGGGTTGTTTTTACCCCTTCAGTTTACATTCTGGGTTGTTTTTACCCCTTCAGATTACATTCTGGGTTGTTTTTACCCCTTCAGATTATATTCTGGGTTTGTTTTTACCCCTTCAGTTTACATTCTGGGTTGTTTTTACCCCTTCAGTTTACATTCTGGGTTGTTTTTACCCTTTCAGTTTATGTTCTGGGTTATTTTTTACCTTTTCAGTTTATATTCCGAGTTGTTTTTGTATTTCTTTGCTCTATATCTTATTTTGGGGTTAAGGGGACCTGGCAACACCCCTGCAGTGCAGTATCTTATTAAAGAACCTTTCACACTCTCACACACTTAGCAAATGCCTGGGAAGGAGGGAGAAAACGGAACCAACCTGAACAAACATAGATAACACCCATCACTCCACCTTCACTGCTCCTGCCTTGTCTGTTTCTCTTGTTTTTCTGCTACCTTCTCTCTCATCTCATTGTGACGAAAAAACAATATAGAGTTATGACCAATGAAATGAGTCTCAGGGAGCAGTCATTTTCCCTGCTGTGTAATTCTTTATTACATTATATGCTGTCATCAGTGGACAGATATTATTAGGGGTTCAGTGTTTGGTACAAATGAGATCTTGGCCTTAAATGCCCAGATGTGCTTTGCATATTGATAGTCGACAGAAACTTTGGTAGCTAGAATTATCCAGCCTCTCGTGCCTCAGGAGTAGGTTAGTAGCTAGTAACCACTTAAAAGCAATGAGACACAGATCGTTTCTGTCTAGCAGCTTTACTTCCATTACTCACCAACAGAGAGGAAAATGTTGTTGATGATGATAATATTTGTAGAAATGACATGCATAGTGGGATAGAAAGAATGTTTGGATCATAATATGTACCCAAATGAAAAACAAAATTGTATTCACTGTAGTGTTTTTGCAGACTTTACTGTGGTATTCACTATAGTAAATATTACAGTGAACACTCTAGTATTTACTATAGTTTTGCAGATATGACTGTAGTATACTGTAATATTTTCAGTTTACTATAGTATAAATACTGTAGTAAGAAAAAAATGTTGGTTTATATTATAGCAATAACTGTATTGTTTTTGCGGACTGTAGTATACCACTACCTACCTAATGTATGTAAAGTGACTTTGGGTCCCTGAAAATCACTATATAAATACTATATATTATTATTATTATTTTCATCATCATTATTAAAATCCCTTAAACTCGTGGGAATTGACCTATATGGATAGGGCTAAATTCAAATGTTTCTTACAGAATAAAATATGGAAAGCATATGCATACCATGATAGAAATGAAAAATACTCTGGATACATTCAGTAACATGATAAGAATATTTCTGGAAAATGTGGGGTAGGTGCAACATAACACAAAAATATGACAAGGGTTTGAGTGAGAGGATTAGCTGATGTCTTCAAGTGGCCACACACCTCTCCAGTGTGGGCACAGTTCCTAAGTCATTTCAATGCACTCAAAGAGTCTTCAACTATAAGGTGTTTTTTTAGCTCTCCTAGCAGTGCCGTTGAGGAAATAGAGCACGTTGGAACACAGCTCTGCATCCCTGCCTTTACACAATTACTGTTGTTGTTTACGCAACCAAAAACGGCCCATTATAAATCACAATCTGGGTCAGGTGGGCATCATTTGAAAGCTTGTTCTATTGCCAACATGACTAGCTAAATTATAAAATACAATCTTACAGTGTTAGGCTTTCACAATGCAATTCAGAAAAGCAGGTCGTGCTGTGTGCATAGAATGGAGTCATGAGTTCATTCAGATGCGGAAAATGTTCTTCATAATACAACAGGTTCATTCTGTTCAGGACAACCCAGGGTAGAACACCATCTCATATTGTAACTGCACATCAAACATAGTGATCAGAAACATTGACACTGTATATGACATCAGTTTTATGATATGGAAATGTGAAGTGCACATTTGGACTCACGAGTCTTTGGCTTGCTTCGATGACATCAAAGTGGTATTTATTATAATCCTCAACGTCTCATCTTTCAAAATACATAAGATTCATCGTAATTTACAGATGCTCAAGTTCAGAACAGCTGTCAGTCAAAACCCATACAGAGCTGTGAAGCGCAGAGCCAAAGTCATGTATAGCATGTTACTGTGCATCCACTATGTTCCAGTTTAAGCACAGACAATCTTAAATACATTTGGTATGGAGAGTTGGTCAGTGTGTGTGTGTGTGTGTGTGTGTGTGTGTGTGTGTGTGTGTGAAGGACGTGTGTGTGTCTCTGTGTGTGCTAAACGTGTATGTGTGTGTCTCTGTGTGTGTCTCTGTGCGAGGTGAACTCCCACGCTGGCAGCAGATAGTAATTACTGCAGGTCTGCCCAAACAGCAACCCTAATTAAATCAGCATGCAGTTATTGTGTGATGGTATGTGTAAGTGACCAGGCTAATATAGCTCAGCCCACCAGAAACACACCAGGTCATTGTTGTTCAACATTTGGCCAGGAAAAATCAATTAACACCATGCAACCCAGTCAACCCACAAGCCAATTCTGATTCATATAAACCCCCTCTGATCCTTCCCACACAGAGAGAGAACTTGAGTGGCAGTCTGCTCTCTCTGCCTCTCAGCCTCCCAACATACACTGAGTGTAAAAAAAACATTAGGAACACCTGCTCTTTCCATGACATCGACTGGCCAGGTGAATCCAGGTGAAAGCTATGATCCCTTATTGATGTCACTTGTTAAATCCACTTCAATCAGTGAAGATGAAGGGGAGGAGACAGGTTAAAGAAGGATTTTTAAGCCTTGAGACAATTGAGACATGTATTGTGTATGTGGGCCATTCAGAGGGTGAATGGGCAAGACAAAAGATTTGAGTGCCTTTGAACAGGTTATGGTAGGAGGCGCCATGCACACCGGTTTGAATCAAAAACAGCAATGCTGCTGGATTTTTTCACACTCTACCGTTTCCCATGTGTATCAAGTTTGCACAGCCAACTTGACACAACTCTGGGAAGCATTGGAGTCAACATGGGCCAGCATCACCATGGACTGAGTCCATGCCCCAATGAATTGAGGCTGTTCTGAGGCCAAAAGGCTCAATATTAGGAAGGTGTTCCTAATGTTTTATACACTCAGTGTATATGATCTAATATAATAGACATTAGGCAGTTGTTAAGCTATTTGTGGGGATCAAATCAAGTCTCCACTGCGTCTCATTAGTGCCACCCACACTGGCACTTAACGAGGGAATTCAGCACCCTGTCACAACGTGCCTGTCCACGCCACTAAAAGCCCATTGCTGCACCGAAGGAAACTGTATTAAGTAGTGGCTTTGTTGTGTTCATATGAAGAGATTGGCTGTGTCTGTTAAATTGACTCACATGCATTAATTTATTTTTTTGGGGGATAAATTGAAATGTTGCAAAACCATTCCTCTCTGTGATGTTGTCTTCATTGTGATTCAGGAAGCATTTCAGCTCTATTTAATGTAGCTACTATCCCGTATGCAAGCTAACTGTAGAAGCACTAGTAGGTTTTCTATCTATGACACATTCCTCCACTTAATACCAAGAGAGCCAGACTGGAACACATTCAACATTTCTTTTCACAACTGAATTTATTTATCTGAAAAGAAAATGTCTGAAGAAACACGATGAAAGGAATTAAAACCTTGCACAAAAATGTTTGATTTAATTCCCACAGTACTGCACATGCATTCCTTCCCCAATCACATCAAAGATATGCAAATTAGACATTTCAAGTACCCCTCAAACACCAGCATTTGCCTCAGACCAGGTCATTTTGGCTAGCCGATACCGTAACATACAGCATTCTGCCCTACAGCACCAATCAGAAATCACCTCGCCACAGAGCTCTCCTCAGACCTCCAGGACTGGTACGTGACTGAGAGAAGCAGCACAGTAGAGGAGATAGGCAGACATAGGAGAAGAGAAAAAGCAGCTTCATGTTATTCCATCTCCTTGGTAATGCCCCAGCCTAAACTAATAACAAACCAATGCATTCAGATGGAATTCAGACTGTAAAAAGGTAAGGCAGTACCGATAGATGACTCCCTGCCTACAGGAAGCATATTAAGTAGACAGAAACGGGATTTCCTTGACTAATGTAATGGGATAAAATATGAATCATTAATTGAGACAGCTTGGATGAAAGCAGGGAAATAGGATTGAGTTTGACGTTCCCGAGGATGAAGTCAGAGAAGTGCGATATTGGTGAGAGAGACAGACAGAGTTAGAGAGCGCTACAATGAACTACAGGACAAAATACAAACCCTCCGACCCAAAAAGGCCTGTGGTGTTGATGGTATCCTAAATGAAATGATAAAATATTCAGACCACAAATTTAAATTAGTTTTCTTAAACTCTCTAACATCATCCTCAGCTTTGGCATCTTCTGCACTATTTGGAACCAAGGACTGATCACCCCAATTCACAAAAGTAAAGGAAAATTTGACCCCAATAACTACCATGGGATATGCATCAACAGCAACCTTGGGAAAATCCTCTGCATTATCATTAACAGCAGACTTGTACATTTCCTCAGTGAAAACAATGTACTGAGCAAATGTCAAATTGGCTTTTTACCAAATCACCGTACGACAGACCACGTATTCACCCTGTACACCGTAATTGACAAACAAACAAAACAAAACAAAAGGCAAAGTCTTCTCATGCTTTGTTGATTTCAAAAAAGCTTCTGACTCAATTTGGCATGAGGGTGAGACAGGGAAGCAGCTTGAGCCCCACTCTCTTCAACATATATATCAATGAATTGGCAAGGGCACTAGAACAGTCTGCAGCACCCAGCCTTACACTACTAAAATCTGAAGTTAAATGTCTACTGTTTGCTGATGATCTGGTTCTTCTGTCCCCAACCAAGGAGGGCCCACAGCAGCAGCTACCGTTATGGAAACGACGAACAGAGAACGATAACTTCGCAAACTTTCCCCTGCTGGACGACTGTGTAAGTAAGATCGAAGATGTATCTGGAATCGGAGACATTTCTGTTCCCCGCGGAACTGAAGCAAGCAATTGCCACGCACTTAGATGAGCTTGCAAAGTCTCTCGACGGATACTTCCCTACAAGAGAGTCATATCCAGCATGGGTGAGACAGCCGTTCACGTTTAGTGTTGAGACAACAGATGTCAATGATGAATACCTCGATGAAATCATTGAAATTCAGCAGAGCCAGGTTCAACAGCAACTCTTCAGAACAACAACGCTCTCAACGTTTTGGTGTCAACAAATGGTAACGTACCCTGTTATTGCTAAGAAAGCTCTGGAGATTTTCATACCGTTTGTTACAACATATCTTTGCGAGCAATCCTTTTCGAGGATGCTGGACATAAAAACGAAGAAAAGGAACAGACTTTGTTGCGAAAATGACATGAGAGTGGCACTTGCCAAGGTGAAGCCGCGCATTTCTGAACTGGTCTCTGAAAGGCAACAGCAGAAGTCACACTGATTTGCAGTAAATATTCATTATTATGTTTTTGTTTTTGTGTGAAAATCATGTTTTAATGGTTTTGTTCTTTGAACACTGATGTTGATGCACGGTTCATTTTGTGCACCAGTAAAATATATACCTATGTTTGAATTTTATTTTTCCAATTAAGAAGGGTTCGGTGAATGCGCATATGAAACTGGTGGGGGTCAGTACCTCCAACAAGGTTAAGAACCACTGAGCTAGACCTTCTGCACAGATTCTGTCAGACCTGGGCCCTGACAGTAAATCTCAGTAAGACAAAAATAATGCTGTTCCAAAAAAGGCCCAGTTGCCAGGACCACAAATACAAATTCCATCTAGACACCGTTGCCCTAGAGCACACAAAAAACTATACATACCTTGGCCTAAACATCAGAGCCTCAGGTAACTTCCACAAAGCTGTGAACAATCTGAGAGACAAGGCAAGAAGGGCATTCTATACCATCAAAAGGAACATCAAATTCAACATACCAATTAGGATCTGGCTAAAAATACTTGAATCAGTTATAGAACCCATTGCCCTTTATGGTTGTGAGGTCTGGGGTCCGCTCACCAACCAAGAATTCACAAAATGGGACAAACACCAAATTGAGACTCTGCATGCAGAATTCTGCAAAACAATATCCTCTGTGTACAACATAAAACACCAAATAATGCATGCAGAGCAGAATTAGGCCGATACCCGCTAATTATCAAAATCCAGAAAAGAGACGGCAGCAAGATTTGTGGCCTGTTGCCACAAGAAAGAACAAACATCATTGTAAATACAACCCATATTTATGTTTATTAATTTTCCGTTTTGTGATTTAACTATTTGCACATCATTATAACACTGTACATAGCCATGATATGACATTTGAAATGTGTATATTCCTTTGAAACTTGTGAGTGTAATTTTTACTGTTAATTTTTGATTGATTATTTCACTTTTGTTTATTATCTATTTCACTTGCTTTGGCAATGTAAACATATGTTTCCCATGCCAATAAAGCCCTTTGAATTGAATTGAGGGTGAGAGAGCTAGAGAGAGAGAGAGAGAGCTAGAGAGAGAGAGAGAGATAGAGAGATAGAGAGAGAGAGAGAGCTAGAGAGCGAGAGCGAGAGCGAGAGCGAGAGAGAGAGAGAGAGAGAGAGAGAGAGAGAGAGAGAGAGAGAGAGAGAGACCACAATGTGCAATCCGGGCAGCAAGATTTGTGGCCGGTTGTCATGAGAAAAGGGCAACCAGTGGCGCACATACAACATTGTAAATACCACCAATATTTATATGTTTATTTATCTTCCCCTACTACTCATACTATAATTGGTAAAGCATTGTACATAATATAACACTTGAAATGCCTTTATATTTTTTAAACCTTTGTGAGTGCAATGTTTACTGTTAAATTGTGATATTTTTTGGTTGATGTTGTTTTTGTTTCTTCTCACTTTTATTTATTGCTTACTTCACTTGGTTTGGCCATGTAAACATGTTTCCCATGCCAATAAAGCCCCTTTGAATTGAATTGAGAGAGATACAGAACGAAAAGGGGAAAAGTGAAGTCTTTGCCTCCTCATCTTTCTCTCTCCTATTCCTAACAAGTGCTGCTTGATGGGTGCTTTATGGCGGTTTGCTGAACAGGAAAAGGCTTTGTTTCCCAGGAGGCAAAGTGTCCATGCTAATAAAATTACTCCTCCCAGACACACTGCCAACACAACCTGTCCATCACGGGAGAGCCGGAGAGAATGGAATGGGTATACTGCTTTATACTATCTTGTCTGATAGGAAATGCATAGAATACACCTGCAAAGACTGTCACAAATCACAGGAGGTGCTCAGGTGGAAAATGAGACAGGCCCTTAATCAAGCAGACCAGAAACTCTGGGGAAATGGCTGTCAGTTCATAGTATGCTGGAACAGAGAAAGACACATATGGGTCTTTCTCTAAACTAGGGGGATTTCCTACACTTGACAACTTGTTACAGCTGTTGATAAATCATTGATAATAATCTGTCCATTTTTTTCAAGTCATTACATTAAGATATAAGGGGAATCACAGCTATACTCAATAACATTCACCAGTTGATTTAAAACTTATGTTTAACCCTTTATCATGGTTGGTGTCTTGACGGATTTGTCCGTAATCGTGTGACATAAAACATTACTTTTCTGTCCTTGCATTTATGGAAGTGTAAGTTATCGTTATATTATATATTAAGCATTAATCAGTGAAACATTGAACTTGAACCCTGTAAGAATCCTGGATCTGGCAGTCGGACAGTTTTTTGTATAGAAATCTCAGAAATGCAGTGTAACTACATAACATTTTGTGTCTCCTTATATCAGGGGGTGAACACAGTTTTCATGGGCACAAAACTCCAAAATGATGTGATTTCTAACCGAAAGAGTATTACCTTGATAGTTAAAACCTAAATCGATACTGTCATTAACGTGGTTCTTCAGTAATTATGAATAATACTTGTGTGTCCAGCTGATTAGTTGCGCTGCTTTATTTTCACACATCATCATCTGATCCAGGAAGGAATTTTCTGAATGAGAGTCAAGTGATGAACAGCTGTTGTGATCGCGCATGCGATGCAACAACAGCCCAAGGGCTGGGCTGGAAAAAAATGTGTTTTGGTGTCTCATTCCTTATGCGGGTGAAGACGGTTGTGCCTGGATTCATGTTGGATCTAATATCCCTAGCGAATTGATGTTGATCATCTGTTGTTGTCTGCTTGATTCACAGCAGGGTCTTGTTAGATTTAACAGAGAAAGCATCAAGGTAATGAGCTCATGTTTCCAGATGGTTTTTTTTTCCAATGTTTTTTTGAAAATCTGACATTTCCTCAGTTTGGTGCTTTAAAAGACCTTGTAATTATTGTAGATCATTTATAAGTTCTCCTGCTCCCTTATAATTCATTATCTGTGATTTCATTTTTTATCAGTTTTTCAATTGAAGGGTGTTGCGTTGGACTACTGTTGCCGTAAAACCACGTGCAGTTATTATTAGGACGACAACATCTAATGTTCTCTTCAACTTGACTATACATACAAATCCTTCCATTAAAAAAGGAACCTGGTTATTGGTCACTTTGTCAGTATAAAAAAAGCGGTGGTGAGATTGTAATGTTACCGCTATTCATGGATGTATTATGTGTGCCTGCGTCGGCCACAGACGCTACAGAAAAGTCGCCATGCATGCATCCAATTTATTTAGTCAGGCAATGTCCACATTATTATCACATATTTTATCATGTAATAATAATTTGAATATCAATGCATTTGCATCGGGAAAAAAAGCATAATTTTTTAGTGGTAATGGTCTACTTTATTGATACTTTTTGCTAGCTTTTTGGGGGGATTAGGCTCTATATTAGGCCCTATAAGTATATAACATATACAATTGTACAACATTGAGGTCCATGAAAATTACAATGAAGTACTTGAAAAAGTCCCTGAAAGTCCTTGAGGTATAGTCCTAGGTCTACGTTGTTGTATAGGTGGAGTTATGGGCCAAGTTGCATATATTACCTTTTATTCCTCTAGGTACACATGTGGAACTACATTATTATTTTTTTAAACCATTTGAAAATATTTATCCCAATGTCACACATTGGCCCCATTATGTATAAAAAGACCCATAGGCACACTACCGCACACACACGCTCAGCCATCCCAACAAATCCCACACTCAGTGCTCTGACCTGCAAACTTGACGTGGAACTTGTTCTCAGGTTTGAGGATCTGGACATACAGGGGGCAGTTTGGGGCAAAGTCTTTCACCGCCCAGGCTCTTAAAATGGTTTGGTGATCCTGGTAGAGAAAAAGAGAGAGTGAGAGAGAAAGAGAGGGAGGAAGGGAGGATCGGATAGAGTAGCAAGAAAGCGACTCAAATCATTAGCAGCACAAGTAGCTCCACCACAGTCACAGATTGTATCTCCTCTATGTACAATCCCCCTGATAAGCCTCTTCAACTAGGGCACGGAGCTTTCAACAGAACTAACCGCCTACAGTCACACCAGAAAGGAAAATTCCCTCAAATTCCCGTAATTATGTCACAGGTGTGAAATAGTCTGTTAAGAACGGCAAAGCAGAGAGGAAAATAGGAGCCAGGGTAAAATAAGAAGATAAATAATTGCTGTGAAATAGTTCTTAGGATGATCATTTACATTTTTATAAAAATATAGTAGAGGTAGAGAGAGAAAGCTGTGAAGGAGGGAAAGAAGAGTGGAGGACAGGAAAAGAAGGAGGGTGGCGTTGTGGAGATTAAAAGTATTAAAAGGAGATTGAGGAACGTACAGCAGCGAAGCGGTCCACCTCGAATCGGTTACTGAGGATAAAACAGGCCTCAGCATCGTCCATCCTACAGCCAGTTAGTAGAGCAGCAGGAGGGGTCAGGCCAAGACAGGACACAGGTCAGATAGAGGCAGGAGGAGGAGATGAAAGGATGAGAGGAGAGAGAGAGGGGGTGGATGTTGTTGTTGTCATGTTTTTGAGAGAGAACAAAGGAGGAACAGGACAATAGAACAATACATTTGTCCTTCAAACACACACTACTTCACTGCGAGTTACTACCAGGGGAGCAGAAGAGACAAGGAGGAGAAAATACAATCATTTTATTTGCTGTCTTTATTTAACAGAGCCAGTGTACTGTAACTGCTATCTGCCCTGATAACTGTCAAACATACCCTCTGAGATATGCCCCTGAGATATGCATGTCTTGGTTTGGGGCCCCTGGAGGGGCGGCAGGTAGCCTAGTGGTTAGAGCGTTGGGCCAGTAACTGAAGGTTGCTGGATCGAATCCCCGAGCTGACAAGGTAAAAATCAGTCGTTCTGCCCCTGAGCAAGGCAGTTAACCTGTTACCCAGCCGCCAAAGACGTGGATGTTGATTATGGAAGCCCCCCGCACCTCTCTGATTCAGAGGTTGGGTTAAATGCAGAAGACACATTTTAGTTGAATACATTCAGCTATACAACTGACTAGGTATCCCCCTTTACTTTTCCTGTAGCACGGCTGTGATTTTGGGCGCCTGAGTGGGGGCCCGATGCAGGGGACTCACTTGGCCCTCATGAGGTCTTGGTCCTTGAGGGCGGAGCCCTGCAGGTAGATGACCCTCTGTGCCCACAGGGGCACGTGGAGGACCCTCCGCACCTGGACATCCATCTCTGCTGGGCACAGGATCACCACGTAGTAGTCCTATAGATGCACACACGCACACGCACACGCACACACACACACACACACACACACACACACACACACACACACTCTGGGGTTAATGGGAGGGCAGAGAGGGTCTCACACAAATATTCTCTCACACACTCAGTCAATTATGAAGACACATACACACCCTCACCCAGCTGCTCCTGAAAATAAAACATGTTGTTTGATCTATACTAATGCTGATTGAATCCCCTGTTTTAACCTCAGCTGCTTCAGCTCCTGGAGAGGATTACAGAGATGTACACACACTCACACACACACGAATACACGACTGCGTGCACACGCACACAGACGTTAGTCACACCGTATCTCATCTACCCAATGAAAATATGTGTAGAATTGAAGGAAATTAACTCAAAACCTTTTTTTTTCTCTGCTGTCAAGAGGGGGGTAGCTAAAGGGGGGGACCAACATTTTGCTTACGGCTGCCATAAGGCTAGGTTCGGCTCTGACTGCATGACTGCATGTGTGGATATAGATGTAGGTACGCAGACCAGCGAGTCACTGCGGCCCCTCATAATGAGATCAGATTTGTTGAGGCCCCACCCCCATCAAAGTTGTCCATCCCTGCCCTAGTTAATGTTTCTTGGAGAGACCTGCAGTCTGGGGTGAGCGAAGAACTCGTTGAGGAAGTCCATGAGGAGGTCTATCTTGAGGCAGCTGACACACAGCACCACATGCTTCTCTGTCTGGGCCCGGTATCGGCTGTAGTTCCCCCCAGACTTCTGGCGCTCCATCCACAGGAAGGCCAGCTGCTCAAACTACAGATGGGAAGAATTATATTAGTGTAATTAGTGATGGACGGACAGTAGATGGTTTGAGGTAGTGAAAGACAGTAGGTGGGTTGAGGTAGTGATAGACAGACAGTAGGTAGGTTGAGGCAGTGATAGACAAACCGTAGGTGGTTTGAGGTAGTGATAGACAGACAGTAGGTGGTTTGAGGTAGTGATAGACAGACAGTAGGTAGGTTGAGGTAGTGATAGACAGACAGTAGGTGGGTTGAGGTAGTGATAGACAGACAGTAGGTGGGTTGAGGTAGTGATAGATAGACAGTAGGTAGGTTGAGGTAGTGATAGATGGACAGTAGGTGGGTTGAGGTAGTGATAGATAGACAGTAGGTAGGTTGAGGTAGTGATAGATAGACAGTAGGTGGGTTGAGGTAGTGATAGATAAACAGTAGGTGGTTTGAGGTAGTGATAGACAGACAGTAGGTAGGTTGAGGTAGTGATAGATAGACAGTAGGTAGGTTGAGGTAGTGATAGACAGACAGTAGGTAGGTTGAGGTAGTGATAGACAGACAGTAGGTAGGTTGAGGTAGTGATAGATAGACAGTAGGTGGGTTGAGGTAGTGATAGATAAACAGTAGGTGGTTTGAGGTAGTGATAGACAGACAGTAGGTAGGTTGAGGTAGTGATAGATAGACAGTAGGTAGGTTGACGTAGTGATAGATAGACAGTAGGTAGGTTCAGGTAGTGATAGACAGACAGTAGGTAGGTTGAGGTAGTGATAGATAGACAGTAGGTGGGTTGAGGTAGTGATAGATAAACAGTAGGTGGTTTGAGGTAGTGATAGACAGACAGTAGGTAGGTTGAGGTAGTGATAGATAGACAGTAGGTAGGTTGAGGTAGTGATAGATAGACAGTAGGTGGGTTGAGGTAGTGATAGATAGACAGTAGGTAAGTAGTGATAATAGTGATAAACAGTTATATTTAAACCAGGAGGCTGACTGCATGTTAGTGTGCTCTGTGGCATCCCCATGCATCAGACAGGTTGGGTGGCAGGGAGGGAGACTGGAGGCTCTCCTCTCCCTGACAGCAGACACAGCTGAAACCCACACACTCAGAGGGGGTGAGGAGGTGTTGGGCAGCCAGTAAATGTCAGGGGGTATTTATGGATGAAAGACAGGGAGAGGGAGTGAGAGGGCTACATGGCTCTGTGTGCCATTTCCTGTCCTGCTCAAACATGTCTCCCAGAGCACAATAGTACAGCGGCTCAGACCACACACACACACACGCACACACACGCGCACGGGCACGCGCACATTAGGTGGTTTGAGGTAGTGATAGACAGACAGTAGGTGGGTTGAGGTAGTGATAGACAGACAGTAGGTGGTTTGAGGTGGTGATAGACAGACAGTAGGTGGTTTGAGGTAGTGATAGATAGACAGTAGGTGGGTTGAGGTAGTGATAGAAAGACAGTAGGTGAGGGCCCCACACACACACACATAAAAGGTTCCTATTATCACAACTGAAATGACAGTAATGGGACATGGGGAGAGGAGAGGGATACTACTATGGGCAGGAAATGACAGATTCACTGAAACAGTGAATTACACATGCTCTTCTGTGTAATTGGAATATCTGATGTACAATGTTATTGTTCAGTCGGATTCTCCCCTCAGCCGTATGTGTGGGGAATACATCAGGGAGATATACTGGAAAATAGTACAAGCTAAATGATCCATAAAAATACAATGAAAACAACAACAGCATTGGGATTTTCCCCTCACCTGTATGGGAAGCACGATGAGCGCCACACAGATCATGATGACCACTAGCAGCTGAGAAGGCCATATCCGGGGCGTGACATCACCGAAGCCCACGGTAGAGAAGGTGACCACGCAGAAGTAGAGCGAGTCAAACAGAGTCAGGTTGTTTCCTGCTCGCTCTAGGTGCTGGATCCCACATATACTGAGGAGAGGAGGAGGTGGTGGAGGAGGTGGAGGAGGAGGAAGAAGCAGAGGAGGAGGAAGAGGTGCAGGAGGAGGTGGAGATGGAGGAGGAGGATGTGGAGGAGGAGGTGGATGGAGAGGATGAGGACGTTGGTGTTGGTGGTGTAGGAAGAGGAAGGAGAGGAGGAAGAGGAGGGGAAGAGGGAGAAGAGGGACAGTAGGAAGGAGAGTTGTTGAAGAGAGAAGAAGAGAAGGATGGAGGTGATGGAGAGGTGAAGAGAGGTTGATGTAGAAGGGGAAGAGATTAAGCAGAGGAAGAAAGACAATTATGATGGGCATTCAGAGGTGAGTCAGAGGGGGAGGGGAGGAACAGGAGGAGAGAGAGATAGACAGGTGGGAAGGAGGAAGTAAGCATAAGAAGACCAGAGGGAACTACTGTGTGTGTGTGTGTGTGTGTGTGTGTGTGTGTGTGTGTGTGTGTGTGTGTGTGTGTGTGTGTGTGTGTGCATGCATGTGTGTGTGTGTGTGTGTGTGTAGTGTGTGCGGGCATGCACATCTGTTGACGGTGTGTGTACAAAGTGTTTGTGCACTGTGTGTATATGACTAGTGTGTGTTTACCCAGAGCTGAAGGGCCGGTTGAGTCAACATTGTGCTGTCAGTAGTGATAAGGTCAACCAGGCTCATCCAGGAAGCTTTTCAGACCTCCAGGACCTAATATTATGCTATATCAGCCTGGGCTATTACTCAAAGCTAGCCTCTACCAACCACTTAATACTGCTACACCACTCCTATACCTGCCATTGGGCTCAAGTAGAGGAAAACCCCCCTCTTCCTCCCAGTGATTGCTAGCAGTGATTGTGGTGACCCACCAGGTGAACATGAGGCAGACCAGGGTGCAGATGAGGATGAGGACCTGGTTGAACATAGCTGAGTGAGTACGCTGGATGGCCCGGTGCAGATCATTCTGAAACACAGCGAAAGAGAGAGAGAGAGAGAAACATGGGCAGAGAGTGAGAGAGAGAGAGAGAGAGAGAGAGAGAGAGAGAGAGAGAGAGAGAGAGAGAGAAACATGGGCAGAGAGTGAGAGAGAGAGAGAGAGAGAGAGAGAGAGAAACATGGGCAGAGAGAGAGAGAGAGAGAGAGAGAGAGAGAGAGAGAGAGAGAGAGAGAGAGAGAGAGAGAAACATGGGCAGAGAGAGAGAGAGAGAGAGAGAGAGAGAGAGAGAGAACATGGGCAGAGAGTGAGAGAGAAGGGTGATAAGAAAAAGATAGTGTTGTGATGTGGGGAGGATAAGTGTAAAGCCATTGCATCTTCATAATGTCCCAAAAACCAGAGAAGAAAACAAAGATAATTGAGGGACAAGGACAAAAGGAATATGATGTGTATAATACAAGAAAATAATAGAGAATACATGCACTTGCATCTGTAAGAATGAGTGGGAGTCAAAACTTGTGGTATAAAGAGAAAGAGAGAACAGTGCAATGTTTTTAAGAGGTGCAGAGATTTAATCTGAAAGAAACAATGGAAGAGATGAGATAAAGAGACACCTGAGAGAACAGTTGTGAGATGGAGAGACGGAGTGACATAAACTGAGCAATAAATATGCATTTTCTCACTATCATGTTCTCCAAGGCATGTTTGGCCAGCCAGCAGTTGAGAAACACAGGGATGAACAGATTTCTGAGGGAGGGCAAAATCACCTGAAGGAGAAAGAGATTCAGTCTGTGTTTTGGTGAGTGCTAACGGCATTTATTCATCATCATGCCTCATCAAAGGTCCATATCTTTTGTAGGTTTGGTGAGATATTGAAGGGAAGAATAGCCAGTGGGGGAAGGAGCATTTTGCAGCAACAACATAGGGTAGAGTATCTTACTGAGCACAGGCATGCAACATCCTATATATTGTGTGAAATATATTCACTGTACGGGGTTGAAACTACTGTACAACACGATCAAAGAACAAATTACTCACTAGGCATAATGTTCCATAATGCATGCGTTTGATTGGACTCACAGTGATCACAAAAGGAACCGCACTGATCATCTCCAGGATGAAGGGAACACGCAACACTTGCTCCCAAACGTTGCCCTGGAAACACAACAACACACGGAGGTCAGAGAAACTCCATTGTCATGGCAACTTCGGGGATTACCAGATAAAGTGTTCCTTTGACTGGATTTGTGAATGTGATGGCCACGTTTACCCTGTTGAACATGGACACAGACAAGGGTGACTCTCCTTTGCTATCTGTTCACTTCCACTTAAAAAGGAGGCATTACTCAGGTTTCAGTCTGTAAGCTTCTTGTACAATTAAGATGTCAAATATCAGGTCGCTTTTTATGTGTTCAGCCACAGCTTGCTTATAGCTAACCGGAGACCTGGTTTGTGTGGGTGGACAGCCAGAGCCAGGCCTTGTGTATGTCCACAGAGATATCGATGAGGTTTAAGCATTAAAACCTCCACCTCCTCCTTGTCCCCTGACTGACACTGTAGCAGGCTAGGCAGTGTGAGCCATGCTGTGACAGCTCCACAGACCAATAGACACACTGCCAGTTTGCCACGTACATCAAAGAGCAGGGATGCTGGGTAACCCTCCATGGGAAGGGATCAGATCACACGCTGCCTCTCTCTGGGGGGGGGGATTCCTTTATCCCAGTCACTCTCATGCATCTTTCAATAGGGAGAGCCTGTTGAGGCTCCTCAAATACAGGGTTGGCCCGAGCCTTTTGGGGGTCCTAAGCGCGATTTGGTTGCCCCCCCACCTCGTGGGCAAAACATTTTAGTGGCCCCCCTCTTGACAGCCCCCCTCTTGAATTTAAGTTTTAAAGTTAATTTCCTACAATTAAACCCATTTTGACAGGGGGAGTAGATAAAATGGTGCAGTTTTAAAGCAAGCGTTCTGCAATTCTACATATTTTGCCATGGCACGGGGAGAAGTTTAACAATTTTTATAACACATTTCATGCAATTCTACACATGTTAATGATATCTGAGTGAAAGTGAACAACAAAATCAATGGGGGCCTCTTAGAGATCAGGGCCACTGGGCACATGCCCTGCGTGCTTGGTCGGTATTCGGCCATGATTATGCCTACTACAAGTTTAGATAGCTGGCTAGACTAACTTACCAATCTAACAATCGTTAGCTGACCTGGTGAATTGAGTGACAGTCAGTGAAAGACATAACAATAGAAAAACTGCTGATGCACAACCACATTTTGAAATTGAACCTTGGTTATTCTACTATTCTAACAGTAATTTGAGACACCGACTGAGTCCCACCCCCAAAAAACAAATGTGGGTACCGGGGGTCCCAAGCAACCGCTTACGTCACTTATGCCTGGAGACGGCCCTGCTCAGATATATGCTTAATCTAGACTGTATATCAAAGGATATATCAAAGGATCAAATGATGAGATGTAAAGTACATTCCCTCAGGACATGTCACATGTAGCTACATAGACATATACAGACTGAGGCTTGTTGTTTTGTGGGGCACCAAAATAGCTATCCATCTCCAGCAGTGTCTGTGAAGGGACTCAGTTTCTGTAATCTCAACAGTAAAACACGACACCGTAAAATACAGTACATGTGTTTTACAGCATTAATGCTGTAAATAGCACTGCATTATGGTAAAATGCTGAAAAATAATCAATCAGTCAAGTTTATTTATAAAGCCCTTTTTACATCAGCCGATGTCACAAAGTGCTATACAGAAACCTAGTCTAAAACCCCAAACAGCAAGCAATGCAGCTGTAGAAGCACGGTGGCTAGTCCTCTTCTGGCTGTGCCGGGTGGAGATTATAACAGTACATGGCCAAGATGTTCAAACGTTCATAGATGACCAGCAGGGTCAAATAATAATAATCACAGTGGTTGTCGAGGGTGCAACAGGTCAGCACCTCAGGAGTAGATGTCAGTTGGCTTTTCATAGCCGATCATTCAGTTAGAGACAGCAGGTGCGGTAGAAAGAGAGAGTCGAAAACAGCAGGTCCGGGACAAGGTAGCACGTCCGGTGAACAGGTCAAAAATACTGTTATTGACTGTAATTGGAAGCTTTCTGTAAAAATTACTCTACATACTGTATTTGTTTTACACTAATAGCTTATG
This sequence comes from Salmo salar, assembly GCF_965601325.2. NCBI lineage: Eukaryota > Metazoa > Chordata > Actinopteri > Salmoniformes > Salmonidae > Salmo > Salmo salar. Next base: position 30,409,389 of record NC_138296.1, on the reverse strand, counting down.
CCTACTGTAGATTCAAATGATCAGTTTCAGGCGCCAACCTGTCGGGTGAGACACATGAATCTCAGACTATTTTTGTAAATATCTTCTTGAAACGGCTGTGAAGTGGAAGAATATTTTAAGCAGTTTCTGGGTAGGTACCTTGACTTGTTTATAAGTATTTTTATTACTAGCCAACGTTGAATTACTGCAATTGTTCTTAGCTAACCTAGCTTGCAAACGTTTGCTAGCTATCTAGCTAGCCAGCTAGTTAGCAGGCTCAAGTTGACACAACCCAGATAATAATTGTTGTGATTATAGGCTTTTAGGTACACCGCAGCCTCTGAGTGCCATAGAGAATAAACTGAGCACAGATTATGTTTTCACCGTTGCTACAGAGATAATGGTTTGTTTCTAGCAGTTCAAAAGATATTACCCATATTATTACCTGCACGACGTTTATTTTTCCAACTCGACAGGCTGAATTTTACACATAAACCACGTTGTGGGCCGTTACACCAGTCGCGAGCCACCAAAGCGGATTCTAATGAGCAGTGCACCTGTATTGTATCGAGGTGTTCGCTGACCTAAGGTGCTTGCCACTGAGCAGCTGTAACACAGTGTTGCCGGCGGTAGCTAGTAAAGTGGAAAACAAATTCCGTCCCAGGATTATATTTCAAGTGGGATAGTAGCCTACACAATAAATAACTCATATTGGTAGCCATCTAGATGTCACCTTGATACAGTCTACTCAATGGGGAGAGCATGAACGGCAACAACACAGGGACACAGTGTCCTCAGCTGTCACAACCCTGTGTGATTGGGTTCACTGGGCTCTCAGTTTGAATGACCTCTAGTGAGGTAAGTTCACACACACACAACACCAGCTTGATATGTCCCTTGTCACCTGTCTTTTTACCCACAGGGTAACATCCCCGGTGCTCTCTGTCTCTCATTCTATTATTTATTTTTCTATGCTTGTCCTAAGGGTGAGAAGAGCTGACAAATCAGAACTGAGGAGGATTGTTTCGGAGCCCCATGATGAACACCTGATTCTGCGCTGACTTCTCTCTCCTAGATGCTCTACTGTCCAAACTGTGTGTTTCACCGCCTCTGAACACCCTTACCCTGAACAGAGTTGCCCCTGATCATAGGTCTAGGATTGTACCCAAACCCAATTTGAACTTCCTCTCTCTCTTAGTCTCTGTCTCCCCACACCCCCCACACACAGGCAAACAATATTGTTTTTAAATTAGTGCTGTAGTGATGCTCTTATTTGGTTACATATGTGTTAACTGTTGTTACTTCTATACTCAATTATATTATGTCAATTGTTGTTAATGTTGTTACCAATTCAAATATATTTATTTTATGTACAAATGAATAGTTTTCCTTACATTTAGATTTCAGTGAGAATTTCACTGTAAATTTACAGCATTGACCTGGCACCAGAGTTACCAGCGCAATACTGTAATTTTGGGATGCTGTAATCTGTATTACAGTAAGGGAAATAGTACTGTAAAATATATTACAGCAAAATTACAGTATTAAGTTGCCAACTCTGGTGCCAGTATAATTCTGTACATTACAGGGAACAGATTTACAGTGTACTCACCTTGTAGCTGAGGTACACCAGCAACATGGTCTCGAAAAAGCTGATGAAAGCTACAAGCACCTGGAGAGAGATGAAAGGAGAGAGAGAGAGAGAGAAAGATTGGAGTAGTAACAGCAATAGAGAGTGAGAGAGACAGAGAGTGGGTGGAATCATCATTTTGATGATTGAACTCCATCAATAAGAAGTTAAAGTGTAGCAATAAACCAGAGAGAGAGTGTGTGTGTGTGTGTGTGTGTGTGTGCAGACAGCCTTGTTAATATGACAGTTCAACATTGTGTCTGACCTGTAGAGCCCACAGAGGCAGAGGCCTATTCACCCAGATGATAAGAGACCTGCAGACAGAACCAAGAGAGCACATCATACATGACACAGAGGGGGGAGAGGAAAGAAGAGAAGAAAAGAAAAAGGAGATGTAACAGGGGCAAATATTAAAAGGACTCCCTTTCAAATATGATCAATCCAACGACATAACGCCTCTTGTAATTATGTTGTTTACAAGCGAGTGGTTCTGAACTACAGCTGCCATTAGACTACCTCTGTGAAAAAGCATCACAATCAATATTCACAGATAACATGAATGCAGATTTACAGCTTTGTTGTGAGAAAGAGGCTCTATCCAGAGGCCTCGGGGCTATCATGGCTGCCTGAGTGCTCCCTTCTGAGTCTGCTGCTGGAGTGTGTGTGTGTGTGCTGCCTAGAGCAACAGCCAGCCAAAGTTGTTATTAAGCACACTCTGTCATACTCCTTATTCATTTATAGCCAGAGTTGACACAGTGTCACCAGCTGCCAATGAAATAAATATGTCCCTGAGCAGGACTGGAGGCAGAGCCCAAGGACCCAGTCACATCTGGGACAGACTCAGTCAGTTGGACGGTCGGTTTGTTGGTCACTTACTCGCTCACTCACTCGTGCCTTTGAATCTCAGTCCACACCACTGGACATTCCACTCCTAGTAAGTACATTTTGGATGAGTGCAAACTAAGTTCACTTTTAAGTGCAAATCATCAGTCCCAAGACTCGTAATTCAAATAGTTTCTGTTTACTTCCCCTTCAGGCTCTGGTCTAGTGCACACACTCACAGCAGCCCCAAGACATTTCCTGTATCAGTCTGACTGGTTTACAGACAGCAGCTGCTAATTAGATTATATGGACACTACATACAGTACATATTATGTTGGCATGAAATCCATACAGGTAACATTGTGACAAACTAACGTGCTACTGTAATAATATAATGTTTGCAGGTTGGCATTTATTGTCATGAATCTTGCCCTGGAGGCAGAATGGTCACTAGCTGGCACAGCCACAAAGTAATCAAAACCTAACCCTAAACTTAACCACACTGCTAACCCTAAAGCCTAACCATAACTTTAAATTAAGACCAAAAAGCACATTTTTGTTTTCATACATTTTTAGGATATAGCCAATTTTTTCTATGCAGTTGACCCATCTAGTGGAAATCGCTCAGATCTGCCTCCAGGGCAAGAGTCATGACAATAAACGTCAACCTGCATAATGTAGCATATCCACATCTCCAACCTCTCTATTACTACAAGTATCATTACAGTGCTCTGTGGTGGACACAGGATGAACATCTCTGTGACCTTCTGTATTAGACTCCCAGACCAGTCTTGGCTCCTCATTAAAGATGAATTGGACATAAACACATAAACTTACCAGTCAAACTGGGTCCTGCTGGGGTGGACCGATGCATTCTGTTTGGAACAGTCCAGACTACAGGGGAAACATGCACAACAAGAGGACTGAAACGTGTCATGTTTGGAACAGTCCAGACTACAGGGGAAACATGCACAACAAGAGGACTGAAACGTGTCATGTTTGGAACAGTCCAGACTACAGGGGAAACATGCACAACAAGAGGACTGAAACGTGTCATGTTTGGACATTCAAAGAGTTCTAGCTTCCTGTGTTCCTCAACCCCATCCTATATGACCTCAAATTTCTCTCTCTCTGTTTCCTCCAGAATTGTAACGCCAGTGTTCTCAATATTACCCATTTCTCTCCCCCCTATTCTTTTCCTTTCCACTGTCCTTCCCTACATCTGGTCACAATCTCCCAGCCCCTGGCCAAGCGAAACTACCTTAAACCCAACCCTTACATCTCATCTTTACCTATCCCTCTTGCTCCATGGTAAGTACTGACTGACCACTCTCCACTAATGCTCCTCACTCCCTCTCCACCAATACTCCTCACTTCCTCTCCACCAATACTCCTAACTCCCTCTCCACCAATACTCCTAACTCCCTCTCCACTGATACTCCTCACTCCCTCTCCACCAATACTCCTAACTCCCTCTCCACTGATACTGCTCACTCCCTCTCCACCAATACTCCTAACTCCATTTCCACTGATACTCCTAACTCCCTCTCCACTGATACTCCTAACTCCCTCTCCACTGATACTCCTAACTCCCTCTCCACCAATACTCCTAACTCCCTCTCCACTGATACTCCTAACTCCCTCTCCACCAATACTTCTCACTCCCTCTCCACCAATACTCCTAACTCCCTCTCCACCAATACTCCTAACTCCCTCTCCACCAATACTCCTGAGTCACTCTCCACCAATACTCCTAACTCCCTCTCCACTGATACTCCTCACTCCCTCTCCACCAATACTCCTAACTCCCTCTCCACTGATACTGCTCACTCCCTCTCCACCAATACTCCTAACTCCATTTCCACTGATACTCCTAACTCCCTCTCCACTGATACTCCTAACTCCCTCTCCACTGATACTCCTAACTCCCTCTCCACCAATACTCCTAACTCCCTCTCCACTGATACTCCTAACTCCCTCTCCACCAATACTTCTCACTCCCTCTCCACCAATACTCCTAACTCCCTCTCCACCAATACTCCTAACTCCCTCTCCACCAATACTCCTGAGTCACTCTCCACCAATGCTCCTCACTCCCTCTCCACCAATACTCCTCACTTCCTCTCCACCAATACTCCTCACTCCCTCTCCACCAATACTCCTAACTCCCTCTCCACTGATACTGCTCACTCCCTCTCCACCAATTCTCCTCACTCCCTCTCCACCAATACTCCTCACTTCCTCTCCACCAATACTCCTCACCCCCTCTCCACTGATACTCCTCACTTCCTCTCCACCAATACTCCTCACTCCCTCTCCACTGATACTCCTCACTTCCTCTCTACTGATACTCCTCACTCCCTCTCGACTGATACTCTTCACTCACTCTCCACCAATACCCCTAACTCCCTCTCCACCAATACTCCTCACTCCCTCTCCACTGATACTCCTCACTCCCTCTCCACCAATACTCCTAACTCCCTCTCCACTGATACTCCTAACTCCCTCTCCACCAATACTCCCCACTCCCTCTCCACCAATGCTCCTCACTTCCTCTCCATTACTAAAGCCACTCTTATTTACCCCCCCCCCCCCCCCCCCCCTCCTCACCAGTCCTGTCTCTCCTCCTGTGGGTCGTCCAGTAGGACTCTGACCATGTAGAGGAGACAGCTCAATACTTTCAGAGAGAAGTTGAACAGCCTCACCCTCAGACCTGCAGCACATAAACCAACCACAGCAAGGCAAGGACTTAATCAATAAAGTCAATGAATTAATCAATTAAACATAATACATGATCATCAATCAATGGCTGTGTTTACACAGGCAACCCAATTCTGATCTTTTGCCACTAATTGGTCTTTTGAACAATCCGATCAGATCTTTTGCCAATAATTGGGTAAAAGATCAGAATTGGACTGCCAGTGTAAACACAGCCATTAGGTTATTGAGAACATTAATGGGACACAGTGGACATTGATAGGACATACAGAACATATAGACATACAGGAATATACCTAGAGCAAGGGGACAACACGTCACACACAGTCAAAACCACTTAGGGAACACCACCGACAGAGCACTTAATGAAGCAACCAATCATGTGAAGGAACACCCAAACAGAAAGGATTATGTAATGACAGTCAGTCTACAGGACAATAAGTAGGAACTTCCTGTCTGAACATTAACAACTCACTGGATCTTTGGTTTTTGATGAAGAACAGCTTGAGGCGCTCCTTGAAAGTGTTTTCATTCACATAGAATTCTACCTGCACCCTGAGAGAGGGAGGGATGGAGAGAGGGAGGGATGGATGGAGAATGACCAGTGAAGAGGAAGATGGGTAACAGGTGAATACCAAAGTAAAGGGAGGGGGAGTAGTAGAGATTGAGGGAGAGGTAGATAGATATGGGAAAATAAAAGGAAAGAAATGAAACAACAGAGAGCGAGAATGGAAAAGAGAAGAGTGGAGTGAGAGAATAGAGGTGGGGAGAGAGAGACATAGAGAGAGGTGATAATGGTTATAGGAACAGCAGCAATAAGTTGGGAAATAAATAACAGTGTGGTTAGGTTATATTAAAGACGGGAGGAAATGATGTCGCTGTGTGTCTTCCCCAGTCAGTCAGCCTGCCATGGCAGCTGCAGTCAGCCTCGTTATCTCTGCTGATTAAATATAGAGCAACAAATGACTTCCCTCTGTTCTGCTGAATTTGAAGAGTCCATAATTACTGCTCTCTCCTCCCTCACCCCCGTCAGTCCCTACAGCCAGACAGACCACATAGTACACACACAGCCAACGCCTGAAATACACACCTCTATATGCCATTAAGATCCTATATCGGTATATGGACACATACAGTTCACGCATGCACACAGGAAGGAACTCAGTCACATGGGATAACATGCAAAACAAACACAAGAGTAGTGAGTGCACACCATGGATACATGCATATGAACACACACACACAAATTTGCGCACGCACGCAGTCCGGCATGCACGCACACATACACACTGTCATCAAGAAATCGAATGTCCTGGTAGACCCCCTCATGAGAGATTGGCCACTTCTTCTGTTCTTTCATCCTACAGAAAGTGGCGTAGAGGAAGGCAGCGCTGGATGACCAGACACAGGATGAAAACAGAGGCCCAGCACACACAGGTGCTCTGCCCCACGTACAGAGATGAAACTGAAAGGTCACAATCTAATCTCCTTACTGGTGGGGGTCTTCACAGGGTTTTAATACTGTAGATGAAAACCAGGACCCCACATAGTGGTCCCTCAGTCAGTCACACACACACACACACACACACACACACACACACACACACACACACACACACACACACACACACACACACACACACACACACACACACACACACCACACACCCCGTTAGCAACCATACACTCTTAGCACATAGGAAACTTTGCTCTTTGTTGCTATGGTGATGGAGCATCTTTCTCTCTGTCGATATTTCTCTCAGACACGCGCGTTTGCACACACACAGTGTAGATCTGTCAGCCAACTCTTTGTATACATGAACATGCTGGATAAAATGCTGAAAAAACCACCAAGGAGAGTAAAATGCACCATTGGGTAAGAAACGTATTTGCAACCGAATGCAGTGAGAAAACTTTCCACAATGCACTTCCCATTAAAGTGGCAGTAGGGAGGCTAAAGAGATTGATTACTCCTATCTGCAGACAACCATTACCATTAAACACCCATGTCCCATAACATATTTACTGTAGGCTCTACCCTTCATTAACATCTGGCCTTAAAGTACACATAATTGCCTGCTATACCACAATATATGTAAATAGGTAACAGAGTCATAACAGTTAAAGAATACGGCTGATCTGGGAACAGTGTGTGTCGCACTTTAAATGATTGAATGACCCTCATTATCACTAGATACAGAGCTAAAGACATGGTACATTAGGCAGGCTGGGGTTTAGATGGTATAGTATTGTGGCAGTGGATTTGAACTGAGTCTGTACTAATTCCTACATTAGCACTGATAAGATCAAAGCATTAGCTCTACAAAATGTTCCACTTTGTAATGGAAAAGTCCCTCTCCCATCCCCCTCCTCCTCCTACCTTCCCTCTCCCATCCCCCTCCTCCTCCTGCCTTCCCTCTCCCATCCCCCTCCTCCTCCTACCTTCCCTCTCCCATCCTCTTCCTCCTTCTACCTTCCCTCTCCCATCCCCCTCCTCCTCCTACATTCCCTCTCCCATCCCCCTCCTCCATCTACCTTCCCTCTCCCATCCCCCTCCTCCTCCTACCTTCCCTCTCCCATCCCCCTCCTCCTTCTACCTTCCCTCTCCCATCCCCCTCCTCCTTCTACCTTCCCTCTCCCATCCCCCTCCTCCTCCTACCTTCCCTCTCCCATCCCCCTCCTCCTACCTTCCCTCTCCCATCCCCCTCCTCCTCCTACCTTCCCTCTCCTATCCCCCTCCTCCTCCTACCTTCCCTCTTCCATCCTCTTCCTCCTCCTACCTTCCCTCTCCCATCCCCCTCCTCCTACCTTCCCTCTCCCATCCTCTTCCTCCTCCTACCATCCCTCTCCCATCCCCCTCCTCCTCCCACCTTCCATCTTCCATCCCCCTGCACCTATTACCTTCCCTCTCCCATCCCCCTGCTCCTCCTACCTTCCATCTCCCTCCCCCTCCCCCTCCTCCTCCTACCTTCCCTTTCCCATCCCCCTCCTCCTCCTACCTTCCCTTTCCCATCCCCCTCCTCCTCCTACCTTCCCTCTCCTATCCCCCTGCTCCTCCTATCTTCCCTCTCCCATCTCCCGGCTCCTCCTATCTTCCATCTCCCTTCCCCCTCCTCTTCCTATCTTCCCTTTCCCATCCCCCTCCTCCTCCTACCTTCCCTCTCCCATCCCCCTGCTTCTCCTACCTTCCCTCTCCTATCCCCCTGCTCCTCCTATCTTCCCTCTCCCATCTCCCTGCTCCTCCTACCTTCCATCTCCCTTCCCCCTCCTCTTCCTATCTTCCCTCTCCCATCCCCCTCCTCCTCCTACCATCTCGCTCCCATCCCCCTCCTCCTATCTTCCCTCTCCCATCCCCCTCCTCCTCCTACCATCTCGCTCCCATCCCACTCCTGCTATCTTCCCTCTCCCATCCCCCTCCTCCTATCTTCCCTCTCCCATCCTCCTCCTCCTCCTACCTTCATCATTCCATCACCCTGCCTCTTCCCACTATTGTTATTTCCTTTCTCTACACACTAAAGGTGAACCCCTTTCAGCCATCCAACCATCCATATCTCTATTTATGAGTGTCTTTATAGTCCCTCCAACTCTGAAAGAAGCCATGGCAACTTTCCACAGCAACGAACAAATCATTTGAGAAGTCACTCTGCTCCTCATGTGCTTCTAAGAGGCAGCTTTTAGACTCGAGGGGGGCACAGAAGAGAAGAAGTAAAGTGGAAATATAGCCGTGGGATAGATTATAGTGTGATTTGTTATCTAAAGGAGGGAAACAAGAATAACACATTTAAAAACTCATGAAGAACATTATTTCAAAGCCAAAGAAGAACAAACCACACAATAACACATCGCTCCTAGCAATAACCCGGATACTTTCCCCAAAAGATTTACTCATTATGATGTAAGAGTAGATAATTGCTCAAAATAATTGGAACAGCTGTTGTAACAACGGTTGATTTACAAATGGTTGTAGTGATCAAATGTGATGGATTGATAAACAATGGATGGACTAATACAACCTTGGATTGTGGGTTATGATAGGGTAAAACAGACACTTGTACTAAGACGGGGAATATCATTTATAACAATCAATCAAATGATGACGTTGATCTCCATAGCTCTACGAATTTGAAAGTGTTTACATTAACCGTGACCCATCCTTCAGCTTACCAAAGACAGTGGCCCAGGCTATTGAAATCACTGACTGTGCCTTTAATGCTTTTGAGCGCTGAGTGAAACAATGTTGGTGGGTGAGGTGTGACAGTCACCAGGTGACAAGCGATTGACTATAGACTAACCTGCCCTCGAGAAGACAACCGTTGGAAAAGAGAGGAAACAGAACAAACAGTTTGAAGCTTTACTATCAGTTCAAGTGCAATTTATCAAACTAATTCTTCCTTTCTATAATAAAGGATTCATGGCGATTTAAACCACAGGTCTTCCCTGACGGTAATAAAAAGTAACAAACTACTAAAAAAACGTTCCCTGCTAGATAAAAGACAACAGCGAGAAAAGGCCAGGGTTCATCTAATGGTGAGCCATGCAAAATTAGGCCTGAGGGAAGACATTTGCATTTCTGAATTTGCATTTATGAGAGCATAAGAGAAGGTGTGAGAGAGAGAGAAGAGAGAGAGAGAGATATGTAACACAGAACAAGAAAGAGAGATAGAGAAAAGAGAGTGAGAAAGAGAGAGAGAAAAAAAGAGAAAGAGACAGAAAGAGAGAGAGAGAGAGAGAGAGAGAAGGACATCTCTAAGATCTTGGTCTCCTGCTAATTTCCCTCCCTGTGTCTAATGGCACAGCACTGACCCGAGTGAGCACCAGAGAGACAACAGACCTGACACTGACCATCCCCATCACAGCACTGACCCGAGTGAGCACCAGAGAGACAACAGACCTGACACTGACCATCCCCATCACAGCACTGACCCGAGTGAGCACCAGAGAGACAACAGACCTCACACTGACCATCCCCATCACAGCACTGACCCGAGTGAGCACCAGAGAGACAACAGACCTCACACTGACCATCCCCATCACAGCACTGACCCGAGTGAGCACCAGAGAGACAACAGACCTCACACTGACCATCCCCATCACAGCACTGACCCGAGTGAGCACCAGAGAGACAACAGACCTCACACTGACCATCCCCATCACAGCACTGACCCGAGTGAGCACCAGAGAGACAACAGACCTCACACTGACCATCCCCATCACAGCACTGACCCGAGTGAGCACCAGAGAGACCTCACAGTGTGCGGGGGTACAGGTTAGTTGATGTAATTTGTACATGTAGGTAGGGGTGCAGTGACTATGCATAGATAATAAACAGCGAGTAGCAGCAGTGTACAAAACAAATGGGGGGGGTCAATGGAAATAATCTGGTGGCCATTTGATTAATTGTTCAGCAGTCTTATGGCTTGGGGGTAGAAGCTGTTAAGGAGCCTTTGGTCCTAGACTTGGCGCTCCGGTACCACTTTTCGTGCTGTATCAGAGAAAACATTCTATGACTTGGGTGACTGGAGTCTCTGACAATTTTATGGGCTTTCCTCTGACACCGCCTATTATATAGGTCTTGGACGGCAGGAAGCTTGGCGCCAGTGATGTACTGGGCCGTACGCACTACCCTCTGTAGCGCGTTACGGTCAGATGCTGAGCAGTTGCCATACTAGGCCGGGATGCAACCGGTCAGGATGTTCTTGATGTTGCAGCTGTAGAACGTTTTGATGATCTAGGGACCCATGCCAAATCTTTTCAGTCTCATGAAGGGGAAAAGATTTTGTCGTGTCCTCTTCACGACTGTTTTGGTGTGCTTGGACCATGTTAGTTTGTTGGTGATGTGGACGCCAAGGAACTTGAAACTCTCGACCCGATCCACTACAGCCCTGTCGATGTTAATGGGGGCCTGCTCGGCCCGCCTTTTCCTGTAGTCCACGATCAGCTCCTTTGTCTTGCTCACATTGAGGGAGAAGTTGTTGTCCTGGCACCACACTCGTCCCTGTGGCTCAGTTGGTAGAGCATGGTTTGTGCACCGCCAGGGTTGTGGGTTTGATTCCCACGGGGGGCCAGTACAAAAATGCATGAAATGAAATGTATGAAATGTATGCATTCACTACTGTAAGTCGCTCTGGATAAGAGCGTCTGCTAAATGACTAAAATGTCAAATGTACTCTGACCTCTTCCCTATAGGCTGTCTCATCATTGTCGGTGATCAGGCCTACCACTGTTGTGCAGTCAGCGAACTTAATGATGGTGTTGGAGTTGTGTTTGGCCACGCAGTCGTGGGAGTACAGAAGGGGACTAAGTATACACCCCTGAGGGGCCCCAGTGTTGAGGAACAGCATGGCAGATGTGTTGTTGCCTACCCTTACCACTTGCTGGCGGCCTGTCAGGAAGTCAAGGATCCATTTGCAGAGGGAGGTGTTAAGTCCCAGGGTCCTTAGCTTAGTGATGAGCTTCGTGGGCACTATGGTGTTGAACGTTGAGCTGTTGTCAATGAACAGCATTCTCACATAGGTGTTTCTTTTGTCCAGGTGGGAAAGGGCAGTGTTGAGTGCGATTGAGATTGTGTCATCTGTGGATCTGTTGGGGCAGTATGCAAGTTGGAGTGGGTCTAGGGTATACGGGAGGATGCTGTTGATGTGAGCCATGACCAGCCTTTCAAAGCACTTCATGGCTACTGATGTGAGTGCTACGGGGCGGTAATCATTTAGGCAGGTTACCTTTGATTCCTTGGGCACAGGGGCTATGGTGGTCTGCTTGAAACATGTTGGTATTACAGACTTGATCAGGGAGAGGTTGAAAATGTCAGTGAAGACACTTGCCTCCTGGTAATCCGTCTGGCCCTACGGCTTTGTGAATGCTGACATGTTTAAAGGTCTTGCTCACATCGGCTACCGAGAGCATAATCACACAGTCATCCAGAACAGCTGGTGCTCCCGTGCATGCTTCAGTGTTGCTTGCCTCGAAGCGAGCATAAAAGGCCTTTAGCTCGTCTGGTAGGCTCGCGTCACTGGGCAGCTTGCGTCTCGGTTTCCCTTTGTAGTCTGTAATAGTTTTCAAGCCCTGCCACATCTGACGAATGTCAGAGCAGGTGTAGTAGGATTCAATCTTAATCCTGTATTGACGCTTTGCTTGTTTGATGGTTCGTCTGAAGGCATAGCGGGATTTATTATAAGCATCCGGATTTCTGTCCCGCTCCTTGAAAGCGGCAGCTCTAGCCTTTAGCTCGATGCGGATGTTGCCTGTAATCCATGGCTTCTGGATGGGATATGTACGTATGGTCACTGTGGGGATGACGTTGTCAATGCGCTTACTGATGAAGCCGATGACTGAGGTGGTATACTCCTCAATGCCATTGTATGAATCCCGGAACATATTCTGGACAATGCTAGCAAAACAGTCCAAAACAGCATCCGCGTCATCTGACCACTTCCGTATTGAGCAAGTCACTGGTACTTCCTGCTTTAGTTTTTGCTTGTAAGCAGGAATCCAGAGGATAGAATTATGGTCAGATTTGCCAAATGGAGGGCGAGGGAGAGCTTTGTATGCATCTCTGTGTGTGGAGTAAAGGTGGTCTAGAGTTTTTTTCCCCTCTGGTTGCACATGTGACATGCTGGTAAAAATTTGGTAAAACTGATTTAAATTTACCTACATTAAAGTCCCCGGCCACTAGGAGCGCCACTTCTGGATGAGCATTTTCTTGTTTGCTTATGGCCTTGTAGAGTTGGTTGAGTGCGGTGTCAGTGCCAGCATCGGTCTGTGGTGGTAAATAGACGGCTACGAATAATATGGATGAGAACTCTCTTAATAGATAGTGTGGTATACAGCTATCATCATAAGATACTCTACCACAGGTGAGCAATACCTCGAGACTTCTTTAATATTAGACATCGCGCACAATACAATGGTAGAAAGAGGTAAAAAGGTAGAAATACAAAAGGTAGAACAATTTAACTTCCATTTGACTAACTTTGTGTCCTTCCTTGCTTTGCATAACTTCTTTTGAAATGTTCAAGGGCCTTCTGATAGTAAGTATGCCGGTTCAAAAGTACATAGAAAAGAGAAATTGAAAAAAAGAGGACTCTCAAAAAAGATAACGCCTTTAAAAGCTCTTACAAATCACACTGATAGTGTGCATTGACAATGACGTGCATTTGAATTCTTTAATTGAGCGATTAAGAGATTTCATTTGTCACCTTACTCCCAATAAACATTCTGTGAGCGGAGATACGCCTGGTGTGTCCCAAGACCCACAATACATTTATTTAGAAGAACAAAGCTGATAGATAAAGGATTAATGAGTGACTGTTTAAATCAGAGTGGGGAAGTTGAAGAGCAGTCAGAGATGACTTGGAGACACAGGAACAGGCAGACAAAGAGTGAGGCAACAATGCCAATCACACAGCCTACAAATAAGGAGAGGGGAATTGAATGGGGCAACAGGAGGCAGGGTAATTGCACACCACTATGGCTGCCTAGTCTCACAGTGTTAGGTGTGCTCCACTCTGCTTCCACCATTGAAGGAGAGCCAGGCAGGGACAACGCGACCCTAACCCAGATGCACACTGGGTATTGATAAAGGAAAGTTCAAGAAGAGGAAAAGGAGGGTTTTACGTTTCTTTGCTAAAGGAAAAACCTGTTCCCCTTCCTCAACAGGTTATAACCTGAGAACATGTTTTTTTTCTTTCTACTATTTTTATACAGAACAATACAGAACAATTCATTGTTTTTATCAACACATTCACCAGCTGAACAAAGACATGTTTATATCAACACACCACTGTAGACACAGATTCCTCACATCCCCATACAAAAGTTTTTATCAGAGTCTCAAGGCTCTAGATATAACACCTCAAGATTCCCTCTCTCTCTCGTCCGCTCTCTCTCTCTCTCTTCTGCTCTCTCTCTCTCTCTCTCTCTCTCTCGTCCGCTCTCTCTCTCTAGGATGCAGATGTATACAGTTAGTATGCTATGGGGGAAAATAACACCAGTCATCTTCTGCACTGTGACTGATATGAAAGTATATCCTCGCTTGAGCCTCCGATGCTCACCTTTCCCCTGCCCCCACAATCCCTTCACACACTGCACACAAAATGAAAGTCATCATTTCCCAGGTCTGTGCATTGTGCAGGCCAAAATGACAGTAAGCATGTGTGCTCAACAGCCTTTCACTACAACCCATTTCCAGCCAAGCTCTAATGTTAGATCTTTATTGATTAAGCCACGCCATACATCATCAGTGCAGCTGTCCTCCATGCTACCTTCCCTTCATCCCCCCATCTCAGTGAATCCTCCATCCCTGGCTGTCTCCATCACTCTCTTCTCTCACTCCGGGAACCTGTGTTTACTCACACACGGGCTCGTCTCTCTTTATCCTACTTGAATGGGGGGTTAAAAGGCTTTGAGTGATAGAACGGGATTCCAATATGTCTGCAGAAAGAATTGGGTGTCAGCTATGATAGGACACTTAAGGTTTGAACTACAGTAAGTTAAGTAGGATTTACTTGGGACGATCGATTCCTATTGTAGCTAAGACCTCTATTCAGTAAAGACCCTTATTTCACCCTAACCACTACCAATCACAACAGATAAACCACTGCTACTCAACTAAATACTGTAGATGTTTTCTTATTCCAGCTACTCAGAAAGACAATGACAATCCGACCATCTGTGGCATTGCATCTACCAATCTCCTCATTCTACATGATGTATTGTTCTCCGATATGTACAGCTATTTAACATTTGATCAAATGAAAATGTATTTTATTCTATTTCATAGCACATTTCATATTTCCTCCGAGGGGACACATGCAAAGGAAAACGGGTGAAATATGAGCTGATTCATCTCTGTGCCCTCTTCTCAGTGTCTCATGGGCTGCTTGGAGCACGATACAATTCCTGCAGCGTATTACACTAATATGATTTGGTACCGGGAGAGAAGCGATCAGATGGACGTGTGTTTGTGATCCCTCCACACACACACACACACACACACACACACACACACACACACACACACACACACACACACACACACACACACACACACACACACACACACACACACACACACACACACACACACACAGAGGGAAGCGATAAGATATGTTTGTGATCCCTCCACACTATAGTGGATAATTGCATTTTACAAAATACCCTTATGCAACCGTACCCCATGTATTGCATTTTTAGTAGAGTAGATTGGTTAATACTTAGTTAGTTCTTATTTCTGGAGAGATTATTTCTTGGTTAGTTCTTATTTCTAGAGAGGCTATTTCTTGGTTAGTTCTTATTTCTAGAGAGGTTATTTATTTATTGATCAAGACCATTGTGAGGCAGATAGATAACATCAGAGGTATTGATCCTTTCCTATGGTCTTCTTTCATTCATCCTGCATTCCAGTCTCTTTTGTCTTATTCAAAGCCTGGCTTTTGGGAATTTACAATAGTTTTGCTAGATAACATTATGTAGGTCTTATCTTACATAACATATTCATAACAAGTTAGTGGATAAAATCATGTGTGGTGTAAAGAGGTCAGCAAAGAGTCACTCTATGTGTAAAATAAATAAATAAATAAATATATATAATTTCTCGCATGGAATAGCCTTCATTTCTCAGAACAAGAAAAGACTGACAAGTTTCAGAAGAAAGTTATTTGTTTCTGGCCATTTTGAGCCTGTAATCGAACCCACAAATGCTGATGCTCCAGATACTCAACTAGACTAAAGAAGGCCAGCTTTATTGCTTCTTTAATCAGCCATTTTCAGCTGTGCTAACATAATTGCAAAAGGGTTTTCTAATGATCAATTAGCCTTTTAAAATGATAAACTTGGAGTAGCTAACACAACGTGTCATTGGAACACAGGAGTGATGGTTGGTGATAACGGGCCTCTGTATGCCTATGTAGATATTCCATTGAAAATCAGCCGTTTCCAGATACAATAGTCATTTACAACATTAACAATGTCTACACTGTATTTCTGATCAATTTGATGTTATTTTAATGGACCAAAAATGTGCTTTTCTTTCAAAAACAAGGACATTTCTAAGTGACCCCAAACTTTTGAACGGTAGTAACAAGCCCTCAGGAGAACATGAAGTTGACAGCCTAACAGGCTATATGGGTAACTATGACACAAGGCTTTATGTAACGTAACAATGAAGGAGGCCTTGGATTTAATTCATGACATTTCTATGAAAACACCCATCCCTGTAGTCTATCTGTCGTCATTACTCAGGTGTATAGGTTTACTTCTGATTCCCATGCTTCAGTGTACTGCTACATAGGCTGGCACAATTACTGTATAACCGTGTAACCGACGGTTATGGACGAAGACCGCCATGAAAATAAAATAACCACCATAACCGTTTAATATACAGTGTATATATATATATATATATATATATATATATATATATATATACAGTGACGGAAAAAAGTATTTGATCCCCTGCTGATTTTGTACGTTTGCCCACTGACAAAGAAATTATCAGTCTATAATTTTAATGGTAGGTTTATTTGAAAAGCGAGAGACAGAATACCAACCAAAAAATCCAGAAAAACACATGTCAAAAATGTTATAAATTGATTTGCATTTTAATGAGGGAAATAAGTATTTCCCAGGTGTCTTTTATACAGGTAACGAGCTGAGATTAAGAGCACACTCTTAAAGGGAGTGCTCCTAATCTCAGCGTGTTACCTGTATAAAAGACACCTGTCCACAGAAGCAATCAATCAGATTCCAAACTCTCCACCATGGCCAAGACCAAAGAGCTCTCCAAGGATGTCAGGGACAAGATTGTAGACCTACTCAAGGCTGGAATGGGCTACAAGACCATCGCCAAGCAGCTTGTTGAGAAGGTGACAACAGTTGGTGCGATTATTCGCAAATGGAAGAAACACAAAAGAACTGTCAATCTCCCTCGGCCTGGGGCTCCATGCAAGATCTCACCTCGTGGAGTTGCAATGATCATGAGAACGGTGAGGAATCAGCCCAGAACTACACAGAGGATCTTGTCAATGATCTCAAGGGAGATGGGACCATAGTCACCAAGGAAACAATTGGTAACACACTACGCCGTGAAGGACTGAAATCCTGCAGCACCCGCAAGGTCCCCCTGCTCAAGAAAGCACATATACATGCCCGTCTGAAGTTTGCCAATGAACATCTGAATGATTCAGAGGACAACTGGGTGAAAGTGTTGTGGTCAGATGAGACCAAATTGGAGCTCTTTGGCATCAACTCAACTCGCCGTGTTTGGAGGAGGAGGAATGCTGCCTATGACCCCAAGAACACCATCCCCACCGTCAAACATGGAGGTGGAAACATTATCCTTTGGGGGTGTTTTCTGCTAAGGGGACAGGACAACTTCACCGCATCAAAGGGACGATGGACGGGGCCATGCACCGTCAAATCTTGGCTGAGAACCTCCTTCTCTCAGCCAGGGCATTGAAAATGGGTCGTGGATGGGTATTCCAGCATGACAATGACCCAAAACACACGGCCAAGGTAACAAAGGAGTGGCTCAAGAAGAAGCACATTAAGGTCCTGGAGTGGCCTAGCCAGTCTCCAGACTTTAATCCCATAGAAAATCTGTGGAGGGAGCTGAAGGTTCGAGTTGCCAAACGTCAGCCTCGAAACCTTAATGACTTGGAGAAGATCTGCATAGAGGAGTGGGACAAAATCCCTCCTGAGATGTGTGCAAACCTGGTGGCCAACTACAAGAAACGTCTGACCTCTGTGATTGCCAACAAGGGTTTTGCCACCAAGTACTAAGTCATGTTTTGCAGAGGGGGTCAAATACTTATTTCCCTCAATAAAATGCAAATCAATTCATAACATTTTTGACATGCGTTTTTTCTGGATTTTTTTGTTGTTATTCTGTCTCTCACTGTTAAAATAAACCTACCATTAAAATTATAGACTGATAATTTCTTTGTCAGTGGGCAAACGTACAAAATCAGCAGGGGATCAAATACATTTTTCCCTCACTGTATACAGTGTATCATGAACTCTTAACAATGGGATGAAACTTTGTTGCTCCTTGCTGAAACAAGCAAACGAGTCTTTGGTTGCCTAGGAAACCCACCCCCAATGCAGTAGCAGACATAGAAACAGAATGAATAGAATGGACTTGGAACTTCTAATGGTCCTTGCTACCCCATTGAAGTTGACGTTTAAAATGATTTAAGTAAGAATTAAGGTAAGGGTTAAGGTTAATGTTTATGATTAGGGTAAGCGTATGGGTTAAGGTTAGGGTTAGGGTTTAGGGTAGGGACGTCCCAAAGATCCCGGATAGCACTAACCAACCTTGAATGGGGATGCCCGTTCTATTCATTCTATCTATGGCAGCACATGCAGTCAGGATCGGAGAGGCTTCTAAAAAATAATTTGGGATGACGGTAACTGGCCAGCCAAATGATCGTGGTTACCGTAATAATCATTAGAATAGGAAAATAAATAAATAAATAATAATACAAATAATATACAGAATATATGTTTTTTTGATATTTAAACAGTTATTATGGAGACCTTGGTAATTTTGGCTGGCCGATTACTGTCATCCAAAATGCCATGACTGTCACAATAACCCCCAGCCACCCCTTGTATTTTACCCAGCAGATAGCTACTGTGTGCTGACAGGGCTTGTCTTACTAGAAAGCAGCGGTCAGGGAATACTCATACAAGGCTAATTAACTCATAGCGGTTGGGCAGGAAATAAACATTCGTTTAACAAAACTGTGGATTTTATGAGGCCGCTCCCTCAGAGGCCGTGCGCCTCACTGCCTGAGAATAAGATAACCACTCAGGGTCTGCTCAAGGCTCTCTGGTCTATCCTCCCTACAGCTGCTTCAGGCCAACCACAGGCCTGGAGGGAGGAAGATCATGTTGCTGTATACAGTTAGTATGATATGAGGGAAAACACTAGTCGTCTTCTGCACTGTGACGGATGTGATTGTGTATCCTTGCTTGAGCCTCTGATGCTCGCCCTTTCCCCCTGCACACAAAATGAAAGTCATCATTTACCAGGGCTGTGCACTGTGCACGTCCAATGACAGTTAGTAAGTGTGCTCAATACACTTTTACTCAAACCGATTTCTAGCCAAGCTCTACCCAGCTAACAACAAATGTTATCACAACTTTACAGAACGTTCCCTTCAAATCACTTACTTACGGGCACTTCCCAATGATGCAGAGAGAAAATAATAATAAAAGTAATAATAATAACACGAGAAATAAATACACAATGAGTAACAATAACTTGGCTATACACACAGAGTACCATTACCGAGTCAATGTGCAGGGGTACAATGGGCCCTCAGATCCTCAAAAAGTTATACAGCTAAACCATTGAGAGCATCTTAAATGGCTGCATCACCGCTTGGTATGGCAACTGCTTGGCATTCGGCGGCAAGGCGCTACAGAGGGTAGGGCGTACAGCCCAGTACATCACTGGGGCCGAACTCACTGCCATCCAGGACCTCTATACCAGGCGGTGTCAGAGGAAGGCCCTAAAAATTGTCAATGACTCCAGCCACCCAAGTCATAGTTAAATAAAGGTTAAATAAAATAAATACAATAAAATAAAAAATGGACTGTTCTCTCTGCTACCCCACAACGAGCGGTATCGGAGCGCCCAAGTCTGGGACAAAAAGGATCCTGAACAGCTTCTACCCCTAAGCCATAAGACTGCTGAACACTTAATGAAATGGCTACCCAGATAATTTACATTGACTCCCTTTATTATATATTTTTTGTCTTTATTTTTTTTGCACTGACTCTCTTGCACTGGCTCTATGCACACTCACTATACTCTATCCACACACTCACACATACAACACTGACACTCCAACACACAATACACACAACATACGCTCACACACACATGCATAGACGGGTTCAAGTCCAGGCTCTGGCTGGGCCACTCATTGACATTCAGAGATTTGTCCCGAAGCCAATTCTGCGTTGTCTTGGCTGTGTGCCTAGGGTCGTTGTCCTGTTGAATGGTGAACCTTTGCACCCCAGTCTGAGGTCCTGAGTGCTCTGTAGCAGGTTTTCATCAAGGATCTCTCTGTACTATGCTCCGTTCATCTTTCCCTCGATCCTGACTAGTCTCCCAGTCCCTGCCGCTGAAAAACATCTCCACAGCATGATGCTGCCACCACCATGCTACCAGGTTTCCTTCAGACATGACGCTTGGCATTCAGGCCAAAGAGTTCAATCTTGGTTTCATCAGACCAGAGAATCTTGTTTCTCATATTCTGAGAGTCCTTTAGGTGCCTTTTGGCAAACTCCAACTGTCATGTGCCTTTTACTGAGGAGTGGCTTCCATCTGGCCTGTTTGGTGGAGTGCTGCAGAGATGGTTATCCTTCTGGAAGGTTCTCCCATCTCCACAGAGGAATTCTGGAGCTGTCTCAGAGTGGCCATCGCATTCCCTTCAATGCTGCAGACATTTTTTGTGCCTCGACACAATCCTGTCTCTGAGCTCTACGAACAATTCCTTTGACCTCATGGCTTTGTTTTTGCTGTGACATGCACTGTCAACTGTGGGACCTTATATAGACAGGTGTGTGCTTTTCCAAATCATGTCCAATCAATTGAATTTACCATAGGTGGACTCCAATCAAGTTGTAGAAATATCTCAAGGATGAACAATGGAAAAAGAATGCCCCTGAGCTCAATTTCAAAGAGTTCAGGGCTCTGTGCAGGCCAGTCAAGTTCTTCTACAGCGATCTCTACAAACCATTTCTGTGTGGGCCTCGCTTTGTGCACAGGGGCATTGTCATGCTGAAACAGGAAAGGACCTTTTCCAACCTGCTGCCACAAAGTTGGTGTGTCACGTCCTGACCCTTGTAAGATGTCATTTTCTATAGTAGAGTAGGTCAGGGCGTGACAGGGGGTGTTTTTGGGTGGTTTTCTTGTTATCTGTTTCTATGTGGTTTTTCTAGGTTTCTATTTCTATGTTGGGGTTGTTGGATGATCTCCAATTAGAGGCAGCCGGTCCTCGTTGTCTCTAATTGGAGATCATATTTAAGTAGGGGGTTTTTCCACTTGTGTTTGTGGGTTGTTAATTTTTGAGTAGTGTGTATTTCTCTCTGCGTCACGGTTTTGTTGTTTTGTTGTTTCAAGTATTTGGTGTATTGCAACATTTCACGGTAATAATAAATATGTGGAACTACAACCATTCTGCGCTTTGGTCCGAACCTTTAAACAGCCGTGACATGGTGGCACAGAATCGTATAAAATGTCATTGTATGCTTAAGATTCCCCTTCAATGAAACTAAGGGGCCTAGCCCGAACCATGAAAAACAGCCCCAGACCATTCTTTCGCCTCCACCAAACTTTACAGTTGGACTTCACACTATGCATTTGGGCAGGTAGTTTTCTCCTGGCATCCGCCAAACCCAGATTCGTCTGTCGGACAGTGTGATTCATCACTCCAGAGAACGCATTTCCAATGCTCCAATGGCGGCGAGCTTTACACCACTCCAGCCGAAGTTTGGCATTGTGCATGGTGATCTTAGGCTTGTGTGCGGCTGCTCGGCCATGGAAACCCATTTCATGAAGCTCCCAATGAAAAGTTATTGTGTTAACGTTGCTTCCAGGGGCAGTTTGGAACTGAGTGTTGCAACCGAGGACAGACGGTCTGTTCTGTGAGCTTGTATGGCCTATGACTTCGCGGCTGAACCATTGCTGCTCCGAGACATTTCCACTTCACAATAACAGCACTTACAGTTGACCAGGACAGCTCTAGTAGGGCAGACATTTTATGTACTGACATGTTGGAAAGGTGGCATCCTATGACGATGCCACGTAGAAAGTCACTGAGCTCGTCAATAAGGCCATTCTACTGCCAATCTTTGTCTATGGACATTGCATGGTTGTGTGCTCGATTTAATACACCTGTCAGCAACGGGTGTGGCTGAAATAGCCGAATCCACTAATTTAAAGGGCTGTCCACATCCTTTTGTATATATAGTGTATATATATTTTGTATTTATTATTGTATTATACAGGGCACATTTGGAAAAGAGACCTTGGTCTCAATCTCCCCAGTCAAAATAAAGGTGAAATAAAAATGTAAAAAGGACATGCCGTAGGGTCTATCACACTGTGGATTCAACAAGTTCTTATCAAATGATCCCTTATATAAGAACTATCTCTTAGCAGTCAATTATCATACTTAACACTTAAGGCTAGGAGAGGAACACTGCACAAAGGGAGGTTTTATACATTACACTGTGACCAGAGGTGAGGTACACAATGTTCAGATACACAGCATTCTTACTTAGACCACGAGAGGGGAGATAGCAATATTGTACACATGATTCAGAGTATGGAGGTAGCCCCAGCATTATATAGTATAATTATGATACAGAGTATGGAGGCAGCCCCAGCATTATACAGTATAATTATGATATAGAGTATTGAGGCAGCCCCAGCATTATACAGTATAATTATGATACAGAGTATGGAGGCAGCCCCAGCATTATACAGTATAATTATGATATAGAGTATTGAGGCAGCCCCAGCATTATACAGTATAATTATGATATAGAGTATTGAGGCAGCCCCAGCATTATACAGTATAATTATGATACAGAGTATGGAGGCAGCCCCAGGATTATACAGTATAATTATGATACAGTCTTCAGCCAGTCTTCAGACCTTAATCCCATAGAAAATCTGTGCAGTGAGCTGAAGGTTCGAGTTGCCAAACGTCAGCCTCGAAACCTTAATGACTTGGAGAAGATCTGCAAAGAGGAGTGGGATAAAATCCCTCCTGAGATGTGTGCAAACCTGGTGGCCAACTACAAGAAACGTCTGACCTCTGTGATCGCCAACAAGGGTTTTGCCACCAAGTACTAAGTCATGTTTTGCAGAGGGGTCAAATACTTATTTCCCTCATTAAAATGCAAATCATTTTATAACATTTTTGACATGCGTTTTTCTGGATTTTTTTGTTGTTATTCTGTCTCTCACTGTTCAAATAAACCTACTATTAAAATTATAGACTGATCATTTCTTTGTAAGTGGGCAAACGTACAAAATCAGTAGGGGATCAAATACTTTTTTCCCTCACTGTATCTTGTACCTAGCAGAGAGGGGATATGGCTACAGTATCTTGTACCTAGCAGAGAGGGGATATGGCTACAGTATTTTGTACCTAGCAGAGAGGGGATATGGCTACAGTATCTTGTACCTAGCAGAGAGGGGATATGGCTACAGTATTTTGTACCTAGCAGAGAGGGGATATGGCTACAGTATTTTGTACCTAGCAGAGAGGGGATATGGCTACAGTATCTTGTACCTAGCAGAGAGGGGATATGGCTACAGTATCTTGTACCTAGCAGAGAGGGGATATGGCTACAGTATCTTGTACCTAGCAGAGAGGGGATATGGCTACAGTATCTTGTACCTAGCAGAGAGGGGATATGGCTACAGTATCTTGTACCTAGCAGAGAGGGGATATGGCTACAGTATCTTGTACCTAGCAGAGAGGGGATATGGCTACAGTATCTTGTACCTAGCAGAGAGGGGATATGGCTACAGTATTTTGTACCTAGCAGAGAGGGGATATGGCTACAGTATCTTGTACCTAGCAGAGAGGGGATATGGCTACAGTATTTTGTACCTAGCAGAGAGGGGATATGGCTACAGTATTTTGTACCTAGCAGAGAGGGGATATGGCTACAGTATTTTGTACCTAGCAGAGAGGGGATATGGCTACAGTATTTTGTACCTAGCAGAGAGGGGATATGGCTACAGTATTTTGTACCTAGCAGAGAGGGGATATGGCTACAGTATTTTGTACCTAGCAGAGAGGGGATATGGCTACAGCATCTTGTACCTAGCAGAGAGGGGATATGGCTACAGTATTTTGTACCTAGCAGAGAGGGGATATGGCTACAGTATTTTGTACCTAGCAGAGAGGGGATATGGCTACAGTATTTTGTACCTAGCAGAGAGGGGATATGGCTACAGTATCTTGTACCTAGCAGAGAGGGGATATGGCTACAGTATCTTGTACCTAGCAGAGAGGGGATATGGCTACAGTATCTTGTGCCTAGCAGAGAGGGGATATGGCTACAGTATCTTGTACCTAGCAGAAGGGGATATGGCTACAGTATTTTGTACCTAGCAGAGAGGGGATATGGCTACAGTATCTTGTACCTAGCAGAGAGGGGATATGGCTATAGTATTTTGTACCTAGCAGAGAGGGGATATGGCTACAGT